>NC_091731.1:19492500-20117500 GCF_030179895.1 Drosophila kikkawai | reverse complement strand
TTTCCTCTTTTTGCTCAGGTGAGCCGAGATCTCTTGAGCTTTTCAATAGCTTTTGGAGGCCAGACGGGGCCCAGACCTTAATAAATAGCCAAATTACACAAAAAACGGGCGTAAAACACGAGTCGTAATTAATTCTTTGCCTTGCCTGAGGGTCCGCTTTAATGGCCGGAATAAAATTTTTGAAGCCCTTTCGTTAAATTGTTTTTCATCGCCTCCCACCTCCAAATGCTTTGCACTTTATTACTCATTCGCCATCTGCACTCATTTCCTATTAATACCCATAAATAGTTGATTAGACTTCAACGGTCTTCAAGGGCACCCAGAAACTCTCGAGTTCAGCTGACTAAACAGTGCACCGAATTTCCCCAAGGAAACCCCTCGCCGTCCCCTGCTGTGAAGTGTGGCTGAAACAATTCCCACATGCAAACGGGTAACAGGGTATAGGAGTAGACTCACTATCAGCGAACCGAACAGTCATGCCAACATAGGATGTCATCGAAAGGGAACGGAATCGCCTCATGGCCCGTACTTTCGAAATAGTTTCATATGAATTTCACACTTCGATTTGTTTGCTATTCGAATTTTTACATGTCCCCTTACAAGGCAGTTAATGAACTTTGAGTGTACCAAAAAGAGTATTTATGGGTAGTATTACTGAAGGGTTTGTTATAGTTATAATAATTCGTTATAAATATTCAATTTAATATAAGAATAATATTTTTTATAAATTCCTTTACCTAAACAAAATAGTGAATCGAAAACCCATCTGTATTTAAATATAATTCGTTGGTTTTAAATAAGGTTTTATTATTATGTCATATTCCAAACCATTTTCTGATATATTTAAACACATTAATGAATAATAAATTTACTTTGCAAGAAACCTGCCTTTAGAAAGGGTATCCCAGGCTCGGTGCAACCCCCGATATATTCTGTTCGGCAGTTTTGTTTAACCATTTAACATAGCGAACGTGCCTTGGCTAACATTTTATTCAATTTTCGTTGTGGCAGCATGTGTGGGGCTTGCAGCCGGCGAGGTTCATTGAATGCGGCAGTGCAGGGCGGAGCAGGGCGTTTGCAGTGGGCGGAAATGTAGGTGGTGTGCTGGAGGTGGTCTCTGGGTAATTCAAACTGACAGACTGACAACAATGAGAACAGCGGGTTTGACGGCGGCTCTCATTTGATGCTGATGGGGCTTTATTGAAATATTGCAGCGGTTTTGATTTTAATTCCTACATCGAGAAATACTTTTAATGAAGATCCAACCGCAGGTGTGGGTTCAGATTGTTTGACTCCGCGGCAGAGGAGCTCGGGTTCAATTGAACCGACTTTCCGGGACGGATATCCTTGGGCCCATATCGATCTGGCCATTATGCGGAGTAATTTTTCCCCCTGGCCAATTTAAGATAATTTAATTTGCCGTCTGTAAACGGGAATTGTTTTATGTGCGATCCAGCAGCAGGCAAGGACAACTCCCCAAGGAGTCGTCCGACGACAAAAGCTTCAATCAAAAGCCCCAAAAACTTTGAACTGAACTTTGTCTTAGCCGCAGCCGCCTCGGTCCCTCGCATCTATGCCCTGTTGCGTTAACCTTTTATCCCTTTCGACTCTGTCCTCCGACCCCGGTACAATCCATTGTGGTCCGGCTCCGTGTGTGCGGCTTAGCCGGGAAAGCCATCTAAGCCAATAACCAAGTCAAGGAGGTCCGTCCTCCGGCGCCGTGCAGCTATCGAATTTGCTAAAGTGTTGCGACTTCCCTGGCCCATTGTTGGCAATTCACATTTTATATTTTTGTGTACTTTGTAGCATCTTTTCGTAGGCAATTTTCCCGGGTATTTTTCACACACGAGTTGCCAAACATATGTACGTATTTCTCCGTTTTCCCCCCTCACGTTTCCCATGCGTTTCGCTTCACTGAATCCCAATCCATGGGATTGATGACAGGCAGACCCGTTCCCGGAGATTGGGGCCGAGAAGGGATGGAGCCATTCTGTGCATGATTTCAAGCATTGCACATTGACGTGCCTCAGTTAGCCGAATTTCCCCATTCGGTCTATTGTTGCTAAAGTGCCTGATGGCCAACGACTCGTTGGGCTTGAGCTACTATGTGGGTTGTGTGGACGGAGGACAAAGGGCGAGCATTTTCCCAGGGATTGCCGTTCACCCATCAAGTTTTTGATGAATTACAAGGGTAAATGAGGAGGGATTGCAGCACAAGCCTGGTAGAAGAACACCAATTGTTTGGGATAATTTTAGATTGCAGGCTTATTGAAAGAAAATAATGAGATTTAGGAGGATAGGTTACAAATATATTATATTTGAGCAATAATTCGGTTATTTACGAGGAAAACTTATTATATAACATACAGAAGTGTAAATTTTATTTATTTCTCTAATATAGATTTAAGCCCAAAATATGTTTTATTAATGTAAGTTATTTAGATTAAAAATATATTTTATATATGTAACTTTTTGTCTTTCGTATTACCTTATTATTTTACCCATTTAATACTTTTTAAATAAAAGATACTTATTAGAGAAAGCATTTAAAGAAAACCAATTAAAAAAACACTTCAAATTTATCAAGAAACTCTGTATGCGTATATATTCCATTAAACAGGGAGGGACCACACCAAAGCTATATTTTTATCCAGCTCAGTCGGTGGTCACATTGAGCTCTGTGTAACAAGGAGATAGTTAAGACCTGTGTTTACGAGGGCAAAAGATGGGGAACAGGCACCTGCTTTCAGGGCCTCGTTTATATTATCGCTCAATGGGGCCAGGGCGAATATATACAGGACATAGAAGAAGCCGCCCAGCATAATCAGAAGGACGCCGATGACCACAGACACCAGCACACATTGGGAAGTCTGGACGCTATCCATGGCACGATGGATTAGCGCGGCCACGCCTCAATTCCGATACACCGCACTGCAAACTATTCAGGTTTCATTTTCGCACACTTTCTGGCAGTCTTTAAATTCGGTTTTTACATCACCACAAACTGGAAATCCTTCGGGCATATCCATTGCTTCAGCACTCGACTCCGCCTTGATTTCAGGACATTTAATCAAGTTATTGGCTGTGGGCGGCGGCTCGACTGCTCAGCGGTTGGCGGGTGGCTATCGCGAGTTAAGTTATGCAAACACTTTGTGTGCCACTCCTACAGGATGCTTTGCTTTCTCTATTCTTTTTGCGCACACAAACACACACATACAGACGCACTGGCACACACTCACACAGGGAACTTTTATGGCATGCACACAGGACGAACTTTTATCCCTTTGTTCCTCTGTTTTCACTGACAATTTTGGGTGTTTCTTGTTTTCACTTTTTTGAACTGTCAACTGTGCTGGACTTATAATTGTTGTTTGTTTGTCTGGTAATTTTTTTGATTTTCCACCACTGGCTGCCTGAGCTTTTCGTATCGGATTTCATTGCTGCCAGCACAGCATCATCGCACAGTACAGCATCACATCACCCATACGCACCGTGGCCAAGCAGCAAATGTTGCCTACTTCTCGGCGCCCGCCCAACGCGACGCTCTTCCTTTCACTGGCTTTTCCGGGGCTGGGCAGGACAACGTGGCGCTCTGCGCGTCGCTCGACAACTGGATGAAAAATCCCTTCGTCCAGACAAACTTTTCCTCGGAAATGGCTCAGCTTTTGGGCTTTAAGCTGCCTCGCGGAGCTTTCTTAGCTGGCCCAAAGCTGAGCCACGCCTGCGCCCTGCCATGTAAACACACGGACGGGCTCGTCAAGGAGTGTATGTGTGTGTGTGTGTGTGTAGTGCGCCGCATGTGTTGTTTTTTCTATGCCACTCAGCTGTTTGACGCTCAGCTGACCGCCTCTGTCGACGTCGCAGCAGCAGCGGGCGCAGTCGACGTCGACTTCTGCATCTGTTTGCATGCCGACCACTTGTGGCTTGTCATTTTTTCCGTTGTTTGCTCGGCTTTTCCCACGCATGTGATTCGCTCGCCTCAGCTGCAAAGCTCCGGAGTGGGCTTGACCGCCGCATGCTAATTCACGCACCTGGATTTTTTTGTCGTGTAATTGATTGCTTTTTAAGCACTCGATAATCGTTCACTAAGTAAATACGGCGCTTCTGACAGGCCGATAGCGGTACTTACAGACATTAATCCTCAGAGGAGTCATGTGGCAGTGACAAGGTAATGACACTGTGCCGACAGTGGGATAGGTCAGTTAAGAATTCAATGTTTAAATATATGTAAATAACAGTTTTTAATTTCACTTTACCAATTATAATTAAAATATAATAAAATCACAACAGAAAACAACCCAAAAAAGCTTAGCACAATTTATAAGTTACAAAAATATTGTAAATATGTATATGTGTATGTAAACATACAATTTTAAATTTTGATGACTTGCTACCTAAGCTACTTATTACTTTATGGGATACATAAATTATTAATTTATATTAAATAATTCAATTGATATCAATGCATGTTTAGACAAACTTTTGTCGGTAAAAACGTTTTAAATTGTCTAATAAAATATTTGTTTCTTCACATTGTAAAAAAATAGATAAGCATTGATTAAATTTTACCATGAAACCCTGAATCTGGGAATTCTTTAAAATGAAATTTTGGCTATTACGAAAACGATAGAAATTGTTTTGGTCGAATTGGTTTTGTTTACATCTTTATCAGCTATTTATCGTAAACAAAGAAACGAAAATGTAAGCAAATTAAAAGGTTACATTAGAAGAAAAGAACATTTCGAAATTCTACAGAAATATTCAACAAATTAAGAGTTGTTAAGAATCTTTATGACTCAAGTGACTGATTTAATACCTACTATTTTAGTAGTTTATCACTTGACTAAATACTTAGTCACTATTTAAAATTGAGTCCGCTAACAAAGTTCGTGTTGGTGAAGGGATTTGCCTGAGCGTCCAAACGAGCAGTTGGATTCTGCGTGAGCAAGGAAATCACCCTTTTATACCAGCAACCGTGAACGTTTTTTTTTTTTATATGATAGTAATCTTATTCTTCCTTTATACTGTTAAACTCCCCACCTACCACATTTATTAGAAATTCTTTAATGCTCTCTCGCATACACACATCCGTCGTGCATAATTCATTACCCTAATTTATTCATTCCACCGAAACAAATCACTTGGCTGCCAAGCCCAAACTAATCTGGCTAAGATGAATTCTCAAAGACTTCCCATTTATCGTCCCGAACAAAGGCTTATCGAGCAGGGGACATGCGGGGAACAACTCAGTGCAGCTGGGCGGATGCACAAGTCGCACTATCGACCTTGACCCGGCGTGGAAAATCGCATTAAGCCGAGGACCCGAGCAGATGTGAAATGCGAAATCAAACCTGCACATGATGCTCGGCCCGAAAGTCAGACACTCAGTTTTGACTAATGTCATCCCGTTGCCTACTAACACACTAACCCGGCTAATTCGCAGTGCTGAGGCGTAAAGCATGCGGAAAGAACTATGGCATGAATGGAAAGAATTGCTGAGGGTTTTTTTGAGTGAAAAGTGCATCGGATTCCACTCAAAGGCCGGGCGGAAAAGCGGAAAAGCTTCCGCAAGCTCAGCGCCTTAGCTTTCTGGACCGATTACGACGAACTTTGGCCAACATTTTCGCTGGAGCGCTCGGTGCCTGCAGACCGCCTCGGTTTTCCTCCGTCGGGCCACGGCTACCGAGAACTGAACTGGACTTCAAAGAGCTGCCAACAAATTCCCACAGTTATTATTCATCCGAGATTGTTATTTATTAAAGTCCCGCGGCCGCGTCCAATGATATTTTGTGTGTTTACAAAGCGCCCAAATATTATTTGGAACACGAATACGAGTGGGAATCCAAGTGTGTGTGTAAGTGTTTGCTGCGATGGGATGAAAATGTACACCTGGAAAGGCAGGGGCAGAAGCAGAGGCAGATCCCAGGGAAGGCTTCGTGAGGCGCTGGCAATGCCAGCTTCCGCCACAATAAACCGAATAACGAAAAAAAAAAACAGAAACAAGAAGCAAAAAATAGGCAAATATCTGAGCTCCCACTCGTAGATACTAGGGGCCATGTGTGTGTATCCGTTGTGTGCGATTTTGTTTGGAGCAACTGGCTGGATTATTGTGCTTCGACCGCGTAATTTGATTGAAACGCTTGTTAGCCCAATTTATATTCGAATAAATTTCGTTTTAATTGTCTAACAGCAGGTGGTGGCAGAGATTAGGCCACTCGCTAGTTCGCCCCGACGCCCTTTATTGTGATAAAAAAAATAATTGTTGTGTTGGGAAACAGATTTAATCGTCGTCCGGAAAAACGAAAAGACTCAGCACAACACCCCCGATGCGAATTGAATGGTTACAGGTTGGATGGCCGGATGGATGCCACAGCTGCCAGGATGCCTTTCGAATTCCATGGCCCTTGTCGGGGGCGACAAGCTCCGCGTTTCCTGCCTTCACTCACCCGCCAAACAAGATGAACATATTTGAGCAGCCCAACCACCCTGCTGAGCCGGATTTCGTTGAATTCCCGAACACCACCCACAAAGTGGCTTGGCCAAGAGAGAAATTATGAATTTCTCATTTCCTTGAAATCCTGTGAGTCTTAGGCTAATCAGTGGAGGAGTTTGACAGGAGAGCGGAAAGCATTTCGCAGATCGTTATTGTCAATCAACCTGATTAACTGGAGCCATACATCAATGGAGCCTATAATGCCGACAAAGCTCTTCTCTTATTCGGTTTTTGGTTTTTTTTGGGGGGGTGGCAGCTCATTAGTATGCCCACGATGTTTCGCCTAAAGCAGCCACTAATCACCAGGAACAAATTCGTTGAAATAATAACAAATTGCACATAAATAACTCAGTCATATGGATCATTCGAAATATAAGATTTGGCGGGTCGTAATAATTGAATAAATAAATAAACAAATGTACTGAAATGCCATTTGCATAAATTTCAATCTTTAACTATAAATAAAAAAACTGGCAATGATTTCACTTTCTAGACAATTGAATTTTATATATTATAATTTTCAAGACAGGAATATTTTATATTTACATTTAATAATAGTAAAAAGTAAAGTTAAAGACTTAAAATTCTTATGAATTGACTTCAGTTTCCTCTTAAAAAAAAAGTACAGAAACAAGTCTTATTCAAAGCAAAAACTTTATGCAAAAATCCGGTACATTTTGCTGACATTGACTAGAAACTTTAAACAACTTTTTGGAATCCTTCAAACTAAAATCCCTGTGCAAACTTTTGTGGCACGCTGCCATGAGAGGTTCTTCAACAATGAAAACATTTTTGCTCATACCATCATCATTCTATCCGATTTTTTGCTTTCATTTCGTCATGCAGCCATTATATCTGTAGACAATACAGACAGAAATCATAAAAGCATAGGAAACCTCGACTACAGAAATCGTTAAAAGTGACAACTTTAGTTTGCAGCCAGACACCAACGAGGAATGTTTATTGGAAGCATTAGGCAGACGACTTGGGATCTCGCTAAGGGGTGAGAATATTAAGCATACGCCGGATTGTCCCAAAGCGAGGGTGGAAAGTAATGGGAGCAACTGAGCCCCTGTCATACAGAGTAATGTAGGGTTGGTCGACAAATTGTCCATGAATACTTTATAACCCGCTAAGCCAAAAAGGAAACCAAAAACCGAAATACCCCCAACGCGTTCCCCTGCTATAAGAAAATATGTGGAAGAAGCAATTATAATAAAATGAATATACATATAGCAAGTCAGACAACAAATATCTAATAGTTTTCGTAAGGGAAGTTTCTATAATCTAACAAATGTTACAACTCTTTTAAGACTAAAAAAAAAAATAAAAAAAAAAGTTTTTTTTTTCTGAAAGCTTGTGAAGACATCAGAGACTCTAATAGTTCACAAAGATTGTCCACAGCACAGATAAAATGTCTGATTTATCTTCTGTATATATTTGACTTTGTTAAATATTTGCCTTAGATAATCTTAAACCAAATTTAGACTTAAATAAAAGCGTGTGTAAAAGGTGTCATAAATTCGCACAATTATAATTTTTAGGGTATTATTATTATAGTCAGAAGCTTGACACGCAGTGAAGAATTCATTTTCGATCCTATAAATCATATATATTCTTGATCAGCACCAACAGGCGAGTCCTTCTAGCCATGTCGGAAGGAAAAACAGTTTTTATCAATTTTTTTAAATTTTTAAAAATGTACAGAAATTTGCATTTTTAAAAATTTTTAAATTCAACAAGCAAATTTTTTAATCTAGAAAAACTAGCTTTCCCAATTAAAAATTAATGTTCCAATTCCAGCTGCAAGGGTATACATTTTTCTGAACTCCAAAGCTAGCTTTCTTTCTTGTTTTAACTTAAACCAATTTTATTGTATATTGTAGGAGCTTCTTTGCTGATTCCAGGTCTAGCCGACTAATAAATCGATACAAGAAGATGGTTATATTATTAATTTGTTAGTAATTTGACAGGACAATCCTTCTTTGCAGGGACCCAACAATTATATCAAAACCAACAGACATTTCCCAAATATGAATCGAGTATTGTACCTTAAGATGATTAATTTTGCCAACAATAAACCAACGAAACCTGTAGCATTTAAGAGTTATTCTAAGCAGCCTTCTTAATGTGCCCCCGAGACATGTAAGCAAACTCATGATGTTTGTGCTCCTTTTGTTTAACCCCGCAGGACATAACGAGGACGACAAATCATTGCAATTAACTCGCGTAACCGACTGTGCCATCCAAACAGCTAAACAATAGCTCCCAGCGCTGCGACGCAACAGGAGCAGCCCCGTGAGGAGCAGCGGGCAGTGGCCTATTGTTGTGCCACCCTGCGGCAGCCACTCCACACCCACTCGACGCCGCAGCCACATCCCCGTTGAGTCCTCACCCCAAGGCCCGAACCAAGGAAGGCTACAGACATGGGCGACAATATAATTGGCTCGGCGAGCTTCCTGCACTTGGGCGACATTGTGTCCCTGTACGCAGAGGGCAGTGTTTGCGGCTTCTTAAGCACTCTTGGGTAAGTGTCATTGTCCAAACTGAATGAGATTCAAACGATGAACCGAATCCACGGCAGCCACCTGTGGCTGAATAGAATGCTAACCCTTTGATTTCTTCCGACAGCCTGGTCGATGATCGTACAGTGGTGTGTCCAGAGGCCGGAGACCTTAGTTGTCCTCCCAAAAAGTTTAGAGGTAATGTGATGTGAATGTAGAGAGTCCTTTTCCTTCTAAATACTGACTCTGCTTGCAGATTGCCTCATCAAAATATGCCCCATGAACCGATACTCCGCCCAAAAGCAATTTTGGAAAGCAGCTAAACAGTCGGCCGGCTCAAATACTGATCCCAATCTGCTCAAGCGATTGCATGTAGGTCAAAAAAAATTATAGGAGAGAAACTATTCGACTATAAAATATCCTAATATTCCAAATCGCTATCGATTTGAAATTAATTAAAAATGCTGTCCAAAAGTGAGCCACAACTAATGAAAAACTCAACAATTTTAAATATACAATTTAAAATAGGTTTTGTGTGATCTTAAAAACATTTTAAAATTGATTAAAAACCCATTTCACCTTCTGTGATGACAAATCATTATCCTGATAATCATGCCTTACGTTTCTACTTTATTTAAACCAGCACGCGGCGGAGATCGAGAAGAAACAGAATGAGACCGAAAACAAGAAGCTCTTGGGTACATCGATCCAATATGGACGGGCGGTGGTGCAGCTGCTCCACCTGAAGTCCAACAAGTACCTCACGGTTAACAAGCGGCTGCCGTCTCTGCTGGAGAAGAATGCAATGCGCGTCTACCTGGACGCCAATGGCAACGAAGGTTCCTGGTTCTACATCAAGCCCTTCTACAAGCTACGCTCCATCGGGGACTACGTGGTGGTGGGCGACAAAGTAATCCTCAGTCCGGTGAATGCCGACCAACAGAATCTGCATGTGGCGGCCAATTACGAGCTGCCGGACAATCCCGGCTGCAAGGAGGTCAACGTCCTCAACTCGTCCACCTCGTGGAAGATCTCACTTTTTATGGAGCACAAGGAAAACCAGGAGCACATCTTAAAGGGCGGCGACGTAGTCCGCCTGTTTCATGCAGAGCAAGAGAAGTTCCTCACCATGGACGAGTACAAGAAGCAATACCACGTCTTCTTGCGTACCACCGGACGCACCAGCGCCACGGCGGCCACCAGCAGCAAGGCGCTCTGGGAGATCGAGGTGGTGCAGCACGACTCATGTCGCGGCGGTGCGGGCGACTGGAACTCCCTTTACCGTTTCAAGCACTTGGCGACGGGCCACTACCTGGCAGCAGAAGCGGAAGCTGATGTATTGGCCGGAGCGATTGGCGCGGCCTCCACATCCGGCCACGAGCCGTTCCTGGCGGACTGCAGCAAGGACTCGGGCATAGGCATGAACTTCACCTTATCTGGTAATGTTATGTGATTATTCCTAGGTTCTTTTACAATTATTTTCCTCTCTTTCCTGCAGACAAACCCAAGGGCAAGCAGTACCGCCTTGTATCAGTTCCCTACTCGGCGGACATAGCCTCTGTGTTCGTACTGGATGCCACCACGATGGCACGTCCGGACAGTTTGGTTCCGCAGTCGAGCTACGTAAGACTGCAGCACATCTGCTCCAACACGTGGGTGCATGCCACATCGATACCTATTGACGCAGACGATGACAAGCCCGTGATGTCCATGGTCTGCTGCTCGCCCATTAAGGAGGACAAGGAGGCCTTCGCACTGATCCCCGTCTCTCCGGTGGAGGTGCGTGACCTGGACTTTGCCAACGATGCCTGCAAGGTGCTGGCCACTGTGACCGGCAAGCTGGGCAACGGCAGCATCTCCATCAACGAGCGAAGGGCCCTGATCTCGCTGCTGCAGGATATCGTGTACTTCATAGCCGGGATGGAGAACGAGCAGAACAAGACAAAGGCCCTGGAGTTTACCATAAAGAATCCTATAAGAGATCGGCAAAAGCTGCTCCGCGAACAGTACATCCTCAACCAGTTGTTCAAGATCCTGCAGGGACCCTTTCAGGAACACACGGCTGGCGACGGACCCTTTCTGCGGCTGGACGAGCTCAGCGATCCCAAGAACAGCCCGTACAAGAACATCTTTCGGCTGTGCTACCGCATTCTGCGCCTGTCGCAGCAGGACTACCGCAAGAATCAAGAGTACATTGCCAAGCACTTTGGCCTCATGCAGAAGCAGATCGGCTACGACATCCTGGCGGAGGACACCATCACGGCCCTGCTTCACAACAACCGCAAGCTGCTGGAGAAGCACATCACCGCCGCCGAAATCGAGACCTTTGTCGGCCTGGTGCGCAAGAACATGCACAATTGGGACTCGCGCTTCCTCGACTACCTCTCGGATTTGTGCGTGTCCAACCGCAAGGCCATTGCCGTCACCCAGGAGCTGATCTGCAAGAGTGTGTTGAGCGACAAGAACAAGGACATCCTGATCGAGACGCAGGTGAAGGCTCTGAAGAGCGGTTCCGCCCTTGCCCGCTGCTACAAGGGCACCACCGAGGACGTCTGCCTGGCCACCCTTGCCGAGGTGGCCGGCGACGACGAGGATCGATCGGATGTGCAGTCCACATCCACCACAACCACCTGGGACAGTGCCAGTCTCACAGACGACGATGGAAGCATTTCTACCGGGGATAGATACGAAATTCACTTAAAGTGGACGGGACAACCGGTGAGTTTGGGATCCTTGAACTCTGAAACACATTATTTATACTTCTGCTGTGGCCTTCAGACTTCCCGCTCCATGGCTGATTTGGCCAACTCCGTGGCCGATGGCAATGAACAGGAGGCTGCCATATTGAACTACTATCGCCACCAGTTGAACCTGTTCTCAAACATGTGCCTCAACCGTCAGTACCTGGCCCTAAACGAACTCTCGCCTCGCCTGGACATTGATTTAATTCTGAAGTAAGTAACCTTCCAGAGGGGTTTGGGAATTCCTGGTAACCAATACTTGTGTCTCAGGTGCATGTCGGATGAAACGATGCCCTATGAGCTGCGAGCCTCATTCTGTCGCTTGATGCTGCACTTACACGTGGATCGCGATCCCCAGGAGCCAGTCACACCTGTAAAGTATGCTCGCCTCTGGAGCGAGATACCCTCGAAGATGTCCATAATGGAGTGAGTATTAAATCCCCCATGGGAGCGCTCAGTATCTAAGTTTTATTCCTCACAGTTACGATGGCAAGAACCAGCAGCCCGACCAGAACAAGCAAGCCTGCCGGGCCAAGTTCAACACAACCATTGCCTTTGTGGAGAACTACTTGTGCAATGTGGCCACCAAGGTTTGGCTCTTCACCGACCAGGAGCAAAACAAGCTCACCTTTGAGGTAAACCCTATTGAGTGAATATCAATTATGAGGATTACGAGCGTTTAACATTTCCTTTTAGGTTGTGAAACTGGCCAGGGACTTGATCTATTTTGGCTTTTACAGCTTCAGCGATCTACTAAGACTCACCAAGACTCTTCTCTCAATCCTAGACTGTGTCTCTGACACCTCATCAGGCGCCTTTGCCAGCACGGACATTGATTGTGAGTACTGTAGATATAATTATGAAATAAAGAAAATCTTAACCTAACTTGCTACATCCTTGACAAGCTGTCGAAGAGGAGACAAGCACCGAGGGTAAGAATGGTGAAACATACGAAAAAAAATATCCAAGAGCTATAAATAATTCCCTACAAATCTCCCTAAGTTCACAGAATTTAAGTTGAAGAATATAATTTAAATTGTAAAAACTATATTTTCAGCCGAGGGCGGAGTACTGCGCTCAATTGGGGACATTAATACGGTGATGACATCGTTGGCTCTGGGATCGGTGGGTCAGGCCATAGCTGCGCCTAGCATTGCCCTGCAGCAACGCAAGTCCGTGTCTCAGCTGATGAAGGAGTATCCGCTGGTGATGGACACCAAGCTCAAGATAATCGAGATTCTGCAGTTCATCTTGGACGTACGCCTGGACTATCGGATCAGCTGCCTGCTCTCAATATTCAAGAGGGAATTCGATGAGTCCGAGGTGGCCGCATCAGCCGCCAGCACTGAGGCGGCACAGCCGCCAACCCTGCAGCAGCAGCCACCGACTCCGGGAAGCGCCAGCGAGAGCGATCCCCTGGCTACCGCCGAGTCCATGGCAGCTGCAGCTGCAGCCGCCGCCGCCACGGCTGCGCGCCAGAAGAACATCGATCTGGAGTCGATCGGAGTGCAGGCGGAGGGCATCTTCGACTGCGAGCGCAGCGATGCAGCTAACCTGGACTTGGATGGCCAAGGCGGACGTACTTTTCTGCGCGTCCTGCTCCACCTGATCATGCATGACTATGCGCCCCTAGTCTCTGGTGCCCTGCATCTGCTATTCCGACACTTCAGCCAGCGGCAGGAGGTTCTCCAGGCCTTTCGACAGGTAGGTTGCAGTACCATTAACGGCTTCAAGCTTTGGTAACGGTTTGCAGTGGAATTACTTATTCAAAGGGCTTGGGAATAGGTCCTGAAAAGTAGTTCCAATAAATTAGTTATTCTTTTGATATAATCATTTAATTACTGCACGTTATAGTTGAAGTAAATTAATGTAGTTACTATTGGGCTTGGTTAACTTGATCATATTTGTACTAATATTTTCCGATTCAAATTTTTAATTTGAAGATTGAATAAATTAATAACATATTTAAATTATCTAAGCTACCTAATAGTTTCAGCTCAAAATAGAACTTGAATGTATCTGTATTACAGACAAAATTTAAAGAAATGAAGGCCTAGAATAAAAGTTTAAAATTTTTAGTTATACATAAAATGAACTCAATTCATTTAGCAATAGAATTTCGACTGCGGCAGGCCGTGGATAAACGTCAAGGATGCTGCAGAAATCGCTGTGCGTTTAAAAGTGTGCTGCAAAATGTTGTTAAGAAGTCATGCTTTCATTTCCTCCTTTTAGAGGCCTTTATAATCAATTTTCTCTTAATAGCTATTTCTGTGGCAGCCCTGTCTATGTAGCCTTGTTTACAACTAACTCACTGATTGATTGATTGATCTAATGCTCATCTTCTCTCTTGTGTTTGCATGCGCTAACTCTCTATCTCTCTCTATAAATCGAGACTCGACCTTACTAATCCGATACCATATATACTAATATATATACTCGTATAATCACGCTACTGATCTCATGTAATAGTTTAAAAAATCACAACTAACAAAGTGGACTTACACCGACCGATCTTTTGATTTTGTATGTACCCATGATTTTGAAAGTGACCACTGGTGTCCGAGCAGTTCGCGACTAAAGAGCATCCTTCCGCTGTGCATTTCGGTTTTCAGGTTCAACTCCTGGTGTCGGACAGCGACGTGGAGTCGTACAAGCAGATCAAATCCGACCTGGACATACTCCGGCAAAGCGTCGAGAAGTCGGAGCTGTGGGTGTACAAGGCCAAGGCCACCGACGAACTGGATGCTGGCGGTGATGCCATCAACGTAGAGTACAATGCAGCATTGTCCCAGGATCAGCGGAACGAGTATCGCAAGGTCAAGGAAATACTCATACGCATGAACAAGTTCTGCGTGGCCTCCTCCGGTCCGGGATCTGTGGTTAAACCGCGAAAGCACGAGCAGCGTCTCCTACGGAATGTCGGCGTGCACACGGTTGTACTCGATCTCCTCCAAAATCCCTACGACGAAAAGGACGACGAGCTGATGAAAGAGCTGATGTGTCTAGCCCACGAGTTTCTGCAGAACTTTTGTCTTGGCAACCAGCAAAATCAAGCTTTGCTACACAACCATCTCGATTTGTTCCTGAACCCGGGTGTAAGTAATCTTTGTTCTTCTTTTATATTTTTTCTAATTTAAAATTTAAATATATAATTAACTAAATTTGTATAAAGCAGTCTGGAAATAGAACTGTTTTAAAAGTTATAGCTGTGGCCTGGGGAAAGGTTAAATGTTTATATATTTTTGTTTGCTATGTCTGAAAATAAATTAGGCTACCTTAGAGAGGCTGTAAATTTGAAATTAATTTAAATTGTACGCCACTAAAATTACCTCAAACAGGACACCGTACATTAATTAAAATATGATACCTAACAAACATAAGTTCTTTTAGTTTAGTAGTAGAATTCTTTATTTTTTCTATCAAATACAAACTTAAATTATTCATTAGCTTATTGCATTTGTAAATTTAAAAAAATTAATAGTAACTATCTGTGGCAAGGCTGTAATCTCCTCTCAATTAGGCTAGAGGATTCTCGGAACATTTAGGTTTAAGAACCTGCAACACTCCTCTCTCTCAATGTTTCCAATTTCATTTATTAATAATTTTTGTATTATTTTATTATTTAATGAATTAATTTAATTTAATTTATTATTAATAATCTTTTATTGACATTCCAGATCCTGGAAGCCAAAACGGTATGTGCCATTTTCAAGGATAATTTGGCGCTGTGCAACGAGGTGACGGACAAGGTGGTCCAGCATTTCGTGCACTGCATCGAGATCCATGGGCGGCATGTAGCCTATCTGCAGTTCCTGCAGACAATCGTTCGGGCCGAAAACCAGTTCATCCGCCGCTGCCAGGACATGGTGATGCAGGAACTGATCAACGCAGGCGAGGATGTGCTGGTCTTCTACAACGACAAGGGCTCGTTTAACCACTTCGTGCAGATGATGCAGCAGCAGCAGCTACTCCGCCTGGAAAAGCTGAGCGACGACAGTCCGCTGAAGTACCACGTCGAGCTGGTCCGACTTCTAGCCTGCTGCACCATGGGCAAGAATGTCTACACGGAGATCAAGTGCAACAATCTGCTGTCGCTGGATGACATAGTGACCATCATCTGCCACCCGCTCTGCATGCCGGAGGTGAAGGAGGCGTATGTAGACTTCCTCAATCACTGCTACATCGACACAGAGGTAGAGATGAAGGAGATCTACTCCTCGGGCCACATGTGGAATCTGTTCGAGAAGAGCTTCCTGGTCGACATTCATCAGCTCATTTCCAACGCCGCCGCCGCCAGCAACAAAACCCTGCAGGCCTATGTCCTCAACGGAGTTACCAATCTCTTGTGCAGCTTTTTCGCCAGTCCCTTCTCGGACCAGAGTGCCATTGTGCAGTCCCGCCAGCTGATCTTTGTACAACTGCTTCAGGCTGCCCACCGGCTGACCCAGTGCCGTTGGCTGTCGCTAGCGGATCGCTTCAACGTGGAGAACTGCATCCGCACGCTAACCGACTCGGCCAAGATGCGCAGCATTGCATTGCCACCGGAGCTGGAGCAGCAGGTGGCCACCATGTCCAGCAAGACGGCCATGCTGACGCGCCAGACGACGAAGTGGCTGCTAGCCTCTAAGCAGCCCAAATACGAGGCCCAGCAGTCGGCCAGCCTTATGCGGTGGGATCGTTCCATTATCGAGGGCCTACAGGACATAGTCTCCCTGCTGGAGGATCAGCTGAAGCCTGTGGTGGAAGCGGAACTCTCGCTGCTCGTGGACATCCTGTACCGCTCAGAACTTCTGTTTCCCGCGGGAACCGAGGCTCGGAAGCGCTGCGAGAGCGGCGGCTTCATCCGCAAGCTGATCAAGCACACCGAGAAGCTGCTGGAGGAGAAGGAGGAGCGTATGTGCGTCAAGGTCCTGCGGACGCTGCGCGAGATGATGGCCATTGATGTGAACTACGGGGAGAAGGGCGATGCCCTACGCCAGACGCTCCTGCTGCGCTACTTCCAGAGCAAGAGCACCAGGCTGCCGGAGGAGGAGTTGCCTCAACTGGCCTCAGCTCCTCTAGCGGACCCCGCCAAGCAGCACCACTTGGTGACGCACGGACCGGGAGCTAAATACCTTCAGAGAGCTGGCAAGACCCTGCACGAGATGCAGAATCACCTGGACCGCGAGGGAGCCTCCGATCTGGTGGTGGAGCTGGTCATTAAGTCCGTGCACTCGCCCAACATTTTCGTGGAGGCCGTGGAATTGGGAATTGCACTCCTGGAAGGAGGCAATCCCATCATCCAGAAGGGCATGTTCCAGAAGTTCCTCAGCGACGACCTCAACCAGGCCTTCTTCAAGGTGTTCTTTGAGAAGATGAAGGACGCCCAGCAGGAGATCAAGTCGACGGTGACGGTGAACACAACGGACATTGCAGCCAAAGCGCACGAGCACAAGCAGGACACCAATCTGGAGCTGGACAAGATCTCTCGTAAGCATGGCCTTAAGAGTAATGGAGTGGTGATCACGGAGGAGCTAAAGCGGGAGTTGCACAACGCCGGACTGGCGACGGCACGAGCCTACGGAAACGCTCGGAACATCCACTCCGGCGAGGAGAGCTCCGCGATCAGTGTGAACAATCCCTTGGAGGACATACTGGCCGAGAAGCTGGAGAAGCACAAGGACAGCAAGGAGCAGCGCAACCAGCTATCCAACAAGGTGCTGGTCATGCAGCCCATTCTGCGCTTCCTGCAGCTGCTCTGCGAGAACCACAATCCGGACATGCAGAACCTGCTGCGGAACCAGAACAACAAGACGAACAACAACCTTGTCTCGGAGACGCTGATGTTCCTCGACTGCATTTGTGGCTCGACAACGGGTGGCCTGGGTCTCCTGGGACTGTACATCAATGAGCACAACGTGGCGCTGATTAACCAGACCTTGGAGGCACTCACCGAGTACTGCCAGGGGCCGTGCCACGAGAACCAGAACTGCATAGCCACCCACGAGTCCAATGGACTGGACATCATCACGGCGCTCATACTGAACAACATCAACCCGCTGGGCGAGAACCGCATGGACTTGGTGTTGGAGCTGAAGAACAATGCCTCCAAGCTCCTTCTAGCCATCATGGAGAGCCGTGGCGACAGCGAGAATGCGGAGCGCATCCTCTACAACATGAATCCCAAGCAGCTGGTGGAGGTGGCCTGCAAGGCCTACCATCAGGAGGAGCTGATTGACGAGCAGGACGATGGGGACGAGCCGGATGCCGGGTCGGATGATGATGATGCCACTGTGAGTCCCCGGGAGGTAGGCCACAACATCTATATTTTGTGCCATCAGCTGGCCCAGCACAACAAGGAGCTGGCCGGCTTGCTAAAGGCCTCTGAGGATCCGCAGTCGGCGAGCTTTGATGCCAAGACCAGTCAGGCTTTGATGTACTATGCCACGCACACGGCCCAGATTGAGGTAATAAATTGTTCATCCTGGTCTCATACAATATTATTCATAATGTAATCCCCTGCCAGATTGTTCGCAACGATCGCACCCTGGAGCAGATTGTGTTCCCCATTCCAGAGATCTGTGAGTACCTTACCACGGATACCAAAATCAAAATCCTCAATACCGCCGAACGGGACGACCAGGGCTCCAAAGTGGCCGACTTCTTTGACAAGGCCGAGGAAATGTTCAACGAGATGAAATGGCAAAAGAAGCTACGAAGTATGGACACACTCTAAATTAATGGGAAAGTCGTTTTAAAAATGTCATTTCCTCAATTCCTAGGTCAGCCGTTACTCTTCTGGATCAGCAGTTACATGTCCCTGTGGAGCAATATACTCTTCAATTGTGTGGTTGTTATCAATATGATTGTGGCTTTCTTCTATCCCTTCGATAATACTGTGCCAGGTGAGTTGGTTTATTAAGTAATTCCTAGCCGATTGGTGTAATTCGTTATTTTTTTTTATTATTATTTTTATATATTACTGTTTGTCCCCTTTACATTACCCAAACGGATTTCTTGTTGTTCTTCATTCTTTTCCAGAGCTTAGCTCGCACATTTCCCTGCTGTTCTGGATCATTATGATATTCTCATTGGTAATTGTGATAACGCTGCCCCGAGAGTCCGGAATCAGGACACTCATTGGTTCGGTAATCCTCCGGTTCATCTTTCTACTAGGACCAGAGTCCACACTCTGTTTGCTGGGAGTTGTTACGGTACGGAAACTGAAGAATTTACCTAAACCTATGTTAATTTTGGCTCTTCCTTTAAAGGTCACCCTGAAAAGCGTTCACATAGTGAGCATAATGGGCAACAAGGGCACTCTGGAGAAGCAGCTTATCAAGATCATTACGGACTTCCAGTTACTCTACCATTGCATTTATATAGCATTTTGCTTCTGTGGCCTGATCTTTCATCCCTTCTTTTACTCGTTATTGGTGAGTCCGGTTGTAGTGGACCTTAACCCCACCATTTAACCCATTCGCTTGCAGCTCTTCGATGTGGTTTACCGGGAGGAGACTCTGGTTAATGTCATCAGATCCGTGACCCGAAATGGACGCTCGATCGTTTTGACCGCGGTACTGGCGCTGATATTGGTCTACTTGTTCTCCATAATTGGCTACATGTTCTTCAAGGATGATTTTCTGGTCAGTGTGGACTTCGAGGAGCAGGAAAATGCGTCACCGACGCCTGTTCCCCTAACCCTATCAGTGCCAGTATCGCCGGAAGAGGCGTGTGCCGCCCCGGATGAACTGGGAAATTGCCCGGCGGCAGCTAAGGAAGTGGCGCCACCCTCAAATGGCAGTGGAGGTGGCGATGTGAAGGAGCGTTCCTGCGACTCGCTTGTCATGTGCATAGTCACCACTTTGAACCAGGGCTTGCGCAATGGCGGTGGCATCGGTGATATTCTGAGGGCGCCATCCAGCAAGGTAACCCAATTCCACAATTTAATCTCGAGTCTCCACTGACTTTCCACTTTGCTTTAGGAGGGACTGTTTGTGGCTCGCGTCATCTATGACCTGCTCTTTTTCTTCATCGTCATCATTATTGTGCTGAACCTGATCTTTGGTGTGATCATCGACACGTTCGCCGATCTGAGGTCGGAGAAGCAGCAGAAGGAGGCCATCCTAAAGACAACCTGCTTCATCTGCTCGCTCAATCGTTCAGCCTTCGACAACAAGACGGTCAGCTTTGAGGAGCACATCAAGAGCGAGCACAACATGTGGCACTATCTGTACTTCATAGTCCTGGTCAAAGTCAAGGATCCCACTGAGTTTACTGGCCCTGAAAGCTACGTGTACGCCATGGTGAAGGCCGGCATCCTCGAGTGGTTCCCGCGTCTGCGCGCCATGTCCCTGGCGGCGGTGGATGCGGATGGCGAGCAGATCGAGCTGCGCAGCATGCAGGCCCAACTCCTGGAGACCCAGCTGCTCATCAAGAATCTATCCACGCAGCTGCACGAACTCAAGGACCATATGACGGAGCAGCGCAAGCAGAAGCAGCGCCTGGGATTGCTCAACACGACGGCGCACAGCCTCGTACCCTTTCAGTGAGGAAATATCCGTTGCGATTTGAATAGAATAGAGTCTAATTTAGGCACTTAATTTGGTTATCAATCATTCCCGATGCACCCACACGCAAATAGGTAAATGTGAGACCGAAAGTATGGGCACCATTCCGCCATGCAACTCATTCTCAATCGGATTCAGCGCGGGCTTTAATTACAAATCTCTATAGCCCCCCTGAACCCGCCTAACTTTTCTGTATTAGATTCGAATTCCAGAAAAAAAAGAAACAAGTAGAAATTTGCTCAAATAATATCCTTGGGGATGATTATCTTCTAAAGCTGTTACCGAGTACTTTAAAGTGTAGTAAACTCACTCAGAGAACAATAGGGCTGTTGACATGTGTTAATTAGTGGGCGTGTTATACGTTTTTCCCAACCTCCCCTTACCTCTCTCTCCACCACCTCGTCGACTTTGTAATACCTGAGAACTAGAATCTAGACCTACATTTGTAGTTAACTTGAAAATGTTCGCTGAGCGATCCAAAAACAATTTTCTAAAACAATTCTTACGCTGTTTTAAGTTAATTATCTTATTTAATTGTTAATACTGTACCGAATATTTTTTCATAAGTTTTATTACCAGAGTAGAAATCGATTTGCAATTAAAACTAATTATTGTGATTACCATTTTCTATATATTTGTTCTCCGTTTTAAATTCCGAATGGTTTACTTAGTGCTCGAAGCGAGTTTTGTTGGTTAAATTCATTCTAAGCTAACACCTAGAGTATGTATCATAGGCGAAACTACACCTAGTTTAAGAAACTTTGTATCTTTACATGTAAACGGAAATATATATCTTTTCAATAAAGACTATCAAAATTGATGTGTTTATTCCAGAGCTATTTTTGTGCTGACTCAGAAAATATAGTCGAATCGATCACCCTTATGAGAACTTTTCTCAAAAAATAAAACACAACTTTTGATTATTTTTAGCCAACATTTGTATTATTACATTTTAAACTACAATTTTGTGCTGGCAACTTTAAAAGCAGCGTGCAAGCTACACGCCTCTTGAAAAGCAGCCAGCACACATAATCATTCATTCATAATTTATTGTTACATCTTGTTTGCTTTTGTTTAATAATAAGAAAACATTTTACATAAAATTGTTCAATGCATTTTCATGAGATTTACCGTTGGTTAGGATTTGCTTCTCCTCTGTTTAATTTGTATAACTACATACACATATTTATGTAAATGTTTTTGTATATTTGTATGTAAAGATTCGTTCCGTTGCTGCTGTTTGCATTAATTCGACATTCGACACAAATAATAAATAGATCGGTTAGAGGCTTAAACGTAACACTGGAAGCTGCCGAAGCGATATCAAAATTAACATCTTAATGGGCAGAGTGCGCGGAGCGGATAATACTTGCAATCGTGGCAGTTGAAAATGTATATACTCAAGGGAATTCAGCACGATAAATACTGGAAGGGCACTGGAGGTGCGGGAGGATGGAGCTGGTCGAATGAGGGATGTATATCGAAGGGAAAAGTCCGAATTGTTATATCGAGAAATATACTTCATATATAAAATATGTAAAGCTTTGATTTATGGAAATTTTAAAAATCGAAAAATATAGCGTATAACGTTAAAAATCGATATTATCGAATAATATTGAAATATATTATCCAAGTTGTCCATTCTTCGATTATATAGGTCCGATATATCAAATAGAACATTGATTTATCGCAACGATCGATTTATATGTCGATATCAATATTTTCTGCCATCCCTACGTCGAATTGGAATCTAAGCTGATTTTGGAAATGTCAACAGGCTTCATTTGCGGTTATATGATCTAAATATTGTTGTGTATATATAAATGTAAAAATGTTTTATCCTTTTGTCCTATTTATCTTTGTAAAATTACTCTGGCGGCTGCCCTCGTTTAATGCTGTTATTTAATTGTTCTCTTAACTACAATTAATATTTGCGTTTAGTAGTTTTGGAAGAAAAAGTACTGGAGTAGATAAACCATTAGTATTCTGCTGAGTGTTCGTGTATACATATAAATAAATTAGTCATTAATTAACGATATATCTGGTTACGCTGCTCGTAGTACAATCCTTGTCATTTTAATAATACAAATTGCTAAACATAAATGTGGTCTTGTATTGGTTAAAAGGTACAAAGAAAAATCTCATGGCTTTTTATTGTTAATGCAATGCAAGTGTACTTTGAACGGAAACTGCTGTCATGGAGCTGCTGCGTTTAGTTTGTTTTCTTATTGGCCGAATAAGAAGTCGAGCTATGTAGATTGCTGCATAAAATTTGCTTGCGACTAGATTGAAGTTTGTTGCATTTCGATTCGGCAATCGAATCATATATGTATATCATATACGCGTATGTAAATATATAGTTAGATGGATAAATTTGTTCATAGTACTCTCCTTAACTAGCGCGGCTGCTTAGGGAGAGAGGAGACTTAATGTGTTCTTCAGGATTGTTCCTGATGATAAAAAGATAAACGTTCTAAATAGTTTTACGTTTCGAGCAAAACCATATTCGAGGGGCCCTACAAATTTTGTTTTAAAAAGCAAGCATCCACGCATAAATCTACGGCTGTGTTTGAGTGTTGGTTATTTCATACTTGTGTGTGTGTGTGTGAGTGGTAGCCTTCTAGACAGTTGTGCCGTAGGCGTTGTTAAAAACAGCACGCGAACTATCCGTATCCAGGGATATATCCTCAGGACTGGCCAGATCCACGCGTACATTCGAGTTGGTTCGACGTCGTGCGGTTTGCGCTGCCCCCCAATTGCTGAGAGTCCAATGGAAACCGGAAGAGCTGGCAGCCGGTTCAGCATCTACCTTGACCTGCGTGCACACCTACAGAAATATCGAAGGAAATAAATGTATGTAGAGCCAAAAATTATGCATGCTTTGCTTCAACTCACCTCACGATTGCCGCAGGGCAAGGTCTCAGTGCCATTTCCCAAGGCAGAGCCCGAAACAGAGCCAGAGCCCGAGTCCCGGGTACTGCCAATGCTGCTGCTGCTGGCCAGCGAATCGTTGCTGGACTCCATAACTGCTCCGCGATAACGCGCCACAGCCTGAACAGCCTGAATATAAGGGAAAGCATTAGCCACAGGAAGAACTTGAACATCAAAAGGTTACGCTTTGACTTACCATAGCATCGCCGCCTTGACAATCCTCAATCGACTTGAGGATTTCCCACACCAGCTCCGAGTCCAGGGGGATGGGCTGCTCTGTGTCGCGATTGTAAATGGCAATGGCAATGTGAACGGGATGCGGCACAGGCAGCGGGATGAGTAGCTTTTCCGTCACGCTCTTTTCCCCGCACTGCTGCTTCCACGGACGCCAGGGCTTCTGGGCCTCCTGCGGCGACTTCGGCACATGCTGGGCCCGATGGGCACGCACTCGTGGTGTGGTCAGTCCCACAGACATGTCCCTGCCAACGATTGGATTAGTGCTAGTTCAAGTATGGAATCCTAACTATTTATTACCGCTTCTCGGGCTTCCGGAAGGTGAGCGTTATGCGGGAGCGTGGATTGAAGGCCGTCACCTCGAGGAAGGGTAAATGCACCTGGACGTTGCCTCGCGGGGCATAGACGTTGCCCAGTAGGTCCAGCCCCTTGGAGCCAATCACATCGGTCGCATTCTTAACCATCTCGGTGTAACGCATCAGGTCGAGCGAGGCATGTGGTTCTAGCTTAAAATGGGTATCGTGTTCAGTCAATGGCGTTAGAAAATCTAAACTAAATATGTCGGTGTAAATAAGGCCAGCCAGTCCCGGCCAGTCATTCACCGTGAGACCCTGCAAAATACATGAATTAGAATTAATATTTCATTTAAGGCTGATGTATATTTATTAAGAATCAGTCACCTTGTTATCCCAGAATTCTTCTTCGCTAATCGACAGTCGGCCGATTACATGAGACGGATAGTACTTCTCTAAAATATGGGCGGCCAGTTGTATAGCAATCTGAGGAGAGGATAGTGGCATTAAATATTAAATTAGGAATGGCAAATAGCTTATGTATAAATCTACTTTTAAGGCTGCGAATTGATTTAATAATTTATATTTGATTTGAAAATAATATTTTTTCTGATTTTTAGAGGTTATAAAGATGTGGTTATTGCTACTTTTGATCTCCGCATTATTATAATATACTATTATTTGATAACTAACCTTTAGTTCTTTGGTATTCAACTTGATTCGCGACTTGACCTGGGTGGTCAACGCCGTCTGCAGCTCCCGCCGTCGCTTTTCCAGCTTTTCGTGCAAGGTGCTCATCAGATCTTGGGCCTCGCGGTCCAGCGATAAGTATGGACCCGCCTTGCTGATTTGG
The DNA here is from genome assembly GCF_030179895.1 of Drosophila kikkawai. Classification (NCBI taxonomy): domain Eukaryota; kingdom Metazoa; phylum Arthropoda; class Insecta; order Diptera; family Drosophilidae; genus Drosophila; species Drosophila kikkawai. The sequence continues at coordinate 20,092,902 of NC_091731.1, read as the reverse complement.
GCCGAAAAGGGACCGAAGCAGGCCTCGACGAACTGCAGGAAATCCTGTTGCGGCTGCAGTACCACCCGCTCAGTGGCATGCTGGTAGGCCTGAAGCTCGTCAAGTTCCATTTTAGCTTCTAAAGCGGCCAAAGCCTGCTCTGGCCGGATGATAAAGTAGTAGTCCAAGGCCAGTCCAGGTCCAGCGATTCGCTTCACTGCAATGCTATCCGAAGCCGGCACCCGCCCGCACTTCTTGATGAACAAATGGTACGTGAGGGAGTCCCAGACAATGCGAAGCGAATACCTAACGACGCCCACTTTGGAATGGATTTTAACGCGATTAGGAAAAATGTATTGTGAAGAGTCGTAGGGAACCCACCTATAAATACGACTCCGGCTGCTAGGGGACAGATTACTGTAGCAACCAGCACCGCCGCCAGCGGCTGCAGCAAGCCCTGTATGAGTAGATTCCAAACTATGGCCTCCAGCAGTATGCAGTAGCGATTTCCCGTGTTGTCCGGCGCATCCAAGTCATATATCAGGATCATATAGATGTGCAGCAGGAGAACGAACACGGGAATCCACAGGGGAGCAGTCACTGCCAGCGTAATGCTCAGAAAGCTAGCGGCTAGGCAGATCAACGGGAAGGCGAAAAGTATGACAACCGTTCCGAGGAATCCCTTAATGAAATAGTTCCAAGTGCGATTCAAGTTGCGTGTCAAGCCCTTGCCAATAAAGCCTAAGACACATCAGAGTTATTGTTTGCAGTTTGAATGGTATTCTCAAGCCCACCTGTGTCCGGTTCCGTTTCAAAGTGAGTGCGCGACTTTGATATGTGCCTCCACAGCTCGATGAGTCGCGAGGCCATCGTCTGGGTGATGCTCGTCTTACGCGGGAACAAAGTGCCATTAATTTGCGACAACTCCAGATCGGGCATGAACGGCTTCACACAGCAGAGAGCGCGCAGACCCAGGGGACTGCACCAGGGCACGAGGATTCCCAGGAGGAACATCATGTTCCAGGACCAGCACCAGATACGCTGGATCATGTTCAGCAGGCGCCAGAACGGCCAGCGGGTGCTGGTGGTGCGGATGATCTCCTTCTCGACCAGGAACACCGGCTGGCTGGGATCCGAGCGCGGGGTGACTATGCTGGTAGCATGCTGGCTGATCACAGTGGGTATCACGTCCGACTGGCCCTGGAAGTTGCGCCGTATGATCCACGATTGCGGCGACCAAATGCGACACGCCCACTGGAAGCTGCGCGTGGGCGTTTTGGCGTTCTTCAGCTCCTTCAGCAGCACTGGCTCGCGCTCCTTCATAAAGGCCAGGTCCCGGGACAGAAAGTAGGCCGTCTGATGAAGATTGTGTTGGGTGCACATCTTCAGGGCCTCCTCGTGGGCCGACCAGGCGCTCTTGTGCAGTCGATTTTCCTCGGCATGGCGCAGCTTCGAACGCAGCCAGGGAGCCACACGCGACAGCACTGAGTGATCGTTGGCCAAACACTTCTGGTGGTCCTCGCGGGTGCGCTTGATATCCTGCTGCACCTTGTCCACCGCCTTGTACATAATCACCACCGACTGAGCCTGCTGCACAAGCAGCTCGGGCACTCCGGAGCCCAGCTCCGCCAGCTTGGCATTAGAAACGATGGAGCTGTAGACCCGCTGTAGATACTCCTTCATCACCGCCTCGTTTACCTCCTCCTCGATCTCCTTGTCGTTCAGCTTTTTGGCCCGCAGCTCGGCGATCAGTCGCTCGCGGAAGTGCAAGAACCAGCCGCGTGTCTCCCGCTCCAAAATGCCAATGAGAATGGGCAGGGCCTTGCGCATAATGTCGCGACAGAAGAGCCGCAAGTCGATCTCTTGACCCTTGGGCGTTAGGAAGAGATACGGTACGGGCTGGCTGACCTCACAGCTGTTGAAGTCAAACTTTTCCATGGTGGCGCGACGCAGCATCTTACGGACATAGGAGCATAGTCCATCCAGGCAGTCCTCGAACTCGGGCTGCAAAATTATCTTTTAAGTTTTTATCCTGACAACATATGATGTGTACTTACCCGACAAACCAACTCGGCTATGAGGAAGCGGCATCGCTCCTCCTTGATCTTATAGTCCAGGTTATGGGCCAACAGAGCCGGCACCCCGATAAACATGTCCGCGAGCTTGGTGAATGCCATGAGAAGCCCATGCACTGCATGCACCACGGAGAAGAAGTGCGAGAAGATCCTTGCTCGGGCGGTGACCACCACGAACCGAGCAGCTAAGGCCAAATCGCTCAAGAAGGAGTCCTGGGTGCGCAGCTTACCCTTCTGGAGCAGCTGGGACAGACGCCACTTGTGGACCTGGCCCGGAAAATGCAGACTAGGCACATCGAACTCCCTGCGTGTGGGGGAACAGAATTGAATTAGATTTCATGGATCGTGACAATGGCTAAGATCGAAGCAACATAAAACACGTAAATGAACTAGGTTTCAATGACAAATTATTGTTGGCATGCACAAGCGTGTACCAGATTCTGAATTAGGATTTGCCCGATTCTAGGTGAATATTAAATGTGAGTGTGATTTCGGGTTAATATGCATCCCAAGTCCCGCTCTTTTGAGTTGCACAAAAGAGGTCTGCTACTCCTAAAGAATGTTTTTTTAAAGGTCAATAGATAGATAAATGTATAAATTTATAAATTTATAAGCTATAGACACAGAGACATTCTTGTATTTCCATCTCTCGCAATTTTTTGTTCTTATCCACCATGCAGGAGTTCGCCTCTAGAGTCTACACTTTTCGTTTCAGCTGGCATGCAAATTTGTTGGGGGCGCCTTTAGACAATCACTTACATAACATATAAACAATTAACATTGAGTAGAAATGAAGAGAATGTATGTACAAACGGAAGAACACCGACTAAACAGTGGCAGGTCAGTTTGTCCGCCTTTTTGAATGTGTTTTTATTTACCCATTTTTACGTATTGTTTCCAATTGTTCCAAAGTTAATTTCTTCGGCTTTCCATATTTATCCTTTTGCAAGCTTTACAGAAATATGTCACACACGAAATTGTTGTTTCATTTGCAAGTGATACACAGAAATAAAAACACGAGAGTGTGGCATGCGTTTAGTTTGGTTAAACAAGAAATTAAAAAAACAAAAATAAACAGACAAACGATGGCTGTTTGTGTCGTCTTCGTTTTTATACTGATTTGGAGCATGCCTTAATTTGATTGCTGCATTTGCTGGGTGCAAAGTGTCGCGGAATGATAGGCAATGGAACGCAAGGGAACTCAAGAAACCAAATAACAAAATAAGTCACTTATTCAGGTGTGAGGGGATGTGGCAAAAGCGCAGTTAATCAGCAAGCACAATTGCTCATATTTTTTTCGCAACTGCAACTCCATCCATCATCCGTCAGCCACCATCCATTCATCCGTCAATCTATCCATCAGCGCTAAGCAGCTCTCGCAGCAGTCTCGTGACCGCAGACTCACCCAGTTTCCCGCAGCGTCTTCAGCTGGGCGCTTGTCAGCCGGCGTGGCTCGCCACTCCCATCGGAAGCCACTGCGTCCAGCTCGTCGAAGGGAGGAGCTATAAATAGGTCGCGCAGATTGATGGGACGCGTTTTGCGGCTGCTCACGCTGTTCGTTGCATTGCTGGCCGTCAGATTCAACCCACTGCTGGCCAGCGCCTGCGGCAGCACTAAAAACAACAAAGGAACGCGGGTTAGTAGCTGCCAATGGATGTGGTACAGGCACTTACCAATGGGAAAGCTCTTCCAGTGGTAAAGAAACTGCTCGGCCACGCTCTTGATCTGCTCCACCAGCTGCTCCACCTCGGGCGGAGCGCCCACCAAGTTGATGTTGAACTCGATGGGCTCACGCTCGGGACCGGCCAGTGTCTGGGGACGAAGCATCTGGGTGCCGGACGAACTAACAGAGAGAGTGGCCGGCACAGTAGACGGGGCCGGAGCTGGAGAAGGAGTCGGAACCGCAACAGGGCCACCTGCGGCCTGCAAGGATATGGGCATGATGATAGAGAGCCGTTGCTGTTCACTCTAGTATTGCATCCATTTTTGTAAATTAAACAAATTAATGCTGCAGAATAAACAAATAGATAATAAGTGTAATAAATCACAATAAATAATGTGAAACCTGGATAAACTGGCACCTAAGGTTCACAATCTTTCAGGATACCAAAAAAAATCCTACAAAATCTTTTCTTCAATCCTGATTTCCAAATATAAATACATTAATACCCACACTGAATGGGAAAATTATACCTTAGACTTGTTAGGGTATCACTGGCACCGGCCTAAACAAAGCTGGAAACCTGCATAGTTGGAATTTTGACGGCTGACCAAACTAATTGAAATCGCACAAGCGCGCGCAATATTAAAATTAATGATCTAATTGAAAATACACTCGCGCATGTGTAGTTGTGGGAGATACAGAGAGGGCTAGAGCGAGACAGGGCATATGTATATGGATGTAAACAAATATCAATTGCACTGAATTTTCAAAGTCTCTATTCCGAACGGAGTCGCCCAAATAAACGAACTTTTTACGTTAAAGCAATTAGTTGGGACGCCGCCGGAGGGTCGAAACCAGTTTCGCAAACTGGCTAGAGAGCAGCGCGGTCGCCAAACTCGAATTTCACCTGCCGCGGAAGAGGACACCTGCACATTTTCGCCACCTACCACAACTGGAAGCCAATTTCGCGCTTCGCTAGCCCTGATGGGACGCACCTAACGGGCTCCCCGAAATGCTCCGTTCCACGCCCAACAATGGAGCACTGAGTACGCAGTGGCCCCCACCCGTTAACCAGATCCCCGCTCCCCGCACTTCTTATTGTTTAATTGCCGCACATACACACACACACTCGCACGCGGACGAGACACACACACACACCTTCATATTGCGCACAAGGCGTTCTGTGTTGTCGTTGTCGGTTTTGAGTTACAACTGCCTTTTACCTTGTTGCCTTTATCAAGTTGCTGCGTCTTGGGACAGTGCGAGCATTGTGCATTGGCGAATACAGAGATCACAGAGCTGCGTTTTCCGTTTTTACGTTTATTGAGCGAGCAGACAAACAAATACACATACGCTCTTTTCGATTGCACCCCTGGGGCACACTTTAGCTGGAGATGGCCAAGATAAGTGGTCGTGACTATCGATGGCCGCTGCAGTTATCGAGTGGTCGACTAGGGCTGCATTCGCAGGAAGTAACGGTAACTTTTTGAAGCGCTCGACTTTGAATGTTTGAAAATCTTAGTAATTTCTAATCAAATTAAGTGTTTTAGGGCAATCTGCCACCCTTTGCCTTAACCATCATTTCCGCCTTCGCCTTGACACGCGAAACAATGACTGCCGAGCGCAACATCGGTCCCAATAATCCGTATGCGGCCGAATACACCTCCGGAGAATCCTGTGGACTGCAATCCAGCAACGGAGTGCACATCTTCATCAGCCGATGGCTGATGAATTTTGAGGCCTGGGTTTGCAAACTGGCGCTGGAAAACTCCTTGGTATCCCTCAAGTGCGGCTCGATGCGTAGGGATAGATATTTTAGCTTTGGCAGAATACAGGCACGTACGGCGTCATTGCCCATCTTTCCAAGGCCGATAACAGCACCGTACATCGTGGTAAGGGGCCTTTTCAGAAGAGCCACTTTGTAGACCCTGCAATGGGAAAAACGTGTTGAATCAACAATGCGCCTGCGGACACCAGGGATCTTACCCAACAACCCTTGGCAGGAGGTTGCTGTCACTGACTTCGTAGTGGCGAACGATCTCGGTGGCTATGCTACCCGAGTATTCTCTTAACGACCAATGATCCGCCATGCCTACGGAGAAGACGATCTGCTTGGTCAACAGGCAGGATAGAACCGCTGGCAGGATTAGATGAAGCTAGATAGGCACACTTTAAAGCTGCATCTTCTGACCACCGAGTTGCAAGTACTCACATATTTGCTCAAGTTCAAACTATTGTTGGACAATAAGGCTTTGACCATACGCATCAAGTAGAAAAGAAATATTATGTTCTGTTCAGCCACGTTGATGGCTACGGCGTCCGCAATGAACACGCTAAGTCTAGGCAGCAGCACCTCCAAGGTGGGATCTGTAGATAAAGCGTGGAGCGCTACCTGCCGCGGCATACTCGAAGAGCCCACACAGGACTCTGTGACCATCTGGTAGAAATGCAACTGCTCCTTGGTCAGCGGAAAGTTTTTGCAAGGCATGAGCTGCGCCCGCTCCTGTCTCATCCAACTCGCCCGCTTCTCCCTTAGCCAGGCGGAGTTGAGAGGCGAATTGGGAGGGATCCGAACGGCTGAAGGATTCTGCGGTTCATAAATACGTTCGACATAGAGCTGCATTGGCCGAGGCTTAGCGTTTGATTGGCATTCGATTCTGGGCATTACTTTTATAGGTTCCTCCAACACATTCCCCCGCAGGAGTAGTCTGGAGAATACGTCAGGGCACAGGGATCGGACAGCATGTTGGATGTGGGACAGCCGCACGCGATCATCCCGAGTGCGGCGCGCATATTTGCCCGCCTCATTCAACAGCTTTTTAATGTCCTCAGTGATCTTGAGCGATAGCCACTGCATCTCATTTTCACCGAGGTCCTGCCCCGTGCCATTCAACGCTATTGAAGTCAGAGAGCTCTTGGAGAAAGATTTCTTTTTGCGAATGATTTCTTCGTTTTCTATTACAAAGGACATTTTTTAATTTTCAAATTGTCAAAACTGTAGCTAGAGATGGGAATTTTTATACCCTTGCAGGGTATTATAATTTCAGTCAGAAGTTTGCAACGCAGTGAAGGAGACGTTTCCGACCCTATAAAGTATATATATTCTTGATCAGCATCAACAGCCGAGTCGATCTAGCCATGTCCGTCTGTCCGTCTGTCCGTCTGTCCGTCTGTCCGTTTCTACGCAAACTAGTCCCTCAGTTTTAAAGCTATCTGAATGAAACTTTGCATATAGTCTTCTATATACTCTCACTGCTATATATGTCGGAACGGGCCGGATCGGACGACTATATCATATAGCTGCCATACAAATGTTCGATACATTTTTAGAAAAAAAATTATAACTTGGCAGTTTTTCAATATTATTGCATCATTTTTGAGATATAGCCATTTTATATTATTCCAGAATTTTGGTAAAAATTTTATAAAAATCGGACCACTATATCTTATAGCTGCCATAGGAACGATCGGAAAATTAATCGAAAAAAATTATAACTTCGTTGTTTTTCAACGTATTTTAATCTACTTTGAGACATGAGCTTCTGGTATTATTTCAGAATTTTGGTATACATTTTATGAAAATCGGACCACTATATCTTATAGCTGCCATAGGAACGATAGGAAAAGAAAAAGAAAAAATTATAACTTCGTTGTTTTTCAACGTATTTTCATCTACTTTGAGACATGAGCTTTTAGTATTATTTCAGAATTTTGGTAACAATAATTTGAAAATCGGACAACTATATCATATAGCTGCCATATAAGTGATCCGTAGATGTAGAGAAAATGTAAAGCTGGAGATGTATAACTGTAACTGTCAAACTGTAAACATATTAAGTATAGGTAAAATGTTATGAAACTCCGTTTAGTGTCTGTTTTCGGCATTATAATTTATAATATAAATATGAAAACCAATCTGCAAGGGTATACAAACTTCGGCGCGCCGAAGTTAGCTTCCTTTCTTGTTGTTACTATTGGCGTTATCAGAACTGCAATTACCCGGGAATTGAATTTAAAAAACGATTGAAATTATCAAAACTGGCAGAAAAAATTTTGGTTCTATATCTTCGATTTTAGTAAACTGATTTATTTATATAATTTCGAGTTTAGTAAACTAATAAAGGGTATTTTAATTTAAGCATTCACATTAACTACTTCTTTTTCTTAGCTGTTGACGAATACAGGGTCTTTGGAATCTGTATAGCTGACTTGACTTTGATTTAAGTTTGAATAATATCAAGTGAAACTAGCTGGATTCTAAATAAAATAATGTATACAATTTACACGTTTTTTCTTAGAACACTTTAATTTAATAAAACTCAACGTGAACCGCACTTAAAATTTTTGAGTAGATAATTATTTCTAGCGATAATAAGCCCAAATTCGGTAGAGAATAAAGCAGAGCAGCAGCAAAACAATCAACGCCTGTCCTGCTCGATGCAGTCAGGATCGCAGATCCGTGAGGGGCACGTACATAACGCCCATCAAGCGGGTCATCTCCACCTTGCCGTTGGCGTCCTTGTCGTACTGCAGATATTTATTTACATGAATTCCTATCGGGATAAGTAGTTAGGATGTACGCACCTGTTGCATGTACTGGGAGCCGCCTTCGGGACCGACGGGCACTATGAGGCGTCCACCGTTGGCCAGCTGCTTTATTAGTTCGGTGGGCGTGTCTGGAGCAGCTGCTCCCACATGGATGGCATTGTAGGGGGCACTAGTTGGGTAACCCTTGCGTCCGTCGCCCTCAACGATCTGCAACTGCCCCGAGCTCAGCATCCTGCTGTCGTCGGCATTCAGATTGGCCTTGCTCATTCGCACCAGATCCGCCTGATGCTCGATGCCCACAACTCGGGTCTCGGTGCTGTCGCCTTTCGCCTTGATGTAGCGATAAAAGCAGGCGGTCAGGTAACCCGATCCAGAGCCCACGTCTAGAACATGAGCGCCTGGCTTCAGGTGGTCGCGCAGATATTCCAATGCAAAAGCATGCTGGATATGCAAAAAGGAGAAACTGTTAGGTTTAGATATACGTTTGGGGCGATGCGAATGCATTCCTTTAAACAGAAAGCTATGAATTTAAAACTCTAAATTGAAATAAAAAATCTGCGTCCCATTTAGGCTTTGGTACTGCCTGCTGTTCTACATATACATGTAAGCCGTGCTTTCAGGTTACCATATGGGGTGCGCTGATGGTGACACCTCCTCCGATGGGCTGCGGAGCATCCATGTAGGGATTGCGGGGAGAATAGTGCTTGCGGTCGGTCTCTGCCATTGCCTTGGCCACAGCATCGCTCGCTATAACGCCATAATCTTGGGGAGATTCGTTTCTATAATTATCTCTTCTGCAACGTCGCAATTGCTCAGCTTACCCCTCAACTGACGGATGAGGTCCTCGTTGTTGGCCCCCACAGATCGCCACGCCATGCTAAAGGCGCGGACAAACAGGCCCAGCTTGAGAATTCCCAAAACAAATTGTTTTTTTCTTAACGTCTTGAGTTTGTTTTTGTTCGAACGATGCACCGTAGAGATGGGAAGGCACCGATAAACGGTAAGATGCATCGTCTTTTTGGGGCTATCGATTAACAAGCGACTTCAATTATCGTAAACCCTTTGGTAGGTGGCAACACTGCCAACGCTGTTCCTACAAACAGGAATTCTGGTACTTCTCCGGGCTTCTTTTTCGTGGTAAACAAAATGTCCAATGTCGGAAAGATCCGCCTGAAGACCTTTGCGGAACTGGCCACAACAGCCATAACCATAACCGTAGAGGAAGCTCCACTGCCTACAATCAGCGAAGACAAAACGCCGGAGAAGAAAAACGCGGGAAAAATCCGACGTGCGGCTACAACGACAAGGAAATGCAAAGCGAACGAGGAATCAAACGATGGTGTAATTCCCCCCAAAACCGCCATCAAGCGCTCGTCCAAGAAGACGCCACTACCTGGCCAGATGCTTATAGACTCCTTCTTCAAGAGCTCTGCCAAAAACTACAAAGTGGAAATGGTGCCGCTGTCGACTGCGAAGAAGGAGGTTAAGCCTGTTGCCAAGCGAAAGGTAGCTGCCAAGGGACGCAAGCGCCTTTTCGACGAGTCCACCACTGCATCCAGCGGGTCCACGGATACGTGTGATCGTAAGCCGCCGGAGAAGCGGGTGCAGCCCGGCCGAAAGGCAAAGGGCAAGGAGAACGCAGTCCTTGATGACATGGATGTGATTGATCTTTGCTCTGAAGACGAGAGCGAAAAGACCATCAAAAAGGAACCCTCCACCAAAGTCGAAGTCGTCCGCAGTCCAGCCAGGCTGGCAGAAACTACTCCCGTCCGAACGAAACCCACCATCGCACCAGTAACCCCTCCCAAATGTCCCATGGTTGCGATTCCCACAACCAAGAACAGCCCAGCAAGAGCTAACATTCCAGCAGAAAGGAGTCCATCGATCTTTACCTCCTCAACTCTTTCATCACCCAGGGAGAGTCCCGTTTCTAGTTCCAGCACCACAACGGGACGCAAGCAAAGGAAGCCAAAGCCATGCCCGCCCTACAAAATTGTAGAAGGCACTACGTTCTGCGTGGATGGCTTTCAGTTTGGGGACTTGGATGGCGTTACTCATTACTTCCTCAGCCACTACCATGCTGACCACTACATCGGCCTCACCAAAAAGTTTTCGCATCCACTCTACATGAGTCCCATCACCGCACGTCTGGTGCGAACATTCATCAAAGTAGATGAGATCTACATCAAGGAGATTGAAGTGGACCAAACACTGATGGTCGACGATGTCGAAGTGACCGCCATAGAAGCTAACCAGTGAGTAGGGACAAGCCATCTTTCTGGGGTCTAGAATGATTTTTCCCCTTTGAATTTCTAGCTGTCCAGGAGCCCTTATGTTCTTCTTCAAACTGAGCTCCGGCGAGTGTATTCTGCACACTGGCGACTTTCGAGCTAATGCCGATATGGAATCCCTGCCGATATTCTGGAACCACATCAACATCGATCTGCTCTACCTGGACACCACGTATATGAACAAAAACTACGACTTTTGCCACCAGACAGACAGCGTTGACCGCACCGTGGAGCTGGTGCGCGCATTTATGGAAAGGAACCCGGGCAAGCGAATCCTTATTGTCTGCGGGGCCTACGTCATTGGCAAGGAGAAGATCTGGCTAGCCCTGGCCGAGGAGTTTTGTTTAAACGTCTGGACGGAACCACAACGCAGCGGGGCAGTCAGGTGCTTGCACTGGCCAAAGCTGCAGTTAATTCTAACTGATGACCCCCGTGCAGCCAATTTGCATGTTATTGGCCTGGGGAAAGTCAGCTATCCGGTAGAATTACGTCTAGGATTTATCATCATTCACGTTAATATAATTTGTATAATATTTGCAGAGCCTGGTCGAGTACTTCAAGCCCTTCGAGGACCAATACGACATGCTGCTGGGCATTCGGCCCAGCGGTTGGGAAAAGAACAGCAAGCCGTCGTACGGGAAGCGGATCAGTACCATTGGCATTGAGTACTCGGAGCACTCCAGCTACAAGGAGCTCGAGCGATTCGTTCGCTTCCTAAAGCCCAAGCGGGTAATCAGCACAGTTCCTGTGGGTCGCGATCTCTGTGTCACCGGTGAAGTGCCCACAAAGTGGTATCGATATGAAGGCACTGCCTCCATGCTGAGTACGGGCTATCAGCCAACGATATCCACTTTTCTAACGACACCAGGTAGACGCACATTTGCTCCACCTGTGACAGCAGAGAATAACATGATCTTAAGTCCAGTGGAGGAGAATCTGCCAACAGATTGCGTGACCATTTCCTATAGCTCTTCGGAGACCGAAATTGTCGTTAGAAACGAAGCTACGCCGCCAGAAGCAGTGACAGAGACAATCGATACTAAGGATGACACCCCGCAAGCAGACACGTCCTTGTTGCTGGAGATAGACATAAAAAGCGAAGGGCTGGCAGCAGGCTCACAGTCCCAAGAATTAACAGCAGATAAAGCTGGCTGTGATCATGGGGCAGTCGCCCAGAGCAGTGCGGATCCTGGGGAGAACAAGGCTGACTTGGCTAGCAGACTGACCTCAGATGCCTCGGACGATTGGCTTCCGTACCTTTAGCATATCCTCTTTAAGCTGCGAGCAGCTTTTTGTTAAGATATTTGTTGATTACATAATAAGCTCAGGAGAGTGTACAAGTTCTGTTGATTGAATGTAAGAATGTAATGTAAGAAACCCTTTGATTTGCATAAACGTACACTTTAATATACACTTTTATGTATGTATTTTCAACTTTATATTTTATATATTTCCATATGGTATACACGGGTGCAGGGTGCTCCGTACACTCTAAAATAAATTAAATTATAGTTTACATAAGGAAACCAACTAAATGTACAATATTAATGCGAATAACAATGGATACCCTCCACTAGCAGCGATGTATGTATTATGAATTTTGATTACTTCACTGATATGCTTGATGTATAATATATAATAATAAGTAAATGATGAACGTGAGCTTCTGGAAGGGCCTTCACACAAAAGCCCTTCTCGACTATACAGACACTTGCAAAACAAATATTCTCTACATATACACAAACATGGCGGGGGAAACCATAAAAACGAACACAAAACAAATAAAAGTGTTACTTGTTACGACATTATGCTAATTTTGGCCTGAAAGTCTACTAACAGATTCAACAAAATACATCTCCTGGCTCCTAATCACCGCTTAAAGCCAAACTAGACGATAACGATGCGCATAGACACGATGGATGATGAGGCGGCCGGACCGGAATGTCCGATTTGGTTTGTTTTGGTGGGGTTAGCTGGGAGCAGCTCTCCGTGGTCATTTAGCTGCGAACGGAACAAGTTTAGGCTTATCAAATTGCATAGACGTGGAATTGTGTCGCTTACCACCAGGAGAAGAAGGGGCTTTTGTTCTGGAAGCGCTGCGTAAATGAAAAGAAGCGACTTCCGCTGGATCTGTGGAACAGAATATATTTTGCGAAACTGCGCCAAGTAACTTGGAAGCTTACTTACCGCTCTACAATCACAGCCGGCATCTGAACCAGCTGCACCGGTGACTTGCCGTCCCTTAGGGCCTGGGTGAGGTTTAGGATCTGGCCCCGCATCACAGACATTTGCCGCTCGAACAGGCGCTTGTCAAAGCCACGATCCTGTTGGAACAGGTACAGCAGCTCCGTGCAGATCTCCTCCACAAAGTTCATATCGGACAGCTGGGGCAGCACGTGGTCCTTGATCTCGTCGCTGAATGGGATCTTGGCCTGCGGCAGCCATGCCCAGTGGTAGGGATATGCTCTCCACGAATCCGGATGCTTGAAGGGAAAGGCGAGTCCATTGTCAATGGCAGCGATCCGTATGAAGGCCGAATCCACCACGTTCCAAGTTGGATCCTTCGAGGGGGAGGAGTTTTGTTCGTCCTCGCTGCTGGTGCTGTCTGGCTGCCGCTTGGTAGCTGATCCACCCGCAGCTTGGTTGGACTTGGGATCCGCATCGCTTTGTTTGTCGGTCAGATCCACTATGGCGTGCGTCCCGGGTACCTTGGGGCGGCAAATACCCCGCATTGACTTACCCCCAGTGCCGCCTACTTGGCCCGATATCTTTGGCGCAATGTACTTGATCAGCCAATTGTCGTTGCCGCGGTCTGTGTTGCGTATGATATAATCGAGGACGACAAGGCGTTCGAACTGCAGCTGAAAGGATTTGGCCACTGATGGCGTTAGAGGTTCACTGTCGAAGCGTCTCAGCCAGTAGTCCGCATCCTTGTAGCCCTCAACGAAGAGCTGGAAGGAGCCAGTCTTGACGGAAAAGGCAAAACAAGTTAATCTCCAAACTGCTGCTAAACACCGTGAAGCTAACATGGTTACCTTGAGGGGAAGGCTCATCCGGTTGAAGTGGGCCGACGGGTAGTGCTCCTTGATGCGCTTCTTCAGCTTGGCTTTCTGCCGGTCGATGCGGGCATAGTTGAAGCTCTCGGCCACCAGCCTAACCACGCGCGTCTTTGGCACCACATTCAGGTTGAGCTTGCGATCCACTAAGCTGGCTCCGGCCTCCGATAGGTAGCTACAAAGTCGACATGAAGTAATATAAATATCCATGGGCATATGCCGAGCTTACCCCTGGTTGGGAATCAGGCAGGCACGTCCAAAACAACAGGGACAGCACAGTTTGTGCATCCACTTGGTCCACTTTGGATTCAGTCTGCCGTAGGGCTCCTCGTCCTTGGGCTTAAACACAGCTAGGCAGTGCTAGAAGGAAAGTAAATGTATCGTTATTTTGGTGCCTTTTCCGAGAACGGCAGAACCCTCTACAATACTGCTAGACTGTTTCAGGTGCAAACCAAAAGTCCTGCAAAGTTGACTTAATTGCAAAACTTCCCCGATTGCCTGAGGTATATTATATGCGCGGATTAGTAAAAAAAAAAAGCAAATGACGCTCTAAGACAAAACTAAAGTCGTGAACGCCTACCATTGCGCAGCAAAGGATTTCATTTTTTAGGATTATCTATTCTACTTACATTGCCGGCATCCTTGACGAAATAGGAACCACTGCTACCCTGGTAAATGCGCTCGGGCAGCACACCACTCTCGATGGCTCCCTCGGCCTTTGCCACAATCTCCGAGAAAAGCGGATCATCTGAAAATACAAAATTTGACTTAGAGAGGCAAGAACACAAATGAAATGACCTCAGTTACTGATAAAGTTTGTGCGCAGGAAAAAAATGCGCATGATTCCAGCAGAGTCAGAAAACAGACTGCCGGCTGCTTTTCATTCAAATTGAAGCAATTTGGCTTCGGAATTATATTGTTAATAATTTATTAATACACCTGCCGAGAGAGCCCGACGATTCTCCTTAATGAGTCGCCGACTCTGGCGGCTTGTCAGCTGTCGGGTAAAAATAACTACCTTTAGTGAACGCGGCGGTAAACAAGTAAAAAGACAGCGATGAAGTTCAAGTCTCACCCTTGAATTCAGAGAAAAGAAACGTATTACTAGAACTGCACTTGAATCTTTAACACGCAAACACACGTATATCGTATGGTTTAGTTCGTTTTGATATTAGTATACACCTAATATGGAAAAAAGCGTTTCGGTTTAATTACTCAAAGAAGTCCTCTTTGAATAATAAAACAAAATTCTATAGAAAACAAAAGGTTTCTAAATACAAATCACACATCCCAATGCCGTCTTAAAGGACGGTTAGATATTTAAATAAAAAAAATGTATCTGCGTTTTTAGATAAACTAAACCTAATTTTGGATCTTTTCTCCAGGTAAGTGTAAAGCACAATCTTCAGTAAGCTCGGCTGCTACCTATGAAGTCAAAGTTCTCGTTGAACTCTCCCTGGGCATCCTGGCAAATGGTGAACACTTGCTGACTTATGAAGTTCTCGCGACTGCAGCTCGACAAGCGCGACATGGGGACACAATCGAATTAAATGCTTCGCCCGGTTTGTGAAGAGGTAACCAAGTCGAAGTTGATATGGATATTGTGTGTGTGTGGCAGAAGCAGGTCGCAATTAGCATGGAAAAAACGTTTCGATAAGGGGTCCCCGGGAAATAGCCTCTAAAAAAACACTCACAAAAGTTCCTCAGCGGGCAGTTGGCGCACTGGCAGCGTGGTGACGCAATTTTGCAAGTAACTGTGTCATTGGAGCCTCGGGCCAGAGACTGTGAGTTAAATAAGATCGGAGGTACTTCCTCATCGGAGTCGGACTCAATGAAATCCTTCTTCGCCACCTGACACAGTTCCTCGCAGCAGCAGCAGACATAGGGCGCGTAGTCAGAGGTCACCGACAGAAGGCTGCTCTTCACAGCATTATTGCTTGTCGTGGGCTTCTCATGGTCATCTGAATTCACATCTGTAGGAGCTGGAACAGGCTCCTTGGGTGGAGAGTTCTCAGCGTTAGCGCCCGTGGCCATGTCGCTATGTCCAGTCGGCAAAAGTTGCCAGCAGAACAACTTCCATTTTCGAGCGCTTTGGCTTTGCAATTGCAATCGGTGTTCAATTTAGTGCACTAACCAAACGGACCAACATTTACAACGAATTTGTCTTTGCCTATGACCGAGCTGAGTTTGGTGAATTTTGTATGATACTATAATTATGAATAAATTTGACATATGCGCCGATGTCGATTGATATTGTTTCACTTGTATTTTGTTTTTAATACACCCATTAGCTAATTGGAAATGGCGGAGGCTAATAGATGCACATTTTGCAGTATTAAATATAATAATTAATCATAAATAAATAATCTACAAAAGCACACGAACCTTAACTTATAATGACTGACTATACATTCGAAATTAAATAGCAATTCAAAGGGAGTGCTTACAGTCTTACTCATCACCTGATGAAATAGTGACTTAGTCACACAGATCATTAAGATGTAACAGAGAACGTTAAGAGTTCAATGTACACAAATTGTGTTGCACTAATTTTATTATTCAGAGTAGTATTGGTAATCCTAATTCTGAAAGGTATTACGGCACTCTGTCTCACATGGGTAAAAAAATCAACTTTTCTTTAAAAGGAATATTCGAATCTGTCATACAAAACGAACAGCAAATAGGTTTAGTCGACGCCTGCACTAAATTTAAACAATAAAGAATAACAGAGTACTGTTCAGCCACGAATTGTGCTACAATGCGCTAAATCAGGGTTACGTTATTCTTTACTTGGCTTTCAATAGGATGGTATACATATACATATACCACCAATTTTTAAATAATATTAAATTAAATAAATTTTAAATAATAATAATAAAAATAAATAAAGTGTTCCCCATGTGGCACGATTTAAAGAATACATTCTTTTTCTTTTTCTTGTAATTTTAACTAAATATACAAGCCTAAGAAAGATATGTGTTGATCAAGTTGTTGCTTAAATTTTTAATACATCACTTTAAAAACCTTAGAACAATTCTTATTGATACTATTTTATTATTCTTTTTTTTTTTTAATTTTCTCTTGATACTATTTTATAAAAAAAAAAAATCTACATATCGCCGAGAAGAAATACTGCCTGCTATTTTTAATGAAAAGATAACACACCTGTTAATGCTTGACTTTGCCTACTATTGTAAGTTTTTAAGGTTTTTAGGGATCTTACCCAAACGTTCCCGGTTTTAAGTCATTGAATTTTGTCAACAAATTATGTTGAACCACAACTATTTGTTCGATCCAGTTGTTCTGTTCCCAAGGCATTGAATTTTCTCTTTCAAAGACTTCACTATCTCTAAAACGTGACTTTCAACGAGTTTTAGCTTACAAACCCAGAAATGGGGAATTATGATTATTCTGCTGGGTTCTTTTACCGATTTAAGAGTGCCCTAGCTTCTAGTAATTATACTGAACAAGTAACGCCTTTTACAAACAGAATCACGCAGTCCAAACTAGCGCAACGAGCACTCAATGTATGTGGGCGGTAATAAAAAAAAGATAAGCGAGCAGCATGAGCAAAGCCGCAGCTTAACCTAAGGCAAACAGTGGAATCATCCTATCATGCTTTTCTGTACCCATTGCAATGATTGGAATGGAGGGGGAGCCCAGAGATTGAAGCCCTAGAGTTGGCCACTTGTAGGACTTCGGGTATTTCCCCAACTTATTTACACTCACCGCCAAATGTGTTCGATACGAGGCCCACATGATCGTGACCGCGTCCCAGGCCGCCGAGCAGCTCGCTAAAGCGACTTCCGTGGCTGGCACTGCCGCCTCCGAGGAGCGGCTGCGACTCCCGGTTGTCGCTGCCGGCGTCCGTGGACATGCCCTCGAAGTCGATTTCTGGCACCAGGCAAATATCGTCGGCCTCGTCGTGCGGGTGACGGGCGAGGGCAATGTGCGTTGAGGATTTTAGCGGGGATGATGACGCTGTCGATACAGATGTTGACGCTTTCGCGGGTGCGATGTGACTAATCACCTGCGGCGTCAGCTGCTGCTGCTGATGCTGTGCGCTGTCGTCGCTAATCTCTTCGACGCGACCTTTAGATTTGCCATTGCGCAGGTTTGAGCCTCTCTTCAACAGCACTTCTTCTTCACCGTCCTCATCGTCGCCATCTTCGGTGCTGTGGTCTTCGTGCCAGCTTGCAAACTGATCCATCTGCGGTTTCTGCTGCACGGCATCGCCTCCGGCGCTCTTGTCACTGGCCAAAAGGCCGTTAGTGTGGTTTTTCGCCCCTTCTGCCGGCTGCTCATCCTCGTCGTCGTCGTCGTCATCCACCGACAAGAGCATGGGCTCCCTCTCCTTTTTTCCTCTCTTTCTAGGCCTCCGTTTTCCAATCCCAATGGTGTTAATCTGGGAATGAACCCATCATATTTATCCATTGGGGTTTTTAAAAGTGTAGAGAGCTCACTTACCTCGACTTTGGTGGTCAACTGGTTTACAGTCGGCTCGAAGCCGTTGAGGAGCGGAGCCAGCTGGCTGGACGGCAGCGGCTGGTCCTTGACAAAGTCACCTATCAGGTCCACCTCATCCTCAAGCTGCAGCAGCGGGGGATCGGCATGATCCCGAGCGCCACTCATTGCCGAGTCGGAGGGCAGGCACGTGTGTGGTGTGAGGGGGTGTGTGAGAGTGGGGAGTGGTGATGATGGGTCGTTCTCGTCGCAGACACAACAACAAAGACCCGCGCTGCGCTGTTGTGGCGGCTGCTGCTTCTTCCTCGCTTCTATATGTCACTTTTCGGGCGTCGCTTGTTATCTGTTATCTACTGTTCCGCTCCTCCTTCATTGGTCGCATGTTCCCGAACAATGCGCCTCTATTATTCAAGCTGAAATTTGATTACATTACTTGTTAATTGTCTCACTTTTGCTTTTTCGTTTTCGTTTCAATTATCGATTTTTGGTCGATGCCTTTGCTCTCCTGCCAGAGTTAAATATTTTCGGTAAATCGATTATAACGGAGAGCTCTGGGGAGTTTACAAAAGTAATAAAAAAAGGTCTCACCATGCACTCCGCGAGAATAGCAAGCGAATTACGCGTTCGATTTTAATTTTTGCCAAGAACACGAAGCGAAAAATGGTTGGCAGGGCATAACAGCTGACGAGTAGAATCTGCGGCGCTACCCACTCGTTGTTCTTTTCTTGCCTAACAAGTGGTAGCGCCACTAGCCCACAATGACGGGAAATCTAAAATATGTATTAATTTTTAAACTAATTTATTATATTACAAATTTGTTAGGTGGTGGTATCCATTGAAAACGATAAGTCAGAAAATGCTCTTACTCGAATATAATTAAGAATATTAAGTAAAACATTAATGGCATTGGTTAACATTATTCTTCAATGGAAATACTTGACGGGTCCGAAATTCTACTTTATTTTTATTATTATCTACTTTATCAGCGGAGTCTGACGCAACTTGGTGATCCAGTCCAGGACATCACACAGTTGCCGCTGCAGGTTTGTGCTCTCTGCCACCAGCTCGACACAATCCTTGAACTTGGACACCGCATTTCGTAAACTCATGGGAGGAAGAACCCTGCAAAAGAGATAATTCGAGTTATCACATTGACCCATTTAACCACTTAAACAACTTACGAGAACCAGTGCAGGGGCTCCACGTAGCCATTGGACTTGTCAACCGGCTGACGCTCAATGCTGATCCCCCGACCGTCTCCAGAGTCGACAACGCGACACAGGGCGTTGAACTCGGCACTGTTCTCCGTGGGAATCTGCGCCGTGGACACGGAGTTACTGCCTCCGTGCTGGAATCGCGTACGGGCCAATAGAATGGCCCCGCTGGCGTTCGCTCTTTCCAGATTAACCCGGCTCTGGGTGTGCTCCTCGATCAGGTGGAACATGTCCAGGTACAAAGCATCCATTAGCTGCCCGGCTGCCTCTTTTTCGCTCTTATTCAACGCCATTCTTTGTTATCAAACTGCTTTTAATTGCTTATTTACCTATTGCACCGACCCAGAATTTTCAATCATATGATTCCCTAACAACCCTGTTCTTGAGTCAGAGCACAGAGCCAAGTTGGCAGCCCCAACGATAGCGATACAATAAACTATCGGACTTTCTATAAAAAAAACCGTTAAATGTTCAAATTTGCTTTCCAATTTGATGAGATCAGAAAATTAAAATGTGAACAACTCTCACGAAATTAAACATAAGTGTTTCTTGCTCTTTCTTTTAAAGTTTTCGCTGAAAATCGCTTGAACCTGAATCAGCTGTGAGCGTGTGATTCACGGTATGTATGTCGTTCCGCTCCTTTGGTCACACCAATCAACCCGCTCCAACTTTCCGAAAGATGTGTAATTTTGTCGCGCGAACAAATCTTATAATGCAATGAGCTGTAGTTATTACCGTCACAAGCATGTTTAATTAACAGGTAAACCTGTTACACCGTCACAAGCTGAAAACTGTCGTGCAATTTGCCTAACTAAAAGGGCAAACAGCTGTTAATGTTTCCTATTGAGCGAGCGGGAGAGACATAGGCGGGCTGAGAGGGGGTTAGCTGTTTATTTTACGATGCTGCCGCGAGATTAGAGAAAGTTTATAAAAAGCCCTCAGCAATTAGCATTTAGCAGCAGTCGGAGAAGCAGTTAAGTGCAAAGCAGCGCGCCGTCGAGAGCAACAAGTGGATGCCCCAAGCCCCAGTCGGTCCCGGGCCAGTGTAAACAGTTCCAAAGTCAAGCCACAACATCCCAGGCGATCTGACGATAATGCCCGATAGCCATACGGGGGACTTACGTAGCCGCCGGAACGGCAATATCGCACTTATTGCCGAGGAACAGGTGCGCCAGCTAGCCAATATTGTTTCTGACGCCAACATATTAAGGCCCAATGTGTGTGGCTAAGGCTCACTCCCAGACACTACGGCCATATAACATAAATACCTGATATACGTAACCACGTTTTGATGACAAACATTGACGCGGAGCGTGTTTTGAAGTGTGTATCTAATCGCGGAAATCGGACGGTACTCACACAATACCCACTCTATCGGCTTACCCTAGGATTTAAGGCCGTTTGTTAAATACACTTCAGCGGGGTCGACCAGGAATATAAAGCTTTTAGCCAAATAACAAAACGTATCCTCTTTTAATAACCAGACTGGAAAGCCGTCTGATGTGTTTTGTCTTTTGAAATAATCCATACAAGGATTTGCACTTAGCCCAGATATAAGAAACTTATCTCCTTGTCGCTGATTGATTATAATTTGAACAGCGTGCGGTGACTAAAGTCAGAGTAAGAGTATTTTATTCCCGGAAGAACACAAGACATGCGTTATCATTTCGATCCTTACTATCAGTTAGCATAGTTAACGAGCTTTTATCTGTGCAACGAATAATGACGCAGCTACTTGCCTATCTTTTAAATAATTCAGACTCCCAGCAGACGTAGTCAGACAACCGGCGACAATACCCAGCGGACCATCAAAATGTCAGCAGCCAAGGAAGGTCAAGAATCCACGGCCAACAAGCGCACCCTCAGCGAGAGTTCCGCTGAGGACGTTGGACACACAGCGACTCAGAGCAACGGTGACGGAATGTGGCGCAACGAGCTCTCCATGAATGCAGACAGTAGCTCCGCACAGCCGGAGAAGCGGAGTCCTAGTCCTGGTCACGCCAACCGAAAGCTCAGTGATGCAGTTGATGTGGTTCTCCGCATAGTCCTCGTCTTGATCTTTTTGTAAGTTTATTTGTTGAGACAAATACATTCATCACTCTTATTCATGACTCATCTCTACCATCTGCAGTAAGCTGGAGACGATGACGGCATTCAAGCGGGAAATCCATGAAGAGGAACTCTGGCTGTACAAGAATCCCAGAAGACCGGACATTGTCAAGGGCGGGGAGCTGCTCTTCTGGGTGATAGTGGCCCCGTTTTTGGTCACCCTCGCCTTCTACTGGTTTACCAAGGACAGGCGGGACTTTCGAGCCGCCAGCTGGGCCTGGACTCTGGCACTGTGCATGAACGGCATACCGACGAGCATCCTGAAGATAACTGTGGGTCGGCCCAGACCAGACTACTTCTACCGCTGCTTTCCCGACGGTGTTATGGTTCTAAACACTACGTCGACCGGGTTGGACACATCCATCCTGGACTTTAATTGCACTGGCCTTGCGGGAGACATAAACGAAGGGCGCAAGAGTTTCCCCAGCGGCCACTCCTCGTGTAAGTTGATTATTGATGCTGTTGGAGTTTCCAGCTAATTGATTTAATCACCGCTTTCAGTCGCCTTTGCCAGTTTCGGTTTCATCGCCTATTATATTGGCGCCAAGCTGCACGCCTTTGATGCCCGAGGACGCGGGCACACTTGGCGGCTGTGCATTGCTGTGATTCCCCTGCTGATCGCCCTGCTAGTGGCAGTTAGTCGGACGTGCGACTACCATCACCACTGGCAGGATGTTACCTTCGGAGGTCTGCTTGGCCTGTTTGCAGGCTACGCCAGCTACAGGCAGTACTATCCCTCCATCTTTGGGCTTGAAGCCGGCACCCCCCTGACCCGGTGGCCCAGGAGAGAGGGAGTCCAGTACCAAAGGCTGGCAGGGAAGGAGGAGGATAAGGACCAAGTAGGCGACACGGTGCGACGGCCTCTCCTCGGGGGCAAGGACTCATCCAAATGGTACTAAAAGCTTTACGTATTACATAGTCAATTACCGCTTTCCCCTCTAGGCTCTAGCTCTTATTAACTTATCAAAGCCATCGCTGGCGTAGCTTCCATTTTACATGTATGTGCATCCTATTTGTTGTGCTGTTGGGTTACCTCGTAAAGGGTAGGGTTAGTTGTTACGTCTCTTCAATAAAAAGCTGTCAGCACATCGATTGCTAAATGTAAATTTATTGCTCATCTTTGGCAGCAACGTCGAAAACAAATTTGCTACTTCAAAGTGACCGAAACTAGCCTAAAAATTAAAGAGGACGCGGACGCTGGCTGATTCAGTTCATGGAGTTGAACGCCTGCAGGAGAACCTGCTTCTCGCGCTCCTTCTTCTTGACCACGTCCAGGCTGCGTTGCCTCCAAGTGCTCTTGCGCAGCTTAATCGGTCGGCTGCCTACATAGCGGCCGTCCATCTCCTTCATGGCACGAATAAAGTCCGCCGGCTCCCGAAAGCTGACAAATCCGAATCCTTTACTCTTGCCGGTACGCTTGTCGCGCACCACGCGCGCCCGCTGAAACGAGGGGAACTTGTTAAAGGTGCGGGTGAGCACCTCATCGTTGACATCGTTTCCCAGATCGCCGCAGAAAATTCGGAAATCATCGTCGGGCCAGTCGGCCAGCGAGGAGTCCTCCCACACGCTTCCGCCAGCAATCCGAACCGTCTTCCGGTCCTTCTTCTTGCGCTCCGTTGTCTGGAAAGACTGCAGCGCCGAAGAGGCGCGCGCCGCCTTGATGGCCTCCTCGGCAATGGGATTCGGGCCGGACTTCTCTGCCTTCAGCTTCTTCAGCTTTTGTGTCACGTCGAACGACACGGCGTTGATGTCGATGGAGGGTGCAGCGGCAACTGTGGGCACATGAACGGACTGCCGGCACTGGTACAGCTTGGGGGCGCTGCTCAGGACCACGGGCGTGGCGGACATCGGCTTGCTATGATTAGACGAGGATGAACTACTCCCGTTGCTCGTGGGCACGAAGGTGGACATGAAAGTGGGCGGCGGCGGGATCGGAGGCGGTGGCACAGTTAACCGTGATCCCCCACTTCCAGTGGGCTGGTGTTGCTGCAGCTTTTGCTGGACATTGTTGTAGGTGTTGGCGGCGATGATGGGCCGCACTTGATTGGGCACGAACAGGTTGCGGGCGGGAGGCTTTGAGATTTCTGCCTCGAAACGGGACAACTCGTCCTCGATGTTGCGGCGCTTCGAGCCCATTTCAAGGGTAAAACCGAGTTTTTCGCTTCACAAATTCACAAATTAAACAAATTTTCACGAAAAACGCTGTTGATAACAGCTGCTTTGATAGAGGTGTGCGCGTGCCGGCGGACAGCTGCGATAGTTGCGACACATCGATATTTGGGAACTTGAAACTTCGATATAATATCGGTGTTGTGTTATTGACGTTTTTCCAGCTCTAGCAAGTCGCTGTTTTCAACGATTTAATACATAATATTTAAATTAAAAGTCATTGGAAAACCCCCTAGCTGTGATAGCAACAAGTATCCCGAGCAAGTGTAGTGCAGCAAAAAGCAATAATCTCCTTGTGTACACCCACGGTCACGGCGCACAGGCAAGGCACCCACACCCACACAGGCACACAAACGAAAGTTGCAGAGACAACAATTCCAAAAAGCCCCGAAAACCAGAGTTATTCCTCTGCCTAATTGAAAGCCCTACAAACCCCGAAGATGCCACCAAAGGAGCGCAACATAGCCGTCATGGGCTACCGATCTGTGGGTGAGTTTTGCGACAAAATCAAAGCCAATACACACATACAGTACGTACCATACCTCACCCACTCCGTCGGTCAGTCAGCAGCTTGCGTTGTTGTTGCTGCTGGCGCTTATAATTGCGTAGTATTTTGACAACAGCAACAACAACGAATTCTGCGAACTGCGAACAATCTCGTGTAATAATAACAACTGCGCCTTCATCTTCACCTGCAGGCAAATCGTCGCTCAGCATACAGTTCGTGGAAGGGCAGTTTGTCGACTCCTATGACCCCACCATCGAGAACAGTGAGTACAGCCTCTGAGCAAGTGCTGCTCTGGCCGGGATTTCCCAGAAACAAACTGCGACCCAATTACTGGCAGATTCGATTGTAAGCTTCCTGCATTTTTCGTTCACAGCATTTAGCACACACACAAAGGTCAACTCGCAGGAGTACACGGTGAAGCTCATCGACACGGCCGGCCAGGACGAGTACAGCATATTCCCGGTGCAATACAGCATGGATTTCCACGGCTACGTGCTGGTCTACTCGATAACCAGCCAAAAATCCTTTGAAGTGGTCAAGATTATATACGAGAAGCTACTGGATGTGATGGGCAAGAAATAGTGCGTCTCACAAGACGTCTTAATTGAAGGTTTTGCTCACTTTGATCCTCTTCCCCTGCAGTGTACCTGTGGTGCTGGTGGGCAACAAAACCGACTTGCACCAGGAGCGCACCGTTTCGACAGACGAGGGCAAGAAGTTGGCCGAGTCGTGGCGAGCAGCGTTTCTCGAAACTTCCGCCAAACAAAACGAGGCAAGTCCTTGCTGCTCAATTACAAATATGAGTCATTTAATACCCCGTGTTTCCTAACGCTCGCAGTCTGTGGGTGATATTTTCCAGCAGCTACTGATTCTGATCGAGAACGAGAACGGGAGCCCCCAGGAGAAGAGCAGCTGCGTTATATCGTAAGGCTGGTAGTAGTGGAAACTTCGGCACTAGGAACAGTTGGGATTGTGGCGGATCGCGATGGCAATACGAAAATCGATTATCTCTTATCTACACAGTTGGGCCCAGCGTTCGTCGACGGGGCAGGCCATGCCCCATGTGCGCAGCAGGAAAATCTACAAAACCTAATAGCTTTAAGTCCACATACAGAAAATAACCAACATCAACTGATTTAGATGCGCCCGCAATGGCTGCCCAGCAGGTTTTGTGGTTCGCTCTTAGCGCTACACAACAGGTTTAAGTTAGTACACTTTTTCACAATAACATTTCAGTTACAAAGTTCATACAGATTCTAATATTTTGTTTATAGTTTCAATTTAAATATAATTTTTCCAAGTAATTTATATCTGGCTTGTTGTTCTTGAAAGCAGGAGCAAGAGGGGGTATTCGAATAATCGATAAGGTTATATTTTCGGGGAGTTTGAGGATTAATCAATCAATTTTCGACTGTTAATACAAATGGGAACGGCTGAATCATGGATTTCTATAATGTCGAATGAAGTAAAAAAAACCCTACATTTTTTTAAGCTTTCTTGAATTGTAATAATTTGCAGCTATGCAATATTACCATAGAGCAGCGGTTGAGCCGCACATTGACGATCGTCCGGCCAATGACCAGTGGTTGGCGGAGAGAGAAGCGGAGAAGCCACCTGCTTGCTCCACATCAATGCCAGATATGCTTTAGGAGCAACCATGATAAAATCTGCCAGGGCGAGCACGCCTGCGCCTTGGATCACGGCGTTGAAGAGCTCTTCTTCCGTTAGGTGCTCCATATATATAGCCCGATTTCTGCAGATTGGCAAAACTTCACGTCTTCACTCTTCTGACACGATCAAGGCAGTGTTGTGAAGGGCAAATTCGGCAAATTTCACTAAAAAATCTAGGATGGTAACCGATGATTCCCCGGAAATTCGCGATTTCGACCCATATCGGTATAATTCGCGGTCAGCCATAGATAGCTGATTTTTCAAAAATGCGCGCTGAAAAAACCGCCGCTCGGCGAGGCTGCCAACTTGCCGGCAGAAACGGCTCTAAAACTGTTTGTTAAAACAGAGTTTTTGGGAGAACTGCTTTTTTACTTACGGTGTTGCCACCTCGGTCGGATCAGCTGTCGAATCCCACCATGAAAAGCGGACTTTCACCACAAGGCGGATTCCAATTGGAGTCTACGCGTTAAAAGTTTTTCGATTTTCAAACAGTGAACTTGTACGGTGCGTGTAAATTGAATTCGTTCATCTGCCAAATCGCGTGAGATTTTGTTCAACAGCCACCTTAACGGTAATTGTTGATGGAGAGCAAAATTAATTTGTGAATGTGTTGTGCCCAATGTGCATGGGAAAAGCGAGTGGATTTTCCTCTATTTTCTGTATTGCAATTGTGTTTTCTAGCCCTCTGTGTATGTGCCTCTGTGTGTGTGCCTGTATACTTGTGCGCAATGCGTGGGTATTTTCTACAGTTTCTCGTTCTATTTTCAAATTTTATTGGTCCCACACATTAGTATACATAATGCCATTATGTTTCGGCCGTTAAATTGAAATTTCTCCAGCGCCGCGTTAAGACAACATTGCGAGAGTTCCAACTGAATGCATTCCCATTACCCCCGCCCGGCCCAATATGTACAGACGAGTGTCCGAGTGTGTGCACACATCGGCACAACTGCATCTATCAATCCGCTAATCAGGTGCAATGAACACATCTCATCTCCGACTGCCGATGGGTGGGTACGTGTACGTGGACCGGTACAGGTACGGCCGCCGGGCGGAGGCTTTTCTTTTTGCTGCCTTTTCAGGCTCGCAGCCTTTTTATCGATTTAATAACAAACGGAGCGGGGAGTGGGAGAGTGGGGGTTTCAAGGTGGAGCCGGGGAGTCGTTGTACTCTGGGAAACCGGCACCGCATAGCTGCGACGTCTGGGGAGATGATGTTCCCCTTCGGGGGAATTGATTTTATTATTGACGTACTTGTCCGTGCCTATGTACAATCTTATACATTGCTCTTGGGTGTTAGCGTTCGGGGTCAGGATTTGTTTTAAAGTTCATCAAACTGACTCGCGATAAGTGCGACAAGTTAGTCAATAGTGGCACCGGCCCCAAGTGGTCCACAAGCCACGCACATGCCACCCAGCTCGACCATCTGCTTGCAGGATGAGCCAGTCCCACGGCAGATAAGATAGGTCGAGATTATACAGCCTGGTTGGTGCTCCTAAACTAATAAAATCTGCTGTCAAGGAGGGACAATTTTTTAAACAGATTATTTTTGGGCTGATAAAGGTATGAGGAATATTTTTAAGGAAAAAAATTTATTAAATTAGTTGAGAAGAGTTTAACATCTTTAGACTTTTTTTTTTTAATTTCGTAAACATAACATCGATATATATAAATATTTTTAGCAAGGGTTACTTTCTATCATTAATTATAAACACTATCATTATCAGTCTGATAAAAATATTGTTTTTACATTTTCGCTCGCTGATAAGAAATCAGATAATAAAAAAGCGATACCTTAAATAGTATCTGAAATGACTACATTACCAATAACATTAGTTAAATTAGTCTATAAAATATTAAACTATGCAAGGCATGCAATGTAAAATAGATAACTTGTTGGCCTAGGACTCCACTTAAATTGATTAATTACACTGACAACTCACAAACTAACCCACATTTTTTATACTGTCAAAATTAATCGCTTATCTCGCATAAAGTGAAATATGTGCAGCCATTACTGGCCATAGGCCTGGCCTAGGAGTCATGTCAAGTGCTTAATTGGTCCAGTCGGTGTGAGTAACTGATGCAAAAATACACAAATATTTAAAAAAGCAGCCGACAAATGCCTAACAAAGAGTGGAACGGACAAAAACTTGTATGCCCAAAGAGAGCACACCAGCGACCCACAAAATTCAGACACAACAGAGAGAATGAGCTTTGCACATTTTCCCCTACATTAATGCGGCTGCATTAATTGCATTATGTACCTACAAACCCACTTATGTGTATACTCTTGATGTCTATATACCATAGTATATATGTACCTACACATGCTAACAGATAATCTAGTTCATTGCATCCAACACATGCACTCGGTAGCAGCGGGCCTCTGTTTATTTCGGAAGTTCCGTCGCCAAAAGGGGAAAGTGCTCGCTTAATCCAATATATGCGTCCGCGTCCACCTACAGAAAATGGGAGAAACACCATTAATACAATGCCAGGCGGTGGCCCCAGTGTAAATTGAATGAATGAAATGTAGCCATCTTCAAACACGTCATGCACCCCAATAATCATCACCATAACAAAGTAGGCATTCGCACAGTTGCGGTGAAAACTGTAGCATTTTTTAATGTTTATTCTAAGTTACTGTCAATTAATCAATTAAAAAGAACAGGTACTATAGAAGTTAAAGGTTAAAGTTAAAGATTACAAATAACTGGGTCTGAATTTGCCGACTTTTACTATTATCTTTTAAACATTTGCCATATTTGGTTAATTTCAATATAAATTTGCATACAATTTAGGAGAACTTTCTAGCTAATTAGAAGTTTTAAAACTGGTCCAAGAAAGTATATTTAGGCAGGCTTGAATCTCTATACCAGTACACTTAAAAGAAAAACTGTCATAAGAAATAAAAACTTGAAAATATCTAGCAATTATGAAATAAAGGCGCCAAAATCTATCTTTCTATCTTTCAGCTTTTAGAACCTCATGGATACAAATTCATTCTAATAACTTTAAAACTGACTGACTCCCTTGGCTTTGCTAATAATAATTCATACATTTTAATAAACCTTTTTTACAACGTCGAAAGTGTCTGTCCATAATCTTGAGAGTTATTTTAAAAACAATTTTTGCAGAAAGATTTTATGGAAAAGTAGACAATGTACACATGTCAGTTTAATAACCGAATGTTAAAAGTTCCGAAAACAAGTCAAACTTGTCGGACAACGGTTTGCCGCCATATGGAAGTCAAATGGCATTTCTGCAATAGTAACGATTGCATAAATAATCCAATCCAGTTTTTTTATCAGTAGCTACTATATTAAATATAATACTTAATTATAACCGAATTTATTAACATTAATATGCACCAATATTAAAGTGAAAAAAATTAATATTACTAGAATATATTATAGGTAGAAAGTAAGAAATTCGAAAAGTCTTGAAGAAATATCTTTGCAGCACTGCAGTACTCATACGCCCCGTGGAATTACCTGCTTGCAATGGCAACGACAGAATAAATCACCTTAGCCCATATTTCGTGCTAGTGGCTCTGTCCCACTGGCCGCAGCTGTATGGGGGGGCATCGTATATTCATAGACCCATAACAAATACTTCCTGCACCAAACTCCCTACTCTCTTTTGGTCGGTCTGCTGTGCTCGTGTGGCACACTTTGAACTTCTTGGCTTGGGCTTGGGGCCATCGTCAATGCCATTCTCAAGTCACCATCCGTCCGAAGTACATCACAGCAACACTCGCCACTAAATAGGCAGTACTTGAGGGGGCACCACCACAACCGGGTAGGCCATATAGCACTTGAGCAACAAAGGTTA
This sequence comes from Drosophila kikkawai, assembly GCF_030179895.1. NCBI lineage: Eukaryota > Metazoa > Arthropoda > Insecta > Diptera > Drosophilidae > Drosophila > Drosophila kikkawai. The sequence goes on along the minus strand of NC_091731.1, from coordinate 20,063,319 downwards.
ATGGCCGCTGGCCCGGTTGGCTGCGTTGTACTGGGCCACAACTGCAGCGCTAACGGAGGCGGAGACGGGACGTCGGAAGAGAGGAGGAGATGGCCCTTGTAATGGCTTAGGCGCAACATTAAAATTCTGCCTGGCACATTATGCAGTTACTATATTGTGTCGCGTTTGGTTGTCTGGCGGCGGAACAAAACGCTTGACGAGTGGAGAAACCAATCTGCTGAAAAGGCAAACGAGCTGCGATGACATTTGCGTTGCTGTTGCACTGTGGGTCGCAGCCTCGTCATCAGTATCATCGTAATCAGTGGAAAGTCGGGGTCATAATACCTATCGATTTGCCTCTTGCATACACTAAAAAGAAAGGTTTTCATATTGAAGTATTCTTAGACAGAAGTCTAGACTAAGAAATAATAATTATGATAATGATAGCCGAGGTTAACCTCCTTTTTGCTTAAAATTATTATAGCATAAAATAGTTATATTAACTATTTTTTGAAGTTTTTATTAAAATATAAAAGAATATTTTAGTTCTTAATTGTAACAAGCGCTCAAGAAAATTATTTATTACTTCTATTTAAAATTTTTTAATCATAATTGTGCTGTTTTCCAATATTTTCCCAGAACGGACAACAGGGATGTACAAAGATATATCCCAGGTCCTATAAAGCTCCTCAGGTGATTATTTTTCTGAGTTCATAGGGTTAGGTTCAGTTTGCACAGTTTTTAATGTACGGCACGTGTCTGGAGCCTGTCCTGAAGCGATGCCTCTGTTGCGGATGACTCATAAGCCACCACAAAAGGCCCAACAACCCCATTTGAATGAATGAATGTACGCTCGCGTGTTTGTGTTTGTGTCTGTGGGAAATGGGGAAATCCTCCCCAGTCTAGCTTTTCGTTCACTCACAGCACTCACTCATTAAATTGCAGACTCTCGCCATGTCGACTAGCCCGAAACCGGTTAAGAAGGTGCCGATTCACTTGCAGAGCGCCGCAAATCGTGTCTACATTAAGAATGGTAAGCTTATCATCCGGACCATACATACCCGACATAACAAATGTATTGCTTTTTATTTTAGGCGAGATCGTCAACCATGATAAATCGTTCAAGGCGGACGTTTACATCGAGGACGGAATTATCAAGTATGTGCCATGATTTTGGGATTAAAAACCCCTCTTATTACTGTTTTCCTGCTTCAAATACAAGCCACATTCAATTATTTTAAATTCTACTTAAGTTTGATTTATATTTGAAACCATACCAGACATTTGCTATTCCTTTAATAAATATTTACAAAAATATATCAAGATAAATAGGAAGTTTATTGATATACTTTAACCATCCCTAGGTTTGTGGGACCCGCTTCTGAAATCACAATACCAGGAGGAGTACGGACCATCGATGCCAGCGGGCTCATGATCATTCCCGGCGGCATTGATCCCCACACGCACATGCAGCTGCCTTTTGGCGGAGCTGTTGCCGTGGATGACTTTTATCATGGAACCAAGGCCGCCGTGGCCGGTGGCACCACCATGATAAGTAAGCATTATGGGCGGTAATCCATCCTCAAAGACCAGAGACTTACAACTGTCATTCTTTCAGTCGATTTCGTTCTGCCCAACAAACATGAGTCGATGATCGAAGCCTACGACAAGTGGCGCAGCTGGGCCGATCCCAAGGTGAGAAATTTATCCTCTTGAATTGTTAATTGAATTTTGGATAACTTTACATTAATTATATATAATCTTATTTATTTTCAAGGTATGTTGCGACTACGGCTTGCATGTGGGAATCACCTGGTGGTCCAAGTCGGTCTCCGAGGAGATTGGTATTCTGTGCAAGGAGCTTGGAGTCAACTCCTTCAAAACATTCATGGCCTACAAGGGTCTGTACCAGGTAAGCACTATTTTGCTATGGTTCGACACCTTATAATCCGAATTTAATTATATTTAACAGCTCAACGATTCAGACCTTTTAGATGTCTTTGAGCGCATTCGACACCTAAACGGCGTCGCTATGGTAAGTCAAATATCTAAATTAATAACAAGTAGTATCAGTATCAGTAGTATCTTTTAATATATAAATATATAAAGTTCAACAACAACTGATAAGCGTCGATGACGAAATAGTCTTCACATAAATTTACGCAATAAACCCACTCAAGAAGCTTTTTATACCCTTGCAGGGTATTATAATTTCAGTCAGAAGTTTGCAACGCAGTGAAGGGGACCTTTCCGACCCTATAAAGTATATATATTCTTGATCAGCATCAACAGCCGAGTCGATCTAGCCATGTCCGTCTGTCCGTCTGTCCATCTGTCCGTCTGTCCGTCTGTCCGTCTGTCCGTCTGTCTGTTTCTACGCAAACTAGTCCCTCAGTTTTAAAGCTATCTGAATGAAACTTTGTATAGGGTCTTCTATATACTCTCACTGCTTTATATGTCGGAACGGGCCGGATCGGACGACTATATCATATAGCTCCCATACAAATGTTCGATAAATTTTTAGAAAAAAAATTATAACTTAGCTGTTTTTCAACATTTTTGCACCATTTTTTAGATATGGCCATTTTATATTATCCGAAAAGTGCTTGTCAAACTGTAAAAGTTGAATCTCACTTGGACCAGTGCTTATCAAACTGTAATCTGAACTTCCGCCTAAAAGATGCCACGTTTTTAATAGAAAACCCCAAAAGTATGCTTTAATTTTTTAATAATGCTAATGAGCATCACAGATGCAAGTGAGCAAAATTTTTCATTCAATTTGGCCGCTTTCCAGACTGGGGTAACAGGCGAACAGAAACCAGCAGCAAGCAACTGAAAACTGGTATAAACTGTTATAAAAACTTTTGGGCAAATATAATAATTGGTATAAACTGTTATATTTCATTTTATGCATTTATACCTATTTGTTGCCGACAACAACAGCTTGATGGCAACAACAACCCCTTTACAACAACATCCCTGCAGCAGTCCATACAAATTTCTGAAATTTTCCATGCAAATTGCCCGTTTCCCAAATTGGGATAACAGGCGAACAGAAACCAGCAGCAAGCAACTGAAAACTGGTATAAACTGTTATAAAAAGTCCAAGTTTCGAACCATTGATCTTGGAGTAAGCGAAGACTCAAACCAGATGTGACCATATTGTACATTTTTTGGCTAAAATGTTGCTTAAATGCACCTGGGCACACTGAATCTGACTTTGCATCAGTGATGCTCATCTATCTATTTTGTCCCAATAAAGAAATATAGCTAGATGGGCATCTCTGCTATTACGCCTGATATATTGCCTCCCAATATTGCAAAATAGCTACATGAGCATCACTGATGCAAAGTCTGATTTTATAGCCTCCCAATATTGCAATATAGCCAGATGAGCATCACTGCCATTAAGCCCGATTTTATAGCCTCCCAATATTGCAATATAGCTAGATGAGCATCACTGATGCAGATGAGCATCACTGATGGAAGTGAGCATCACTGATGGAAGTGAGCATCACTGATGGAAGTGAGCATCACTGATGGAAGTGAGCAAAATTTTTCATTCAATTTGGCCGCTTTCCAGACTGGGGTAACAGGCGAACAGAAACCAGCAGCAAGCAACTGAAAACTGGTATAAACTGTTATAAAAACTTTTGGGCAAATATAATAATTGGTATAAACTGTTATATTTCATTTTATGCATTTATACCTATTTGTTGCCGACAACAACAGCTTGATGGCAACAACAACCCCTTTACAACAACATCCCTGCAGCAGTCCATACAAATTTCTGAAATTTTCCATGCAAATTGCCCGTTTCCCAAATTGGGATAACAGGCGAACAGAAACCAGCAGCAAGCAACTGAAAACTGGTATAAACTGTTATAAAAAGTCCAAGTTTCGAACCATTGATCTTGGAGTAAGCGAAGACTCAAACCAGATGTGACCATATTGTACATTTTTTGGCTAAAATGTTGCTTAAATGCACCTGGGCACACTGAATCTGACTTTGCATCAGTGATGCTCATCTATCTATTTTGTCCCAATAAAGAAATATAGCTAGATGGGCATCTCTGCTATTACGCCTGATATATTGCCTCCCAATATTGCAAAATAGCTACATGAGCATCACTGATGCAAAGTCTGATTTTATAGCCTCCCAATATTGCAATATAGCCAGATGAGCATCACTGCCATTAAGCCCGATTTTATAGCCTCCCAATATTGCAATATAGCTAGATGAGCATCACTGATGCAGATGAGCATCACTGATGGAAGTGAGCATCACTGATGGAAGTGAGCATCACTGATGGAAGTGAGCATCACTGATGGAAGTGAGCATCACTGATGGAGATGAGCTTCACTGATGCAAGTGAGCATCACTGATGGAGATGAGCTTCACTGATGCAAGTGAGCAAATTTTTTCATTCGATTTGGCCGCTTTCCAAACTGGGGTAACAGGCGAACAGAAACCAGCAGCAAGCAACTGAAAACTGGTATAAACTGTTATAAAAACATTTGGGCAAAAATAATAATTGGTATAAACTGTTATATTTCATTTTATGCATTTATACCTATTTGTTGCCGACAACAACAGCTTGATGGCAACAACAACCCCTTTACAACAACATCCCAGCAGCAGTCCATACAAATTTCTGAAATTTTCCATGCAAATTGCCCGTTTCCCAAACTGGGGTAACAGGCGAACAGAAACCAGCAGCAAGCAACTGAAAACTGGTATAAACTGTTATAAAAAGTCCAAGTTTCAAACCATTTCGGAGCCGGCGGAAGTAAGCGGAGACTCAAACCTTTTGAATCCAAATTTAGTTGTTATTTTACAACTGCACCTGGGCACACTGAAACTGATCGTCTTTAAATTCAAATTAGACAGTTAAATTCAAATTCAAATTTGGCAGTTAAAATATTTAAAAAAATTTTTTAAATTCTAAAAAAATTTTAAAAATCTAAAAAAAAAGTTAAAATATTAGAAAAAAATTTTAAATCTAATTTGAGACATGAGCTTCTGGTATTTTATCAGAATTTTGGTATAAATTTTATGAAAATCGGACGACTATATCTTATAGCTGCCATAGGAACGATAGGGAAAGTAATAGACAAAATTATAACTCCGTTGTTTTTCAATGTATTTTCATTTACTTTGAGACATGAGCTTATTTCAGAATTTTGGTAACAATATTATGAAAATCGGACAACTATATCATATAGCTGCCATAGAAGCGATCCGTAGATGTGGAGAAAATGTAAAGCTGGGAATGTATAACTGTAACTGTCAAACTGTAAACATAATAAGTATAGGTAAAATGTTATGAAACTCTGTTTAGTGTCTGTTTTCGGCATTATAATTTATGATATAAATATGAAAACCAATCTGCAAGGGTATACAAACTTCGGCTTGCCGAAGTTAGCTTCCTTTCTTGTTTTAGTGATATTGTTACTTAGTAATCCGACTTCATCCACAGGTCCATGCCGAGAATGGCGACATCATTGCCAAGAACACCCAGCGCCTGCTGGCCGAGGGCATTAATGGTCCAGAGGGTCACGAGCTGTCCCGGCCCGAGGAAGTCGAGGCAGAGGCCGTACACCGCGCCTGCGTTCTGGCCCACCAGGTAAGACCACTCCCAAGTGCCGGTGACTAGCCGGCGTCAGAGGAGAGTTGAGAGCGTGAGTGGTGGATGTGGATGTCGGTAGCGGGCCAGCTGAAAAAAGGCTGTGCTGTAATTATCCTTTATTTATATGTTACACCTTTTGATTTCTTATTATTTCCATTGTGTATGATGCACCCTTGTACATATTATATATGCGGTATGCGGCACTCGATATAACCCCTCGATATAATCGAATATCCCGACTCCCGGCTACCAGGCCGCTTGTCCACTGTATGTGGTCCACGTGATGAGCAAGTCGGCGGGAATTGAGCTGGCCAGGGCCCGCCAACGGTACCGGGGTCGTTATATTATGGGCGAGACCCTGGCCGCGGCGCTGGGCACGGATGCGACCTGCTGCCAGCACCTGGGCTTCGATCATGAGGCGGCGCATGTGCTCAGCCCGCCCCTGCGGCCCGACAAGACGACGCCCGAGTTCTTGATGAAGCTGCTGGCGAAGTAAGTGCTGATCGGGCTAAGGACGGGGACCGTAAATAACAGAAACACCAAGGAAGATAGTCCTATCAACTGATAGCTATAAAAATACAAAACCACTACAAAGATTTTCCAAAGGTTCATTAAAACAAAAATGTATAACAGAAATTATTCGAAAAATTAGAAGATGAACTAAGTTTGTGAGATTTAAAACATATTTGTTACATTTCAAGACCAAAAGGATTCTATTTTTTAAAATAATATAAAATTAGAGATTTATTGTTTCTAGAATCTACAATGTAGATTCTAATATATCCACTCCTTTAAATTTCCTCCATAAGCTTTTTTATAAATTTATTTAAGTTTGGATGAAATATTTAGCAAATTATTTTTGTTAGTTTACGGGTACACACATAATGATTACGGTCTCTGCTCCTGGGTTTAATGTACTATATATGTTGATGATGGCTAATCTGCATACTAACCGGGCTGTGCTTATGCCTGCTTGTATCATATCCACTAACCAATTAACCACTGACTGCGTTCTGGGTCCACCTAACACACTAATCCAATCTGATGACGTTTCCATGTTTGCCCATGCTTCCACTCACACGCTCACCCATCGCCCAGATGAAGACGCCGCTCTTCGTGTCCGGCCTGACCAGCAAATCATCCGCCGAGCTTGTGGGTCGCGCCCGTCGCAGCGGCTACTGTGTCTTTGGCGAGACGCTGGCCAGCTCCCTGGGTCGCTCCATGAGCGGTGTTCCCAAGGGAGATCGCATTTACTGCATCACCAGTCCGCCGATCCGCGAGTCCGCAGAGACACCCAGACAGCTGATGAAGTCCCTGGCGTAGTAAGTATCATCAGTCGCTCATACATATATGTGTCAGGATAAAAATGTACTATATAGTGGGTCACAACTGAAGTCCGAACCCTTTTGGGATTGTTGTTGAAAATATAAAGAACAGACAAATATATTATAGCTATTCGGTAAGATTCAAGTTCCGGGTTCTAGAAGTAAGTACCCGAGCATCAGACATGATCGTTGCACTTTCCACCCTGCGGTGATTGTTCGTTTTGTTTCAATTTTGTTTAACTGACCAACTCAAGGATCCACTCCACATTCCCAATATTGATCCCATATTATATTACCTTCTGCTCACAGCGACGATCTGCAGCTGACAGGCAGCGACAACTGCACCTTTAACAAGGAGCACAAGGCACTGGGAAAGGGAGACTTCACCAAGATCCCGAACGGAGTTAACGGCGTGGAAGATAGGATGTCCCTGGTATGGGAGAAGGGTGTCCATGCCGGCCTTCTCGATCCCTGTCGCTTCGTGGCCGTAACGAGCACGAATGCGGCCAAGATCTTCAATATTTATCCCCAGAAGGGACGCATTGGTAAGTCCTTTAGTGATATGAAGAGCACAAGGCATTGATTTTATTCCTCTTCCCTTAGCTGTTGGCTCGGATGCTGATATCGTGATCTGGAATCCGAATGCCACCCGCACCATTTCCAAGGATACGCACCACCACGCCTGTGACTTCAACATCTTCGAGGGCATGACCGTCCACGGCATCTGCGAGTACGTTCTGGTGCGTGGACGGATTTGTGCCGAGCGAGGAAACGTGCGCGTGGCAGAGGGCTTTGGACGCTTTATACCGACTCCCGTTCGTCCGCCGTTTGTCTACGACATCATCGAGGGCAAGGTGCAGTCGCAGCCGGAGGAGCAGCATGAGGAGAAGCAGAATGGCAATGTGGCGAAGCGGTTTGCCGAGCTGGACATTCAAATCCCAGTGCAGGAGCCCATCAGCGCCATGCTGGCCGGCAACCTGGCCATGCCGGCCGAGGGATCACTGTGTAGCACGCCCTCGGTGCGTGGACGCGTCGATGGAAAGCGTGATTTGCAGGAGTCGTCGTTCTCCATAAGCGGTAAGATATTAATGATTTTTTTATACGATACATTTTATAAAGAATACGTCAACTTCAATTTGACAGAGGAACTGGACCGATCTGGCGTTCGTGCGTGCATCAAAGTAAAAAACCCACCTGGCGGCAAGTCTTCCGGATTCTGGTAGAGATCGTAATAGCAACGTCGCATCATAGTGTGTGCGGATGTGGTGTGGAATCGCACAATCTCCGACGACAGTGTAAGCCAAAGTCTGCGCTCATACGACAACTAAACTGGCATTTAATATAGAGAACCCCGAAACAAAATCGTAATCTAACCAAATTTCAAAATAAGTACATATACATATAGCCTCAAGACCTATTGAGAAGGAATCGTGCAACCTGCTTTGATTGTTTGCCTCTTGTTGATCAATCTTTTGTTAAGCTTCACAATTTGGAGAGCCCAATTGCAGGTTACATCGTCGATGGCCTGAATTGCGGACTACCGAAAATCAAACAAAGTGCTTATTAAGGATATTTTTTGTTAAACACGTATTCACGTTTATTTTTAAATACTTTGTTTATTTACAAGGAGATTTAGCACAATTTGTTTGTACCCCTGAAAGCTGAAATAGGCAATGCAAGCAAAATCAAAAGGCTCGAAGGGATAACTCAGTTGAATAATATTACACTACTTCACTATAACCCGCTTTTGAAATGGAGTACATTTACTTGATAACTTGATTTGTCCCTAAGGCCTATCATGCCACATTGGGAGCAAATATTCGCGACTCATCTCTGAGGATTAGACGTCTTCAACTAGACTCTGTAATCATTTTTTCGATGAAAAATTATAAATGTGCAAAACTATTTATTATATACACATACTTTATATACATTTAACAAATGCAACAAAAGCAGAACACAAAGATCCAACTAATAAACTTTACCAAAAAAATATTAAAATGTTTATTCTTAAATTGCAAGGTCATGGAGAAATGTCTGGATTATTATGGGAAACTTGAAAGCAGTCCAGTTAGAATATGTACTTAATACTGGGATCTGATTAGGATTATACGAATCTAAACAAAACAGACGTATTAAAGAGACTTAGGAAATCTCTAAATTTTTGTAGTCATTACAATAAAGAAAATAATAAATTAATAAAATAATTTAAATTGAGAGAAAAATATATTAAAAAAATTAAAATAAAAATAAAAAAATATCGTTTCCAATATATATACATATATGCATATATATTTATGCATATTTTAAAATTAAAAAAAATCGGAATTATCATTAAAATACCGATAATTAAATAAAAAAAATTATTTCAAAGAACCTTTATCTTGGGCAAAACAAATTGCTTAACAATAAACTCTTCAGCCCTGCTAATTGCCCCCCGTTTCTTAAGGCAACATATCATAGTTGGATTAGTTAATGGTCGCTTTTATTTTTATTTAAATGGATATATTTACAAAACGATTTAGCACAATTCGTGTATGTATTAATTGTATATTTCAATATACCTTACTCTTTATTTAAAAATCATGACTGACAGCGGACTATGCGAAATCAAGTGTTTGAATAAATAAACTGCCCAACTGTCTGTGCAGTTTTCGTATATGAATACATAATTACAATCGTTCGATACAACACGCTCTACCGTCTCAAGAAAAGTACTCCATTGCATTGGCGACACCACGAGATGTCCATGCAGGCCAATGGTGTTGCTGGTTTGGGCCATCAATTAGGTTTCTCAAATGTGTTTTAATTTAAATATTTTTAAATTATCAGAGGTAAAATACAATTAGTTTTGCCTTCATCACTCGACTACTTACAATTGGTTATTTTAACTGCAGAGCACAGTTACAATATTATCATTACAGGGTGTCATACGAATAAACAATCTAATGAACTAGTCTTGATATATAAATAAAGTGTTTTTGTGTGTAGTGCTTTGGGTAAAAATGAAAATATTGGGTGGCAAAGGTTGCTTCTGCTTACTCTTAAATACTTCTCACATCTCTCTCTTTCTCGGTGTTTCGCTTACGCTCTAAAAATCATTCGTAATGTGACCTAAAATTGACTTAACAACTAAATTCCAATAGTTATAATGACAGTTTATGAGTGGTTTCCCTTTACTTTTCCACATCTCCTTCGATCGCGGCCGGTGATTATATTTGATTTGAAATTTGATGATGGTTAGGCTGTAGGAATGCATGCGACCACAAAATTCTTTCGATTTTTCTATCCAAAAGCTGAAAATATAAACACCATGTAATCGGATACCAAAAAGCCTCGTTGCGCCATTACTCACTGCCTGATCCTAGGCGCTTGCTCGCTCTCATGCTTGCTGGCTTATAGCTTCTTTAGATAGGCGGCACACTTGACCGCACTGCTGACCTGTCCCGTGTTGAGGAGACTCAACTTCTTGTGCTTCGCCCGGAATTTCTTTACATAGGCGTCAATAAGATTTTTAATCTTGTGTGGATTGATTTCACCAGACCGACTGTGGCAGATCTGGGGAATAGAATGGGATTAGAAAGAATTACAATTTCTTGAAATCGTGTGCTTGAAATTTACCTTGGGCACAGCTCTTCGCATAATGTCCTTGTAGTCCTCCTTGGTAATCGCCTTCTTGTTAAAGTGCGGCTTCAAAACTAACTTCACTTCCTCCACCACACGCTCCTGTCGATTTAGCTTGCGTAAAAACTGCAAAGTAAACACAAACATTCATAATTTGTCAGGGCTTTAGGGATTGCCTTTGAAATGGACTCACTCTATCCTTGTTTTGCAGATCCATGGCCGAATTGGGCACATCGTCATAAGAATCAGGGATTCTTCCACCTAAAAAAGTGTTTGGGAAAATGTATAAAACTAATAGCAACTTTTTACTTCCATTCGCTATTCAAGGGATAACACAGGTCAACAGATTTTCGGAACCAAGAACCGGAATATACTTTTCGGATAGTTTATGATAACGTAACGATAGTTTTGAAAGAATAAATCGTATTTAATTTACAGCGTCTCAAAAGTTTCCAAAAACAGCATTTGTTCCACTTCTAAGATTGAATATCTAAAAAACCTGACATATATTTTTTTATCAAAAACAATCGGAAAAGTATATCCAGTTCTTGCTTCTCCGATTTTTAAAAATTGCTTGACATTTGTAATTGGAAAGCGGAATCTAATAAGAATTTTTTTGTTACTCACCTTTTGTTTTCGATTTGCGGTCACCCTTGTTGCGGTACTTTTTGCCCGAGTTGTAGCGCGATGTTACCCGGATGTTGCCCACGGGCGAACTGCTCCCGAACAGGTTATCGAACATCTCCGTCTTGCCAGCTCCCCCCTTCGACCGTCGGCCGCCCTCCAGCTGGCTGGGTGGCTCGAAGAGATCCTCGTAGTCGGCTGAACCCGGCGAATAGGGGCTCTCAATATCCATGTTAAACGAGTCATCTAGGGCATTGGCCGAACCTCCGGTATTTCCGCTGCCGCTTCCATTCCGCAGGCCGCCAATGTTACCGCTACCCACTACGCCGCCTCCACTCGTGGTTGGCAGATTCCCAATGCCACTGCTGCTGCTGGCCACACTGCCACCGCCCTTGGGCAGTGGGGTAAGCTTCTTTGAGAGCGGCGTGGGACTGGAAATCGAGGGTATGTGCTGTGAGCTGGACACCACGCTGCTGCTCGTGAGCAATACGTTAGAAAGAACGGTGATGGAATTGCCATCGGAAGCCTTGTCATGGTTGTCGCCACCTCCGCCACCAGCTCCTCCGCCGCCGCCAGTGCTGGATCCAACGCCAACAGAGAGACTGATGGAGCTGCTACTGATGTACTGGGCGGAGCTCACCTCGCTCTCCTGCTGGTTGGCGGCACCGCTTTGGTTGGGTTTGTTCATCAGCGCCATCACCAGATCCACAGGATTGATGACGCTGGTCTGGGTCTGGGTACTGGTGCTGGCATTTGACACAGTCGCCTGAGCGGCATCGTTTTCGCCCTTGTCACCAGACCCAGAACCAGCTGCACTGCTCCCCGGCATGCTGGTCACCTGCTGCTTGTCCAGGGTCTGACCCTGGGTGGGTGTCGGTGATCGCGGCGAGAGGGAGGGAGACTTGGTCGGCTCAAAGGGATCGTAGGCATCCGGCGAGCACGGACCCGACTCCGGGGGCGTGTTCGGACCAATCTTCTGGCCACCATCGTGACTGCTGTGGCCATGCTGAGCTGAAGCCTCCTCAGCAGCCGCCTCCAATTCGTCCGCCGAGTTAATGTCGTCGGCGTCGTCATGAAGCGGATTGCTGCGCACCTTGTGCTGCTGCTGCAGCTTTTTGTTGGGCAGGCTGAACTTGACCAGCGGCGGCTCCGGTGGCGTCTTGGGGCCGGTGGACTGCGTCATGTTCTCGTAAGACGTCTCCATGATTGTCTCCAGGGAATTGACCTGCGGGGTCTTCTCTCTTTGGCCATTCTCTCTCATTATGTCGTGATCCCTATCCCTATCTCTGTCTCTCCTCATTGAGATCTGGTCAGCCGCATCCTCGCTGTCTGTTAGCACAATAACATCCGCTGGCTCCTGGTGGACCTGGAAAGGCGAGCGTTCCAGGTCGATGATGGCCACCGGCTTGGCCTCCAGTTTCTTGCGCTTGCGCAACTTTTCCTTCTTTCCCTTCTTGTTAGCTCCCACTACACTGGCCAAACTGTTGTTGCCCATGGAAGTCATGCGCGTACTCAAAAGTTCGTCCCTGATGGAAGGCATGGTCACCATCGATGACGGCTGCTGCTGCTGCTGGGAGTTCAGTGAGGAGATGGCGTTGCCACTGTTCGTTGCCTCCTTGTTAAAGCTCACGCTCACCAGAATGTTATTACCTGAGGCGAAGACCTCCTTGGAGGGCAGGGGCTCTGGCGTCTGAGTGCGTCGCTTTCGCTTTTTCTCCTTGCGCTGCTTCTCCAGCGGTTGCTGTTTCTTCTTCTTTTTGCTTTTGTCACGCTTGCGCTTGGACTTTTTCGGCGACAGTCCTCCACCATCATTTTCGTAGTGGCCACTGGCGCCCTTGGGCGATTCCAGGGGCGGCGTCCAAGAAGAGTTCTTTTCCTGGCAGCCGCCGTCGTGCAGGAAATCGCAGCGACCGGGCGACGGCGATGGCGACCACTGGCCAGTACCCATACCTCCCTTCTTGCGCTTTCTTTGCGGCGCCAGGAAGTCGTCGACGTCTTCAAAGGGATCACGTTGCCGTGAAATTCGTCGCATCCTGGCGGCCGCCGTTGGACTGCCGCTGCCGGCCCTCTTCTTGCTCTTCTTCTTCTTGTCCGACTTATTTTTCTTTTTCTTGGGCGCATCCTTGGGACTCTTGGAGCGGCTCCTGCTTCTGCTTCGACTCAGCCGAGGCGTGTAACGCGGCGAACCAAGATATAGTGGGGACCGATTGATGACTGCTCCATTGATACGATTGGGGGTGACCGATCGTGCTCCGCGGGAGTGCAGTGACTCGGGACTACGTCCTCCAATGGCAGGGGGCGGCAGAGGGGAGGGCGATTGGGCATAGCGTCTGCCTGGAGAGGATCGACGATTGCCACCTTGCTTGTGCGGAGAGGGACTTGTACCCGGCGGCGGTGTTGGCGACATGCTGAAGCTTCGGAACCGCTTGGGGGAACCAGATCGCGAGCGAATCGAACCTCCCCTCGAGCCACGCGACACGCTGCGCGAGAAACTCCGCGAGCTGCGCCTTGGCGAACGGCTTCTACCCGAGCGCGTGGCATCGCGACCATAACGATCCTTGGCGTGCGGCTGGTGGTGCCTCGATGCTCCCACCACATTGCGGACATCGTAGCGAGGCATTTCCCGTCGCTTGGGACGCTGAAAGAACTGCTGGCCATGGTGGTGCTGCTGGAAGTAATGCTGGCCATGGTGCTGGTTCTGGTGGTGGAAGTGCTGCTGATTGTGGTGATGGTTTTGGTTTCCATAATGCTGGAACGGCCTGTTGTGAAACTGCTGGTTGCGGTAATTGAAGCGCAGGCCTCCACGACCTCGCACAAAGCCGCGCTGGTAATCACGTCCACGGAAGGCCATCCTGTGACGACCAGGCGAGTGGGAGCGATCGCGGGATCGGGACCGAGAACGTGAATAGGATTTAGAGCGGCTGCCACGACGACGTCGGTTTCGATTGCGACTGGGCGAGCGACTCCGGCTCCTGCTCCTACTCCTGCTTCGGCTCCTGCTCTTGCTTTTACTCCTACTCCTGCTATGACTGCCGCTCTTGCTGCGCTTCCGGCTTTTGGAGCGACTCTGTCGCGAGCGACTTCGCGAACCCGAACGAGAGTTACGTTCCGTCGGCGGCTTATCGACTCGGTAGTTGCGATCCTTCTGCCGCTTGCCCACCTTCTTGAACGACTCTTCCTTGTTGCGTTTCGAACGCGTCTTCGACTTGGTGACGGATCCTCCTTGGCTAACACTGCGGCTGCGGCTGCGACTGGGGCTCCGACGACGACTGCGGCTACGACTGCGCCGCTTTGATTCGTTTTCGTTCGTCAGGTCGTCCTCGGACACAATATCCGTGCCTATAGCCGGCGCCCGATTCGGTTCCTCCCCCTCGTCGTCGGATGGTTTGGAGGAATGGGAATTTGGACTGCTGGTGGCTTCGTTCTTTTTATCAGCCCCTGGCGCCTCCTCCTCGCCATCGCCCAAAATCTTCTCGTCCAAACAGGGTGTGTAGGAGCGATCTTGTTCGTGCTCGCTGCCGCTGGCATTGCCATCCTTCTTGGGTGCTGACTTTTTGGAAGCAGGTGGCTTGGGAGTATCATCCGCCCCTGTATCCAGCGCCTTTTCGAACTCCTTGGGCTTGTCAATGTCCAACTCCTCCCAGTCGCTATCGTCGTACAGTTCCAGTACACCCTTTGCCCGGTCTCGGTCCGCCACTCGATCTTCCTTAACCGCCGGACTGGGAGTGCTGCGCGTCTTAGTCTCCTCCCCCTCCTCTGGTTGAGGAGCTTCTGTCATGCGGGAGTTGCTGTTGCCGTCGTCGTGATCGGATAATTCTGACTCATTCATAGGCACACCATCGCTATTCGATTTTTCGTTTTCGTCCGCTTCATCTGGTTCATCTGTTGGATTCTCCGGCTCGTACAGATCATCATTAACCTTTTCGGGCACAGGTTCGGGCTCGGGTCCCAGTGGCAATGGTATGTCATTGTCCTCATCGTCATCATCGTCGTCTAATTGTACTAAATCCTCATTCATGTCATCATCTTCCTGAGTAACCTATAGAAAGGAAATAAATAAATAAATATAAATTTATTTTCAAATTCTAAAATAAAAGTTATTTGTACATTTTTATTTTACTCATAAATCCTATTTAAGATCCCTAAAAAAAGAATATTCTATATCAATTCCCATCAATTTTAGTATCATACCTTATCGGGCTCCTCGGCTGCCGGACCATACGGCACTCCCGCCGACGCATTGGCCACCGCCTGAGAAGCTTGCGAGTAAATCGAAAAGTTGGGACAGTTGTCGGCATCTTCGTCTGCTCGCATTGTGTTTATCTTGAAAATCGGATTGTTCCACGAAAGGCTGGCGGGTGGCGTGGGCGGAGGTGGTACCGTTAACACTGGTGGCATGCCCATAGCCGGTACCGCCGCATGGTGGTTGACGGTAGGAGGCGGACCAAAAAGCGGAGTTGGTCCGGGAAAGGTGTTGGAGGGCGCTAGCGGTGCCGGCGCCGGCGCCACTGGTGGCGCACTTCCGCGGAAAGGTGAGCTGTTTGGCTGGTTGACAGGTGGCATGTTCTGCTGGCGATGCTGCTGCTGTTGCTGGCGATTGGGCGTATTGAAGCGCAGGTGGAAGGGTGTGAAGCTAGTTACATTCGTGTTACTGTTGTTGGCGCCGGGGCTGCTAAAGTTTTGATTACTGAAACCGCCAGCCGGTGATCCATCTCCGCTGCCGCCGGTTGATTGGACTGCTCCTCCACCAGCGCTCGAGCCTCCGCCACCGCCCCTGTAGCTGTTATTTCCGCTGTAGCGATTGTTGTAGTTTTCGCCGCCGCCGGCTCCACCACCTCTGCTGAAATTGGGTCCTGCTCCTCCGCGCTGGTACAGCGGCGCCTGGGTAACGTGCTCCGCCGGTGCTGCGGCAGGCGCCGCCACTTTTGGGGGAAGATTTAGACTGCCATCCGGTCGAATATGCACATCGCTCAAGTTCCGCGAAGCGTCGTGCCAGCGATCCTGCAGCTCTAAAATGGAGGACAAAATGTCTCCAGCTGCGGCTGAAGCCGACGCGGAGGAAGTGGCCGCCGTGCGAGCTTTGCCCTGAAGCAGTGCCTTCCGGATGCGTGGTGCTCCGACACTAGCGATGCGTACCGAGGTTTGCACTGCAGTTGAGCCGAGACCAAGGGAAGAAGATGCCGCCCCATCACAATCTGGCTCGCTGTCCGAGAAGTATTCCAGGTCATTGGCATTACCAAACAGTGTGAAGCTGGCGGCGGTTCCACCGCTCAGATGCGACCGATGAACTCCGTCCGACTTGACACCCATCTGCTCGGCCAATCGCTTGCTGGCGGTAAGGCGGCGTCCTGGCCCCTCACTGGAGGCGGTGGCAGCAACACGACGTCGGCGCCGTCGACGTCGACGGATCACCTTTTTGCTGGTCTTCAAGGCAAACTTCTCGTCAAAGTTGTTTAGATCATACTCCACCACATAGGTGCGGTGGCGAGGTCTTCTCCGGCGGCGTCGTGGTGCGGACCTTCTGGTCGTGCTAGTCGTGGTGCGTCGGGTTGTTGTTGTCGTAGTTGTGGTCGTTGTGGTGGTGCGTGTTCTCGTGCGGGTCTGGGTGGAACCTTCCGCTGAGGCAGTATCAGATCGAGTACGTCGCAGGATCGCTGCCCGGATGCGCTCGTTCTGCCGCGTGCGTAGAATCCTGGGCGGTTGCTGAACTTCTCGCACCCGGAGGCGCGTTTCGGGCAGGCCCATGCCTCTAATGTCCTCGTACAGTTGGCTCAAGTCGTCGGCCAATTCCAGTTGCTCGTCGGGGTCCTCATCCTCGGAATCAATGCAATTATCGCAGTACCAGGAACCAGCAGGAATCTCATGGAGCGGAGGGTCCAGGCAGTCCATGTGGTACCCCTGGTTGCAGCTGTCACAAAGGAGCATCACATCCTCGCGCTCCGGGCTATCGCAGATCTCACAGTTGGTCACGTCCTCTTCCGGAAGTGTCGCGCCTCCCTCCGCCTCGTCGTCCAGTGCCAACTCAGTCTTCGACTTGCTCAAGTCGACTTTCACCTCCCTCACCACTTTGCGACTGGCGTAGGAATCCCTCACCACAATCCGGTCGAACGCGATTCGGTCTATTGGACAGGTTTGAACATTTCGCGACCAGGCATCGATGCAGGCTGCACAGAAAACATGCTCACAGGTTGCCGGCGTGCCGATCTCCTGCTGCCGAAAGGTTAACAGGCAGATGGGGCACTTCTCCAGCAAATCGTTGCTGCTGCTGTCGGAAGTGAAGCCGGGATCTGGCTCAGCCGTAGTGCGCTGAAGTGTACGCCCCGCGGAAACACCCTCCTCCGACTCATCCTCCTCCTCAGTGGACACTACCTTTTTCCGCCTGGTGCTGCGCGTGGGTCGTTGATTGATCTGCAAGGAAATAATTGGAACATATTGGCAGGTTATTTCACAACATTGCGACTTCCACTCGCTGTGTTCCGGATCAGTGCGTGACCGTACCTCACTGCCGCTGGTGGAACAGTCGCTCTGCGGCCCGTAGCGACTGCGCTGCTTGCGCGTGGACTTTCGAGGCACTGCATCCGAGTCGGAATTGGATTCCACCTCCTCCTGGCGACGAGTGCTGCGAAGATGACGCGCCGCCGCCGCCGTTGAACAAGAGGGCCGCTGGTCGAGGTCGGGATCCGAGGCAGTGTCGTCCGAATCGTTGAATTCGATCCGCATGATGATGCGCCGGTTCCGCTTGGGCCGCGCGGCCTGCTGCTGTTGCTGCTGATTCATGGATCGGCCAGCGTCGGAATCGGATCCAGAATCACGGTCGGGCATGCTGATGCAACTGCGTATGTGTGTATCAAGCCGATATATTGATGTGTGTACACTGTCGGCGGGGCAGGCGCGTGTGTATTACATATATATTACATATAGGGAGTGCTGGTCTTTGCTTAATTTTCATCTAGTTATCCGCGCCCCGAAGCTTCTCTGCTCTGCTTTTTGGTTTGCCAACTACATTCTCGATCTCGCCCAGAACGTAGTCGGTGTGTTCGCCTAGCTTCTTGCGCTTGCTTGTCTATAATTGCAGGCCGCTGAGTGCCGAGAGTGGCATCAATCGCAAATTTTTCGGCGCTCCGTCTGGCGTTCGCTCGGTCTCCTGCTCCGTGTGCTCACGCGGGCCAGGCAGCTGCGGTGGGCAGTGGATGAGGGGCAGCGGTTTTGTCGCCGCAACGCCTGTATTTTCAAATTGGTTTCAAACGCAAATTTTTCACACACAGTTTGTTCACACACACACTCCAATTTCAGCCATTTTTTCAGCTAGAGATGGCACAGGCCGTTAAAGAGAGCTAGCGATAGTTGCCGCTGCTTGCGATATACGCCAGGAGTGTGACCGTGCCAGGCGTAGTATAAAAATACATTCAACTAAATACTGTAACCGGTATTTTTGGGATTGATTATTACACTGGCTAACATGAGCTTTGAATCTTAAAATGTTACTAAAACAAAGTTACAAAATATATTTTAATGCAGTTCTAACCGAAGTAATTTCTAGTTTGAGTACATTGTTTATTTTAAATGTCTTTTCATTATTAGTCAAGTTTCTTAGCATTTCATCATTGTGACGTCCACGTAGTGACGATGTACACCATGCAAAAAGCTAAATCTGGTTAGAAAATAACCAAGTTGACAGCACTGCAGAATTGATTTTTATTTTTGCGACGTTATTTTGCTTGCTAGGCGAAATGCAGCCTGAAAGTGCAATTGACATCCATTTGGAGGCCATGGAAGTGCTAATGCACCACATTCTCTACTCGCGGGGCGTTTATCCCGCTCAGATATTCAAGAAGCGTCGTCTTTACAACACACCGGTCCTGGTCTCTATTTTTCCGCCGCTCAACAAGTATTTGGCGTCCGTTTTGAGATCTGCCCGGTACTTACTCGCCCGCCAGGAGCTGCTTTGCTTGGAGGTGATTATCTACCAAAAGGACAATGAACCACTGGAGAGCTACCAGCTCCAAGTGGTGTCCCTGGAGAATCCAGGTTCCAAGGATCCCAATTTGATGGAGTATGAGCAACAATTGCGCTCGGCAATTTACAAACTATCCGAGCGGGTGAAGCATCTCCCCAGGCTTTCGCACGGGCGCTGCCTCTTCAAGGTCCATGTCCACACATTCCAGGATGCATTCATCCGGCTGAGCCACGAGTCTCAGTACCAAGAGTTTCCATATCTCCAGATCGAGAATTTCGAGTCGCAGGCGCCATCGCAAAAGATATCCCTCCTACCCTTGGTGGATAATGTTGGACTCAAAATGCAGGCATACATCTTTGGCTGAATCATATATGTATGTAGAGCTTAAGTGGATAATTAATTAAATATAATTTGCATTACTTTTTAAAAGAAATTGGTTCCGTTGAAATTGCATACATTAAGAAAAAGAGGTTGCCTTTTTCGCTTAAGAAATTGAATGACAATCTTTGAATTCTATACTAAGATACTCCTGATGGGTCTGAAACCTTTAGTTCCTAGTTCAAAGAAAACGTTTTCGTTTGAAGAATACCAAAGTAAATTATTTAAATCTAAAGTTTCACTTGTATATACATCAAACATTATTATTGTGGATATTTGTTTGTTGAAAATAATTTTGTTATGTATCCAATCTATGGATTCAAAGGCTAGATCTTGTCTTTTGTGGATGCCACTATTTTATAAGTACTAGTTTTCAAAACGATATTAGTTCAATTTCACAGCTGCTTTTGTAAAATAAAATTAAATAAATAATATATATGGATGCATTAAAAAACATATACATATATACGGTATAATTTCCATAATCTATATATGTGAAAACTGGATAAAAATGCCTAAAATAAAGAGATGACTTCTGAAAAAGTTAAACAATTTAACCAGCCGAGTGGGTTACATACATTTTCTGGCCACGGTTATATGGTTTTAGATATAACTTTATTTTTAAAATGGGTGACCACGAACTTTTTATGTTGGATTTACAGAATAATGCATTTAAATTGTCCATACACTACGCTGCGCCTCCAAAAGTTCCCACCCTGCAGCCACTAAATCTACACTCTACAGCAGTCCCTGGCGCTTTAGATCCTCGAATGTCTTCCGGTTGACCACGTTGCCCAGCGAATCCTCGAACTCCTCCTCCTGATCGGCGATCCAGCGCTCGCTTTGCTTCTGCGACTTGAGCTTCTCCCACAGCGTTATCGCGTCTTCGATCTGGGTAACGTTGGCGAAGTGAGCGGTGTTGGGAATGCCCAGGCAGCGCATGCCGTGCGCATGGCGCCACTCGGCAAAGTGTCGCTGGAAGGCCTTGGGACCCTTGTACGTGAAGTTGCCGCAGATCTCGCAGTTGTAGCTGATGTTCAGGCCGTGCAGCTTGTACAGCCAATAGGGTATGGGTTTGCCGTCCCAGCCAAGTGGCAGGTTCTTGGGATTGTAGGGCACATCGTCGGCGTCGGGATCGTCGTCGTTATCCGACTCGCTGGCCTCCACATCACTGTCGTCCCGCTCACCGCCTGTGCGTGCCTGCTTGCGTTGCACATTCTCCTTAGTGGCCGCCCGCTGCTCGGAAAGTAACTCGGCATACTTGTAGAGCAGAGCCTCCAGTTGGGCGATCTCCTTGTGGCGCTCACTTTCCCGTGACTGCGCGCTGGCGGACTTGGCGCTGGGCTTCTTTGCCATCAGTGCGGGGTCCAGGGTGCTCTTGCCCTTCGTCGAAAACAGCCGCTGGGCGCGCTCCTCTAATGTACCTCCGCACTTCAGCCCCAAGGCCACCAGGGCAGACTTGAGACGATCCAGTCCCAGCGAGGCCAGCTCCTCCCAGCTGGAGAAGGCGGAGAGATCGAGGTGAGCGCCAGTGTTGGCCAACGCCGACTCAGTCTCCTTGAGGGACCAGCCGGGAAAGACGCCAAGCAGCCACTGCCTCTGGAAGTCGAGCTCTACCTTCAGCAGCTCCCCCTCCAAGTCCAGCAGCGGCTGAATTCGGAGGATAAAGTGGTGCAGATAGTCGTTGAGGGTTTCCAAGTACTTCCGGTACTCGCGGTTCTTGCGCTCGCGCGGTATGTCGAAGACGTGGTCAAAGGACATCAAGTAGGTGATGTAGTCTAGTTTCTCGACAGCGCGCAGGTTCAAGTAGAGTTCGTAGCACTCGTTGAGGTCCAGATACCGGCCACCACCCTCCTCGTCGGTAAACTCCACCAGGGCGCTCATGTCGTCCGGATTGTTGTACACGCGAATCATCTCGTCGAACTCGACTGAGAGCGGCACGCTCACCTCGGCGGGATGCGACTTGTAGAACTGCTTGATCTGCTTGAGGCGGGCATAGAACTCGTTGAACTCATTGGGTCCTGAGAGGGCGGCGATCTCCGCCTTGCGCTCGTTGTCCTTGTCCTCGTACAGGTCGCGCAACTGCGCGGTGGCGTTGTGGTGCAGCTCCATAAGGTACTTGAGCCGGTGCTCCGAGTGGATGCGCTCTTTCTCGCCCGGCTTCTTCGTGGCGTGCTCGTCCACCATCAGCTTGACCAGGCGTTCGCGCTCCTCATGGTAGCGCCGCTGCTGCTCCAGGAGCGTCTCCATGGCTCTCGGATGTGGGAGTGTAGAAGCGATGCAAACTTAGTTGGAATGAAGCCTTATTTTCACCAAAATCCAGATGAAAACAAAATTTTCATTTATTTAGCGTGTGTACATGAGAATAAAGTAGTCACCGCGAAACGCCGACACGGTCATTCGCTTGGGTGGCTGCCAGACCGCCGAAAAATCCCCCGTTCCCGTCGACCAGTGTTGCAAATGTTGCTAAATTGGCAACGCTGCCATCGACAAATACACATTTCTTGGCCTGCCCCAGCAGGGTCACACTCCCCCCAAAATCATATGATCGATTGTGAAAATTTTCAGACGTCGGGCAGAAGGCAAAGTAACTTATCGTTTTTCCACTTTCCTCGTGTTTTCCCACAGTTGAAACTAAACTCGGCTCTGAATTTACTAGTTTAACTTAATTTGTAATCATTGCAGGCACGGTCGTACGTGGATTTCTCCGGAACACTTGAATTTCTTTTCGGTTTTGTGCAAGTGAAAAAAAGCAGTCAAGATGGCATTGAGCGATGCTGATGTACAGAAACAGGTAAATGGGAGTCTTATTGGGGGACACAAATGTACCGAATTTAAGGATACAAAATAGAGATTGGGCTTGGAGTTTGTAACAACTAAAGATGGCGCAGTCATGGGATCCAGACCGCGGATTGCCCACAAGTCATGTGAACTCTTTGCTACCGCCCATTCCGATGGGTTGTCTGATATCCCCTTGTTGGGGCTAAGTATTTGGATTTAATATCCTGCAATGGCAAGAGATATATTGGTTGCAATGGCAACTGGGGAGATTCCGAAGATATTTGTCCAAATACTTTGCGTAAAAAGTGAGTAAAAAATACGTACTGGTCATGTGACACGGCCCCCGCACTGCTGCAATAGGTTGGAGCGAGACAACTAGTGCGGCGCCCCCACACTCGCACTCTCTGTCACACGACCAGCAGCTCCGTTACGTTATCAGCCGCGAAAACGTTAACGAAAATAAATAATGGCTGGAGTTTCTAAGTTTTATGCTCAAAGGAAATAGTCATGTGACGCTGTACTAACTCAGCAGGACCAACTAATATGAACTTTGTTCGTCCGATTCGTTGCAGATCAAACACATGATGGCGTTCATTGAGCAGGAGGCCAATGAGAAAGCCGAAGAGATCGACGCCAAGGCCGAGGAGGAGTTCAACATCGAGAAGGGACGCCTCGTCCAGCAACAGCGTCTCAAGATCATGGAGTATTACGAGAAGAAGGAGAAGCAGGTGGAGCTCCAGAAGAAGATCCAGTCCTCCAACATGCTCAACCAGGCTCGCCTGAAGGTGCGTTTTCCTCAGGAGTTGCGAGCTGAAATCCCTGCTCATTTGGCGTTTCGATCATTTTAAACAGGTGCTGAAGGTTCGCGAGGACCACGTGAGCAGCGTGCTGGATGATGCCCGCAAGCGTCTCGGCGAGGTCACCAAGAACCAGTCGGAATACCAGACCGTGCTGACCAAGCTCATCGTCCAGGGACTGTTCCAGGTCATGGAGCCCAAGGTCATCCTGCGCTGCCGCGAAGTCGATGTCCCTCTGGTGCGCGACGTCCTGCCCAAAGCCGCCGAGTCTTACAAGTCGCAGATAAACCAGAACGTCGATCTGATCATCGACGAGAAAGACTTCCTCTCTGCAGATACCTGCGGCGGTGTTGAGCTGCTGGCCCTCAACGGACGCATCAAGGTATGTTCACCGAGCAGCTAATCCACCAGTGGACAAACCAAGCTCACGGCTTCACTTCTTTCCTTACAGGTTCCCAACACTCTGGAATCCAGATTAGAGCTGATTTCCCAGCAGCTGGTGCCCGAGATTCGTAACGCCCTGTTCGGCCGCAACGTCAATCGTAAATTCACCGACTAAATTGTTAAGTGCAACACACAAAACCCAACAGAAGTAACAAGAAAGAAGAGAACCAGCCAGCATCAACACCTATCCAGCAGGAACAGTTCAAGTTATTACCAACAGCTCCTCCACCCACTAAAAATTGAACCGAAAAGTAAACTCATTCTTTGGCAGAGTCGGCAACAGCAGCTAGGGTTATATTCAATTCAAAACACTGTTCGTTGTCTTTGTAATATCTACTATTCACACAAAACTCATATATATGGTCCGATATATATATGGTGTATGCCAATACTTACTATATAGTTTAGAGGACACGATCCTGGGAGCAGCATACAAAAGCATAATACGAGTTTGTTAAAGTTTGTTCGTTTTTTTTACATCTACATATACGCATATTTCTGAGCAGTAGGTCTCCAGGCATGTGCTTTTAATTGTATACATACACTTTAAAATTTGCATACATTCCTGTCCCAAGAATTTTGTTTTCTACTTTTTTGCACCCCCTCCTTCGCGTTATATTTTTTGTAAATTAATTTCTGTCGTCTGTAGTCTTTGTTGAACTCCTATATATATCTCTTTGTGTCGTTTGTGTTTTTAAATATCGTGTTGTGCAGCGGCTAGGAGGATCAGGAGCATAGGCAGCGTAGTAGTAACCCTTTCTTCGTGCCGCTGGCAGCCTGTGCACGTGGACATTCAGCATTGTTACCCGCCGGAGCACCGAAATGGACACCAGAAAGCGCCCTATTTCGCTGCTTCGAGGGCAACGGACACGTGTGCAGCTGCCACCTGGCACCAAATTATCCTCGAAGATCATTATCAATGTCTGTTGTTGAGCGAGCGAAAAACGAATACACGCACGCACCACATGAATCCCATTATCTTACCCCCAAACGCAGCCACGACGATGAAGTATTGCCAAGCGGCCGGCCCAAGTAGCTAAATTTGTTGACTTCAAGTTCAGCTTCCTTATAAAATATTAAAATATTAAAAAATTAAAAGAAAAAAAAAAGGGAAATTAGAATGACTCAATTTATGGGGTACCGAAAACTGCCACCGCTTCCTGCCTTCCTTCGCTGCACCATCATATCCAGATCTACAACTACAGCTATTGATCCTTGTATTTGAATGTTCGCCAATGTTCATAGTGTATTCTTCAGGCTCATTTCTAACCAACGTTACCAAGTAAATTGAAATTGTTAAAAAATATGATGAATAACTACAGATTTAGCAAGCAAATACAAAAATAGCATATGCGTTATTATATAACATCGAGTACTATATACATTACATGAAATACGAAATGCAAGAAAAATTACTTTTAAACAAAATTTATGTTGAATAAAAACAGTATTTCCAAAAACAAAACCAAATGGCAACCACTTTTTTAATTCAAGGGAAAGTTGCAGTGAAAATACAATGTCCCCTAAATAATAATGCTTTAATTAGCATATTCGTAATAAAAGTAAGTTGAAGCCACCTTGAAGTTTGGCATAGAATTATGGTATCACATCAAAAATCGATCATAACTAGGCCAAAAAGGGGACAATTTTAATTCGGAAAGCTTTTCTATGCTAGTTATGCTGATCAATAATATGTATGGTTTATAGGATCAGAAATGACTAATTCACTAAATAAAATCATAACACCCTTCGAAAAGACCGGAAATATTGCATATTTTAAATGGATATTATCCATATTATTTATTATCATTTTTGAAAATCAACGAAATGCCTGCTAATGCTGATCAAGAATATATATGATTTATGATCACTGCGTTGCAAACTTCTGAAAGTATACCCCGCAAGAGTATAAAAATCTATATTAGTGTAGCGTTTGTCAGAAAAAACGAATAAATTTCCATTCCAGTATGAAATAAAAATATCATATATAGTACGTATATTTCATTCCACATTATACATCTCTGAAAAAAAGCTTTTTGGAACTATTGCAAAATGCCACGCGATATAAAGGTGATATGAATTAATGGAAAAGCTCTTCTTGTCAGATCGCCTATTTTTATCGATAGTTCAAAATAATCAAGATACCTTCAGTCTCAAAAACAATCGACCACACCACCGACAACCCAAAATTCAACTAAAACTAGTAAACCTTCCTTCCCGATCAAATTAAGCAACACTTTTATTTTGTTTGGTATTTCATTTAATGGTTGTATACATATATGTACTTCCATGCAATTTAATTATCGTAATTTCATCGGTCTTGTTCAAATTTCGGTGCGATGAAATATTGATCTCTTAATCTTTGTTCCAACGTGCACATTTATTCAACCTGGCGGCACATATTTTGAGGATAAATATTACTTCTTTTTTTGTTCTTGGTATATGCATATGTGGGATAAATTTTAAATAAATAATGAGAACGTACAAACGGGGCCACATCCCATTTTTTAACATAACGCGCCTCCTCGCTCATCTCCAGTTTTCCTACTTCTGCTTTGAAGATCTTCGCACTCCGATCTCGAAATTTTAGTCTTCGTGTTAATATTTAATTTATTTCGAGGGTTGTGTCCTGTGTCTTCGATATTGTTGTCGGTTGTAAAACGTTTGTTAGACATGTAGTAACATATTTTTTTTCTTCATGTATCTTTACGCGGATGCATGATGCATTGGAAAACTAAGATATTAGGCATTGGACTACGAACTTTTAAATTTCTATCTTGACTCTGTTGTTTTACTCTCTCCTTTATTATTGGAAATTTTTGAGTAGTATCTAGGTGGAGTTTCTCAAAATGATGCTGTTATTCAAAGAGTGTTCTATATAGTTGTATAGATGCGTGTTCCAAAAACGACGGATGGGATGGATGGTGTAGGGGTCGGCTCCGTTTGTGTTGCTCTTTTTTTATAACCATTTAATCAAGTTGTTATTCGCCATTCTTTTGCTCGTCCTCAGATTCTGATTCTGAAAAGAAAGATTAAAGGAGAGGTCAGTGTTTTTCAACATCTATTTATAGTTATCCTCCTTCTGACGATGTGGGAGTCTGTCCAAATGATTATTGGCCAAATGTAACTATGATTAGTTATATGGACACCCAATCACTCAAATGCTCTGGCACTATTCTTTTTCTGGCAGCCCAATCTGAACGTTTAAAAAGACGTTCGGGGCTATTAGCCAGGATTGTGCGAAACACGGTCCGTCTAAAGCTTAACTTTTGTCCGAACGATTATTGGCCAAGAGTAACCATGGAAACAGGTTATATGGACACCCAATCATTCTTTTGCTCTGGCATACTGTACATGAACCCTTTAAAATTGCGCCCCGTTTGATGGAAGCACTTCAAAAGCTTGGTAAGAAGCATGCTGCTCAGAGGATCTTATAGTGGTGCTGTGTCCAGGTTTTCATTGGCCTGCGATGCTCTGGAGTTTAAGGAGCAACGAGGCAAGCAAAAAACCCAAATGCTCTTGCAATTTTGTACAATGAAAGTGTCATCCGGGACAAGACCATTCTCAAAAATTGCACTCCTATATATAAGAAAATAAACAAATAAACAAACCTTCTTCTGCTGATTGGAGCCATTCGACAAACTTGCGCATTTGTTCCAGGAAATGCATTTTTCCCTTGTTGGAGTGGCCGTCCTTGTACCAGCGCAAGATGATCTCCTCGGACAGGACCTCGGTCTTGTAGAACAACAAAATGATCTTCTGGAAGGCCTTCATAAAGTTCATGTTCTCGTAGCAGAACTCTTGCACCTTAAGAATCAAAGCCAACTCCGACCGGTCTGTTGAGGCGAAAGCCTGCAACAAGGTGCAGTACGTCTTCAAATGACGAACAGCCTGATCGGTAACTAGCTCCTCCTTCTTGTTCCATTCGCCCAATGACATGATGGTGGACCAAATCTAAAAAAGACAGCAGATGAAGTTGATTTATATATGGTTATTTAAAACCATGCATATCGTATCGACTTACAATAACAATTATTTCATGATCGGGAATGTTGTTGCGTTGCGAGAACTCCTTAATGTCAGCGGTTATCTCATTGTGGGCCTTCTCGTCGTTGATATCATCGATGAGGGCCTGCTGCAGCTCGCGTTTGGCCTCTTGGCTGGCCTGAGCTTTGTGCAGCTTAATGATCTCGTTGAGTTCCTTGTCAAGAAAAACTTGTTTAAAATATTCCTCAGTACGTTTGTTTGGTGGGAAAAAGTCCATAAGTCTGAAGAATAAACAAATAAAATGGGTTAACATTTTTTTGTTTGCCAAAAGTGCCACATTTTGCAATTTTATTTTTATTGCTTAATATATTGTACGAAATTAAATCGGCACCCAAATGAAGCCAATGTTCATTTGCGAATTGGGTAAAACTCCGTTAAATTTTCTCTAGGAACATCAATTAAGGATGCACAACAGAGTGATTGAAGCATCTTCCTGAGAACATTCCAGACCTAACCGAATTACAATTGAGAGGAGCTACTTACTTGCTTTCCAGTCCACCCTTCTTAAGCGCCTGTATCAGATATGCAATGCCCTTCTCTTGCTTGAACGTCTGGAACAGCTCTAGTAGAAACTCTAGTGCAATGCCATCCTTGATCAGGTGCTCGTTGTTTAGTACCAGTAAGACATTTGGCGGTACAGAGCCGTTAACTGTGGAACCAGAGAAATATGATTAGCTATTGTAGTCGACAGAACAGCTCGACAAGATCCTGTAAATGATCGTGTCGTGTCCTTGGGCTCGTGGCTTTTGGATGTGGCAATTAGTCATCCAAGAGTCAGTATACCAAGAGTAAGTTCACTTTAGCCCCTCAGCTGCAAGTCGAACTAGTGTTCATCGAGACTCAACCAATAAATTAGCTGAATGGGCGAGGAGCAGGTGGCTTTACTGTATACTTTTAGAAACTCACCTAACCAGAGCGCAGTCATACGCGCAAGCTTGATGCGTTCACTGGGAGTAAAGCCCTTTACGAATAGTAAAACCTTTCCCATCTCCTCTTCGAACATTTTCTCAAGATACTTGTACCGCCTGATGAGCTTAACAAATACCTGTATAAAAAAATATAAATAAAAAAATGTGTTAATTATTTCCGATCAACTTAGTCAAGTGGGAAGCCTAGTGCGTAAGTTGTTGTTGCAACATTAGAAATCTTTAGATTGCTGGCCTAAGATATTTTACAAAATAAAGACAAGTAAATGTAGCTTTTTATTTAGCATAAATTGACACCGATTACATTGTTGAGATTCTTAACCGGTTCTAATAATATGCACAAGTCGTTCCAATGACCTTCCAGTTGAGCACTTATAGCAAGTGAATAGTCGTGTTGACACATTAGAAATCTCCAGACTGTTAGTGTTTAGAACAAACCAAAGACAAGTAAAATGTGTCGTTTTATATTGCATTTTCTTGACACCGATTACATTTTTAAACTTTATAATCAGCTCTAATGAAATGCAAGAGAATCAAAAGATTCAACATTTCTAATTTTCCGTGAAACTAAATTTCCATTACAGTTAAACTTTTTGAACTTTGGTTAAAGCAATAGCTGGTTGATAAAAACACTACACACTTGGGCAATAACTATTATAGTATCAAATTTAATAATTTTGATAAATTTCCTATATAAATTATTGTAGGTATTTAAATGGTTACAAACCTGCTCATGGTTGCGCATGGACTCCATGCTCTCGGGCGCATCGAAGATGCAGTAGTTTGTGCGCGGCTTTTCGCCATCCTGAGATATGGAACCGCCAGGCACTGCAAATAGATATAAAAGCGGATTAAATGACGTGAATAATTCAGAGGGTCGAAGAAACTCACCTAATAGACCACCCGCAATCAATATATCAAAGAGAACTTCACCGTAACGACGATAGTCGAGCTTGTTGCCCGCGCTGTCTAGATATTTAGAGATTTGTTCCAGGTCGCCTTCAGTTTTTTCGAGACCAGCAATGACCGCATCACGGAATCCCGTTGGGTCATATTTTTCTCTTTCATCTCTTTTTCTGGTCTTGATGCGTTGACCCGATAGCACTGGTCTTTCAGTTTTTTGACTCATACAATAAATTGCTGCAAAATGGAGAGAAGTTGATCAGATATGTAGGTGCTTTCGGTGTGTTGTTGCCAGTTGGTTTCAGTTTGTTGCTTGTGGCTTGACTCAATTGGCAAGGTCACTAGATCAATTACAAGGCAGATTTGTTACAAGCTCTTCTCGTTCCAACTTTTTACTTTACTCTAGAGAGCGAGCGAGTCTAACCTAAAAATTCCCGTACATGTGCTTTCGGCACTCACACACATCCATGCTTGGACGGAGAACAGAGAGGCCACACTCACCCTCTCTCTCTCTAGCACACACACACACACAAGAGCTTCATCTTTTTACAGTTTGATAATGACGAAAGAAGAGGGAATGAAAGGAGAGGCAAGAACCGCCCGCCCAAGAAATCGACAAAGAAACGCAGAATATAAAGTGAAATTTTTGACGTTGTTACTCTGGTAGGTAAACGAGGTCATTGTACATACACACACACAATCACAAGGCCTTTGTGCTAGCGCACATAAATGTGTGTGGCTGGGGAAATTGACAAAGTGGCCAAAACGCAAAAATGGAAAATACGTTGCCAAGTACAAATTCGATTAGCACTTAAACTTACACTTTCACTAAACGGAAATAAGTCTGGCCCTGTTCGCCGCTTCCGCGTGTCCTTGTTAGTAATCGAAGGTGGATTCGTGTGAGTGTGTGCGTGCGTGTGCGCCTGTTGCTTTGCCGAGAGCCAACTGCGTGAGAGTGCGAACGTGTTTAAAAATATGTAATTTAATTTAACCTCGCGCAGCGGCTACTAATACACGTGTGCCGACAGAACACACTCGACACTGCGACAGATCAAGGCAGAAAGTCGTCGTTTTCTTCTTTTTGCTTGCTTCGAGCTTTCGCACTGTAAAAATGACACGCACGCACACACTCACCCAACAACCGAAGACGGGGAGAGGGATAAAGCAGAATATTTTTTAACGGAATTTACGTTTTTGGCCTTAATATGAACGTTTAGAATTTTGCTCAAATAGAATTCAGACCAAGTCCAGAATTCTATTTTTAACAGCTATCACAATCGGTTACTAGGTATTTGTTGTTTGTGTCTGCGCGCACCACTTTGTTAAATGAAATTCAGCAAGCGAATGACACGAACGAGACGAAGTGAGACGAAGCGATAACGAAGACATGTGGTTCGGCGCCATTTTGAAGCGACACATTTTCAACGCTAGAAAAAGAGGAAGAGGGGAACGGAGGCAGGGAAACCGAGAACGGGCCTCAGGAGGGGGTCCAAAGTGTGCATATTTCTGTCGCTTTTATTTAATAATGTACAGGGGTACAGTCGAACAAAGGCCCGCTGCCACTGAACGTTTTATTGCGTGAACTTCTGGCTACCCGATGACTAACCTCGCCTTGCTACGCCCGCAGTTCGTACATAACCCCTTTCGACGAAAAAATTCACTCGCGAAGGACTCTGTCCTCTCTATCGAAATATTACTTCAAACGGGTGGATATCGTTGCGCGCCTCCCCTACTTTACTTATTTCTACGTATGCAGATTTATACTCACGATTAAAACAAAAAAATCTGTTTTGCTGCGAATAGACGAAACTTTTATGTAGCTCTTGGTTTCGGGCTGTGTTTCAGTGTGACCCTGTCGAGAAGTGGTGAAAAGGAAACGCGAAAAGAGAAGCCCAATGCGTGCAACCGTGAAAAGGGTTGGGTCTTTGCTGAAACCTATCGGTTTCTATCTCCTCTCTAACAAGCAATTTTAAACTTTGAAATAAAACCCCTTTTTAATTGTGGTAAGTACTTCGTTTATTTTTCGAAGTGCCACTTTGAAAATCATGATTTATTAAGTTGTTACAAATGCTATTATATATATTTTATATATATTATTAAACCACATATTTTTAGAGTGTGATTTTTTAAATACTTTCTACGCAAAAAAAGTCGATGCAGCTAATTGCAGTAAATTGATGCAGATACGGCTCTTAAAAAAACTTCTTTTTTTTTTCAAATATATTTTATTGCGATAGTTGAGAATTTCTCGATGGTTTGCCAGCTCCAATGAGTGACCAAAAAGCTCCAAGTAGTTTCTCCAAAATACTAAATTCGGGGCAATTATTTACAGCTGGTCACACATTAGCCGGCTGTTCGATTTTGTTGACAAAATGTTGGATGCCGAATTAAACGATTTACCAGATATTAAAGCTCCAGAACTAACTTTTGAGCACTTGGTGAAGGTCCTGAGTTCACTCCGACCGCTGCAGCGTTACAGTTTTTGTGTGGAGGCCCAAAACGAAGGCGACGTGGATAAGGTAGTATGCTGGTATGCCGAGATTTAAATTCAACTTAAGTCGAAATTTCTTTTTGGGAACGATAGCTGTATAAGGGCTTCCTGAAGCTGCTTAAGGGCAACCTAAGCCTGGAGGAGGTTGTCGCCCTCTACTCTGCATCAGTGGTTTTGTTCCTGCTGGCAGATGACGACCGGGAACGGTCGTGCAACCAGAGGCTGGAGCTTTTAAACAAGACCTTCAACTACTCGGACACCCTGAAGCCAACTATGATCCACTTCGCCACCGTGGAAATGATGAATAGTCTCAGGCTGGCCAACACCAACGAGGAGTACTTCTTTATCTACCTGTTGGACGCAATTCCACATGTTCTTGTGGCTAGCGACACGGGCAAGATGATCTCTCTCGGCCTGCTTCGCGCTCTAATAGCTGTCTTGTCCGGTTCTCGGATTATCCTGTACATCTATCGCAGCGTAAGTGTGATTGAGTAAATTTAGCACGAGTTACTCTTCACTTATTTTGCAGCTGTGGGAGGCTTGGGAGATGGTGCCACAAATTAGCCAGAACATGATACTCCTGGAATGGTCACTTCGCAGAACCTACGCCCTGCTAAAGGCTTTCTCGCTCCTAATGGCCGCTGTCGCTTTCAACTCTGGCAATCGGGAACTGAAGCAGGCTGGTTACAGGGGCTTCGAACTGCCCAACTGCACAACGGAGATCTCCGACTGGTTCAGAACTCTGAGGGACAGGCTCGAGGAGAAGCACACGGAATTAAAGTGCAAAGTGGGACTTCAGGTATACGGAGCTATGAACATTTTTAGTACACCAAAGATTATTCTTATTTTGTATTAATAATAATATTAATATTTTAGCTGGTGCGTTTCGTGGACCACAACATCCTTGCGAGCCTCACTGAAACGGGGAACGAGTCCACCTCCGAGGCGGGGAACGAGGCGACTTCGGAGGCGGGAAATGACACCGCCGGATGAGTTTTACTGTGTATTATTTATTGGTTTGTATTAGTAATAGAATGTTTGAATTAGCTCATAAAGCTAGAGATTCCGTGCGTTTATTTGAACTTCTTGCCGCCCTTGCGCAGCGCGGGTGCGTCAACGGTGGCCACTGAGCTCGAGTAGTAGCTGTTGGAGATTCGATTCAGGAAGTAGAGGCCCACCAGCGAAAAGAGGATGCTCGTGGTGGCGCACACCCGATGCACTATTCCCGCAGCAGCCACCGTCAGAGATAGGCAGAAGAGGATCTCCGGCACGAGCTTAGCTTGGAAGTCCTGGCCGAAGACGAGCATCTCCACGTTGGATACGCAGGTGAGGCTCAGGATGAAGAGCCAGGAAAAGAGATATCCGCCCAGCAGAACCTTTAGCTGGGAGTCACTAAACCAGTCTGCACAAAAGCGGAGCGTGGCGAAGATTACAAGGCTCAGGAGCCCCGAGATGATGGAGGACACCAGAGTGCTCTTGCTGGACGAGGCGGCTGCAAATGATCAGGGAAGATATGGGTTCGGCTCGCTGGAAATTCTTTTCTGTGGCTTACACATATTTTATTTTCTCTCAGCCGGCGTCTTTGTTGTACGTGTAATGAACTGCCAGTCACATGTCAACGTTCCGGTGCTGCAGCGCCTAGGGCTGACAGGTTGTCCTAAACTTTAAAATTTAAACTGCTTAATTAAAAATGAATGACAAATAAGTAGTGTGTCAACGCGGCTTAATAAGTTAAACCCTGAACGGCTATTATCTTTTTGTATTTATTTAGAAGCTATTAGAAATTCCGATAAGAAATATCGACAGCAAACACAATCGTTGCAAAGGTCTGGCAGCTTTGCGGCTTTCGCGGTGAATGGTTACTCGAGCAATAACATTGAGCTGAATTATTTTTCTTATTATTTGTAAATACAAGATTGCTGCGACATGGCCTCCCTTTTCGTAGTGGCCACCAGGACACTGCGGAGCTCCCTGCTGCAGAAGCGCACCGTGGCCACCACATCGCCTAGCCTGATTAAAGAAAGTGAGTTGTTCGCCAGGCCAAGCCTGCTGTTTCATAACCTCTTTTAAGGGGAAAGACTAAAAAACTAACTTAAAAACATTGATATACAGTCCAGGAGAAGCAGGACAGTAATGTGAAGATCTTCGAGGGCGTCAACGTGGAGTCGCCACGCGCCGAGTTAATGCTGAAATCCGCCTGTCAGAGCAACTTCTGCCCGGAGTGCACGTTGGGCCTTGACATCAAGCACACTGATGTGCTCATCTTGTCGCAGTACGTCCGCTCCGACGGCTGCATGCTGCCCAGGAGGATCACCGGACTGTGCCACCGTCAGCAAAAGAAGATGGGCACGTTGGTGACGATGGCCCAGAAGGCGGGACTGATGCCGAACCTGGCGCCTGCGTGGAGCAAGAGGGATCCGAAGAAGCGTTTCGGCTGGCGCAAGTTCAACAAGTACTTCCTAGAGTCCACAATTAAATACTAACTAGAGTTAAATGGCAATAAATGTGTTAATGTTGGCTTATGTAAAATGTAAGGACTCTGCAGGCAGGACATAGCACGCATTGGTATCATGCTGTTTGTCTTATGTTCTAGGAACAAATTTAAAGGACTGTTTCGCCATATGCGACGAGAACAACATCGAGGATGATTAGGGTTTAAATATTTTCATGTTTTCGGAAGGTGTTGATTATATGTGTACCGTTAGAAAATGGTTCAGAGGTTGTAGTGCAAGATGTGGTTCGAGTATCAGGTGTGGATTTTTTAGGGGGAAATTGCTACTATTTGGGATTTTTTAGGGGAAAGACATATTTTCATCCGATTGTTTGTTTTGCTTCGTCTTTACTCATTACGTTTTGAACTCAAACCCGAGCGGGCGCGCAAGTACTTTCCGAGAGCGCTCAATTAATTAATTGTGAGCCCATGTGCACGTGTATGTGTGTGTGTCAGCGGTGCGTGTGCGGGAGGGAGAACGAAGATTATTAGCTGAGCGGCCAACTCCCAAATCGAGAACAGAGCGGCAAAAGAAAACAACGCAAAATGCAATAGTGACAACTCCGAGCGGAATGCAGGCTTTGTGCAATAATAATCACTACTTGAAATCGGTTCGGCGAAATCTGTAGCGAAATGCTTCTGTTGGCGGCGGTTTTATTGTGAAAACGAATTTCAACTACGTGTTGCTCTTTTGTTGCCTAATTTTCGGTTTTGTTGTTTTTATTTTCGCAAACGAAAGTCTGCCGATCTGCATGTGTGAGTGGTGATCGGGTAGACGACAGTGTCGGTGTTGGTGGTAAAAGCGGCGCCGAAGACAGCAGCAACAACAAAAGCCTTCAAGATGACTGTGTGGAGCGATTGCAATGCCAAGCAGGCATTCGGCATTGGTGAGTTAACAATTTTTTGGGGGAAATCAAACACATAAATAAATTGGCTAGATTACGGCCCACGGAGAATGTTTAAACAAAGTGCTTTGTAAACAAGCGTGAAGGAGTGGTTTATGGGCTCCTTCCGAGAACCAAATACGGCTCTCTCTCTTGCTCTCGCTCGTTGCTGCGCCCCATGTGCCTGCCCCCTGCTGCGTTTGCTACGGTAAAACTTGTTGCACCTTCTCGCTTACACACGCGCTGTCCATGCCGCCGCCGATCTTTCTATGCCTCGCACCGTAATTTCGTTTTTCTTTCAATTTCATCCTGTTTTTCCAGCCTCTGCGCCTTTGCCTCATTCCACGGCAATGCAACACTAGCACAGAATTCTGAGATTTGCTCTTGAAACGAAAACCTGTTTTCTATCGTCTGCCTGCCTGTTCGCATCCTCCCTCAGCCTCTCGCTCTCCCTCTCGATCGGGTGTGCACTCGCTTGCAACGGATTTACACTCACAGAAAAGGTGCTCGATCCCGATTCATATTCATTGGCAGTGACCATGAAATATCTAATCGCGGGTCGCACTTACAATACGTGTGAATTTTTTATGGGCCCGCTTTGTCGCTCTGTTGACCTTTTCTCTGTTGATTCGTAGATACGACAGGTACAGATTAAAAGGTACAGGTACATGCGGTTGAGCGGAACTCAAAAACTTAGCTAAATCACTCACTTCCACGCACACACTTGCCTAACAATCGAATTGTTTGCACTTGCTGCTTACACATGTCAGCCTTTAACTTTTTTCGTGTTTGTGCTCATGCTAACTGTCGAAATACCCGATAATAGATACTGGAGGGCGTGGCCGGGGGAGTGTGGCCGTAAAAAGTAAATACGAATATGGGCCGTGAGATAAGTTATTATTTATTATTATTTGACATTGGAGCTGTAGTTTTGGCCCCTGTAAATGCGAATTGCCTTACAGAATGCATGGAATTCGAGTGGAGACTCCTTATCAACCAGCTCTTGTCTTATCGCGCTCCTTTTGTTCTGCTTTGCGTCTTAAGAACTCTCGAATACTAAGCCCAAATGCCGAGAAACGCGGCGACAAAATTACAATTCGGCTGTCCCAGTGGGAGATGCGTTGATCTAGCCGCTTTACTTGGCAGCTCATCCATTTTGCTTATTAAAACTTTAATTATAGCTGGACGAAGGCCGGTAAACATTGAGTAATCGCTTTATCTTTTTATGAGCCTCACTTCGGTTATCGTCTATCGATCGACAGCCTGTGTGTGTGCGTGAAATTATTTCCGTTGAATTGTGAGTGTGCTACAGTTGAGTCGCCTGCCTCCTGCATGGCAGCACTCCCTCTTTCATCCGCTCACACGCTTTCCGAGAGATTCTTGCAAGTCCCATTCCTGTCACTGCTCCTTATTCAGTCACACCCACGGACATGCTTTGACGATTTGTCTGTTTGCAGACCAAGTTAAAAGTTTGCCCTGCGGTGACATCTTCAGTTCTCAGCTGCACTACTCCACTGTTCATTGCCTCTACACCTGCAGCCGTCAGCCTCCCTTTTATTTACTCACCCCAAGGTGCAGGGGAGACAGGGAGGGAGGGCACTACTCCACTCGTGCATTCTACTTCTAAATTTGAATAGCAACAACAACCAACCGCGTTAATAATAAATACAACAACATGCAGCGAGGGCAAGAGCAGGAAAGTAAACGTAAAACTTAATGACGCTGAGAGGGAGCTAGGGGGGATAGAGCGGACCTCGGAGTTGATTTGGTTTCTGATTTCAGAGTCTCGCTTTTCTCAATTTAATTAAAATTTTCCAGCTCGTTGGAGTTTGAGATGCATGAAATGTGCCTTTTGATTTGCATAATTTCAAAGGAAAGTCTTTTTTCCCTCTCAACTTCCATTTTCCACACTTTGAGTGAAAACATAATCAATTTTGGCAGCTAACCGAAAAAGGCTTTAAATTTAATCTACGTCTGGCTTGCACAGATTTCTAATTTGGATAACTTTCATGTGAGAATTCAGGTATAACTTTCAGCAACAAGTTTGAATAGAAATGTTTTAATTTTTTCAAATTTTTTTTATGAATTTATCAGAATATTTATATGGTACACTAAAATTTCCTTGGTTTTATCTAGGAACTAAGAATGAACCCCGCTATAAGGCTATATTTTTGGTAGAGACCCTGCCCCCATAATTTCAAAGATATACAAGATAATGTTGCTAAACCGAATAAGAGAGTCCCCCGATATGTGTTATCATGTGGCAGATGCCCTTCCCTTCGGGCAGCTGTATAATTGTTTGCGATGCTGACTCAGATCAGGGGAAGACCACTCATCCCTCGGATTCAGCCATCCTCCGAGGCACTGAAATTGAAGTTTGAAGTTAAGCAACTGGCAGTCGCCACTTGAGTTTCTGATTCCACTTGGAACAGCACCACCCCATCAACCCTGTAATGCAGCGAATCTCCGCTTTCCATTTCGCAATCAAATGGAAACTCAATCGCCGGCCCGCTCCGCCCAAGTTTGTAGTTCACCCCCGTCCGCAGATTGCCAATGTCGGAGATTGTCGCATTTGTGGATTCCCCCTTATGCTAATTGAGCGAGTGCAATCTTCGATTGCTCTCCGAAATGGCTTAATTAAACATAAATTGCCTGCGGCATGGCTTGGATCGAATGCGATCGGGTGGCGGAAAACTGGAAACGTTGGCGGTGGGAGGAGGAGAAGGTGGCTGCGTCATTGGGGCACAGTGCGTCATCCGGTGTCAGTGGAAACTGGTTTCAGCTGCACCAGAAATAAGAGCTGGGGTTGCAAAGGTGGTCTGCTTCCATTGAAATATTTTCACCAATCGTCGCTACTCACATTTGATCGGATTTTTATCAGTAAAATGTATCATTAGGTAAATAAGCTTTAATAGAAGCTGTCAGCATAATAATATTTTCCAGAACCATTATTGTAAAAGAATGTTATGCTGTTTATTCCAGTGAAATTTGTTTCAAAATAGTCCCACATGGTATTATTTTAGGGAATAGCTATTCCAGACGGCAGTTAACCTTACTTGTTCAAAAAGTCATAAAACCAATTTGAGATTGTTTTTAAGTGATTTTCTCAAATGTCCCAAATGGGTCAAGTTTGTGTTTACATTTCCTCTTTTGTCTTTTGTTGCTCCGCAATTTTTTATGGCTCTGCTCCGTAATAATAACGCACTTTTTTTGTTGTCCAAGTTCTTTTCTTTGGTTTCTAATTTGTATCTAGATACTTTTTACGACCGCAGCGACATTAACCGTAACTGTCAACGGCCCAGCGTTCCAAGCGGTTGTGCAAGTATTTTTATGAATTTATGTGCCATCAAATATTGTCATTATCTCTGGGGGTTCTGGAAGGAAGGGGCTGGCGGTGGGTTCGCTTGAGGTTTACCCAATTGGTTATATGCTTGTTGAATAATTCCATTTCGGCAAGCCCAAAAATATGTCTAATGCGCAGAGGAGGGGACAAAAAGGTACCTAACAAAAATATTAAACAATCACTTCTTCTGTCAATCAAAATGATAAATCGATCTATAAATAGTCGTACACTTATATCATTTCATTTAAATTAAATATCATTATTTATTCCAATGAAAGTAAGCTAATAATCAGCGTCACGTAAACCAATCCATCAGAAGTATATCAAATAAAGTGTTTGCGGTGGAACACTTTATTTTATTATTATATTCATCTTTTAATTCTCTGCTTTGATTGTATAGTAATGTATGCTAAATAATTAATTCACAATATCTAATTACAAATTCCTCTCAGCATCCACAATTAGCCGCATCTGGAAATTCAAAACAAACAATAGACATAACTCCCACCGAGCTACTGCCCCAATCCATTCGCCGCCCGATTGTTATTTTTGGTATCCGTATTAATTTCACCCCACTCCCGCTTAGAGATCTCCTCCGCCACTTGTAATTAGTCAATGCCAGAGCATCTTAAGCGATGAGAATCATTATAATTAACCCTCGAAACCGTTCCTCAGGCTTTGGGCAATTAAAGACGCATATGTGGAAAAGTGTATATATAGATATATACATAGCTTCAGGGGCTTAGCTCATAGGAGCTCATACTCGGATATTTATACTCGGATACGGTGAGAGAGCTTCAAACATAAAACAGAGAACAAAAAACAAGTGTGCCTGTGTGCTGAGAATTTGCATATGTGTATGATCATATATAGCCTCTATACAGAATCTTCTCTGAGCCGCGTGCTATTTAAACCAGAAATTTTGGAATGAGCCAAGTTGTGGCTGGGCCTGGCTGTCGCCGCGCCGTCACGTTGTTGTAGTTTTTGTTTCATTTTATTTTCTACTGGCCAGTCACCAGTCACGACGATGCTGACTCCGACACCAATTGATGACGCAGCGCCTCGACTGCGGTTTTAAATATATATTCACGTTGTTATATTGCTACGATTTGTTATTGTTTTGTGTTTTGCATTTTATCTATCTTTGGGCAAACTTTAACCTCGCAAAGTGGGGAGTTTACTGCCAAACAGCACACTTTGTCCACGTGCTTGGAGGTGTTAGTGTTGTTATTTTATATAGGAAAATACATCGAAAATCCCAGGAAGCTCTAAAAGCACAGAAAACCCTAAGAAAGCTATTTATTCCATAGCCGAGCTCGGCTTAAAACGAAAACATGTCTCACTTCCAATTCTACCCACATATCAAAATGAAACTAGAACGCATAATTATTACTCATATGAGCAAAAGATTGTATTTACTCTCTACAAAATGCAAAAAGCGGTCTACTCTGTCTTATCATAATATAAAATGTCTATAGATGGTACTATCAGAAAATCAAAACTTTCAGTAATATTTGATACTGATACTTCTACTTGCTTTTACATTCCACCTCTCTGTTTTTCTCCGTGCAGTTCCATTAAATGAGTCTGGGTATGGTGGATGTATATATTTTTC
Source organism: Drosophila kikkawai (assembly GCF_030179895.1). Taxonomy (NCBI): domain Eukaryota; kingdom Metazoa; phylum Arthropoda; class Insecta; order Diptera; family Drosophilidae; genus Drosophila; species Drosophila kikkawai. The sequence continues at coordinate 20,023,080 of NC_091731.1, read as the reverse complement.
GTTTACCTGCCTGATTGCCTGTTGAGTGCTGGCTTTTCTCAGTTGTATGTATTGGTCCGTACCCTTTTTATTTTGGCCTTCCTTCCCCTGCCATTGAGCCGTGACTTTCCTGCCCTTCTCCACGTCCCTGCTTATTTATAGACCAAGAACTTGTGCATTTCATTATTTATGAGCATTTCCGTTAGTCAACAAGTTTTCGTTGCAGCAGAAAGAAAAAAGGGTCTTGGGATAGGCTTTGTTTGGCTTATCGTCGCACTGGAGAAAAGGAAATGGGCTCGATTTAATGACGTTTTTGATCGTTCTTGAACCCAACCCCACAACTGCCACTGCTCCTCCCCCGCACTGATCGGGACTTATAGGTGTGTCGCTCACTGTGACTGATTGCTTGACCGAAGCACCAACGCCGCTGCCGACGCTGACGATGATTCACTCACTTGCCATTTCCGAGTATTTACTTAAGTTGCGCATAAGTAGCCGCAGAAAATTAATTCCCTTTATTAGCCCTGCGCATTTGTATATTATAAATAAATCCAATCGATTCGATAAGTCTTTGTGGCTATTGGCTTTGATCTAATTATACGCGCTTCTTGGGAAACTTTCGCAGCTGGGAAAGTTCTCCTTGGAACTGGTTTCCGCAATTGACCCAGTCCCACTCCAAGTTAACTTTCCACGCAATTGGACAGAAGAAATAAAATGCAAAGCGCAAAAAGAGTAACAAACCAAACACAATTTTACGGATACAATAGCGGTCAGAATAGTAGCATTGAACGAGTTCTAAACTTAAGTGGTTTTATATTGTAGAACATTTTGTAAAAATAGTAATATAAATATTTGATAAGAAAAGTATAAGCAGCAAAGAAATGGGATTATTTAAAAGACTACATATTTGAGTTTTTCTACATTATGGTTGTATTCATGTAAAGAAATAGTCCCTAAAATTTCAATTTATATTAACATTATACTACTACTTAAAAAACTTTTTAAATTTAATTTGAAAATGTATGGATATTTTTCTTGACCGCGACTGTGCCAGTATGACAGCAGAGCGACAATGAATACCTTTTGCGAATTGCTGCCGCTGTCGCTCTTAATGTGCTGTGGAGGTCGTTCTCGCTTGTTATGCCTTCCATCGAGATCGGGCAGAGCGCGAACGTTGCGAGCATCGGTCATTGGACCGTGGCTGCTTCGCTCCCGCTGCTCCTGTTTCTCCTCTGCTGCGCAGTCGCCATCGGCACCACCACCACCATCGCGCCCAGTCCCAGCCCCAAGCATTACCACCACCGCCATCAGCAGCAACAGCCGCAGCACCCCCACCATCACCACCACCACCCGGAGCGTGCCACGCGAAGGCGGCTCAGCTTTGTTTTGTATCTTTTTGTGCTTGACTGCGGCGCTGGGGATGCGAGTGTACGGGCTTATATGGGGGATGCATATGTGTGCTCGCCCAACTATACTCGCATATATATTTAATATGTTATATGGCTGTCGTATATCTCTGAAAGTTGCACTATCAAGACGAGGAGGAAGTTTGTCGGCGACGATGATGTCGTCCAGGGAGATGGTTATGTCCCATTAAGTCTCATGTAGGAAAAGCAGCAGCAGCAGAACTACTCCTTGAGGAATATAAGACAAAAGGGGATTATAAACTATTATGTTTAAATTAAAATTTAAAGCTTATTTAAAGCTTATTTGCCAGAATCCAGACCTTAAAAACCAATATTCTTCAGAAAAAATAATATGCACTTTCTGGACTAAATGAAACTATCCATTGTTTACATTCTAAAAAAGGCTTATCTAGTAGAAGCAAACTAGCAAGGCGTTGGATTATATGTTTTTCCCCACTTCTTAGTATGATATCAATTTCTGTTTCGAATGCAAATGCGTCATTTGCAGTTCTCGTCAGACATCCGAGTTTTATCGTTATTCGAGTTTCGAGGAAGTTGCCCAAAGCTAGATCCATTTTCCCGTTGCGTTTCTGGTTCAGATCTTGTGTGTTGGATCTCACGTAGAAGGGAAATGGCGTTCTGGTGGGATGGCTGAATGGATGCTAGTGGGGGCGATGGGTTTATCAAATATCCCATCCGCTGTGGTGCGCAGATAGCGGCAACCCAGTTTCCGATGATCAGCGCTTCCCCTCTTGGTGGCATGGGCTAATTGATAACCTTCCGCTCCCGTTGATTCGCGTTGATTTTGCTGTGATTTCGCTCAGTTCGCAGCGACTGACAACGGGGAAAGGTGCTCAAAGCTAGGCTAAGCTCGCAGAGATTCTAAATTCTATTGTGCTTTGAATATTATTAGAGGCTAATTAATATTTGCTTATTTTCTAATTTTCAGCCAAGTGCAATTTCGACCAGGAGACGAAGCCACATCGCCTCAATCTGGATGTGGGCGATGCGGTCATAATACTCAAGGAGACCACGCACTGGTACTACGGCTACAGGCAAAAGTGAGTATAATATACAATAATAAATCTATGAATGTTTAAACTCAATAAAAATAGTAATCTTTTATATAAGATGCTATTTATTAAATACTAACTTCTCCCAATAAATTTCTAAAAATACATGTAATTATACACCCGTAACACCTAGCCCAAGCAATAAATACTTTTTTTGAAATTGTCAGTCTCAAGATTTCATCAATTTGTTTGTTAAGTATGCAGTGCTATTATTTCAAACTCGGTTTGTTGTCTAATCAGCAATCTCAGTGAGATCTTTTCCCCCGACTTTCACTGCAGTCTCGTTAGTCTAATGCATATGCATGAGCTGAGGGAAAACATCCCATTCCATCCCATTCCCGACATTAGCGGACAAAACAGAAAACAGCAGCAAAAGTTCAGAAGCGGAAATGCTTGAAACAGATTTTTCACAGGCAGAGCAGGCCGGAGCGAAGCGATCGTAAATCAGGTACACAAGCGCCGCCCATTTGGTTTGGCCTTTGTTTACTCCTCCAGACCCTGGTTATTTCGGGGGAAATCTGTGCCAGCGGCTGCCCAGCGCTCCTTCATCCTTCCTCCGACCAGTTGCCGCCATGTGGCTGCCGCATCGATGTCGAAAGATAAAGTTTTCTTTGCCCCTTCCACCATTCAATATTTATATATTTGTATGGTCTTCTGACCTGACCCTTTTGCTGCCGCTTGGTGTGTTTGTGGCTTTGGGCTCGTTTCATTTTATGTACATATGTATCTCGCTGCTCTGGTTGCTTGTACGGGTTTTATCTGGAGGCGCTGGCCACCACGTCTTCTTATCAAGAAAAACGAGGAAAACGAGAAGAACAGAACGCCATCCGAATTGACGGGGCTGACCTTTTTCCATATTTCTGCTGACCCAAACAACCCCACTCCAAGTGGAACCAGAGATTCAGAGATGGACAGCACACACAGACAGAAGCACAGCAGATAGCCAGACATCTCGGATGGAAGAATAAATATATACGATGGGTAGCGAAGAAAGTAAATAAATAAATAAATTCCCCGATCGCAGTGAGACCACAGTAGGAAAAACCAGTTGAAATCCAGAAGGTGCTCTCCCTTAATTTGCCTTAATTGTGTCGAATAATTCCCACACTTCACTGTGTGGAAATTAAAGGCGAGACGAGACGATACTCGATACTGCTGATAACCTCTTTGGCCCGAATTTCATGTTTGCTTTCGGTTCTCTGGTTCTGGCTCCTCGTAAAATTCCTATTTTTGTTTGTAGGAAAATATCAATTTTAATTGTACATTTTCTCACGATTTTAAAGCGTAAACATTGAAAATTACAACGATTCTCTGTCTGGGCGGACAGGGGGCATCGAAATCAATTGGCAATGCTTAATCAAATCGAAGGTTACACGGATAGAGGGGAGGAGAGAGATACCTTAACCGAACGACCATATAGAACTTTGGCCAGAGTTCAGGGACCTGTGGAGGGAATGGAAGATACGAAGGGGCAGCTGATTCTCTAAGTGATGAATGCCTCGAGCAATTAAAGCGGCCACCCCGCATGTCAAGCGGCGAATTGAGCCAAATTACAGCATTCCAATTCATCCGACAATGTCACACTTTGAGCGCACTTCCTCTGCAGACGCCGCAAACAACACTGAAGATATTATTTGAAATTTAAATATGGAAATATACAATTTAAACAATTTTTTATTATAGATAAAAAAAAACCTCACCATTAAAATTTACCTTATATATTGTATAATACCCAGAGATATAGAGTATTACTGACCACTTATCCTTATTTCTTAAAAATGACAATTTGTATAATTAGTTCTACTTTCAAGGAAGCAAATTATTATTTTTTCAAGTGTGGTACACTTTCCTTCACTCCAAGATCCCCTATCGCTGGGCTCGGGTTGGGTAATTCATCATCAGCCGCGATGGCTGCGTTGAATGGTGTCATATATGTAAATATAAAGTGTCCACAGAGAAGCATCGCGTCAGTTTGATTCAAAATGCTTCACTTGCCCCATAAAGGGAAGCCACAAAGTGAGGCTTCACTGTACAGACTGACTGTAAAACACAAAGTGGCAATTTGTTTTCCCTTTTTTATGTTGCATCCCATGTGCATGCCACATTTTAATGACTCCTCCCCCTCTTTATTCATATTATTGTTGCAGAGCCAAGGAAACACGCGGCATATTTCCCAAGAGTTATATACATTTGTGCGAGTACAATATCGTGAACGGGGAGTTTTGCATTCAGCGAACGGATATTGTTGAGGAGATCACCAAAGTGCTCCTGGAGTGGGGAGGCATAGCAAAGGACTACTTTCTGGTAAGCTCAAATGTCTTTTTCTAAAAAAAAGCCGATTCTTTAATAAATGTTTTTGTGGCCATTGCAGTCTACAAATCCCAGCTTTCCAAAGATTCGCCGGAAGATGAACGAGTTAAACAATAATCGGGCGGCCTTGATCTCTGGAAATCTGCCTCTGGACGAGGTGCGCAAGGTTAAGCTGCAGGCCACTAACCAGATTGATACGGGTAACAAGCTCCTCGGCCTGGACATGGTGGTAAGGGATGAGAGCGGCAACATTCTGGACACCAATGCCATTTGCACCACCGAGCTGTACGAGCAGCACGTGCACGCCATCCAGCGTATCGACAAGGCCAATGTGAGTTATTTAAAAGTGAAGATATATATTTATAGGTAATTATAACAATTCTTTGTTTTCCCTTTAGCGGCTTTCCACCGAACGCGGAACGACGCGAACCCTGAACAAGTTCTCGCACAACATCCTGCTGCACGTGAACGCCTTCGTTTGCAAGTTCCAGGAGGATTCCGACCTGCTCTTCACCCTCTTCGACGGAGAGACTCACAAGCCCATCAGCGAGAACTATGTGGTAAAGTGGTCACGCACAGGAATCGCTCGGGACATCGAGCAGATCGACAACAACCGAGTGCTTTTCACCGATCTCAGCAAGAGCGATCTGGGCATCGCCAAAATGTACCTAGTGTGCTATGCCATTCGCATCGGAGCCATGGAGTTCAAGGAGTCAACGGATGGCAAGCGGACCAGCATGAGCATAGCTAACAGCATGCTCAATGCATCCAGTCGCAAGGCTTCGCAGCTGTCGGTTAGTTCTAGTGGTTCCTCTGGCAGTACGGGCGAGTATATCATCCGGCGGCCCTTTGGAGTGGCCTGCAAGGACCTCACGCCAATCATCAGTAAGGCGGAGGACTTTCGCGGCAATTTGGACTTGCCGTTCATTATGTGCGACAAGGATACGCTGGATGGAACGCTTCGCAAGCTAATCAGCAACAAGGACATTGGCAAGATCGACTCCAAGATGGCGGTGACCATCGAGGTGCTGCGCGGCGACATTAAGCAGATTAAGGAGGATTTCCCACGCCTGGTGCACACCAACGTACCAGTGGCTCGCAAAATGGGCTTCCCCGAGGTCATTCTGCCCGGTGATGTGCGCAATGATCTCTACCTGACCATCTGCAGCGGAGAATTTGCGCGCATTGCCAAAACCTCGGAGAAAAATGTGGAGGTTTCAGTGTGTGTGGCCAACGATCAGGGTTACCTTATTCCCGGTGTGCTCAGCATTGGAGCCGGCCACCCACCCATTGATGAATACAAATCAGTGGTGTATTACCACGATGACAAGCCCAAGTGGCAGGAGACCTTCAAGATCCACGTGCCCATCGAGGACTTCAAGCAGTGCCATTTGCGCTTTGTGCTCAAGCACCGCAGCAGCAACGAGCAGAAGGATCGCACCGAAAAGCCATTCGGCCTGGCCTACGTACGCTTGATGCAGGCCAACGGAACGACCATTCCCCAGGGCCAGCACATCCTCGCCGTCTACAAGATCGATCACAAGAAGTACGATAAAACGGTGGCCAACAGCTACATGGAGCTGCCAGCCACAGTGGCCGAGTTGCAGGGCACTAGGCCCTCAACCAGTGGACTTAGCCTGCTGCCCAAGGACCAGCTCTCAATTGGCGTCAACTTGTGCAGCACCAAACTTACGCAGAGCGTGAGTCTGCTTGGCCTCCTCAATTGGTCCGCCCACAAGGAGACGCTGGAGCAGTCACTGACTGCCCTGTCCACGGTGCCCGGCGAGGAGGTGGTCAAATTCCTGCAGGACATACTCGATGCGTTGTTCAACATCCTTGTGGAGAACGACCAGCCCGAGAAGTACGATCAGCTGGTCTTCATGAGCATCATACATCTGATTGAAACCGTGTCCGATCTCAAGTACCAGCACTTTCTCACCGTTCTAGATGTGTACATCAACGAGAGTTTCTCCTTTACGCTGGCGTATACGTAAGTAGATGGTTGATTTGGCAGAGATTCAACGGCTAACTAATCTTTTTTTAACGACACTTAGCAAACTAATGGATGTGCTGCAGAAGAACATCAGCGATGCCATAACGCCGAAGGAGAAGTCCGTCGACGGGAACACGCACGAGGAGAGTGCAGAGGTCCGACGGCTCTATAAGACCACGCGGTACCTGCACTACGTAATGAAGTTTGTGATCCGTTCGCGGGTGCTTTACGCCGAGATGAACTGCAACACGGACTACGTGGACTTTGCCACGCGGCTGCAGGAGCTGCTACGCATGTTCATCGATATGATTGGATGTCCCAGCAATCTGCTAAAGTCCGAGGGAGCGCTGCTCAAGAACCTGCACATTATAGCCACCGATCTGATGCAGGTCTTCGATCAGGTGCGCTTGAGGTGGGTTGCTAGTTGAAATAATATTAAAAAATTCTTATAATTAATTAATTATTAAATAATTCATTTTATAGCGTATCTATTGTGGAGATCCTCGAGAAGTTCCCGCCACGCCGACTCACACAGTCCAAGATGGGCTGCATCAAGGATTTTGTCGACACAAAGCTCTTCACTTTGCCCAAATGTCGTGCCATTTTGCTACCCGTGTTTTGTAAGCACATCAGGGATCATCTCGAGAGCAAGGAGGAGGTAAGTCATCGAGTCATAGCCGCATTGCGTGTGCCACTAATTTACCATTTGGAAACTGCATTTTGTTCTTAATCCGATGCATCGTCTTCGAAAATTGTCTTGTGAATGCAAACGCCGGCAAGACGCAAAATTAAAACATAACCCAAACACATGATCAAGTGTCAAGACAGCTCCGAAAGTAACTAACTAAATTCAGCTTAAATAATTAAATACGAATAATTTTGGCGTTCCCACATTTGCTTATGTTACTGTCTTAACTTTCATATAATTAATTAAATTTCAATTAAGTAAAACGAAAGGTAAAGGAATTCATTTCAGAAAGCTTTGAATGTTATATCTCCATTGTTAAATTAACTCTATTAAAGCCATAAAACAATTAATTTATACCATAAAATAAACTATTAAAGGCTTTCAAGTTGAAATGTTCAACAAAACCTTAATACAAAAACTTGTACCATCAATTACATACATTATTACTCAGGGACATCAAACATACCGGCAATATTTTAGGATCTTGACATGTGAATTTGTCTTAATTTTGCTCAGTTTTAGTTTGAATATATATTATTAACTAGTTAAGCGTGTGTTTATCCTGCTAGCAATGTTTATTTAGTGTTAAGCATGTTGCATTTTGGTTACTAGTGATTTTTAAGAACGTTTTTGGCATGCAAATTCGATTGATTTTAGTTTTTATAATGTTAATGTTATGTTGTGTGTCTTGTGTCCTAGTTTAGATCAATGTTTTGTCCTACACCTAAGCAGCACACAAATTATTATACAAAGTAGTGACTTAGCCAAGTGACTTGCCCACGATAGCTCCATGTTAGTTAGCGATCTTCCTGTGTGTGTGTTAATAGCGATATCCATCTGTCCATGGGGCGTAGCGAACTCATGTAAATGTTGTGTAAACATTTCACAGGCGTGTTTAGTTTTGGCCAATTTAGTATTGCACCCGCTCATCCACAGTCTCATTGTCATTGTTAGAGAGCAATTTGCATTCAGAGCACCTCACAAATCACATCACACACACACACACAAAAACCACCTGGGAACACACACACCGAAACACCAAACACACCCTCGCAATTGTGAATGTGCAATCTCTACACACTGGCACCGTATATCTATCTGTCTGTAACTCTTCTCTAAATCATTACCGCTAAGTGTTTCTCGTTTTCGTATCCAAATATCAATCAAAATCAATCCGAATCTTTATTCACGCACAACCCAACCCAACAATCGACGTGTTGCTATCGCTATTGCTTGTACAAAAACTATAGGGAGACTCGAAAACCGATATCTGGCAGCAAGAAAAGAATCTTTCGAAAGCCGCCAAAGTGCTCGGACAGAAAAAATCCCAACTGCACACATGTGATACTACTGCCAACAAAAAGGTAAAGGAAATGAATACATAACTCTCTCATCTAGAACTTCAGGTCGGGTGGGGTCGAGTCCCCCGTTCCCGAGATCAGCCTCAGAGCCCCCTTGAATTGTGACCCAACATGTTTTGTTTTATTATCATAAACACCTTACCGCCTAAGATTTCTATGTTGCCGCTTTCTTGGCCAGTCGCTCAGTTTTGGACTTGGAAAGCTTGCTCAGGCGGTGGGGGAAAATCCTGACCAGCCTCCGCTCGACATCCGCTAAGTTAGGCTTAAGTTGTTCCAGCTTTTTGCAATGCAATGTTCAATGGTTACGTGTTTTTTTTTAATACCTGCAATGTTTTTTATGTTAATTATATTAAACACTAATGTTAACCTCGCCCTGAGAAGCCCAGAGACAGACAGTTGGCGGAGTCCTGAAGAACTACACAGGCCGACAAAATTTGAAAAAATAGAAACCAAGAACTGGAACATACTTTTTCGATAGCTTTTTAAAAGATTTATTCGGTTCTTGGTTCTAAAAAAGCTGTCGACCTGTGCTATAGAAGAGTTATAAGATTTAAATAAGAAGCTATTTCGTTTGTCATTTTGTGAAATTGGGAAAGAGATAGAGAATTTAAAGCAGATTGTTTTTTACAGTTGTAAAACCTTTATCCTTTCCTAAATAGTCCCAATTTGACTTGAATTGAAAACTTGAAAGCAACCTTGCAATCTCTAAAAGTTAATCATTGCCTTGTTCCTCTCCATTTGTGACCCTCTCTAATCAATATCCTTTTTCGTCGTTAGATTGCCGAGTGCATCAACATCATGAACAATATACTGAAGCTGCTCTTCCGCTCGGATGTGGGCTCCACGCACAACGATGTCCGCGACATCATGATCATCTTGCTGCGCACGGTGATGAAGGCCGCCCGGGTTTTGGACAGAGACACGGGGCTGGTGGGCAGGTTTTTTGCCATCATGCTGGGTATCCTGCAGCGCATGGATGCCCAGCACTATGAATATCTGGTGAAGGATCTGCATCAGCGCGACGAGCTGAAGGACTTTGTCATAGAGATTCTGCTGGTGTTCGAAGAGCTGGTGTCACCGCACTTGAAGGAGGTTTTCCCGCGCGATTGGATGGACATGATCATGCACCAGAACACTGTTATCCTTGGAGCACTGAAGAACCTAAGTGTGGTCATAACAGACTACTTCCTGTGTCCGTTTGAACGGCAGATCTGGTCGAACTTCTTCCAGTGCTCCATCGCCTTCCTGGTGCAGTCGCCGTTGCAGTTGAACGACTTCAATGACAACAAGAGGCAGATAGTGTTCGCCCGGTATCGTGATATCCGGAAGGACACGGCGACGGAGATCCGGAAGATGTGGTTCCAGCTGGGCCAGCACAAGCCCAAGTTCATACCGCAGCTGGTGGAGCCCATACTGGAGATGAGCATGATCCCGGAGAAGGAGCTGCGTCAGGAGACCATTCCCATCTTCTTCGACATGATGCAGTGCGAGTACTACAGCTCCCGGCTGGAGCAGGAGAGCTACGGGGACACCAAGTTCAATAATGCCCACCACAAGGGGAACTTCTCCGACTTTAAGACGGCGATGATTGAGAAGCTCGACATCCTAATCGGAGCCGGCAAGGGCGATGCGGAGTACAAGCAGCTGTTCGAGACCATCATGATGCAGCGCTGTGCTGCGCACAACACCTTGAATGTGGATGGTACAGCCTTTGTGGAGATGGTCACCCGGCTGATGGAGAAGCTGCTGGAGTACCGCTTTATCATCCAAGACGAGAGCAAGGAGAACCGCATGGCGTGCACCTTTTCGCTGCTCCAGTTCTACTCCGAAGTGGACCTCAAGGAGATGTACATTCGGTATGTGTACAAGCTCTGTGCCCTCCACATGGAGTTCGAGAACTACACCGAAGCGGCCTTCACTCTCAAGCTGCACACGGAGCTGCTGCGGTGGACGGACACGGCGTTGTCGCTGCAGCTGCGCAGCTTCCGGCATCCGAACTGCGTAACCCACCGCCAGCTGAAAGAGGCCCTCTACTTCGAGATCATGGAGTACTTTGACAAGGGCAAGCAGTGGGAGTGCGCCATCGACATGTGCCGCGTGCTGGCACGCCAGTACGAGGAGGAGACCTATGACTATCTGAAGCTGGCGGAGCTATTGAAGATGATGGCCATGTTCTTCGAGAAGATCATCAAGGAACTGCGCCACAATTCCGAGTACTTCCGGGTGTGCTTCTACGGCCGGGGATTCCCGCGTCTCCTCCAGAACCGCGTTTACATCTTCCGGGGCAAGGAGTACGAGCGGCACAGCGACTTCTGCGCCCGGATGCTGGTCCAGCACCCGCAGGCCGAGCTCATGCAAACGTTGGAGGCGCCCGGCGAGGACATCACCAACAGCGACGGTCAGTACATACAGGTGAACAAGGTGGAGCCGATAATGGACCAGTCCTACAACAAGTTCAACGACAAGATCGTAAACAACGAGATCGTCAAGTACTTTGCCGCCAACAACGTACAGAAGTTCCAGTTCTCGCGTCCCTTCCGCGACAGCAGCGGCGGTGGTGGTGGTAACATGGACGATGTGAGGAATCTGTGGCTGGAACGCACAGAGCTGCTCACCCGCTTCCCGCTACCGGGAATACTGCGCTGGTTCCCCGTCATTGAGACCAACACTTTCAAGATCTCGCCGCTGGAACGGGCCGTTGAGATAATGAAGGACACAAATCGGGACATTCGGCAGCTGGTCATCCTGCACAGGAGCGACGACAAGCTGCACATCAATCCGTTGAGCATGAAGCTCAGCGGCATCGTGGATCCGGCCGTGATGGGTGGCTTTGCCAAGTACGAGGAGGCCTTCCTCACCGAAGAGTACTTGGAACAGAATCCCGACGACAGGGACCTGGTTGAGGAGCTAAAGGAGCTAATTGCTAATCAGATTCCTCTGCTGGATATAGCCATTGGAATTCACCGACAACGGGCGCCCGACAGCTTGAGGGCAATGCAGGAGCACCTGGAGGATTGCTTCAGTGAGATGCAGCAGCATGTGGAGTTACGCTACGGCTGCCGGGCGTGCGACCTGAAGAGCGTACGGGATACGGTGGTGATGCGACGCACCAACTCTATACTGCCGACCCTCTTCGATGGCAGCAACATCAACCGGCACTCGGAGACGAGCATGGGTTCATCAGAGTAAGTCTTCCTCCATGTTTTGCTGAACTAAAGCCTAACCTGTGTCTTGGTTTCTTTTGCCAACTTGCAGCAGCGGCCTGTCGAAGTCAACGTTTCTGCCGCGGCCACAGACCTCTTCGATCAAGACCACTCTGGCCAGCTTTAGCTTTAACACCAGGTGAGTGAACGAAGGTTATTGAAAGCCCCGCCCTAACCAGATAACTCTTCTTCTGACCTCTCTCCATGCTGACTAACCCTGCTGCACTCTCAGCTTGAGGCTGTAATTTGCATTTTCATTTTGTTTGATTTTTCAATTTGATTTTTTTATTTTTGTTTATTTAAATTTGCGTTCTGTTGCTTATTCTTCTACGCTTACCATGTCCAGACCCAGTTTGGGACACTCGCCGAGCACCAAGAGCAGCAAGACCAAGGACAAGACCCCCGCCAAACGGCGATCCATGAAAAAGGTGAGTAAGGGCTTTTATTATGGATCTCTGTAACTAACCGACTCTTTAAAACAGGATCGCGAGGCCCTCAGCTTGCCCAGCAGTCAGTGGTATACCCCGCCATTGAGCACCATTACCTCGACGCCCGAGAAGGAGATCAACACGTCCATAGCATCTTTGGGCAGCGTGTCCAACAGCTCTTTGAGTGGTCCCAAGACGCCAGATCCTCATGTCCTCACCGAGGAGGTAAATTCGAAAGGAATTAAGGTCTGGAGTCCACCAACTAACTCTGTTAACCAACTTTTAGCTCACGCCCAAGCGACCTTTGCGCTCGGAAAAGGAAAAGGAGCGCCGGCTGTCGCGCCCAGCCAGTATAGCCACGCCCACGGCCAGCATCAAGAACTTCCCCGACACACGATCCCTGTCCGAGAGCAGCAATCGCAACTCAGTCGGTGGGTTAACAAGACACATAAATAATTTAAGTTCCATTTCATTAACCAATTTCTTTCTGTAACCGCAGAGACCACAGATTCCACATCGGAGGAGGACATTCAACCGCCGCCGTTGCCCGCCAAGGCCCGAGATTCCACGGACTTTTCCAGCCTGTCTCAGAATATGGATTGGACACCCAATGGCTATGCGATGCTGGGCACCCTGAGCAGCACCAGCACCAGCAGCATGAGCACCACATCGACCCTGACAAAGACCAGTATTACGAACACCACGTACGAGTATTTGGAGGCCACTAACTTTACCCTAGTGGATGGCAGCAAGCCACGTCCACCGACGCCGCCGCCGAAGCCATCGCGCCACAGCAAGCACATTCCATGATAAGGGTTAGCCGAGGGTAAAGGTGTGTCTCTGTCCCAAAGCTTCCAGTGTAGCGCCATAAAAATGTTGAAACGTTTACGTTGTCGAGTGCCAAATATGTTGTATTCCTGTTACTACATGTATAGCGGCGGCAATTGAGCCACAAAGCACCGACCTATCGCCTCAACCTACGACCAAATCAAGTGTCTTAAAAAACGATCGATCGCATTAGATTATCCGATTACTTTTAGCTTTGGTGTTAAGTGTTTCGCTTACGTTTAAATGATATTATGTTGAACATGCGGTCATTTTTGTCGTCAACTGCTTGTCTTCCACAAGTACTAAATAATAATGTGTGTTGTACCTTAAGTTATCTACAACTTAGTTATAAGCCGAAAGCTGTAATTCGTACGTTTCTTTATGCAAACAAGTGCCACAAGTCTATATGCAATAGCAACTATCTACGATTTTACGAGCATGCATATTAATGGTTTTAGCACAAATTTACTAACAAGTCAATTACAAAAACGAAACGAAATCTTGTATGCCTCAAATTTTAGATAATGTAATTTTTTAAAGAATGCATATTTACACTGCTGTTTTTTATTTTTTTTTGAACGATTCAGAAATAGCCATAATTTAGAGCAACTAACCGATGAGATTAATTCGGTAGACGTATTATATAAATACTATATATATCAAGGCACAACTATTTTAACAATGTCGAGTATACACATGTATATTTCATGTTTAGCAACAATCAATGTATAATTTTCTTGTGTTTTAAATGGATTCTGTGTAATTCGCGATCTGTGTATCGGCCAAAGATTAAGCAATAATGACTAGCATTAAGCGTTTGACCATTATGTTACCTGTATTAAACTATATACAACCTTGAACCTTGAAATAAAGAACAACTTACAATTTTATTTGGTTATAAAACGTTTATTCAAGATATTTTTTGTTATGTGGTTTCTTCTTATATTAGTCGGACGTAAAAACCTGTTAAAATGAACACATTAACAAGGGGGAGGGATTAAGATTTGGTTAATTGTTAATAAATAGTTGGGTCAATAAGTCAGATAATGCAGTGAAGTATATAGGATAATTTATAGAGATGGAAAAACATAGAAGAAGAATATCCATATCTCTGTACTATATTGTTATTTTGAGACACATAAGCTATAAATTTATAGTCGGACTTTTTTTTATTAAACGAATATAATAGTAAAACATGAGGAAAACCCAACTAGCCAAAGTTTGTATACCCTTGCAGTTTGTAATTGGATCATGGGACCTTTTCGTATTCTGCATACTTAATAAAATGTGAATTTTGGACAACTTTAACGACCCTATAAAATTAAAAAAGAAAATAGGTAAATGTTTTTCTTGACAATTCAAAGTTGTTTTACCCATAACTAAGACAAGACAAAAATGAATTTAATATTTGAAAATATTAAAAGTTTTGTTTATTTGTCGACAACCTTAATTGTGTAACCCCTTATAATATTTTGAAAAAAGGGTATACCATTTTTTCTGACAAATGAAAGCTTAAACAAAAAAGAAAGCTAACTTTGGCCAGACAATGTTTGTATACCCTTGCAGGTAACAATTAAAATATATCATAACTAAGCCAAAAATGCATTAATTTCGATTCGGAAAGCAGTTTTGTGTTAGTTTTTATTAATTTAAAAAAACTGCATACCAAATTACAAATTTTAAGAAATCAAAATTTTTGGCCATTTTTGCTAATTTTAATGATGTAACCCCTTATCAAATTTCGCAAAAATGGCCAAAAAATCGATTTCTTCCGGACATGTCTAGAAAGATTTGCATGTTAATGCTGATCAAGAATATATATGGTTTATGGGGTCGGAAATGATTCCTTGACTTAGAAAAATATTATTTTGTATTATAAAATCTAATTTTTTATATTAAAAAAGTCTTGATTTTTTTAAATTAAAAATATTATAACCCGGCCAAAATTGCATTAATTTTAAATCGGAAAACTGTTGTGTGCAAGATTTTCTACAGTTAATCTGCATACTTCATTTAAAAATTTTGAAAGTTCAATTTTTTATCAAAATCAAAAATTTTAATGATGTAACCCCTTATAAAAATTTGCAAAAATGGCCAAAAAATCGATTTCTTCCTGGCATATCTAGAAAGATTCCCTGTTGATGCTGATCAAGAATATATATACTTTATAGGGTCGGAAACGTCTCCTTCACCGCGTTGCAAACTTCTGACTGAAATTATAATACCCTGCAAGGGTATAAAAACCAAAAACTTAGTCAAAAAAGAATTAATTTCTATTTGAAATGAGCTGTTTTATTAGATTTTATTAGGTTAACAAATCTGCATACTGAATTTAATATTTTCAAAAATTAAAATTTGTCAATTTTTGGCAATTTTGAAAAAGGCGAACAAATTTGTTTCTTCCCGCGATAGCTAGATAGACATGCCTGTGAATATATATGACTTATGAGGTCAGAAATGACTTTTCAGTGACTAAAATCATAATATCCCTCAAGAAGACCGGAAAGAGAAACGTTGATCAAATTTTCGGATATTTTTCGATAATATCTATTATTTAACGATAAATGCAATATTATTTAATATTTTAAAGTTGAATATATAAAAAATAGGACAGACCTCTTGGGCCGATATATGCACATCCCTAGTTTCTATATAGAATATATGTATAAACCAAAAAACGTCTATGTTTTTCCATCTCCTTTAGATTCGTCCTGAAAGTAGGACCTTAAGCTTAGTAAATTTTAAAATGGCTTTTGATTCTCCCCATCGAAATGAAGGCACATAATAATAATACAGTTTGAAAATGCACGGAATGTTCGTTGTTGTTCAGGGACATCAGCGGAGTCCTGAGATTTGAGACCAAAGTGTAAGAGAGCAGAGGGAGCAGAAGCTGGAACACAAACAGGACTTAGACATCAACGCCACGGCTCGAATGCAGGTCAACGCAGATCTTAGAGTTGCGGTTCTGCTTCTGACTTATCTCTAGCACTTGGAACATCTCCTTAAGGGCCTCGCTGGTGCCCGTTTTGCGACGGTTGCGCCTCCGCAGGGTCACGCCACCCGACTTGAACTCTCGCATCAGAGCGTCAAGACCTGGGGGAAAACAAAAGTTAAATTCAATTTAATTCGTGGTTCCTGGGCTTTGCGGTGGAATTACATTAAGTAGCTGGCTAGCGGAAGCTTATCTGACATGCGGTTAGCTGTTGTGGCCCAAGGAGCAGCCGAGATACTCACCCACCAACGCAATCGAGTAAGCCCGGGACTTTAAAGGGTGTTTTATTTGGGTAAGGTGGCAATTGGACATAAATCACGGGACAAAGGCCAGAGAACGGGTTGCGGAGTACAGACTGTCACCGGCGACAAATGAAGCTGGAGACACATGTACTCTGGGGCTACAAGTCAATGGAAATGTAAGGTCCACTACGCCTTAAGGCGAGTGTGTGTGTTTTCAGGGGAAAGACCAGGAAAAGTGAACGGGCGCCAAGAAAAGTGGCGCAATAAAACACGGAAATATAAAACGCACAAATAATAATAATAATAAGCCTGGACGGGAGCAGCGGCAACAATGCGGCTTGCCTGCTGGCGCCTCTGTTGCTTCTAGTTCTGGAACGGTGCTATGGCTTGGGCCCCTCTCCTCGTAAAAATAATAAATTGCGTCCTCTACACCATTGCCATCATCATCGTCGACGTCGTCGTCGTCGTCGAATTTGATACGGTCTCCTGGCTTGACAGGGGAGAATGGAAACAGGAGTGGGCCGGGAGGCGACATAAAGCTGCAAAAGCGAGCGTAAAATATAGGAAAAATGCGAACGCTCTACGCTTCACTTCGTTTAAAGCCGAAACTCTGGCAGGTTGCGCCAGAAAGGTTGCCAGGGAATGGAAGCCAGGCAAGTACCTTTTTGCTCCAGTTCCCTAGAAAGGGAAAGGGCACGGGGCTGGGGACACGGGTCGAACTTAAATCAAATTTAAGTTTTCAATGTATCGCATGGAACCGGAAATGCTACTCACGACGCTAAGAGCTTTAGTGTCGACAGGATATTGACAAATGTGTGCTGGAATTTCCGCTTCCGTTGTAAGGGTAGCAGGGAGCATCCCAATTCGTTTAAACCGATGCCAGGCCCGTAGATTTGGCAAAGAAGGCAGGTCATGGAGTCGGGCCTCCGTAGAAAGTAAAGCTGGCATTCTGGTGGCCATGGCAGCGACACCAACAATGAATGGCAGCAACTTGTTGTTATGTATACCTACGATGTGTGTATTGAGCCTGGACAATATCAGAATTTTCATTCGCTTCGCCTCGCCTCGCCACGCATCGCTCCACCTCGCTCTGCCTCGCTTCATTTGTTTTTGCGCCTTGCCGCCGAGCAGGACGAGGACGAACTTGACTTGACGAGTGCGGCCAGGACACGAGCAGCGCTGATGCCTAGCCGTAAAGCTGATGTACGGCTGGCTGCCAGCTCAAACGCTTCACGTGCCTCAAGAGACGCGCGCGCGTGTTCTCCGCTCCACTCCGCTCGCAACAAGGTGTCACGTTCCCTGTACAGATATATATATGTTACATATATATATATATGCTATATAGAGCTATATAGCTATCGTGGCGTCACTTTTCTGGCTTCCAACAATACGCGCGTTGATTGATTTTGATTTGAATGTGCGCTCGTTACGCATACGACGCGTGGTGCGCGCCAAAAAGTAGCCAAGAGCAACAGCAACATTGCTGAAGTCAGTGCCAAAACAAAACGGAAACGGAAGTGCTTAGTGACAGCGCTGGATTGACGCTGTGTATGTGAATGTGAAAGTGTATGACCGTGACATTGCAGGCCTGGTATCTAGACTCCTCGTTCGGGTAAGTGGACAAGCGGAGGATTAAGTGCCAGTTAAAGGCAATCGGCAGGGATTTTCCCTCCATTCACATTAAAAAGAGAAATTCTAGAGGCATAAATCATCTCATTAAACCTAGCCTATTTGCTTCTCCTGGTTCTGGGTCGATTCTAGTGTATATATACAAAATATTATATATATTATCCTGCTGCATACGCACACATGGACACAGACATACACAAAGGTGGAGCAACAATGTATTTACACTTTTATGCGGGTTGATTCAATTTTCAATCGAGCTCATCCCAAACAGGCTGCCCTGCCATGTGCAGGCGGCAGCTGATTTCTCTATTGACAACATTCAGATTTAAAGTCCAGTGCCTTTTTGCCCAAAAACGCAGTAGCAACCAGGTGTTTCACAATTGTTTCATCGCAATAAAAGCGTAAATTAAACGGCAAAGATGGCCCACAAGTGCAATGACTGAATAAACACTTCTCCTTGGCGGTATTTACATATATATACACATTTGTATATATAGTTCGCATTCCATTCTAACTCGGCTTCGCATTGTGTTGGCGAATGTACGTTATGAAATGATGACAGTAGGAAATTTCTATTACGCAGCTAAGTGGAAATCTCCACAGTTAATTGGGTTTCTGGTTAATATTTAGTTTAACTAGAGGCTGGAGCTTAAAGTTTAAAATTGTATTATGTTATTGAGTTCTCTAACTAAACTGTTTTAGGTTCTTGTTTATTTTTCACTTGAATTTAAATTTCTATATTAATAGATAAATTTGCTCGATTTTCATTGTCTGTCTACTGTTGTTAAGCTTTGACCTTAAAGATCGATCGTAAACCATGGTTTACTACATATAATATTGGTTACAGTCGTCAATGAAAAATGAATCTATTTACGACTTTTTAATTAATTACGAAGAATGCGACATGAAAATAACTTAACTTAACTATAGTTCAGAGTTTTAATTCTAAGCTCAGTGGATTTAAATGTGGGTTAGTATACAAGCTTTCCAGCGTTAATGCCATACAGGCTACTCGTGCCAGTATTCCCTATTGTTAGTAGTCCTGTCGCGGTAGACTTCTGTCCTCTCACTCTTCCAAAGAGCTGCTCGCAAACTTAATTAAGAAGTTGCTGCTGCAGCAGTCGACAGTGAACGGCACGAGGATGGCCCAGGAGGGGGCAGCAGGAGCGGAGCTAGTGAAAGCCTGCATTGAGCCGTAAAAGAACCCGACGTGTAGGTAAAATCAATTACAATCGCAGACGGGTTGTTGCGTTGCGTTGTGTTGCGTGTGTCGAGCGGAGAAGGGCGGTGTATGAGTGGCGTGGGGCCTAACTGACAATTGACAGCAACAAGTTGGGCCCTTCAAACAGATCTCCTCACCGGGGACACTGCGACACAATGGCAGGGCACTTGTCAACGCACAGCTGACAGGGGGCAGGGATTAGCCACAGACACAGCACACGGGTGCGAACATGAGTGGCCTGCCCGAAGGGGAGAAAGCTCCAACACTGATTCAATCAGCTTTTTTTCAAGCCAATTTCCCAAATTTAGCTGCTGAAATCGATGCTGGGCCATTGAAATGCTTCGATCCAAAGTATTCCAAGGACTTTTCCACTTGTGCATAGTTTCCGCCGTCGTCGAGGGAGTTCATCTAGAGAGCTCCTTCTTGAAGGGCACAACTTTTCAACAATGGCCAGAAGTTAACGGCGAGCAGCTCTAAAAGTTTATCAAATTTCATATGCGCTTATGAACGGTCTCAAAGGTAGGCTTCGGAATTGAAAAACAAAATCGTAAAGAAAAAAGTAAAACGAGGAAAATCCCGAGTCTGACCAAAGGCAAAAGGAAAAGTGTTCGTAGGTCATGAACCTTTGGGTGATAGATACACCCCTCAAGTCTGCCTTGGGCTACTCTGGTGGCCAGAGAATATTTTCTGCGGTGGAGTACATACCTGTAGCCGCCTCGGCCTGTACCTGATGCTTCACGTTCTCAATGATCTTGTCAGCGCTGCCTTTCCGCAAACTGTGCCCTGCAATGTGGTCGCTGAAGCTGCCGCCGCCAGCTGCCGCCGCACTGGATTTAGAGTTAAGTTGCGGAGGAGGAGGAGGAGGTGGCGGCGGTGGTGGAGCAGCCAGCGCCTTTTGCTCGGACTTTTGCTCTAAGTGGGCCAGCTTCTCCTCGGCACGGTCGGCCCGCATGTGAGCCTCGCGCAGCTGCTCCTCGAGGATCTCCAACTTAAGTTGTAATTTTTTTAGTTCATCGTTAGTAGTTTTGGCAATAGCCGCATCCATTAGACTTTGCTACAAAATGCAAGAAACGAGAGAACAAGGGTAGAACGGGGCGCGGGAGCGGGTGTGGCATGGTGTGGGTGTGGGTAAGAAAATTAGTATATATTTCAAAGCAACTAAGGGTCAGGGGTTAGTGCATCAAAAGGTAGGAGGAGCGTAAGTTGTGGGTGCAGGAGGCGGCGCACGGCAAGCGAACTGCTTACGTGTCTTGATTGGTTTTTCGGAGAGGGGTGAAGAGAGAGTGCAGAGAGGTGAGTTGTTGACCCGGCACCGAGATTAGCTAACAACACGCCCAGCTGGGCTCAATTCTGTGCATTTATCAGATTGTCGTGCAGGGGAGAAACGCCACCACCAGGTGATCGTGTTGTGGCTCAGTTGCTCTTGAAGATATTCGAGAGCGGCTTGAAAATGTCAAACACGCTGCGTGTTTGCTAAAGATTTGGATGGACAGATGGATAGAAAAGATTGTTTTGAAAGCCGTAGATTCAGCCAAGTGTTTAAGATCAACCATGAAACTGCAGACTAACCATTTCTACGATGCGCTCATTGTGCTCCCTCGCCTGCTGCTGCACCTGATCCTGGATCTGCTCGAACTCTGCCTGCTCGTTGAGCACGCTCGACGATGTGCTGACCCTTGATCCCGCCTGCTGCCCGTCGGTCAGATCCCGAGTCTTTGCTGTCAGCTCGTCATTGCGCTGCTTCAGCTTGATCAGAGCTGCCTCCATCCTGTAACATGACTTTGAATGGAATTGCTCCCCTTTACATTACTTGGTTGAACTCACTTCTGGCTGGTTTCCACACTCTCCTTCATGTTTTCGGTGAGCAGCTTGGCCACTTTCGTGAGGTTGCTGTTCTCCGTGCGAAGGGATTCGTTCTCCTCCTCCCATGAATGTTGCTGTTAAAAAGGCGAGGGAAGGAAAGAGGTAACTTCCATTTTACTTCAAATGCGTCCCCACTCACCTGCTCCAGCAGTTCGGCCATCTTCTCGTTGGCCTCGTACAGTTGCAGCTCCACGGCATTGGTGGCATTTTTCAGGGTGAGGAACTCATCGGCCAGACGTTCCACCAGGCCACTGGTGATGGGCACCTCATCCGAATTCACATCCACAAGGCTATCCAGATCTTGAGTGCCGCCGACACTGTCGCCACTGTCCGTGCTGCCCTGCTGCAGGATTTTGAACAGCTTTCGTTTGAGTTCCACGGATCCAAAAACGGTGCGAGGACTAATTAGAGGGGCCTGAACCGTCGTCTGCTTCTCGCGCATATGCTCCAGTTCGCTTGTGAGACTAAAAGTGAACCAGAACATACGTTAATTTGTTATATTTCAGATATAATAAATAATAGGGATTTATATCGAATATAATATAATGATATGACATCGACAGAACATCGATTAAAAATCAAATTTAAGATATTTCTTTCCAGCACTCACTTGTGTATCTGATCGACCTTCATTTTGTGCAGCTTGTCCAGGGCGTTTCTCTCGTTCAGAGCCTTGCTGAACTTGGAGCTCATCTCCTTGATTTGGGTCTCAAAGTTGGTCTGGTGCTGCTGTAAACTTTCCAGCTGGGCGCACAGCTTTTCGTGCTGAGTCTGTTGCTCCTCCTGTGTGGTTTTATCTGTAATAAAAGTCATTACAAGATGTAAAGGATTCTAAAAAACTAACTGAACTTACGCGTCTCAATCTCCAGCTTGAGCGCCTTGTTCTCCTCTCGCAGAGCTATGTTATCCTCCAGCAGCGTGAACATATCGTGCTCGGGGTCCTGCTCGTTGTAGTCCGGCTCCCGCACTCGACTCCGGCTGCGCGTCTTGGCCTCCTGGGTGCGGAACTTGGCCACTGGTATGCGTCCGCGTCTCTCCATCTTGCACCAGATCTATTGCCTGCGGCGGGGCGAACCAAAAGGATATGGTTGTTATATTTGGTGGACAAGTCCGGGGGGGTTAATTCTTAACTCTGCTTACGTTTCGCCTTAAAGCCAAAGTCCTTAACCTCTTCTTAAGCTAAGTGATGCAAATGGAACTAATGCTCGGCCATCACCAAATGATGAGTGTGTTTTGAGTTTTGGATGCACTGGAGTGAGGTGTGTGTGTGTTGTATATGGGGGAAGCTTGGATGGGTGGGTGTGCTGCACGGCATGCCTTGAAATTGATGAGCCCACATTAAAACGCTTTGCATGTTTACTTTTCGTTTTTATTATTTGCTGTTTACAATTTCTTCTTGATTTCGGTTTTATCTTGCTTTGCCTGGCGCTTGCCCGCCCCTTGCTCTAATGTCCCTGTCCTTCTGCCCATCAGGGCTGTGCTTCAGCTTCTGCTCCCTGTTCTCTGCTCTTGTGATCTTTTGCCTCAGCAGGTCCTGCTCTTGGGTACAAAATTCTACAGAAGTTGGCCGAAAGCATTTGGAATGCCTGCCGAAAGTTGCTACGAAACTAGTTAAAGTGTCACGCCTCGGAAATATTAGCTTGATGGCTCAGTGTGTCTGTGCAGGAGCGTTTCATTTACTTCCTCTCTTTCTCTGGTTTGTGGTTTTATATCGTTCCTTAACTATTTTAATTTAACTGTATTTTTGCCATCTGTTTATCGTTTCTTTTTGCTAATTACTTATGCGTACAATTTCCTCTGCCATTAATCATCGTCCTTCCTCATGTTTTGTCACTTGTAGTGTAAAAATAAAAAAAACCTAAAGTTTATACACAAATATGTCGCTACCGTTTGTTATGTTTTCGTTTTTGTTTTGCCTCGCTTTTAATATTATATATAAACTTTTGAGAGAGTTGCTTTGTTTTTCATTCAATTTTATAAAAATAACTAATTGAAGGCGGCTTAGAGCTCTTTGTTTTTGCTTGTTTTCGTTATGATTTTGTGTATGCTTTAATGCTTGAATGTTTTGTTTTTTGTTTTGTTTCTTTTTCAATTTGGTTTAAATAGCTATATAATTATGTGTTTCGAAATTAATATTAGTGTATTTTTTCTTTCCTTTTTACAGCTAATTTTAAGATTTATCTTTGGATAATCATCATGCTTTTCGTGTGCTAAATACTTTACATGTCTTTACGCATTTCATAATTTACAATATTTTTGTTTTTCGCTTTTTTTTTTCTTTTTAGTATACGTACGTATATTTTTGTTTACAAATTAATATTGTTATAATTTATTTATATATATTTATATAAATATTTATAATTAACTTTAGTTATAAGTGAAGATTCTGTAAGCGGGAGATACGGTTTGGGTTAACTTTTGTAATTTTATGTTTTGAGCCGTGTTTGCATTGAAAATACATATAAATAAAGAGATTTGTTTATAATAAATCAAACGAAAGAATAGGCGAATTCATAATACTTTGTACTGAAAGGTAAAAATAAACAACAAATTCGTTACAAGTCTATAGAGAAGTTACGCTAGGCTACGCACAGCTGGGCCAGCATACAAAACTGTGTCAGATCTTTAATTCAAACGAGCTTCAAACAAAATACTGCAGTTTTTAGAAGTAATTATATATATATATATATATATATATATATATATATATATTCTTATATAAATTGGATGCGATTGGAGCTCTTGAAAGGGGTTTTTGAATTTCGGAGATTCCTTTTCTAGACTAAATAGCTTTCCGTTATTGTTTGCTTTTGCTTTTTTGTATTTATTCATTTGATGCGACGAGTAAATGTGTTTAAATACGTGTTTATATTTGTGTTGCATTACTATGACCGAGTCATCGAGGGGGAATTATCTCTCTCTTGGCTTTCTCGTAAGGAACGTACGTGTTGTGGTGATACAAATAAATTGTTTTTGGTCAATGTGTCTTGAAGGTTTGCAAGGGAAATCTGTGCAGTGTTTAAAAACAAAGAATTTTCGTTTCTCCACAGATTCTTTTTGGATACATCGTACTACAAATTAGTGTGTGAGTGTGTGTGTGTGTGTGTAGGTTTTGGTGTGTGACTACGACCGCGCCACTTCTGGGAAATGACTTTCAAACGATGTTCTTGCTGAATGTTTCGGTTTGGCTGGCTTCGTTGTGGTGTCTTCCTGTTTTTTTGGGCTCCCGCTTCCCTTTGATTTGTTACATCTCCTCGATAAAGTCGCGCAGCTGGTCGATAAAGGGCCGGCGGTAGGCTGACGAGTGGCCAATCTCCAGCTTGTACCACTTGTCGAACGACTCCTTGGGTATCACCTCGCTGTCGTAGAGCACGCTGAACGTGCTGCATATTGTCTCGCCGGCTGCCATCTCATCGCCCTCGAGCTCGGCCATAAAGTGCTGCTGCAGAGAGTCCACCGCCTCGTCTATGCAGGCTATTTCCAGCGCCTCCTGGGCGTCAATGCAAAGACGCAGCAGCGGCGTGCACCTGGTGCGGAAGCTCTCTGTGTTTAGCTGCAGCTGCAGTGCCTTGCCGCCTCCCTTGTTGCTTTTAGTCATCACAGTCAGCGCATAATCACAGCACAGGAATTTGGTGAGCTGCCTCACAAAGTGCGCATTGATGGCCACGTTGGTGTTGATGTAGTCGATGGCCATGTCACAGGACAAGGCCAGCAAATATCTGATCCGCTCAACATGCTCCAGCGGCGAGCGTGGCGTCGTCGCGCTACTCGAGGCTCCTCCCTTTGCTTTTGGTTGTGTCTTTCCCTGGCCCTGGCCGGGCACGCCGTTGTTGTCCAGGAAGTAAAAGCTGTGCGACTGCACAAACTCGCGATACTTGCCAACATCGTTCCAGAACAATTGCCCGCGATCCAGCTTGTAGTCGTTGTGCCACACCTTGCGGGCATAGGCGGCCCCGAATTCCTGCACGAAATAGTTGACAAAGGCGAACACGAAGCGATCCGTGAAGAAGGAGTCCTCCAGCCAGCGCCTCTGCCACACATCCTTCAGATCCAGGCGACCAGAGTGCATGATGGGCCCGAGAAACTCAAAGACATAGCTCCAGCCGTTGGGAACGTCCACGAGGAGATCGGGGAACTCGTCGCTGAAACGTGTGTAGGCCTGGCCGAAGGTTGCCTTGTCCAGCGCCTCCTTGCTCATAAGGTAGGCAAAGACGTTGCCGCAGGCCAGACGTTGCTGGCGCTTCACCGCAGCCCCGTGCAGGTAGTTTATCATCAGATATTGCAACGTCTTGGAGTGCTGCTTGCCGCTGTACGAACGCCACATTACGAGGACCTCTGGCTGCCAGTCGCGCGTATTGAGAACCTCCTCCACCAGCTGGGTGATGAGCTCCTGGCACTGTTTGCCCGTGAAGGCGATGTCGGTCTGGTGTTCCACATGGCTGCTTCTATTGCCACCACTGACATGGACTGCTGGCAGGGGAGTGCCCAGAGGAGGTGGAGGCTGGTGGTACGGCGATAAACTGAAGTTCTGGCCGGGAGGCGGTAGACGCTTGAGCAGGGATGTGGGCGTAGGCGGCGGGACGCTGGTGTTGGTCGATGGTGGGCCGCTAACAGGACGGTTGCCACTGCGCCACTGGTAGTGCGAGGAGTTTCCCAGCTTAGCATGCGAGTCGTCGCTGACGTTGCTGCTGCTGAAGCGCAGTTTGCTTGGATCAATGCTCAGGGACTGGTTCTCGTGCTGCTGCTGCTTGGGCATCTTTTGCATGAAGTAATTGTTGCCGCTGTCATGGCCATGGTGGTGATGCTTCTGCTGCTGTTGCTGGTGATGCATCGGCTGCGAGTGCTGGCTCATTCCGCCGCCGCGGCTGCCACCGCCCCCGCCTCCTCCTCCACTGTGATGCTGTTGTTGATCCTTGGAGTCGTCGTGTGGCTTGTGACGTTGGTTTCGTGCACCGCCCTGGGTCTGGTTACTCGCCGGCTGATCCCAGTTCCGCACCCTCAAATCGAGCACGTCCTGCATCATGAACCGCACCCGACTACTGATCTTGATGTGCGCCTGCTGGCGATGTCCCGTCCCGCGAGACCGGTTCACAATGTCCTGGATGCGGCGGAAGATCTTCTCGATGCGGTCCCGCAGCTGGTACTGCTCGGGCAGAGTGGTCTCCAGCAGGTGGCCCACGGTGGTCAGAAGCTTGCACATGTACTCCAGCTTCTCCTCGCAGCCGTGCTCCAGCAGTGACTCGACGCAGTTCAGCACTCGGTCGCTGGTCAGCGATTGCAGCTTAAAGAGCTCGCCAATGAAGCGAACAGTGCCCCAGGCACGTCGTCGGAACTGGTACTCCAGGTCCTCCATTTCAGAACGCAGCTCGGCTTTCTTGGCGGGATCCGTGCACTGGTTGATACGATCCACAGTGGGCTGCAGCTTCTTGGCCTTGGCATTGGCATCGTTTACGTTCGACTCGAACTCGTGCTGAATGCGCGTGATCAGGGAGCTGGTGAAGAGTGACTTGTTCTCGGCCTTGATTTCGTGGAAAAGCACCTTGCAGAAGCGGGCATAGGTGGGCGCGAAATTCGGTTCACTAATGGTCTTTTCGAATATCAGCAGCATGACCTGAAAGGGATTCAGGGGTTAAGGTTAAGGGGTTAACAATAAAGTGGCATAGATAGCCTCATTGCTTTAAATTTCATAATTACAATACAAAATCCAACTTACATTTGTCATTTTCGCCTCATTGTCCATTTTAATGCTGGACATCTCCTTGAGCAGAACTTCAAAGTTGTCGGGCGTCAGCTTGTTGAGTATGCCGCGCACCTTCTTCAGCACGCCCTCCACATCGTTGTCCTCATCCTGACCCTGAGCCATGGATGTGCGACGCAGAGGTTCCGGCTGCCAGGCATTCTCACACTCCGATAGCTTGATCTCCTCCTTAAGCGAAAGCTGTACTCGGATTATGTCCATATGACGTTGGTTTGGATTGGATGCTAGGCCGCCGCCTCCGCCGCCCATGCCCCCAGAGCCACCGCCCATCTGCTGGTGTCCATCGTGGTGCTTCTTGTTGGCTCCATGGCCGCGACCTCGCTTGCCGGGAACATACTCCAGGGACTCGTTGAAGTTCATATGCTGGTATTGCTGGAATTGCTGGCTATGGGCGTGAGCATGGGTGTGGGCATGGTGCTGCTGCTGCTGTTGCTGGCGGGAAACGAACAGCTGCGAGATGCAGTCACCCTTCTGGCAGGGCACCATTGGTGGCTTGCGAGAATCGTTCAGTTTGGACAGCTCACGCAGTGTCTCCATGCTGTAGCGATAGTTCCTGATGGGAGGAATGGCAATGGCACCAGAGGCGGACCCGGAACTGGGACTGGGGCTCTTTGACTTGGTTTTATGTTGCTTGGCCTTAGGCGATGATTCTACTCCCTTGCCTTTTGCCTGATGCAGCGGCGAGCTCTTCTTGCTGCCGCCGGCGCTCCTTTCTCCGGGATTTACAATGGATTCGCCACTCACCTTGGGAGCACAATCCACATTGTCGCCGCTCTTGCTGCTGAAGGACGATGCATCGTCCGCTGCCTGGCTGATGGTCGAGCTGGACCATGTGGAGCTGCATATGAAACCGGTGTCCTGGCGCGCCGCCTCCTCGTTGAAGTCTCCAAACTTCAGGTCCACCATGACATTCTCTTCGATTTTGGTGCACACGACGACATCGAGGGCTGGCGGCTCATCTTCCTCGCACGCCGAGCTGCTGCTGTTAAGGAACTGTAACTGCTGTGTTTCCGAAAAGGATGCAACGGAAGTGTCTGGGCTGCTCTTCTGCAGAAACTTGGCCACAATCTCCTCGTTGGCCAAGTGCTTGACTTGGGGATTCCGGCTAGACATGCCGCTGTCTTCCTTGCTGTCAGCTGAGGGGAAGAGATGATAATAAGAACCACTGAAATATTTGCATTTTTGGATACTTACATTCAGCGTCGCTGTCTGCTTCGCCATCCATGTCGTCTGTGATGTCATCCTCGTCATTGTTATTATTGTTTTGGCTCATCAACTGCTGCGGCTCCTTGGGCCTCAGCACAGTGTTGTCGTCTCTTATTGTAGAACTTATGAAGCTAGGATTATTACTAGTTGTTGCACTAAGCTTATCAGTCGTCGGTTGCGCCGTGGCTTTGTCATTGACAGTTGTTGCCGTTCCGTCATGTTTGGTTGTTGTTGCCGCTGTTAGAGTTGTTGTTGAAGTGGTGTTGTTATTGTTTGTGTTTTCCTCCGGCTCTACTCCATTTCCTCCATTGCCCCTGTTGCCCTGACCTTGGCTGCTGCTTGTGGTGGTGCTGATTATCGTCGACTTTTGTTTCTTTTTCTCCAAATCCCTGGCCCGCTTCTTTGCCTTGCGCTGATTTTTGGTTATATTGCTGCTGTTGGAACTATTGGTGCCAGCGAGCTGGGTGACGGCCGCCGAGATGCGGTTGGGAGTCGGGACTGCTCTTCCCGCCACCTGCTGCTGCTGCTGCTTTGCCTGCTGCTGGACATTCACTTGATGCTGCTGCTGTTGTGGTTGCCTTTGCTGCCTAACCGTGTGTGTGGGGGTGGAGGCTGCCGATGAAGAGGCCCCCGAACTTGTCGTGGTGGAGGTGGCTGTGGTGGTCGCCAGTGGAGCAGTACTGGACTTTTTGATGGGCGACGCTGTCGGTACCGCTGTGGTCGCTATGGATTTACTGATGGGCTTCTGAACTGGTGGTCGTGAGCCTGGCGACGAGAGAGGCGTCTGCATTGGCTGGCTTCGGGACAGAATGGATATGTTGCCCGAGCAGCCGCTGGCCGTTGCCTCGGCCACGTCATTCGCTATAGATGTGGGCGTGGCGGTACCTTTAAGTAAAACAATATTTATTTATAGGATGCCAAAGGTAATCTCACTAGTCACATGCACTCACTTTGCTTGTTGGCCGACTTGGGGCGCTGCTTTTTGGCTGGCTCTTGGAACAGTACGGCGGGCTGGGGTCCCGCCTCGATAGCTTCAGTCGCCTGAGTCAATTCCTTGTGTACGAGTGGCAGGCTAGGATGGGTCTCCGTGACATTGTCGACTGCAAGATGAACTATTAGACTTGGGCTTGGACAGTTAAGTGTAGGCCAACTTTGGCTTTTCGAGATTCCCTTCTGTTTACAGTTTATAATTTATAGTTTATGCGAAATGCTAATTTGACTTTACTTTAAAATTTCAATAATTTATGTGTGACGCAAAAGGGTTACTGAGATGCCAGGCAAAGTCCTTAATTTCCGAAAATTTTACTCACAAACTTAAATTGGAATAAATAAGGAAACTATATAACAACAAAGTTGGTTCCCCTCTTATTAAAACGCTAAAGTACACATGTCCCAGGTCAGACTTACTCACCGTCACTGTACTGCCAGAAGCTGAGATGCTCATCGGTGTTGCCGGAGTGGGCCAGTATATCCTTTACAATCACACTAATCTGGTCCTTATCAGTCACCCCGGACGTGGTGGAGAGGCCACCCTGATCCAGACCCGATTCCTCCTCCTCATCTTCCCCGAATTGCAGTCCAGATATTTCCCCCAAGGAGAGAGCACCTTTCGGCTGAACATTCTGCATCTGATGTTCGGCCAAAGCGGAAGAGAGCAGGGACGAGCCCGAGGTGGAATCCATGAGAATGGCCGGTGCCTGATATAAGCACGTGGTACTGTTGCTATCCGAATCCAGCAGCTCAGTGCTCGGTGTCATTGTCGAGGAGGCTGAGTCCTTCTTAATGAACACGGAGCTGCTCGGGTCCATCACATTCTCCTTAGTGTCCGGATGAATAATGGGAATGGCATATCGTCGTTTACCCACCTTGTCGCAGCTGGCTCCTCCTAGTTGTGGTTGCTGTTGTTGTTGCTGAGCCCCGCCGACTACCGGTGGAGCCGTTAGCGATGTATTGGAGAATCCGCCAGTGGCCACCGCCTGCACTCCAGCCACATTCGGCACATTGCCGGCCATGGCCGTGGCGCTGCTGTTTTGCATGTGTATGGGTGGTGTATAGGTGTGTAATCCTGATGGCGCTGGAGGAGGTGCAGCCTGCATTCCAGTTGGTGCCAGCATGGGTGCCGCTGCCATCCCAGTGGGAGGCTGTCCCAGAGCCAGGCCCGGAATAAAGTTGGGCGTCAGATGGAAGGTGGCGGCTCCGTTCAGGGCCCCGTTGTGTGAGTTTATCATGGGAGCCACGGCAGCCGGAGCAGGACGCTGGGCATTTGTCGGGGCCATGGCGTAGGCGAAGAAGTTCGTATGCTGGGGCGGAGCCGCCGCCCTCTGGGTACCTCGTATGTTGCGACTGTGGGAGTTGCCGCCGCTGGTCACATTGTTAGCCCCACTATTTTGCACATAGTAGGCAATAGTCGGCAGCTGTCCTGTTGCGGCAGCACCTCCCGGACCCGGCTGCTGGCCATTTGGCGCCTGCAACTGCTTCTGCTGCTGCTGAGGCTGCGGTGGCGTTGGCGTATAGAAGGCGGCCGCCGGAGCTCCTCCCGCTCCGTTCGTGGGGAATGGCACCGCCGATTGCATACTCATCAGTTGCGCGCCCTGGGTGTACGGTATGTAGGCGGCGGATATGTAGGTGGCTCCGGTCCCGGCCGCATTGCCGCCGGGGGTTGCGATCAGGCCAGCTGACTGCGGGAAATGGGGTGGCAATGTGGGGTTGCTCAGCGCCCGGTTAAGATTGGCGGCGCTGGAATTGGAGGGCGCAAGCACCCCATTGGCGCCGTGGACACCACCACCATGATGTCCGCCACTGTGTCCCTGGTGGCCCAGCGAGCCGGTGCTGGCGGCGGCGCTCAGTTGGTGGGCAGCGCCGCCGCCGCCAGTGGCATTACTATTGCCCGCAGCCGAGTGGGCAGCGTATGGCGGTGTGTTGTAGAATATAACCGGAGGATGGTGCGCCTGCGCTTGTACCTGCTGCTGCTGCTGCTGCTGTTGTTGAAGCTGTTGCTGAAGGTGGACGGCGGCGGCTGCCTGCTGCTGTTGTTGTTGTTGGTGCTGCTGTTGCAACAGCTGCTGCTGTTGGTGGTGATGGAGACCGCTGTGGTTTGGAACAAACAATGCGTGGGCGGCCTGCTGTTGCTCCTGTTGGTGAAGGAGATTGCTGCGCACCTGCTGCTGCTGCTGTTGTTGCTGCTGCTGCTGTTGCTGCTGCTGCTGCAGGTGATGGTGGTGCGAGTGCGCCGTCTGGTGGTGCTGGGCTTGGTGGTTGTGGTTTTGCTGGTGTGTCGACTGTGGCCTGGTTCCCTTCCCACCCCCTCCCGTTTGCAGGAACATAGGAGGACCTTCGGAGGATCTGCACACGCACGCACACAACACACACACAGAGGCACGGGAACAGGCACACGGAGGAGTTAAGAAACGCGCGGCCGGAACAGGAGCAGATGTACAAATCGTAATGTTAGTAAGATGGAAATGGAAGTGAAAATGGAGATGGCGGATGTGGGTAAAGCTTGGCTGGTATTATTTTGTTTTGTAAAGCGGTGGGATGCATGCGTGCGAGATTTGGTGAGAAAGCAAAAACCCAAAAAGCGGCAAGCAAATCTTATGACTAAAACTGTGATCGAAAAGAGCCCTGAAATGCACCCGCTCTCTCTCTCTCTCCTCTTCCCTTGTTGATTCTTCAACTTAATTGAGCTCTTCAATTCTGTGTTATGTATGGAGTATGATGTCACTTTCATGGGGCGGCGGCGGTGCTTGAAGATGGCCACCCGCCCTGCCTTATCGCCGCTTTTATCAATGGTCTAGTCAATGGCAGCGGAAAGTGCCGAATAAAGAAACTGTGTACTATGTAAGCTGCTGGTGACACACAACAACAGGTGGCGAATTACTCAGCTGCGGAGCACGGACCAGCTAAAGAAGCCAGCGGGCGTGGGAGGTGAGCGATGGATGTATCTTCTGTCGGTTGTGAGGCCACAACCAGTTTGGCACGTCGTCAGAGACACTTTCCTCGGCACAGTACCACAAAGGGCATTGTTTTTTGAAGCAAATATGATATAGGGTTAATATACAAATCAAATCAGTAACAAGAAGTGTTTACTCCGAAATCGAAGACGATATTCGTAAACATTGATATTTTTATGATCAGAGACTTGTTACACAGAAAATAAAATCTTTAGAGGTTCTAATGTGTATTTTTAGAAATAAAGCTATACCCTTCCAGGTAGGAATTGGATCAGGGGACAAACTTTTTCAACTATGCCAAAAAGGCATTAATTTCAAATTAGCTTCAGATTGAAGTTATAATACCCTTAAAATTGTATTCATAATTTTTTGGAAATTCGTAAGCTTATAGATTAAATACTCAAAGCCAAGAATGCATTCATTTAAATTCGTTTTTAATTAGTTTAATTAAATTAAATTTAAAAAAAGGAATCTTTTTTGGTTCGGCCGTATCTATAATATATCTGGTTTGTGGGGTCAACTACTCGGTTCTGAGTAAAATTATAATAACCTGCAAGGGTATAGAAGAGTACATAAGTCTTGAATATTAAAAAAAAACAAGAAAGGAAGCTAACTTCGGCACACCGAAGTTTGTATACCCTTGCAGATTGATTTTGATATTTATATTATAAATTTAAATGCTTAAAACACACACAAAACAGAGTTTCATTACATTTTACCTAGACTTATTATGTTTACAGTTTGACGGTTACAGTTTTACATTCCCAGCTTTACATTTTCTCTACATCTACCGATCGCTTCTATGGCAGCTATATGATATAGTTGTCCGATTTTTATGAAATTTATACCATAATTCTAGAATAATAAAAAAAGCTTATATCTCAGAGTAGATAAACATACGATGGAAAACAACGAAGCTATAATTTTTTCCCTATTTATTTCTCGATCGTTCCTATGGCAGCTATATCATATAGTCGTCCGATTTTCATAAAATTTTTACCAAAATTCTATAATAATATAGAATGGCCATATCTAAAAAATTGTGCAAAAATGTTGAAAAACAGCAAAGTTATAATTTTTTTTCTACAAATATATCGAACATTTGTATGGCAGCTATATGATATAGTCGTCCGATCCGGCCCGTTCCGACATATATAGCAGTGAGAGCATATAGAAGACTATATGCAAAGTTTCATTCAGATAGCTTTAAAACTGAGGGACTAGTTTGCGTAGAAACGGACAGACGGACAGACGGACATGGCTAGATCGACTCGGCTGTTGATGCTGATCAAGAATATATATACTTTATAGGGTCGGAAACGTCTCCTTCACTGCGTTGCAAACTTCTGACTGAAATTATAATACCCTGCAAGGGTATAAAAATTATTAAAGACTGTCTTATGCTCCGTGTGCTGGCCTAGAAAACAGCGACCGCTGGTGCGATTTTGAGGCCATGCACCTCGCCACGGGGAAAACCAGTTTCCGCCCGCCCAGCGAAGAGGCTGCATGCATTCGAGAGTCGGACTCTCTGGCGAGCGAGATGGCAGACAGAAATGCTTACTTGATTTCTTGTTTGTTTGTAAACAAAACCAGTTGGGACGGCTGTGTGGGTGAGAGAGCTTATAAGAATGGGAGCTGCTCTAATTGGGATCGCCGCGATTGGAATTCGCTGGCAATGGATGGGATAAGAGAGGAGAGAGAGAACGGGAGCGAAAGTGCGCTTGTAGTTGTGTGCGTTTAAGCTAAAAAAGCAACAATAACTAATGCGAATAATTTACACGAGGATTAGTTGTCTGGATGAGGATGAGCAATTGTGGCCACTGACTAACTTACCGCTTCCTGTGCTGCTCCAGCTGATGAGTCCACTCCAATGGCAGTTGTTGCCCGTGTAGTAGTGTTTCTGTGTTGCTTCTAGTTGGACTCGGTGAGATCCTGCCCACTACTCCTCCTTCTTCTTCCTCTTCCGCTACCTTAGTTCACCTTATGTTCGTCGTTGTGGTGCGCTCTATCCGGAATTTTCAGATATTCCATATATAAAAATACGCGAGTCTATGGTGCAGCACATCCACATCCACATTTGTGCAGACGAGGGACGAGGGGCACGTACGCGTACATACATACGTACAAAAAGGTAAAAAACAACGCACACGGCGAGTGATAAATTTTCACGGTAATTTTTCTATAATTAATAGAAAGTGAAAATGCTTGAATTTTGCCTTAAATTACAATTACGGTTTTTTTTGACTAATTCTACGAATGTCCGAGCAGAGCCAGCTACGATTTAAGTCCGTCTTTGCCCTCTGTCCCAGCTGTCCCGAATTAAGAACGAATTCCAATAAAGATTCCCAATTTCGGGTCGGATGGCGAGTCCAAAGGCTCTGAAGCTCACTTTTCCCTATTCAGTTTTTCCTGCGCCGAGGCGAGGCGTTGGTTGTTGTTTTTGCAGTTCGCTTTTCTTTGCTTTTCGCCCCGTCCCTGTCTGGCTGTCCGTACTTACCGCTCCGTTCCTTGCTATCCGCTCTAGCTCTCTCGCTCGCGCGCACACACACACACAAAACTGAGGAAACGAAAAAAAAATACAGTTCCGCGCGGGGAACACGCCGAAAACGTTGCACTGGCACTGCCCTTTACATCAGTGCATCGTCCGCTACACCTCGTTATGTATACTAGTTCAC
Organism: Drosophila kikkawai; assembly: GCF_030179895.1. Taxonomy (NCBI): domain Eukaryota; kingdom Metazoa; phylum Arthropoda; class Insecta; order Diptera; family Drosophilidae; genus Drosophila; species Drosophila kikkawai. The sequence continues at coordinate 19,988,274 of NC_091731.1, read as the reverse complement.
TATATGTTACAAATAATTTTGTAAATGTAATATTCTACAGAAACACGTCCGTGTTTGCGATTTTTTGCGATGCAGAGTGACCGTTATAGTTGGGGATGTGAAATACCAAACAGGGTTGCCAGATGAAAATTGGGCAAATTAATATTCTTGATGTTCAAATCACACCTGATACTCGAACCACATCTGATTCTACAACCTCTGGTCCCTCATGAACGAAAAGTCTGGCAACGCACCAGTGCTGCCAGACATTTCGTTCGTGAGCGAACAAAGCTGCCAAGTGAACAGGTGCTTCTTAGTATTAAAAAAAGCCACCAGATGCCGCTTTAAAATATAGGTGAGTTTCAAATCGTAACCTTAACTTATTTCTTCCAAAGTTTGGCTTTAACTTTAACATTACTTTTTTTATGTTTTGCAATAACGTAATTTTCGACTAATAATTTTTGTAATCACGTTGTGATTCTGACGGCATGGATATCGAGTATGTTCTTCTTTGTACGGTCTTTGTCCCTGTGTGGGTGTGCACATGCGCAGAACTTTGCCTTCCATTCGCAGCTTCCGTAGTGCCGCCCAACTCCGCCCACTTTCCCGGGAAACACTTGCACTTACGCGCTTGTAGTAAAAGTTTTCGCCCTTTGTATTCCGCCGGATGTGCAGTCATGGCCACCGCCCACTCCTACTTTTCGTATTCCCCAATCCTTCGCTACGCATTGCCATTTTTGAAGCCGGCTTATCAGCTTTCTCTTTGCCATCTTATTTCCAGCTGCAATTGAATTTTTTCCATAGGGTAATTTGTTCAATTTTAATAATTTTAATTTTAATAAACTGGAATAAACACATGTCCAACATTCACTCAACGTTGCCTTCCCGCATCTAATAAGGAATGCACAAACAGGAACTAAAAGGATTATTTTGTGGCCGGGAAAGCAAAAAGGCCAGACCGCAAATGCAAATGTTTAAAGTTGGCAAAACGAAACCGCAGGAGCACACACACAGAGACAGGGTTTTGTCCATGAAGTTGCGAGGCATTTGCATTGCTTGTTTTCCTGTCATGCTTTTGTGGTTTCTGCGGTCGCAATAAAGTCTGCGAGAGACAATGCAAATGCAGGCTACAACAAAGTTTAAATAATTTCTGATTCAGCTTGACACATTTGCATTTTAACGGTCGCTCAAAAGCGACACCTAGGACGTTGGCAGCGGAAGAGGCGTTGAATTTAGGATTTATAACGGCTTGGAAACTTACCACACTCTGTTATACTGATATATTTTAGTCAATATTTAAATAATATACGTTAGTATGGTTCATATATATTCTAATCAAAATGCAAGATTTACTTAAATTACTCTAAAACCCCCTGTAAGCCCCTGGCAAACGGTATTTGTTCATATATTTTACTAACTATTTTGGTATATTTTGCAGAATCAACTGGTATATTGCGTCCGTGCAAATACGGCCATACTGATGCTATTTTCGGTGGCTTCGGCTGCGTTCACACTAAGTCTGAAGCTCGTCTCGCCCTGACGCGCGTAACGCTTTTTTCCCGCATTTCCTCCACACTCATTTGGCGCTGAAAAATCCAACCCAACAAAAAACAAAAAAGGATGCACCAAATCGAATTTGCAACAATAAACCGAAGCTGCATCTAACCGGATAGCACAACTTAATATTGATTTAACTCTCCTTCCATGTGAAAACGAAAATAAAAATAGTGCGCGAATAAATAAGCAGAATAATTGAAATGGGCCTAGCCCAAAATACAACTTTTTCGTTTCTTTTTAAATAGTTTATTTTGCATTAACCAATGAAGTATATCGAATGGCGGCGACATTTACTCAAAGTAAATAGTTCAAGTGAAAATTGTGCAATAATTTAGAGAAATTTCTATGAGAAATTCATAAGTGAGCTCTGATAATAAATAGCCATTAAATGAGAAATACAAAATGTTATGCAACTTCAAGTTACACAAATAATTCAAAAATACGAAACCAATCACAAATTCTGCTCTTTGAACGGAAAACAAATACCACAGAACGCGCAGTACATACACAGATGTATATGCTCGACTATATATATAAATATACAAAAGGATGTGTGTATATAGAGGAGCCTGAGACCTAGAAATAAGGAGGGCAACGAATACTACAAACATTGGATTACATTTTGCCGCCAAGTTTAGGCTTGAGAAGACAATAAAACCCACCAAAACGAACAGGAACGAATCTGAAATAATAATCGCAGTCGAAATCTGAATGCCCACCTGACCAGGAGCAGGAAACACCTACCTATACCCGCGGCACCTGGGTACTTTTACCCACGCACGCAAGCGCAGGCTCCCCGAAAATTATATATAGCACCAAATCCACCCAAAAAAACACACACAAAAAATTAAGACAATAAAGGAAGACCGAAGGCGGAAGACGGAGCTGCCGAAATTGCTTTTACTTTGATTTCATTTCGCCAATTGTTTCAAAATGTGGAGGAAGGCGAGCGGGATGGTCAGGGAGACCTCCTCGTGGAAAACGCGTCGTCAGGGACGAACGGAAGCCCCAACAGCAGCAACGACAACAACAACACCTACATCAAACAGGACAAGGACACACACGACCCAAGGATTAATCATCACATGGTCGCAGTTGGCAGTTGTTGCTGCTGTTGCAGCACTGCTCAACTCCTCAGATTGTCAAGGTAATTGTCCTCGATATTAAAAATACATATTGTTAAATAAATTACAATTCTAAGTTCAGAAATTAAATGGAATTGCTAGGTGTGTCTCATAGGAAAAAGATGAAGCTTATTTATGATTATATATATTAAGTTTTATATATTTTATTATTGTTTATGCTTAATACATTTTAAATATATTGGGATGTATGTTAATCAAGAGTCGAATCAAAATATGTTGTTTATATTTGCTGTTGTTGTACATAATTCCTAATAATAATTATTTATTAATTCAGGCACGTTTTTCTTCCAAGAATTTCGTTTAAAAAACCCATTGATATATTTATGATATGCCATGTACTTTCACTTTTTGTTTGCCACCCGACAGTTAAGAATACTTAAATAAACAAATAGGTATTGCCTTGTGGTTTGTCTACATGTCCAGCAGACGGCTTAATAAATGCCAACTTCAAGCATCAAAAGTATGACGAATTTTTTTGGCCTTAAGCATTGCGGCTAAGAGTGAGCACTTTGCCTCGAAACCTCAATTCAATTAATTCAAGCACCCTTTTTTCACGGTGTCTTGAGACCCCCGAGAGTTGCTCAATCGCTCTTTTGAGGCTGGGCGAGTGCGAACTCAATAAAACTGTTGAATGTATCGCAAATGATCAAGCCCCTGCTCTGGGGCTATGATGTACTTTTAATGACTCTTTGTATCTAGCTAAAAAAATGTAAATTGATGCGTCATCTTCATAGCTCAATGCAAGCTCACAGAGACCTTTTTTATTTGGGCAGCCATAAAAACCTCAAAGTAAAGCTGAAAACAACAAAAGTCTGTAAAAACTATTAGCACCTCTCCATGAGACTCTGTAATTTAGTTCCAACAAAACAATCTTTGCAATTGTGATTTATTACACCGAGTACTTAAGGAGAATATGTACAGATATATCTGTCTATAGAGCTATACTTTTCTAAGCAAAGTACATATTTTTAAATATATATTTTAAAAGCAATTTGAGCCAGATGCTTTCATTATTAATAGGGAAAATAAAAAGCAAACTCATTTAAAAGAACAAAATTGTATACCTTTTTTTTTGGAATCAAAACTGTTTCGGTGAAAACATTTTCAAGATAAATTAATTGCTCAAAACTATGACACATCGCCCGCTTATATAGTAATGAATACCTTCTTGTATTCCACGCAAATCGGCATATTTTCAAAGCTCTTCACACTCCGGACTCAATTCTCCTCTTGTCATTTATGGCCGTGTGAATACATTATGCAAAGGAGGCACCTTAAATCAAAGCATGCCCATTGTTTTGCATATTATTCTCCACATTCGGCTATGACTACTTAATAACCATAATTAGCTGGGAGCACAAGGGCCGGTCTCGATCTCCGACGTCCAACGTCCCTGGGGTTCAATGAACCGACACGCAATTGGTCAGTGGGCAGAAAAAAACAGAGATACGGATACGCAGGTACTAGAAGCTCCGCGGTGGGAATGTGACTTTGTTTGAACGCATCAGAATTAACCCATTGTGAGCGAGTGGCGGCCAAAATGAAATTCCCAGTCGCTTGGACCAATTTAAATTTCAGCTCGTTGTCTTTATCTCCGCCAGTGGCTAGGGCCGAACTTTCCTTTCGATTCATTTGGCACTCTTGACACTTGCTTATAAATTCAGCCAAGTGCCGGGCCAGCAGGAAATTCTAATTTATGGCCACAAATTACTCTTCGCATTATGCAAAACACAGCGATAAGGCATTAGAGGGGCCAAAGAACCGCAAACAAACTAAATCATTCATATCTCGGTCGCGAGGTACTGCCAAAAAATCGGCCTGAGAATGGGGACTAACCACGGTTTGTGGGGGTGGGAATTGGTGTTGTATGGAAACCGGTTGACAGACGGACTTGGGCTTTGTACTTGGCCCGTTCGCTGGTTCCCAGATACCAACTCCACTCGGCCCAAATGTAACACACACATCCAGCAGCGGCAAACAGAAGTGAGTCGGCAGCAATCTTGTCGCCCCAGTCCCAATCCCATTCCCAGTACCCGACACTTACGTAACACACTCGGCCGCAAAACAAGCCGCCAGCCGACTTCCAGCTCACACAAAAAACACAAAATAAAATGCCAAGGAAAATGATGCGAAGTGCAGCCCGTTGAACCCGGCTGAGAAATGAGAAACCAATGGAACGCTTGACTCCGTCAATGTAAATTAACATGGCCTGGCAAAAATGAAAGTGTGTCGGCGACGACGATGCAATCGAGCGGTCTTTAAAAGTGCGTGTCTCCGCGTAGGCATGCGATTCCAGTTACAAACTATACTAGCAATGCGAAAAAAGATCATAAAAATAACGAAACTAGTTTTTACAACGTCAGGCATTTTCGTGTCAATGCGTTTTCTTGTGTCGGATGCGGGAGTAATGCTGAAGATCTGATGCCTTACTTGCTGTGGAGGCTGTGGGTAACTGGGTTAAGACAGAAGAATAAGGCAAACACTAAGGGAAGGTAGAGCATCATTGTCAATTTATTATAGTAAAAGGGAAAAAATTCGAATTTATTTTTATTTCCTAGTAATTTTTAGGGGCAATTCATATTCTGGGATCTTGAGCTATATTTCTATAATATAAAATAGTTAGAAATTACTTTGGTTTGCAGTTTAAAGAGAAGGAAAGGATTATATCTCCAGATTTGTTGGGTTTGGACTTAAGAATCGGCTCTAAATATGCATTTTAAGCTTTGTAAGAACCATAATAAAAAAAGAGAAAACTTAAGCAAATGGTTATTGAATTTAACAAAAGCCTTTCACTTTTTTAAATATAGCTTAAAATAGCGTAGCAATGTAAAGTATAATTACAATAGCGCTGGGAAGGAAACTAAAATAAATATTTTAACATAAAAACCCTTTTTTAAGTAAACTACAAAGTAAGTAAATACTAACAGATATTTTCTATATATCTGAAGAGGTTTTTAAAAAAATTCACCTGCTAATGATGCCAAACGAAAACCCTTTCAGTGCCAAACTATAGAGAAGTAAGCCTTTATTTAGACAATTGTATAGCTTTTATAAATGCTTTAAAATTCAAATATAATGTCGGACAAATTAATCGTTTAAATCCACTTACCGCCAGCTTAAGCTTAAAGCAATTTATCATTAAAAGATCCGGCTTTAATGATTAAGCCATTTACGTTAAAGGTGATTCAAAAGTGGGCTCACAAATCAAAGCACAGCGTATCCAATTAGGATGAATGATTTACAAAATTTATGTATTCTTTAAGGCATTAACTCCAATGATAATAAATAAAAATCATAGAACTAAAATTAAAGATGAGATGAGTTGAATTCGTACCTCATTAAGTAAATCTTAACTCATAGTGTTCATTAAATTATTCACATTGCACAAATGCAGTAAGCATCATCATGAAATGATGAGCCGAGACTAGTTTCCCTGATGACATTCGCGATTCCACCCACACATCGTTCATGTCTGTTTGGTGGAATCTATACAATCCCCCATGTGAGATATGGAGCGGCCAATTAAATCTCGTCGGCCTCACTTTTGTCCAGCCATTTTGGTAACTTTCCGCTGGCTCTTGCCTGCAGGCAGTAGGGGGAGAGTTTGCAGTCTAGCTTGTTGGAGCTTTGGTGGTGCGGTTCATTGAATTTCAATTGTGGGCGGTGCAATGGGACAACCGCGAACATCGACAGACCAGAGCCATAACAGCGAAAATATCAAACTGATTCGGTTGTGCAATGTGACTCTTACATCACTTCCTTTCCTTTCCCTTCCCAGTTGCCGCTTTCAGATGTCTCTGGGTATTGAACATGGCATGGGGATGGCTATTAGCATTCGGGATTAAAATTCGGACAGGGAATATGTTTAGTGCACCGGAAAAAAAGAGCAAAAAATGGAAGTCACCTCTTGGGTGTCGCGGCTATTACTGAGAAATCTACATAGAAATTAAAACCATGGAAATATTTAATGTACGGCCACCGGAAAATGTTTATAATTACTTTAATAAAGTAAATGCTAAACCTTTTTTGTCACAGGTTATGATGCTCCACATAACTCCACGTAACTGCTTAACTCAAATAGTTTCGACTAATTTATGTTTATAAAATAGCTGTGCGATGTGAAAATTGTTGTGGTGCCGGGAAAGTGCAGTTTTCAACTGGCTTATCGGTTGTTGGCAGTCAACAACCGGGCACCAACTTTTTTGTGTCCGCTGCCATGGCAATGTAATCTAATTCCCACCAGCAGCGCCGGAGCAGCATCCAGATCCATAACGCCATGTCCTTCGGCTGCTGGGGGATGCTCGGATTTCACGTGTGTGTGGGGAGCAGATTGTCGAGCAATTTGCAGCGATTAAATTAGCTCAAGCGTGCCGCCGAAGAAGCGATTGCCCCTCTCCACTTTGTCGTTTTGTTGTTGTTATTGCAAAGGACTAAGGTATTAAATGTATACAAATACTCCATGAGCCGGAGTTTCCAGGGTGTGGGGGGAGGTCTGTGGTTGCATATGAAGCCACCACCAAGACGCCGGAGATAGAGCAGGACAAGGCAATGCCTGGGCGGGTGTAAAGGCGCCACGCCCCCCTCCCCAGACTGAACCGCCCACTGTGAGCCGCATAATTCTCTGTGATGTTGCCGCGTAAAATGTTCTAATCTCTGCGCCGGATTTACACATTGCTTTCCAGGGACACCCCCCTGGAAGAGCCCTCCTCCTCAAGCAGCCTCCTCCTCGCTCAACCACATTGAAACTTTGTGTACATATTTGAGTTTCATTTCGTTTGTGGCTACGTTTTGGCTAACATGAAGTCATAAAATTGAAATAAATACAAATGCGAGTCGCGCTGATTTCCAGCTGAGCGGTCACGCCTCCTTTTAAGACGGGGGAGGCGACGGTGGTTGAGCGGCGGCACTTTTCCCAGCATGGGGCTCGCAAATCCCCCAGGAGGACACGATGGAACGCTGCTGGATCTAAACAAAAGCCTTCGAGTGCCGGCGAACAAATAATATGGAAGCTAGAGGAGAGTCCTATACAAGGGTCGAACAATTTCAGGTATCAACTCTCGTGTTGCATATCTTACGAGGCAATTGTGAGCCACATTTTGTTTATGATTCCCAACTGGTTAAGGCAGTTTTCCCAGGGAAAGCCTGCCGCCGAGCAGAGGAAAGCATACTTACCTGGCGTAGAGGTTAACCGTGATCACGAAGGCGGTTCCTCCGGAGTGAGGCTTGGCCATTGCACCTCGGCTGAGTTGACCTCTGCGATTATTCCTAATGTGAATAACTCGTGCGTGTAATTTTTGGTAGCCGGGAATGGCGTTCGCGCCGTCCCGACATGAGAAATAAATTCTGAAAGAATGTTAAAAACAAGAGAACGGGGTTTCTGCAGTAGACCTTCTCCTCAATATCCCTGAATTTATTAATTAAATGCCTGGATGTGTTACTTTTGGGACTGGTACCCGATGGTAATTTGAACAAATGTCCGGCGACCGTGCCCCAGTTCGACTCTCTCCATCCATCATCGATCATTAGCCGCGGGAGGCGTTGTTCTCCTTCCGAATCGCATCTCTCAGCAGCCCGTTCCGTCTATTAAGCGGCTTTCCGTCGTTTTGTTTGCGTGCTCCTGGGTCCAGCCTCCTTTTTCGCGCTTTCTTATTTATTTATCATCATTTATTAAACGCTCTCGCTTCCCTGCCAAGTTTCCGATGCCAAGAAAGGAGTCGTCGTCGGTCCGAGTTCGGCAAAAAATCTTCGCTGTCAGATTACGTTGCAATATTGCTTCCAGTTGCCATATCCTGCCGTCCTTCCGCCCAAAGTCACACTGCCGTAACGGCGAAGGACGAGAGAAGCGCGCAATCGGCGGAGAAGGAAGGACGACCCCATCCCCCTTTTGGCTTTGACACAAGCAACAATTTACTCGGTTTCAGGTTAAAGTCATATCGTTAGCATTAACGCTTTTTGATTTTTATTGAGTCAGCTAAATTTTATTCGATTTACCATCCACACACACACACACACAGGGCGGCGCACACCCTCGCACGGCCAAAGACAAATACAGATGTAGCAGGGAGTGTTCCGCCAGCAGCATCCCAACATCCCCTGTCAGGAGGACAGGCACAACATTCCTGGGGAGGAATATTTGCGAGCTTTAATGAGGTTGGGCGAGCAACCAACCAGGAAACTCCTGGGTGGGGGTCCGACCTGCTTTCCGCTCCAGCCCCTCGGCTTTGGGAAGAGTCTATTTCGGAAGTAAATGAAAATTTGATTTGGAATTTCGTGTGTCCTGGTCGTGCGTGCGTGCCAGGATCTCGACTCGCACTCGAACCCAAACCCAAACCCAAACCCGAAGCCAGGCTCAACCCCCAACGGGAAGGGAATGCTGATGATGTTGTTGATGCTGATGACGACGTCAAAGTCGAAGATGGGCATGTGATAAAATAAATTACGGGCAGATTAGTGAGAATTTAATTATCGTTTGTTTCTTTGATGTCGCGCCAAGTAAATAAAGGGAATAAATATGGAGATTATTTGAACGGCAGTTCTAACAACGTTAACTCCGTCTCCACCTAATTGTGCGAAATATGTGAGGTCGGGTTTGATAAATTCATGGCTACCTGAGATTTCCAACCCTAGAAGAGCCTATTTCAGAGGCCGTTCTTGAAATTCCCAACTGGTTCTGGCGTTGCTGGCATGGAAACCCTGCCGCCGAGCAGAGGAAAGCATACTTACCTGGCGTAGAGGTTAACCGTGATCACGAAGGCGGTTCCTCCGGAGTGAGGCTTGGCCATTGCACCTCGGCTGAGTTGACCTCTGCGATTATTCCTAATGTGAATAACTCGTGCGTGTAATTTTTGGTAGCCGGGAATGGCGTTCGCGCCGTCCCGACATAAGAAATATATTTAAAATAATGTTTTAAAAGAATATTAACAAGAAAGGAAGCTAACTTCGGCACGCCGAAGTTTGTATACCCTTGCAGATTGGTTTTCATATTTATATTATAAATTATAATGCCGAAAACAGGCACTAAACAGAGTTTCATAACATTTTCACTATACTTATTATGTTTACAGTTTGACAGTTACAGTTATACATTCCCAGCTTTACATTTTCTCTACATCTGCGGATCGCTTCTATGGCAGCTATATGATATAGTTGTCCGATTTTTTTGAAATTTATACCAAAATTTTATAATAATAAGTAAATCTCATATCTCAGAGTAGATGAAAATACGTTGAAAAACAACGAAGTTATAATTTTTTCTATTAATTTCCCGATCGTTCCTATGGCAGCTATAAGATATAGTGGTCCGATTTTCATAAAATTTTTACGAAAATTCCGGAACAATATAAAATGGCTATATCTCAAAAATGATGGAATAATATTGAAAAACAGCCAAGTTATAATTTTTTTTCCAAAAATTTATCCAACATTTGTATGGCAGCTATATGATATAGTCGTCCGATCCGGCCCGTTCCGACATATATAGCAGTGAGAGTATATAGAAGACTACATGTAAAGTTTCATTCAGATAGCTTTAAAACTGAGGGACTAGTTTGCGTAGAAACGGACAGACGGACGGACGGACAGACGGACAGACGGACAGACGGACAGACGGACATGGCTAGATCGACTCGGCTGTTAATGCTGATCAAGAATATATATACTTTATAGGGTCGGAAAGGTCTCCTTCACTGCGTTGCAAACTTCTGACTGAAATTATAATACCCTGCAAGGGTATAAAAATATGCGAATTATTGATGAAATCTTTGTATCCCAGAATTGTAAAAACTTCGGTACTGGTGCCATCGATAATATAGCCTCTATACAAAAGTGGAAATGATGGTGATTCATAATATCATTCATATTTTTTCAATTACTAATACACTTCCATTTGTGATAATAAATATTTGTAATACATTTTAATGATTTAACTCTTTGATTTACCTTAACATATATTTTTAGTTAATGAAACGTTACAAAAAAAAATTTTTAAATAAATTTAATTGGCAAATTTATTATATTTTTTTTGATAATATTGTGCTCTCTTAAAAAAATAATAAATATATTAAAGTTGTAGCCTTTAATCTTCATCTCGCTATCTTTCGAATTTCAAAAACTGAACCCATCTAATGTATAACATGGTTTTTCTTATTTTTAAAATTATTTGTATTTTAACGTTAATTTTTTATCAGAGATCAGAGTCTTGTCCCAGAGTCTTTAAACATTTGAGCTTCAGCCTCATGCACACTGCCTTGTGGGAATACATATAAAAACACAACTCTAGTCGTTTTATATCAATCTTAAATTTTATAAATAGGTGTTGCCTGTCATATTAAATATATTCTGCTTTAGAGCACGGGAGTTTGAATATTATTTAATCCCCAAGATGAGTTCAAACACAATTCCCCAAAGGAAACATAAAAACACCAAACCACTTTATATTTCCTCTCCGATTTTTTCGCTTCTCCTGTAACTGGTTAGTGCAAATATTTGTCATAAACGGAGAGTCAATCATTTGTCCATCCATCTAAGTCCGTCATGCAACCTCCAAAATCAAAAACACAGCGCACTGCGGGTTGCCTGCGGTAACCCGCCCGGCAGCATGTCCATATGTCCACCCCCCCCAGATCCAAGTTCCAAGGCACTTGTCGTGGGGAGGACGACGGATTTAGGATTGGGCCAACCCTTTCTGATTCCGTGGTTGTATGCTGCCGATTCGGGGCTCAAAGGGATGCTCTCGTCCTGCTAAGTATCCCTGGCAACCCGTTAATTTATAGAGCTTATGTGTCTACGATCCAGTTGAGATTCCCTTCCCTTACTTTCCTGCCAGCTGGGCCCTGCACTTAGATGCGATTAGTGGATTAAAGGCGTTTATTGTCTCCGGTATCCGAGGCACATCGAATCGGTCTGTCGGTCGTCCGGGTGACGATTCCACGGTTGTGGGACTCGGGAATTCAATTGGCAAAGTGACTGCGGCGACGGCCACGCAATGTGGGTCGATGTCGTCCGGTTGCCAATCAATTTTTCCAGCGCCAACCTGGCAACAAGTCAAAAATAAAGCCATCTGCCTGGTTGGCAACGTCTACACACAGCTCCTTTTTTTTTATCGGCTGCCGGGAATCTTATCGCGTCCAGTGACGAAACATCAGGAGACGCAGCCAGACACAACCACTCAGCCAGCCAGAAAGATAGCCATGGCCATTGAGTATTTTTTTTTCCCCCCCGGAACCCGAGCTCGAAGCCGGGCCAAACATTATTAACAACAACCATCGGCGGTCGTGTGCCGGGCAGCCTCAGGCTCAGCCTCCGTCAAGGAGGAATCCCTGTTCATTGTGACTGTATCAGGGTGTTGTTGTTGTTGTTGTTGTTGTGCTTGGGGATGTCAACGTGCTCGTCATCACTTTGTATAAATATCCTCGAGCACGTATATACCATGGGGCCACGTGCTCGGTGTGCTGCGTGAGCGTGGGTCCAGGACTTCAGAGATTAATGCACGCATTAGTTGATTTAATTCATATTACGCTGGATATTTCTGCTGCTGTTGTCCTGGCCACCAGCGGCAATTGAGACATTCTGGGGAATACCCTGGCAACAATTGTGGGAGACGACAACGAGCAGGAGCAGCGGAGCAGCTTAAGGCATTCGAATTTAATATCGACGGGAAACAAACTGAAATTTCAGTCGAGGGGATTCTGGAGAAGGTTTTCCTTCGTTCGATTCCCACCTCTGACACCTATCGCTGGATGTTGTCTGTCTGTTTAAACATTTGGCATACATTTGCATTGTTTAGCCAGGAGTTCGCCGGCAGCAGAGTCAGCGAGCTTAGCATTGAATTTCAATATATTTCATGGTTTTCAATCAATTTCATGGCAAAGTCCCAAAGGGAATGCCCTGCCAGCAGTACTCCCCCTGGGACTTGTCAAGAGCATGGTTCGTCATCGTCATCAACCTTCATCATACTCTTCATCATCATCATCAGCCTCAGAGGAGGCAGCAAGAACAGAAGCAAGAGCTGAAGCAACCTGAACATTGGTTGGGGAAAGCTGCACGCCAGCAACTTTTTGTATGGCAAAGTTCTTCTTTCGTCTGAGGATTAATTTGTAAAGCAGCCCTGGTGCTCTTTGTCCCTGTCCGGTGAGTTTCTTGAGCCTCCTCCGGATTATGAATCCCTGGCAGGCACCTGAAACACTGCATTTGGGATGAAAAAACGTACTTTTTGAGACTTTATTCCAATTAAATATTCTGCAACTAACGTTCTCGCAACCCTGTTCTGTTTTCTTCCGCTTCCCTTAGCCGGACGAGCACCTCCGGAGCCCTACTACGGCAGCTACGTCGGAGAGTTTACCAACTTTGCCCATGGCATCAAGGTGAGTCAATGAGTTTAAATTCCTTGTAAGCTTTTGAGTTTTAATCGTTAATAAACTGCAGTTTGGGCATTACTGAAATATATATTGAAATATTCCTTTCTCAGGGCCGAATCTATGCGGTGGACGAGTCGACGCTGTTTGTCAAATCCTTCGCCTACGACGGCACCGGACCGGACGCCTTCTTCTGGGTGGGCAAGACGCCTCGACCGAGTCCCGACGGCTACATCATACCCTATCCGGAGGAGTACATGGGCATGTGAGTATAGGAGCTGGAAAAATGCACTTGGTTTTGGGCTGGCCATTGATGGCCACAGACTGGGCCTTGTTGAAGACGGAAGCGGAGGTGGAGAAGGAGAGGGAACGGTGATGGAGATGTCCTGGCTACTCGAGCGCAGCAGGCCATTTCCTCAGAATGTGTGTTAGTGTGTGTGTGTGTGTGCCTGGATCCTTGCCGACTTTACGTTACGCACGGCTGACAATGAAACCACTTTCAAAAATTAAAAAACATTTTTCATCTCGCCTGCCATTTGTGCTTGCTCTCGCTCTCGTTTTCTCCCTTTGTTGCTCTGGTTGTTGTTGGTTGTGCCTTGTGTGTGTCGCTTCGTTGCCTCCTAATGTGAAAAACTCATTTATTTCTTCACGTTAGATTTGTGGTCATATGTGGAGGCGGGAGTGGCAGTCAGAGTCGCAGTCACAGTCGCAGCAAACAAAGAAAGCCGCAAGACACAAGCACAAAGCTATGGCAGAAAGTTTCAGCTTTTTAGCTACTATTTACTTGAGTCGCCACAAGGTTAAGCCGCTCAACCAAGTATTTACCTTGCCAGTCTCCTGGCAGTCATCCTCCTCCTTGCGCTGCCACTTGAACGCACTAAGTCGCTGCCTGTTTCCGTTCCCCAGCACTTGGCCTAATCCGCCGGTGCATCCTGGCCACGCACACAATTTGACGTCATTTGGCCTGAACATTTCATTATCACGAACAATGCAGCCCCACTAGCTAATCCCAAGCCTCATCCTAATTCCCTCATCCCCCAGCGCCTTCAAGGCAAAGGTAAAGTGGCTCCCCACGCGACATTGGCATTTTCTCAGGCGCGATAGAAAGAAAACATACATAGCTAAGGTGAATGTTGTCTTTGATTTTCACGATTTCCACTACCCACGAGGGTTGTCAATGCCAAGGTTGTAGTACTCCAAGGATGTAGCACCCTTGGAATAAAAAGCTGAAGACAAGGAAGGATTATTAAGGAAATAGTATTATTTTGTTAATTTAAAAATCTTCTAGGATGCTCCAGAAATCACTAAGTTCATTGGACATATTTTGTTTTAAAAACCCCAGTGATTTTCGATAATATATTTACTAGTTGCCTAATTTTAATTTTTGATATTTCTTTTAATAAATATTATTATTAACATTATTTTATTTAGATTTATATATAGTAGTATATATTTCATGTTGAAACCCAATCTAAGCCTTGCTTGATAACAGATTTTTTGCATATTCAATCTTTGCCAAAATATTTCCCTAATGCCAAGGATAACAAAACGTAGCGTGCGAGGAATAAGAGATTCCCAGAAATCGGCTTCCCGCATTGCGCAGTCTCCATGCTCCCCAATCCCAATCTAAATCCTTATCCCCAACCCCATCTCCCGTTTTCCAGGCTAAAGAAAAAACCTGAGAATGTTTACGCGTTGGATTTTCCCCATTCGAAAATCTCAAATGCTCGACGCGGTTTCTCGCTTGAGAAATCGGATTCAGATTCGGAATCAGAAGCTGAATCGCTGCCTGCTTGATGATGTGTGAGTGCGGCGGACTGAAGGCGATGCAGAAAACCATCCGTGGCGAATCGGTGGCCCAAACCCAAGGCATTCATATTGTAATCGACTTTAATGCGTTTCATTGTTGATGCCACGTGCCGGGCTTTATTAGTTCAATGTACAACGATGCCATCGCCTCCACAGCCATCCATCCAGTGGCGCGCCTCCCCCATCCACCCATCCACCCGTCCACCCCTCCTGCTGTCCTGCTGACAAAGAGCAACATTGTGCGGAGGGGTTGGGGCCAGGGATTGGAGATGGAGGTGGAAGCCCGGAACGCCGTAGCGATTGCACGCTTTTACGCTTTCAGACACATTACCCATACCCCCCGTTGTACATTACCGCGTGCACCTTCTGCCGCGCTGGTTGGGCTGGGAATGTGGGTGGTAGGTAGCTGAAGGTCGACAGCGGTGTGTGTGTGTGGTGTCAGCACGATGATGATTGCTGTATTATGTGGCACACCGCCGCTGCTATCGCAATCGCATGCATTTGAGCCAACAAATTGCGCGCGTTTATTATGTCTAATGATTTTTATGTACGAAATTATGTGTGTCTGTCTGCCGCCGAACGATAATTGATAAATGCAACTGATTGGCACTGGGACAGGCATTCTCCCGCCACCACCACTCCGGCTGGCAGGAGCTACGAGTGACAGCCCCGAAGAAGGCTTCTTGCTAAGCTTTCCGGGCGTACGCCAATCAACGTTAATTATCCCGATTGCTTTTGGCGGGACCCGTTGAAGGGCTGCCAATCCTGCTGCATTACAAGCGTGCTCGTGGCTCAAACGAAATCTGAGATGTCCCAGTAAAAGCTAAAGAGCTTTATAACTTTGAAAAACCATGGTTTGATTTTATAGGAAAATTAATAAAATATTTCTTTCCTCTGCGATGAATAGCTCAAGTTTCTAAAGTTTCAAGAACTTACTGTTCGAGTTAAGCTAGATTTTAAATATAATCATTTATAAACTCGTTTCTAGCTTATATTTCTCTCCTGAACTTATAATAAAACTAAGTTTCCAAATGTTTGTTGTGCTCACCAGATAGTACCTATGCTTTTTCTTGAGTGGACTCCTGCTCCTGGCGCTGCTCACTTCTTTTTGTGTTCACGCTCGCTTTAGCGCTCCCCTGGTGAAAGGGGGAGGTTGGTTGTCTGGGAGGAAAAGGGGAAGGGGTTGGATGGTGGCTGTGTCACAATGGATGCATCGAGCATAAGTAATTAAATTAGAATTTTTGAGAAGCATGAAAGCGACGCAGCGCTGATTAACGCCCGTTGCCATGACAATGAGTGGGACGGCGCGCCGTTGCCTTGTCCCAGTGACACCACCACCCATTGGCAACCCCCTGCATTATCCCTCCTCCCCACTGTTGCTCATTTGCATCTGCACAACAAAACGCCGCCTCACCTCCCCGCGCTCCACCTTGGCGCTTGCCTTTTCGCTTAGCTCTGATTTATGCAGATTTCATTAAAGTTTGCTCCATGCAAAGTAGCAAATGAAGTTTTAGTTGTGTCCCCTCCTCCTGGCTGCCACTATATACTAACCAGGAGCAGGATGTGCCACCCGGAACGTCCTTCGTGGTGTTAATCATCGCTGACAGCGCAGCCGCAACACGAAATACTGTTTTGGCTGTCGCCTCCGGCCGTGTTGTGCCCATTGCCATTAACTCGATTAAGCACCAGAGTTGGCGGATTTATTCGGATGCAGTTTTTCCTCAATACCTTCTCCACCCCCGCTCCTTGACGCCCTCAAGTGGCTGCGCCTGTTGCTGTCACTTCGGTCCCCCATGCGCTCAAAAGTAGGCAACGCTTCTGACGCCTTTGACGGAAACGAATTATAAACAAGAAAGGAAGCTAACTTTGGCACGACGAAATTTATATACCCTTTTGCAAATGTGCATATTAATTTTAATACTTTGAAAAAATTTACATTTTTGTTGATTTTTGAAAACTTTAACGATGTAACCCCTTACCAAATTTACAAAAAAAAAAATTGCTAAAAATTTGTTATCTTTCCGACATAATTAGAAAGACTCGCCTGTTGATGCTGATCAAGAGTATATATGATTTATGGGGTTGGATCAGTAAATAAAATCATAATTATTTATTACAAGGGAAGACCTTATATTGTTGAATTCATTAAATGAATATTTATTCATATTTTTGAATGGTACTTTTCTGGACAAATCAAAGTTTAAAAACTGTCATGAGCTAATAAAACAATTTGGACTTGGCTAAAATTAATTTAATATTTAATATTTATTTATTTAATAATAATATTTATTTACATTTCAGTTAAAATTTAAGCTTTCCAATCATGATTAAAATACGTTATGGGACAAGGGGTTAACCTTTCAATCGAAACGAAAATCTCTTAATTTTTATTTAGTTTTTGAAAACGGAAGCTTAAAAAACTTTTCCATAATTGGCAAATAGTAAAATAGTTAAGTAAGCAAAAATAAATAAATAAGTAAACGTCATACTAATTTATTTTGTAATGTTTTCTTTACGACATTTTTTTCTTTGAAAATCCTTTAATTTAATTTCGTAATGTATATACTCTTATAAAAAACAAGAAAGAAAGCTAACCTTGGCCAGCCAGTTAACAATTAAAATATTCATAACTAAGCCAAAAATGCATTAATTTCGATTCGGAAAGCAGTTTTGTGTTAGTTTTTATTAATTTAAAAAAACTGCATACCAAATTTAAAATTTTAAGAAATCAAAATTTTTGGCCATTTTTGCTCATTTTAATGATTATCAAATTTCGAAAAAGTGGCAAAAAAATTTCTTCCGGACATGTCTAGAAAGATTCGCATGTTAATGCTGATCAAGAATATATATGGTTTATGGGGTCGGAAATGATTCCTTGACTTAGAAAAATATTATTTTGTATTATAAAATCCGATTTTTTATATTAAAAAACTTCTTGATTTTTTTAAAATTAAAAATATCATAACTCGGCCAAAAGAGCATTGATTTTAAATCGGAAAACTGTTCTGTGCTAGATTTTCTACAGTTAATAAAGCTGCATACTTCATTTAAAAATTTTGAAAATTCAATTTTTTATCAAAATTAAAAATTTTAATGATGTAACCCCTTATAAAAGTTTGCAAAAATGGCCAAAAAATCGATTTCTTCCTGACATATCTAGAAAGATTCCCCTGTTGATGCTGATCAAGAATATATATACTTTATAGGGTCGGAAACGTCTCCTTCACTGCGTTGCAAACTTCTGACTGAAATTATAAGACCCTGCAAGGGTATAAAAATCTATGCTCCCTTAAAATATATAAAACAAATAAGTAATAAATAAATAAATAAGCATACTAATTTATTTTGTAATGGTTTCTTTTGCTTGAAAATCCTTTAAATTCATTTCGTAATTTATATATTTTTAAAGTCATACGTTTCAACGGTTTTTCACATCAAAAAACATTATTTTAAATGCTTATAAGCTCTATGCTCATTTAAAAATTTTACAAAAGTAAAGTCTTTTCTACTCTTTACTGCTAACTAGATTTTCCGCAGCTCGTTAGGGAACATTTTGCCGTAGTCTGTAGTGGTTTTCTTCCCCGAACCAAAGCCTTACTAATTATTATTGTTGGTGGCGTGATTAATGCCCCCGCCCGGCGCTATCTCCGGCGCGAACACCCCTGCTGCCTGCACTTTAATACAAATTTAATTGAGTAGTCGTTGCTGGGACTCATCATCCGTCTGCGGACTGTCACCCACAGAAGCGGGGGCGTTGGCTTGGCTCCGTCACGGAAACATGAAATATTCATAATAATTTTAGAATATTTTCGGGGGTGACTGGTCCTCGGTTTGGCTTTGTTCGGGGAATCCGGATGGGGTTGGGTGCGAGTGTGGGATGTTGGGTCTGGGATGATTGGGCCTTCTGCTGAGTTGGCGCGTTTTATTGTCTGCGAAATGCCCTCGATTGTTGTGCGTTTTGTTTTATCGAGCGGCAGGCAGCATAACATACATATACTGCCAGTCAGCAGGAAAGGAATCCGGTGGTCGAGCAACAAGTTAAGGGCTTAGTTGCGAAAGGAAGGGCACCCAAGCGGGATCCGAATTCCAACTAAACTAATTGGGTGAAAGTGCATAGATGCTTAACGCTGAGCGAGAGCAAATAGAATAAAATCGATGGACAGCCCATTCCCACACCCACACCCATTCCAATCCATTCTAAGTGCATCAATAAATGTCGAACTCGAGCTCACTCAAGCCAGGCGGAGATGTCCTTGCCGAGAGGGAGGACAGGCAAATCAAACAGGGCAACAAGCACACATATTTGCCAGGCGGAAACTGTAATGGAACTGGGAATCGAAGGCAAACAGACTGGAGCCGTGGAAGACGGCCTCGATACACTGGTGTCTTGGGGGTGGCAGGACGGCACGACACATCCCTGGGTAGCCAGCAGATAGATACATTTGATGCACTGTTGACACAGAGCCATTCAATTTGTTTTGGCTCATTAGAGGCTGCACCAGTTGCTGCTGGCATCTGGACAGAAGCTCGGACCTCGACCCGGCGACCCGGCGACCCGGCGACCCGGCGAGCCTCGGTTCAAGGATATTATTGGCTAAGTGCTTAGCCGCGTCTAATGCGGATTGCGTGGCCTCCGCTGACATTCATTAGACGGCGACCTTTCCACTTCAGCAGCTAGAGCCGACTAGCCCACTAACTGACTGATTGACTCGCCGCCCTCCACTTGTCCCAGTTGCGATGGATCGATCCTCCTCAACCCCCAGCGACTCAAGGAGACCTCTCTCTCCCCCATGATTTATACTACATCCAGCCGTGTCGACAGATACAGATTCATCTGGGCAAACACTCGCTACGACTGCCAACGACGACGACAGCCCCCTTGGGATTGGCATACTTAGACTTCAAGTTGATTATTAATATTCCCAGGAGTCGGTCGTGGAAGCGAGATGAGATGCAGCAGCTGAAGGATATGTAATCATCGGAAAATCCACATGATTATAAAAGCAAGCCACTGCACTGAGGAAATCAGAGGGTACCTGACTATAGTAAACATTACAAAGGGACTGTGCATTTACCTAAGACTTGCAATAATTATGGGGAACGGTAAAACCTCAACTACTGGGTTTTGATATTCACTGACATTCGCGATAATTGCCCAACCATTGCTATTAGCATCTCTATGCCAAGGCTCCGCTTCGATTCCCACAAAGGCACTGAGATTGAAGCCCCAAAGAGTCGCTAATTGGCTAAAAAGCTTTAAGCCGCCGCCAAAAGTTGCAGCCACCTAGAAATCCATTCGCCAAGTGGCAGAGGAGGGGCATGGCATGGGACGTGTGTAATGCCTCGGTTCGCTGCATTAGCCATAAATCTTCATCAACGCTCGCTCCCCTCATAAATAATGCGAGTATGCGAAAATGAGAAATGTTTTTGGTTTGTCGTTTGGTTTTTGCTTTAATTTTAATGATTTTAAATAGTGTCGCTGGAATTCAGGCCAAGGGTCCGGGCCTGGGGGATCCGTTGCGTTTTCTAGGTGGTCACACATTAATCCCTATGCACGTGCAAACTGTAGGCGTGTCCTTAAACAGACAGTCACTGGGCTGGTCATGGGTATGTTTGATTTCCTTTTAACCAGGACAGAACAGTAAGGACAGGACTCTGGAAAGGAAACAGGAACTAGAAAAACAACCTATTGGAACGACAAGACACCTGCTATGAAGTATAAGTGTGGGCAATACCTATCATTTATAATATGGCGAGCATGTTGTGTCCTTTTAACCATTGAATATATATAAAATGTAAAATTTTGTTTGGCAGAAAAATAACCACATTAAAAATATGATAAAATTCAGTGCTTTAATTTTGTTTCCTTACGCTACTTGGTACATATAGTTTGGCATGACCAGGACCTCTCATTTAAAGCTCTCTTTCTTCATCTTACTCTCGTTCTCGGTCGCCATCGCCACCCGCAGGGATCCACCCATCCTGCAGGCGCACAACGGAACGGACATCCTACTGCGCTTACCCATGGGCAAAAGGATTAAGGACATTCGATGGCTGTCAGTGTGGTGCAGACGCTTCACGGTGAGTCCCAGCTCATTCCTCTTCCTTTTGGCAGCTCTTCTGGCAAGGATGGCACGCGCCATCCTCGCAGATTTATGTGTGTATTTAGCCGGGGCAAGAGCCTTTTTTTTTGTAATTACATTTTTCGTAATTTAACTGCAGCTGCCTGCACAAGGATTCGAGCATTATGCTCTTGTCCGGTCCCACTCCCGGTCCCGGCTATCGATTATCGTCTTAATGGCTTTTCAAAAGGGGGGAAGTTATTTGGTTTCTCCTCCTAGGGTTTGCTTAAGAGTAAATTAAGGATTTAACAGCATGGTGGCCAGCATGATCCACACTTTGATATAGTAATGTGGGTCAGCGCTTGCTTCCATTGGAGCTTTAGTTTTAGATTCTAATTACACTGCTGAATATGCAAGTGCTCCGTCGCAGCAGAGCTGGCAATTATGTTTGCTTTGGCAACTTCGTCCGGCGAAAATTGCTTTTGTCCAAAAGGTTGCCAAAGGGATGAGGATGAAGACGAGAGGTGGCTCCCGGAAAAATGCATTCCCCCAGATAAATTCCCCAAATGGCCACCGCTACGGGTTCTAGTTCTGGGCGGGAATAAAAGATGGCGGCCGTAGTAAAATAAATTACAGCAGACATTTTTGATTAACTCAAGTGGTTGCATATAAATACACAGACACAGTCACAGACACCGACACAGCCCCCTCACACGGACACTGGCTGTGTGTATCTGTGCAGCATACAGGGTGTCCCGTCCATGCTCCCTCTTTTGTGTGTGTGGGTGTCTGTGTCAGTGGGTGGGTGTACGCCGCCTTCCATTGACTGACAGCCAAAAAACTTCTTGGGGGCTGCTCACGCACGCACACAGATGCCGCTTGGATTGGGGTTAGTTAGTGTAGCTGTGTGAGTGCGCTGTTTGTGGAGTTTGGAGCGCGCATGCCCGATTTTTTGTGGGCGGGGTGGGGAGCACGAAGGGGGCTTCAGCCCCCCACACACACACACATATATTATGTACATTATGTTTTGGGTATACAACAACAAAGCGGTTGTTTGCTTACTTAGAGTCGCCGCGTTGCCCCGCGTCGCATGTAGATGTCAAGTAAAATAGCATCGCGTGGAATTGAGTCAAATATTTACAGTTTTTGGGAGGCAACGAAGTTAAATACTCTTTGTCTTTTAATCAATATATCATATATTATTTAGAGGAGCTATATAGAATTTTGTTTGTACTTTTAGAAATATTTATGTAAACTATAAAAATAAATTAACTAAGGTTTAAAATCAAATGAAAAGCATCCCAAGGATTGTTGCAAAATATTTAAGGGTCATAAATTCCTTGAAAGTTTATTTTGTACTCATATGTAAACTAAGATAAATAAATCAAATATTTTTAGATTTGATTTTAAATACATCTTCAGATACTTTATACTCCTTATAGGGTTAATTTCTATGAAAATGAAAAGCAAGGACTTTAGCATTATAATTTATATATATTTAAAACAAAATTAACAAAATAGATATACAAAAATTCCCTACTCAACTGACTCAATTCAAACGATAAACGATTATAACGACCAAACCCTAAGTTATTTAAAAATTTACTTAAAAATAAATCAATAGAAAGGGTATTTAAGCGTTTACTTGGCTCAAGTAGTCTAGCTGAGAAATGTGATGTAGAAAGTAGAAAAATATGATGTAAACCCCTGTCACTTGCCACGCCTTAAACATTAAAGTAAAACTGCACGCTGTGCTTAAAGGGCACTTTATTATCCTCTGTGAGATATAAAAGCAAACGATGATGACCTTACCCTCCCTTTCAGGTCGACTTTGGCGAGGTGTTCATTCCAACGAACCTGGGTGTGCCCAAGCCACGGGTTCTGCCCGAGTTCAAGCGCCTGGCCCACGGTCTGCGTTCGAGCAACATCAGCGTGCTGGACGCCAGGACTTTTTACATGTGAGATTCAGCCAAGCCATTACATCATAAATATTTTTCTAAGGATTTTTCCCTCCCACCTTGCAGACCCAACCTGCACTACGACGGAGCCGGACCCGATGCCTACTTCTGGGTGGGCAACGGCAGTGAACCGAACATCATGGGCATAAAGGTTAGCAAAACCTAATAAAAAGGGATTGAATTATTTAGTTTGTTAACTTTTTCTATAGGTGCCGAACGAGGTGGGTTCCCTGGAACCGTTGCGTGGCTATCAGGGCGAGGACATCGAGATCCAGCTGCCCGCCAACCTCACCGTCTACGACATCGACTGGCTGGCCGTGTGGTGTGTGGAGTACCGACACAACTTCGGACATGTCTACATTCCGCGGGACCTGGACGTTCCGCCGGCCTTGGGCCAGACCAAGATCACGGTAAGTACGGTTCCCGGAGACGGGTTAGATTGTTCTGGACCATGCCCCGCTCCATATGCTAGCATTTATTCATTTGCATAAAACTCATAATATATATCTCTTTGACCTATGCGCGCCGCATTAGCCATTATGGTGGTATTCACCCGTGAGTACTAGACTTAGCCCCATGCATGACCCGTCCCTTGGCCAGACCACGTCCCTAACACCTTCAACTCTCCATTCCAGACCACGACCACCCCGCGGCCTGCCGTGTACAGCAACTGTCGCGAGATCCTGCCAAATCGGCTGCAGGTGAAGTGGGAGCTTCAGGGCGAACACCTGCTGGTGGAACTCTTCGGACGCATTGCCGAGAACCAGTACATGGCCTTCGGACTGTCCGGGGCGAACGGCCGTCCCCAGATGGCCCAGTCCGACGTGGTGGTGGCCTTCTATGACACCAATGCTCGGGTCTTCCGGGCGGAAGACTACTTCATCTCAGACTTGTCTCAGTGCGACGGGCAGAGAGGAGCCTGTCCAGATGAGCGGATCGGGGCCCGCAACGATGTAATAGTTGGTTAGTGCCCGGAATTATTGTTCCATATTTATTTCTAATTAATTAAAATCCTTTTAGTGAGCGGCGACAGAAAGAACGGAGTCACCAGCATCCGATACAAGCGCCTGCTGCAAACCAACGAGGCCATCTACGATGTACCGATTCCCATTGATCGCGAGGTTTCCGTGATTGCCGCCATAGGACCCCTCAACGCCCGGAAGGAGGCCAACGCCCACTCGCACACCGCCAGCGACCACAACCAGGACGACATTCGCATTAACTTTGGAGCTCGGGTATGTGTGCAAAGTCCACAAGCAAAGATCCTAAGGATAACTTGTTGCTGCTCCCTTAGAATGACCACGCCTGCAAGAGTTCGCTGTATGACGTGAAGGACGAGACCGGACCCAAGCCTTGGCCCACGCGCAAAATCCAGGGCGTCAGGAAGTTCCGGGCCAGCATTGGGCCCACGGGCGGCAAGCGTGGCTACACGCCCATCACCGGAGTGCCCTCGTGGGGCATTGCCTGGTACGTGAACGATCTGCTGATCCCCGAGATCACAGTGGAGCGTGGCCAGACCTACGAGTTTATTATCGAGGGCGGCAACGATCCCTCAATGCCAGCCAGGTGAGCTTTACAAGCTGGACTCATTGCCATAGGTGTGAATAATGCCTGTTTCATTCAACAGATATCATCCGTTTTACATCACGGACTCGCCGGAGGGCGGACTGGGTCAGAAGGTGGGTCTGGATGCCCGCAAGCAGAAGGCTTACGCTGGAGTGGAGTACGACGAGGATGGCGATGCTATTCCCACTGGAGGTGAGTCCAGATCAGTGACTTATTTGCCACACAACCAATATATTTTCCATAAATAGGTGGTCGCTATTGCGAGTGGGAACATCAGACCGTTGACCGTTCGCTGGAGATCGAAACCTTCGAGGAATACATGAAGACACTGGAGTATAAGTGCGAGGACGGCGAGCCGGGCTATCTCAACTGGACGGTGCCCATGGATGCTCCTAACCAGCTGTACTACCAGGTGAGTGTCTCTCGCTGGCTTGAAGAGTGTTTATAAACATTAATTCTTTTATATTCCTTCACCGATGCAGTGCTTCACTCACAACAATCTGGGCTGGAAAATCAACGTCGTCGACATGGGTGCCTCTGGCGGATCCAGCGTCGGCGTTAACCTTATCGTTTTTATTGGCCTGGTTGCGACACGCCTGCTACTGACTGGCCGCGTGCTTGCCTGATAGTTCTCTGGCCTTGGTCAGTAAATTGGTTTAAATTCTAGGTTTACTTAGGGGCATCGACAGACCAGGTTCCCCGGCATCAACCGAGCACATATCCAGCTCCCTACATATCCCTTAACACAACGACGTATCCCGCTTCTTGCGACGAATTTATGATTTCAATTCCATGATAATGATGCCCGGACCTGTGTCTCCGTCGAGGGCCTGGGGTTCGGGCCAGTGGTAGACTAGGGCGACTTTCACAACCAGGCTAATATCATCTGACAAAAACATATCTTGACAATAATTCGTAAGACGTAAAAGTGTTGAAAATTGAGTGTGCATGCGTGAGAGGGTCCACTGTGCACGGTACAGGGTGCAGTGGGCCATAGAATGGGTGTGGGGCCACCGCCGGAGAGCATATATCCAGGCGGTGGCAACAGAATTTTGGCGGCAAGGCGCGATAACTTTTTGTACATTTTACGAGTATGGAATTCTACTTTTTTACATGTATACTTATTCAATTTACTTATACATAAATCTACGTCTCTAGCGCAGTAAAATGTAATTTTCTAGCAACAACTACAAACGAAAATCCCTTCGCTACATGCCTAGAGAGACCCAACATGGTTCTACGCCAAAGTGTAAGCCGACAATAATGAGGTGACACTGCGACAATAAACGAACAAGCGATAATAATAATTATAATGCAAATAATGTGAACAAAACACAATAAATACCTACGTTTAGACATTGTACAATAACAAACACAATTATAAGGAGGAAAAGAGAGTGTAGAAAGGGCAGAATCTGAGGCAATTTGTATGACAATAATAATATCTACAGAATTGTGAATTTTTGAGAAGGGTCTCGTTGGCGGACAATACAATACTTTTACACAATTTAAATGTACTAAGGAAACACTAATTGATAATTGAAAATACCCAACAAACATATGTTATTTAATGCTACTGACACTAACTACTGTGGTGCTTCTTGTAACGATATTAGACGAAATGTAAATCACGCTCAATGCGGCTTTTGTTATTTACGGACGACAATGCTGATGGATTTCTTGAAACCTTTTTAACTATATTTGCGTAATTGGTGTTTTTACATAAGCATGATATATATGTATATGTATATGTATATTCGTACGTGTTTACAATAAGCGATATGTTAATACCGAAAAGCAGCGACAAGCAACTAAGATGTACGACAATAAAGAGGAGCATAGAGGTTAGTTGAGAGAAATCGAACATATAGGATACTATAAAGTGGGATAAATATGCATGTTTGGTAAATCCTTTTGATAGTTATACGCATTCATTTTCTACCTTGGCTCGGTGTAAGCAAATATACCCAATATTGGATTCATTCGATGAGCTAACTCTTGAGAATGGACTTACTCTCCCTAAGCTATAGATGTATAAAAGAGCAAGGACCCTGGAGTTTGTTAAGTTTCTGTTGTTGCGTTGAGTTCTATTGAGGCTTCTCCCTTGTTTCCTTTCCCTCTATATAAGAATATTTACTAAATATTAAGGACAACTGTACATTTCCGGGGCAACAAAGATATAGAGTGGCGTGTAAAGAGGTCTTCAGCTATGGAGAGTTTTGATATTGTAACTTGTGAAGGTCCTGAGGAGGAGCAGGAGGTTTGTAAGTCAAATTTAGTTTTGTATAGATTAATGCAGCTAAGCGCACAAGTGTCCAGAGATAATGAAAACGAATCGAAACAAATATGTACGAAGAGCAAAGGATTTATAAATACATAAATTCACACACATTTATATTCAATTGATATACATATACATACAACATGCATAAGAACATATTTACATTAAACAAGAGGAAGAAATATACATTCAAAGAATATCCCAAGTATTAAGGAATTTCCATGTCGATTATAACTTAACATCTCTCGTACTTAGATAGCAACATTTTTCTGCATTACCTAAACAAACTACTTTTCATTACGAATAAAATAAATCAAACTCGAAATCAAAAGCAACTTGCATTCAAATCTCCAATTTAATAATTAGATATGTATGCACGACTCGCAGGCTAGGAGGCGGAGGACGAGAAGAGAAACTATTCCATTTTTAAATGTTAATATATAGATCGTATCAGATCCAAGAAACTCAAACCCCCATTGACAATAACTCGCCATCAAGTTGGCCAGTTCCCGAAACAAGCGGTAGAGAATTGAAAGATTGATGTCAATAAGCAGCTTCACAAACAAAATCAAAACTGCTATAAAAACACAAAGTCGAAATAAAAACAAATATTCTACAAATAAATTTTCAAAAACAAAATGCGTTAGTTTGTTTTACTTTTGGGGAAAAATTATGTTTATTTCACAGCTCAAAAAATACACACATATATTCTTACTCAACAATTTCTCTTCTACTATCTTTAGTTCTAATTTCACATTTATTATTTATGTCGGGACGGCGCGAACGCCATTCCCGGCTACCAAAAATTACACGCACGAGTTATTCACATTAGGAATAATCGCAGAGGTCAACTCAGCCGAGGTGCAATGGCCAAGCCTCACTCCGGAGGAACCGCCTTCGTGATCACGGTTAACCTCTACGCCAGGTAAGTATGCTTTCCTCTGCTCGGCGGCAGGGTTTCCATGCCAGCAACGCCAGAACCAGTTGGGAATCGTATGTCGCTGGTGGTGGCAAGAAAACACCCCGTAAATATGCCTCACAAAATTCTCTGGCCATGCGCACTTTGGCCTGAGTTGATAATTGCCAGCTGTTCCACGCTGTAGCTTATAAATGTTGTGTTTTTTTAGAAATCGTATTAAATTCATCGAATTAAAATTATATTTTATATTGCTTGCCGTTGTGCGAAATGTATATATAAATAATCTTTTTTGAAAATATTGTTTTTATAGGGTACGACTAATTATAAAAGGGAAACTGAATGGAAAACCATCGCTAATAAATACAGCGTCGCTAAATATTCCTGAACATCGTAATTAACATTATATTGTTTTAATTTTGATGTTGATTTAAAATTTTTAAAAACAAAAATCAAGAAATTCCACACATTACACCATCCAATGCTGCAATCTTCTTACTCAATTTACAATAATATGGGCTGGAAAGGCAGCTAAATAAAATATTTCGTAAATATAGAAAATTGCCTTATTCAATTCAAGGAACTCTTCCAAAAATATCCAAATTTTTCTTTTAAATCACAAATTAATGTTTTAAAAAACAGAATTTTATTGTCAACTCGAAACTAGAAGCTTCCAAATAAATAATTCTGGAGTTTTTAAAAACTAACCTCTGTTTAAAGCTATAAAAGCAAGCGTAGTCCAATGCCCGACCTTTATAAATATTTTCTGAGATTTAAAACTCCCATTAGCTTATTAGGTCATAGGGTGTTCTCTATATATTCTGATGGATACTCTTTTAATGATACTAAATAGTATTTTCGAAGAAAATTGCCTTTCGCTCCCATCACAAAACTGAATTGGTTTCTATTTCAAAATCCATTGCGAAATCCCCATAGCCTAGAGCTAAAAATCCTAGAAAATTAATGAATAAATAAATAAGTCCAGAAATGGTTTATGCGTATTGCTAGAAAGTTTTTATTTTACATTTTGTATTTATTATAAACTATTTTGTTGTTTGTTTTTTTGCATTGTCTGTGTGCATTGTTAACACACACTTCAACGCAACTGCAACATATAATGAACACACACGAAAGTGTTTAATGCATACAAAATAAGAATAATAATACAAATAATCGTAATTCATAATTATAGGGTGTGTAAGATTACCTAACTTAGTAATGCATAATGCGCGATTTGGGGCAGAAAATGAATATCAACGTACATATACATCCGTAGACTCTGCAGATACATATAGATCTAGATCTAGATATACAGATACAGATAATGCTATTATGAACTCGCTCTTGAAACTGTACATCGTTTTATTGTGGTTCATACGGTTTAGGTAATTCCTCTGTTATTTGTTATTTAGAATAATGCTTTACCATTACGTCGTTTACTGAATCTAAATCGTTTATAATTGTGTTCCTTCGTTCGTTTCCTATCTTCGTTTTAAATGTAAGCTCTAGATTTGGTGAGAAATACGTAAATGTTGCTGCTGTCGGGTAGTTTGCAATGGATTATTGCGAATAATTGGGTTTAACGATTACATTTCCATCTTTGCTTTGTTTTTACACAATTATACACAATCAATGCTCTTTGCCTGTGGCTGGCCATATAAATATATCTGCGATTTACATTCGATATCAACTTATACAATTATTAATCATTGCGTTCAATGCTGCGCCAGCTGGCTTCGCTTTCATTGTTTTGAAATCATTTTTACATTATACAGTAACGGAAATCAAACGTGAAACTTGAACATGCAACTGCGATCGGGAAGGGGGATCGGCTTTCGTTAATTTCGCAATTAATCGCTTTGATTTGCTAAACATAATGCAAAACTCAAGCACAGACAGAGACACTTCAGTGTTCGCTCAAAAACGGCTTCCGCCTTTCAGCTGCATTAAATATTAATCAATTAATTAATTAATTATAATAAATAAAGCCTAGTTTTAATGCCTGCTTCAAACTCGGACATCGTTCAATTACTACAGTATCTATGTATCTATAGACGTAAATACAATTGTTAATCGCTTATCGATTTTATATTAAATTTAATCTAGATTATCCTGGAATATTAATTTAATGTAGCCAGTCGCACCGTCCAAGGGCGTCGCACAGAAGGGACACACCGCCTGGAATCCGTTGGTGCCGTGCGGTATCTCCACATTGGCCCAGTATCTGCAAAAGGTCGAAGTAAAAACCACCATGAATATAGTCGATTCTTTGATTTCCTGAGGCTTTTCCTACTCACTTGACAGTTTTCTCAGTCGCCATGTGTCCGCACGGATTGAACGCAAATGTCGGGGCCCCAACATCCACATAGAAGGCCGGCTCCAGGCCCATGCACAGGGTGACCACTGGACCCAGCTCCAGGCACATGGGACAGCGGCGGGCGCCAGTGTTGACATCCTGACCCCAGTCGTGATGGCCTGCCAGGAAAAGAAGCCAAATGTTAGTGATATTTTTGATTCCAAATAACAATTAAAACTCACCTTGGACATGGCCACAGTTTAAGTACACATAAGGCTGGTTCACCTGATCCCCAATGTTAACTTTGCGCGGTATAACCAGCGTGTTCAGGCCGACCGGGCACTGCGGACGGCCGGCATTGATGGCATCGATAAGTTTCTCCAAATCATGTTTGGTCTGCAATTATTAATCAAATTGTAAATAAAACTGAATATATACTCTGGAACTGCGCTGTTGACTCACCGGCGAGTGCTGCAAACCCTCGGCGGAACGCCAGAGCAGAGTTGCGCCGCAGAGATCAATAAGTGTGCCATCCTGCAGGATGTTGCATTCGTCGTAGATCTGCGGGAAATTGCAAAAAAGAATTAGCTTCGCTCTGAGTTGGAGCTGGAGATAATTAATTGACTTACTGGCTGACCCTTTTGCTGTGCCGAACGCGACTCGCGCAGGCTGAAGACATCGCCGCCCACGGAGCATTCACGCCAGAGTCCGCACTTGGCACTACCGCCGCAAAACGATCCTTTGGGGTGCATAATTAGCACGCCGTTGGTGGTCAGGCCATCGATTTCCACGTTGTCCTGCCACTTGGTGGCCTTCTCCTATGGAAAGTCAAGTTCGGAGCTCATTAGAATCGATTAGAAACGATTATGGCGAGACCACACTTACCCCAAGGAATATGTTTCTGCTCGAATCAAAGCCGGCGGCGAATATTCTTGCCTTGGCAGGCTCACAGCGGTTGACCAGGATGCGGCAGGCGAAGCGAGAAATTGTGCTCTGCATCACCTTGGCGTCCTTCTTGTCGCCGGGCAGCGTGTCCATCACCACAAAGTCAATGGGTGACTCCGAGGAGCGTCCCACCTGGCGGAAGAGTGGAGAAGAGCAATAGGAATTAGTCGAAGGTGAATGATTGGGGGGAAACCACTGATTAGTGTGAGTGAGTGAGTGCATGGGGTAATTTATCACTAAGCAAATAAATGCCAAATCATGCGATATTGGCATTACACTTCAGGCCAAATAGGGAAACGTTGCTCCGGCCATGAGACCCATATAAATATTGAATGTCGCTTTGTCTGCCCGGCTAAAAGTCAAGAGTCAAAACAGGAAAGACGAAGTCTGACCTTCTATCGGAACAGAATGATTCCAGGTCAAGCTTTAATTAGCCAGAGAGCATTCATCAAAGTCAGGTCACCTCTGGGGGATTAGAGAGAACTTCTCCTTACCTGAAACATGTCCGTTTCCGCGTCCTCCTTGTACTCGACGATTACCGCCTGGTTGCGTGAGAGCGTGTACGAGATTGAGTGCTGGTTGGCATCCAGGATGGCCTTCGAGGTCTGTGGCGACTGGACGATGTAGTGCTTGGACCGCTTAACGCCGCTGGCCTCCGTTCGCTTGTGCAGCACGAACTTGGAGCGTCGCCGGCCGCGATCTCCCTGTGGCAAGTAACCATTGTAGCTGCAATGACAAAGAAACAGATTCAGTTTAAGATTCAAATACAGATACTCTAACTGGCCAATGTGGGGCAAGTTGATAAGCGGCCGCCCCGAATTGGGGCCATGTGAGATTGTTGCTTAATTCGTTTGGTTTATAGGTCAAGTTCTGCGGCGGCAATATGTTTACGCAATTAGTGGAGCGCTTCTGCTGGGGTCTCCCACAGATAATGGGCACTAATAACTCAAAAGAATTGCGAGGCTAGCCTAATGTGTTCCCGGTGATATTTCTGCCTTTTTTGCTACATTAGCCAGGCCATAAACCTTGTGGTTATCCGTCAATACTGGTACATATTGGTATCATAGAGCCGCGGCGCGTTGGTATTTATAGCTTGATTTTTCATTGCCAAGAAAGTGTTATTGGGGAGTGGTAAAGGTTAAGATGTCTATCGTGTTTTACTATTACAAAAATTTTAAAGAAATTAAGGCATAAACTGGTTTTAAGGGCCATAAAATGAAAAAAAAAACATATTAACTTTGATAAATTTAATAAAGAAAAGCCATGAAATGATGTTGTTCTAATCCCTTTAAAATAGAGTTTTTATATGCCCTTAAATTAAGGTACATATTTCCTACTTTTCCTATTTTTATACCCTTGCAGGGTATTATAATTTCAGTCAGAAGTTTTCAACGCAGTGAAGGAGACGTTTCCGACCCTATAAAGTATATATATTCTTGATCAGCATCAACAGGGGAATCTTTCTATATATGTCAGGAAGAAATCGATTTTTTGGCCATTTTTGCAAAATGTTATAAGGGGTTACATCATTAAAATTTTTAATTTTGATAAAAAATTGAATTTTCAAAATTTTTAAATGAAGTATGCAGATTTATTAACTGTAGAAAATCTAGCACAGAACAGTTTTCCGATTTAAAATTAATGGTCTTTTGGCCGAGTTATGATATTTTTAATTTAAAAAAAATCAAGAAGTTTTTTAATATAAAAAATCAGATTTTATAATACAAAATAAAATTTTTCTAAGTCAAGGAATCATTTCCGACCCCATAAACATATTCTTGATCAGCATCAACAGGGGAATCTTTCTAGACATGTCCGGAAGAAATCGATTTTTTTTGCCATTTTTTTCTAAATTTGGTATGCAGTTTTTTTTAAATTAATAAAAATCAACACAAAACTGCTTTCCGAATCGAAATTAATGCATTTTTGGCCTAGTTATGATATATTTTAATTGTTACCTGCAAGGGTATACAAACTTTGGCTGGCCAAAGTTAGCTTTCTCTCTTGTTATTTATTTTTTCCTGGCACTTCTTTCATTCAATTTAACGATCTGATAATAAAACGTCAATAATAATTCTTCTGATTTTATAGACAATATTTTTTAAGAATGTCGCCCGTCAAGAAAAGACTCCCCCGCGACAAAGTATCTTTCCTACGAAATTATTCAGTCAAAGAACAATAATCAAGAAGGGGAATGTGTCCCGCGAGTGATGTAAAGTTCTCGGAACCCCGAAAGGTTAGTGGAACTCAAACGGCAAACGTCTCAAAAGCATCAATCCAAATTCATGTTTACAACTACGACGTTTGACCCCCCTCGAGGCCTGTGTGTTGTGTCTTTGATATTGTAACGCTGTTTCGGGTTTATATTCATACCCACATTTTGCCTGCTAACCAAATCTATTTTGCGTTGTTTTCTTCGTTAATCGTTAATTGGTTATGTCTTATTTTGACGACAGCAATTAAGAGTTTGAGATTCGCTGACAACGTTCCCAGTGCTCGCTCTAGCTTGTGTTGTCCAGGCCCATCATCGTCCGGTTGTCTCTCATATATCACTGACCGACCAGCGTGAAGTGACCACATGTTGCTCGGGAGAACCAGCATGGTTGCCGTGATAAATGGGGAATTGATGGAGAACTATAGCCAGCTGCCTAAAGCCCGGCCTGCCTTCGTCCTATGGGCAATTAAAAAGTGTTAAGATAACACAACTGGGGGGACACAAAAGGGCGCAACTGCAGCTTCATCTCGGAACGCTTTCGGCTAATGACTCAAGTCTGGAGCCGCAGTCTGAGACAGACTGAGGCTGAGCCGCACTTTGGTGGTGAGTCAGCGTTGACCAAGCGCTGCCAATCAGCACAATGTCAGGCGAGCATCAAGATTTACAATCATCCGTCCCGGCTGCTGGCCAGAACCATCAATCTCCGCCAGCGGAGGACGGAGCACTGCGTGGCTCAAAATTTATTCGGCTCTCCACGGCTCTATGTTTACTGAGCCGGCACTTAGACTTCTGTAAGCGTTGGAGCCGTGTGTTTGACTGATTGGGTTTATGGCTCGAATCGAAGTCGGAATTGAAGAGGTCTCGAGCGAGCAAGCGGTTTGGTTGAACATCCCATAAAAAGGCAGTGAATCCTAATTTATGATTCCATGATGGACGATAATAGATTTTCATGAGATTGTGTTGGGATAGTGTCGCTGTGAAATGTAACTGGTTAGGGAGGTTTGAGCCGCTTTCAAGTCCCTTGGAGCAGCATTATTAAGTAGCTTGCATAATTCCAGGCTTTTACAAAAGATTTTATGAAGAATTTACGTTGATGCAGTTTTAAGACAAAGAAAATAGCTCTGTTTTAAGGTCTTTTCTTGTTCCTTAAATAAACCAAAGCGAAAGTTGTGCAGAAATATGAATTATCTCAATTGGAGGCATATTCAGCCTTTCAATGACCTACCCTTTGTTGTGCTGTTAAGCTTTTTGAAGTAAAATAAATGCTTCAAGTCGAAGAACAAAGACTTTTACGACTTGAAGTGCTCATTTCAGCACTTGTCAAGTGAAAGGCTCTCCTCTCCGCCCTGGTAAGACCACCTACGTTCTTACGTTCAAGTATATATAGTATAGTATGTACACTCGTCTGTTTTTACTATTGTTTGGACTTACCCGAGTATCACTAGTTCCCCGTAGCGCAATCGCGGTTTGTCATGACCATCGCCACCGTCTTCAGCCAGTATGGGAGATTCGGTGCCGTCGGTGCTGGAAGTAAAGGAAAATGGAATTGAAAATTAAATTTTTAATGGTATTGCATCGTCCTCAACATTTTTGTATTATTATTTTTATCCTTAAAAGGGGAAAAGAAACTGATTCGACTGCTAAGTCATTATGTAATGCAAGAAAAGGGAAACAATAAGGGAAAAGTTCTCCGAGTAGAAAATAGAGCAAAACAAAGGAGGCAAAATGGCATATATATATATAAAGCAAGACAATTTCCAAATAAATGCTAAAGAAATTGCTCATTTTCAGCACTATTTGTATGTGTGTTGCTCCTTTTTCTTACTACACAGCGGGAAAATTCAGACTTTACACTTGTATTCAATTATTTTATGAGTGCAAGTATTTTATTTATGAATTGTTTATGGAAGAACCTTAGAGGCAAGGGCTAGAAAACTCATCTAATGCAATTATATTCTCTCTCTCTGAGTTATAATTAAATTCATTTCGCTCTGTGCTTGTATTACGCTGCAACTTCTTGGCTGTTTTCTTGGCTTTCTAGAATTTCAAATGGGAAAACGGCTCCGCTCTGTCTCCGCACTGCCAGCACTTTTCGCTTCCTTGGAAGTCTTAGGAATGCTGCACACCGCACAGTCTATCCTGCCTCAAGTTACCAGACCGATCTTGTAGGTAATCGCCTAATTAGGGGGATAATGATGTCCCAAATTAGTTGGGAATTGCACATTAACTACAACGAATTTCTCATTAGCATTGGATGACGCAGCAGCGGCTCCTTCTTCTGCTGCAGTGCCTTCTGCTTTATTTTTATTACATCTAAATTCAGGTTTCGGGGCACATCATAAACTTATTTACGGCAATCTAATAAAGCAGCCTGGCGCCGGTTGACGCCCACTTTACCCCCTGAAATCCCCCCAAACACACACACACACAGTCGTGGAGATGCCAAATGGGATTTTTTGTGATTTTTTTTTAATGTACTCTGCAGTCAAAGGGGGATTGCAACGGGCGCCGCTCTGGGGTTGCATTGATTTTTGCTCGCTGCATTTAAACTTGCTCCCCTTTTGCGATGACTGAATGGAAATGTGGGGAAGCCAAGGCACGGACGGAGGGGGGACTGGCACTTGAATTGTGCAGCGCAGACAGAATTTCAGAGCCCACAACGAGGGAGGGGGGCGGAGGTGGTGGGCCATGGGGGTTGCAAGGTGAAATGCCAACTGCTCATCACTCTCTCTCACCCTGTCGGCCCCCTCTGTGTTTGCAGACTTCAAATTAGCGCTGCAACTTTGTTTAGATATGTACAGACACATCTGACAGGCCGTACAGTCATGTCTATAACCTTAAAAAGGCAGGCTAAGCTTTAAGCAGGGCTAGAAGGATATAATAACTGAATGCTTTTAGCTTAATTCCTTTTACAAATTATATATTTTCTTTGAAGGATTTACTTGCTAAAAAATATCAATCTAATTACCTATTTGAACTTTTAATAAAAGTTACCTACAGCAAAACACAATTTTAACTAAATAAATTCACCAAAAATTCCCAACATTCAACAGGTTACTTTGGCTAATAACAAATGTACACAAATTATGAATTCTTAGACAAATGAAACCACGTCATTGGGGGCTTCAATTATACTCTCCAACATTGCCTACAACAAGGGGCCCACCCAGCATCAACGGAACAAAGTGGGTTAAATTGATTAAGCCAAGCATGATTAATATTAATAGAAGTTTGCCTCTGTGTTTGTCATTTGACTCTAAATTAAATTCAATTAACAGTCTGAAAGGAAAACAAAGGCAAATGGGTATATCGAAATGGGAATCGAAGTAAATATTTACACAATATGCGTGTGGACATAATGCGAGCTTCATTGCCAGATGTTCCAGAATCCACGTCAAATTACACAATTTTCAATTGAAACACTTCCCATTTGGGGAGGAGACCCTTCTTCCCCAAAAGCATTGAAAGCATTATTTCCCGCAGGGTCCACTCAGAGCGAATTCATTAACAAATCGCATAAATCTTGATTAATTGACATCGAGGAAAAATATAAATAGTGGATACAATGGGTTTGGAGACCAGCACTATATAGCCACCGCTCGCTGCGTGACTATTTCACATGCAATCAGCTGTTCTCCGGCCTCCCTGCTGCCTGCCACCAAAGAATTTATCGATTTTCAAAGGCAACATGCCACTATTTGCATACATTTCAATTTCGAAACTAACCCAAGCACATTACGACAGGCCAACCGAAAAAGCTGGCAAAAAAAAACTAATACAAATAAAAAGGAAAAACATAGGAAACATTGTGCGCTATAAAAAAGATATACGAATACATGGAGTTACTTCCAACACCGAGCACAGCGCGGGAGTTTGTGGGGGGGACGATACAGATACTAAAAGGGGCATCCATGAGATACGATATCTTTGATGGCGCGGCCCTAGTGTTTGTGTTTGCACTCGTATTTGTATTCGTGGCTGTATCTGTATCTGTGTATCCGTGGTGCCGGCTCCGGTTTTGTACTTTTGCTGTTGCCTGCCGTCTGCTGTCTGTTGTTTAGGGAAATCAATTTTCATGTCTGTGTGTGCTTGGGTTTACGCCGCCAGTGCTGGTGGTGGTGCTGGTTGCTGGTTGTGGTATTTGTGTTCGTGGGGAAAGGGCGTAGAAGAGTATTCCATTATAATGCCATACCATACCATACTACACCGCCCCGTTGCATGACAGTGCTCTCATAGCATCGATTTTCCCTCGTTGGCCTGGCATGCAAGCCACACGGTGAAAAAGAATGATCCCAAATTATGGTCGATGGGGCATTAATTAGTTGTTCGATTAGGCGTACAAAATAAGTACAAATATAAGTGCCTTTTTATGGCATTGACCTTTCTTAAAATATCTGTGGATTGTAGGTAGACGAAAAGTTCTACTCACTAAGCCAAGCTTTTATCTTCAGCTGAGCTTATTGGACTACTTGCAAATAATTTCCTAAAAAATAATTATTTCTTTATGTGCAGCACCCAAAACCAGAACGAGACCCACAACAGGCCGCTCTATAGTTGGCCGACACAATCGCATTACAATAAATTTTACCAACTAACGCAAAGGGCAAACATTTCCCCCTGATTGCATGCTAAAGAGTGCACCACCAGGACCCCCATCAGAGCCATCAGCCATCATCAGCCATGGAAAACTCAAGGGTAGGGCTCGGAAATCAGGACAAGAGTGGTGACCCCACTATAGGCATGGTTGGTGACCAACCGGACTCGGACCCAGACCAACCGCAGCGGTTTAATGTCACGGGGTCGGGTCGCAGTTTATGCAAATTAATTTGATTATTACACTAAAGTAAGCCAGGTATTCGTTGCACTCATTTGATTAGCCCAGCCCCGCCCACTTAAGCGCCTCCCCAGCAAGTGGGGGCTCTCCCTTGCAAGGCTTTTAGCGTCTCGTTGCACCTCTAATTGAGTTTAAGCGGTGGAGGGGCGACTGTGGATGTGTGAAAAACAACCGCAGAAAGAAACAGCAAGAGTTAAAAGGTCAGTTGGATGGGAAATAGGGAAAGAAATAGTAAAGTAAGCGATGAAAAAACTAAACGAGGTGCTTCTCTGTTTATTCTAAGATATTTATTGTTAACAGAAATATATTTTGCTATATGAATGTTAAGAAAATATGAACCCTTTCTGCTAAAAAAAAAAACTTAATATGTTTCCATGTTATAATAAAAAAAGAACCATCTATCTCTATGCAACAAAAAGAATCCTGTGTACACAATCCTTACTCGTTTCCCCATCCTAGTTAGTATCCTGGTAAACCCCAAATAGTAGTGTCATAACTCAATGGGACAACGGAGGACCAAACTTAACAAAAATAACATTATACTCGAAAAGTTTTCGATCAAATTCTGGTCGCTGTAGCAGCTGCATCTGCTTCTTCTTTTGCTCCAGTTTCGGTACCAGTTCACTATATTTATAACTTTCATAAATCTTTGAGTTTGCTTGTCAACAGCAGCGGCGGACGATGCGGGAACTTGGTGAAGGTGGAGCGGCTTTATTTACATGCGGCGACAGCGGGAGAAATATATATATATTTGAACGCAGCAGATAAAAAAGAAGTGGAAAAGATAGTTTCCACCATTTGAAATTTGAGCAGGGCAAAACGGAGGAGATTCCCTCGCTGCATTATTCAAACTGCAGGGTCGCCCCTCGACTGTCATGCCAAATAAATGCAAAGACCGGCAAAGTGCAATGGCAGATTAAACAATAAACAAGAGGGGGAACAATGGCAAAACACCGACACAGACAGACGACACTTTTTTTTGCAGATACATTGCAGGTGCCCAGGTAGAACACACACACATACACACACTCGTACAAGAGGGGCCCAGCAAGAAGGGCAGGTGTTTCGTTACCATATTTTATGGTTAAATTTGCGGTTTGTGCTTGGGTTAGCTGCTTCCCAAGCCCATTCATATGCTGTGGATGTCTGCTCGCATATCTATAGCTGAATCCCCGCGTTCTCTCCACTCGGATTTTGATGTGTATCCGTATCTCAGCCTCTACATGTATCTGTATCTGTGCACATGTCTCGGCCACACAGCTGTTTGCATTTCAAGAATGAAACTCTCATTGAGACAACTTCAAAGAGGTAGCAAAAAAAAAAGCGAGGGAAAAGAAACATTCACGAAAAAAACTCGTTTTGGCAGCAAAATTTCAGCGGAAAGAATGGCAAGAAAAGAACATCATCAAAAAATTGGGGAGCATAAAAAGAGAAGCAAGGCAAGCAATACATAAACTTGCTTATATATACAATATATAACCATATTCATTAAGAAATAATCCATAAAACTGGCAGGACAAGTAAAATCTTTGTATCTTTGATATATTTATAAGAAATAATTCATAAAACTATAAAAGATATAGAAAAAGCAATAGTAGCAAGTAACCCCACACTTTATATCTTTATCAAGAAATGTACCTTGAAATATTAGACTTTAAGTGTTGGCAATAAGTCAGGAAATAGTCCGAGTAATACTTAAACTACATGAATCGCGTTGTAGCTTTTAAGACAACATATTGCAATCGGCTGACAGGGTCAAAGAGTTTTGTGGGTCTGGGCCGGGTTTTTTAAGCCTTGTTAGCGGCAGCTCACTAATTCATTTATGCAAATCCCCGGCCTGTCAATTTCTTAACAACTTTTCTTTAAACACAGCCAGCTCTTTCTTTCTTTTAGAGATGTATGTATGTATATGTATGTATCTCTCTCTGTTTTGGGTTTTGTTACATAATCAGCAGAAATTTCATTTAAAGCTTGTTTGGTGTGGCCGCTATATAGTTTTTTTTGCTTTGTACTTTTTTACAAAAAACATTTGTCTAAACCGAACAATAGAGGTTTTCTTGTTTTGTATGCTCCCTGATCTTGGCACTTTTTTGTTTGTCTATGCAGCGGCACGTCGCCCCGGCCAATATTATTGCTTTTGGTGTGGTTCCGTTTGGCTTGCCTTTTCCCAGCTGCTTTTTTCGGCAAACAAATTTGCACTACTCCGGCGAGAGGCGACCAAAGCCGGGCTGACTAAAATTAAACAAACAAACAGACGGCGGCGGCGAGAGTAAAAAATGTATTTGGTTTACTTGCCAAAAGCAAACGTCGTAGTAGCTCTGCCTGCTCTTGAGCACGTTTGCTGAAAGACTCTACACAACACAAGGTATGCTGGAATATTGTTGAGGTTTCCGGCACCAACTAAATCTTATCTTTAACTTTGTATATATTACGAAATTTAGGAGCTTAATAGAATTCTACTAAAGCTCTTGCATTTCGATATCTTGATTATTTATTCTCGGAAATGCTATAAGCAGACAAAGAAATAGTTTAAGTCCCTAACTTACTAAGATATTGTAGCTCAAGCTTATTTATTATTAGAAATATCATTAAGTGTTCTCTTTATAGATGGAAATATCCATTAGCAGGGCAGAGTATTACCGCCTGCGCTTTGATCTATTGTCTGCCAGGATTTCCCTAAGCTGCGTCCACATTATGTTTCTATATTTATGGATTTTCCTTTTGCCTCCTGACAGTATTCGCCTTTAGTTGTTACCCTCCGTTCGTGCTGGTTTTCACCTCGTTTTTGGCTAAAAATAAAGACCACGAGGAGCCCAAACAGCCCCAATTCCGTGCTAATAGTTTCGCTTTTCATTCGTGGAGTGCTTCTATTTATGCAGTTGCCTCCATTACCTGATTTGGAGCATTGTTTCGCTTTGAGACGCCTCGGTAGCGATGTCGTCTTGGATGCACCAGTGACATAAAAACTGAAAAACCGAAGTGCTCGCCTCGTGGCCAGCCGTTTGTCATCGAAATGGAAGCGTGAATATGCTAATTTCCCAGTTTTTTTTTTTCTCTCCCTCTATCGTTTTCCTTATGGGCAACCGTCGTCATCGTCGAATGGCACCGCATTATCGCCAGCGTTGCTTCTAACAATTTTAATAAACAAATGCCAAGTGCTGGGTTGAGTCGGGCACGGCTTCTTTCTGTATGCGTGATTATGAAACTAATGACAGACTTAGCGGGCTTTAGATGGAAATTAATGGACGAGAATGCTAGAGGTCCGAATGGAAATGAGTTGTTCTCCGACACAGCTTCCTCAATAATAGTTTGCTTTTAATTATCTGCCCCCTAAATGGATCTGGGAACAAAAACTGGAGTAACCCTGCATTGTGCTGCGAACATTTCATAATTTCATCATTTCTCCTTTTAACTCTGTTTATATGATGTCATGGGTTCAAACGTAGGTTATGCATTCTTTTTTGAGTTCTTGCTGGTATCAAGAGATGATAACACACTCTGGGCCCGATAAGAATAACACTCAAACTCCTAAAAATGTGACAACAGGGAAACTTTAACGAAACGAATGTATTTTTGTTTGTGATTTCCAAATAAAACCAATAGGATTTGGTAAATCTGAATGTTGATTCACAGCTGTGACTAAGCCACTTGCTCGGTATTCCCTGTACATAACCAAGATCCATTCTCAATTCAAATTTCTCGTCATAAATAGCCGCAGGTTGTTAAACTCATTAGCACCCAAAAATAAGAAATAATAGAAGGGAGGAATACATCAACCGCAAACAGAAAACAAAGAAATAAAGATGGCTTGTATGCCTCGACCATAAAATACCTTGAGATCTACAAAAAGGTTATAGAACTTTGAGTTTAAATATGGAAAAAATTCAATTTTGTACATGATCTTATATAAAGAAAAAATATTGTATTGCATATTTTAGAATTATTAAAGACATGTTAATGTTGATTTTAAAGAGGGAAGAAAGCCGAAGTTTATATACGCTTTCAGTTTGCAAATTAATCTGGGTACCAAATTTGAATCTATCATAACTAAGCCAAAAATGCATTGATATCAAATCGGATAACAGTTCTGTTTTAGTTTTTATTAGGTTAAAAAATCTATATACTGAATTTAATATTTTAAGTAATTAAAATTTTTTACAATTTTTGACAATTTTAACCATGTAACCCCTTACAAAATTTTTTGTTTTTTTTCGGACATGGCTAGAAAGACTCGTCTGGTGATGCTGATGAAAAATATATATGATTTATAGGGTCGAAAAAGACTTCTTCACTGCGTTACAAGCTTATGACTGAAATTATAACATGAAAACATGAAACCCTTCTCCTAATGCTAAATTCCAGGGTATTTGCATGTGCAGGCCCAAATGCGAACCGAAATCGCAGCTAGCTTGATGGGGCATTAAGCTATTTCTTCGGCCGGCGTAGGCGGTTCCCCCTTGCGATCTTTTTTTGGTCGGAAAGCGCTTAATTATGGAGGGGCCTCGGCTTCCCGCAGCTCCCAACCAAAACCAAAACTAAAGGCAAAACCAACAGCCAACGGCCGGGCCTAATGAGCAAACGGAAATTGAAACTTTTTGGCGCTGTTTAAATAAACATTTAAACAAAATGTGACATAATTTGGCCAAATGAAAAGCGAGAAAACATTGAAGAAAGCCAAAAGCGTTACACATTGCAGGTGCGAAGGCAACGCAGCAGAAACAAAGAAAAGCGAAACAATAAAGAAAAAGTTATGAAAATTGTCGACACAGATGCGTGACTAAAATCGTTATGACATAATAAACATACCCATTAAACACACACAGGAAAAATAAAATAAAACTAAACCAAAGCAGCGTGGATTTTATAACGATTTGTTAGACTTGGCGGCATGTTGCCTTAGTTTTGAGCCCAGAAATGGGTGAAGAAACACACTCTATAGGAAAATAGTTACGATTTTTGACAAAGAAAACGAGAACCTCGTTCGACTTCAAGTAAATTGGAAAACGGAATGGAAAACTGGCACACCAATTATCTGACAAGCCACTATCAATCGCAGTCAGTACTGGAGACGGAGAGCCCAGCGATCGTCAGTCTATTGACCCATATAAATGGCTCAGTTAGGTTCGGTTCCTACCCCGAATCCCCACTCCAGTGGGCACCTCCATTTGCTCAACTAATCGTAGATCAATCATTAGAGCGGCAAAGGCCTTTCGATACTCTTACTTTGCGGCATTACAAATAAGCGATAATGCCGATAAGGTAAGCCCATAAATAGGGAAAAATAGAAGCGCTGCACTAAAAATGTTCACATATGAGTTAAGCTATAAAAGGATTACATTACTGTTTCTGATATCGAACAGATGTTCAATGGGTTAGAGTCCAGGAACTGCTGTATATCAGTTTTGAAATTGAATGGACAACGCTTTCGCCTCTTGGTTTTAGCTTTTCCAGCATATACATATACTTCACTTTTATTTACCCTCCGATATCAATCACCTTTAGTTGCAGCACTTTTATAGACTCCTGACATGTTCCAGAGTATTCCCAGATCGGTCTTCTAAAAATACTCTTCTATTCCGTTCTTCACTCGGATTTCCATTTCTTTTCTTTTTCTTTAGAATGCAGTGCCTCCCATTTTTCAGCCCTGCCTTTTCGTCGACTTCTTTGTTGTCTGCATGTGTGTGGCGGTTATTTTGGGACCTGGTCTTTATCGGTTCCTGCTTCTGGCCCAACCAGCCATGCATCCATCCATCGGATCGAATCGTAACCGAATCGAGTCCACTCCAATTGGACCCCTGAAAGAATGACTCTATTTTTGGCAGCACTCTAAGATTTATGATCAAACGTCTGCCACTCTGACAGTCGATTCAGCTCGCTTTGGCCCGGCTCAGTCAGCCATGTTTACACACTTTAATTGCCGGGCAGCGCAGAGGAACAAGCGGCACGACAGGAAATACTCGGGCGGTTGAAAATTGGTTATTTCATTTTTATTTTTTCTTTTTTTTTTTCTGGCCCGACTGCGGCTGCTCCCGCCCAAGTGAGCTGGGAGAGCTTTGAGCTCCGAGCGATGGCTCTCTGGCCATAATCAAGCCAATTTAATAATATGTTACGCTGCACACAATTTCACCTGCGAGCACATTGGCCAGTCGGGAATGGGGATGGAGATGGGCATGGGCAT
This sequence comes from Drosophila kikkawai, assembly GCF_030179895.1. Lineage (NCBI taxonomy): Eukaryota > Metazoa > Arthropoda > Insecta > Diptera > Drosophilidae > Drosophila > Drosophila kikkawai. Next base: position 19,944,181 of record NC_091731.1, on the reverse strand, counting down.
GAGGATGGGGCAGGAGCTGTGGTGGATGCGGAGTGGAGTGTTTCGCCTCCGAAAGGTAGGGAGTTGCCTCCGCAATCTTTCTCCTGGCAGCCACGAAAAACGCAATTTGATTCAAAAATGAAGACCCTGCGTATCGAAAAGAAGAGTAAGAAATATTGTATGAGACCTTAAAATACCTGGCTCTAACTTGCAAAGAACTCTGCATACTTTTAAGTTGTTTATAATTTAAACTATTGTTCACTTTCAAACAAAGCCATCATACCCCTTAACTCCATAATTACCGGGTAGCTATCTGGGGTGGGATCTTTCAAACTTTTGGCCATGATATACGTGACACTCGGCGCCGAGATCCAGACTTTCATGAGCTGCTAACTCAAAGAGAATCGGTTTTTGCGCATTAGAAAGAGGGAAGGAAGCTTTTTTGAGTCAGAAGCAAGAAACGCAGAAAATAAAAATAATATAAAATCGTCATGGCAACGGCAGCAGCAACAGCAGCTGCACAAAGGGCATCAGCACTTGGTTGCTGCCTTTGCTTTTGATGTTGCTGTTGCTGTCGGGTAGCAATTTTGCACGTAATTCGTCACGTAGCGAGATGTTGTTGGTGCTGATTATGCATTGAAAATGCTCCAGCCAGCAACAATCTGCATGGCCAAAACCCAGACACAGGCAACTCACTCGACCATGAGGGCGAAAGGAGGAGAGGGAGTGAGTACACCTGGGGAAAATAGCAGTGTATACTTTACTTGAAGATTGAGAAATTATATTTGTTGGAAAATTATAGAGTTAATTGTTTATATATTAAAGTAAAATTATATAATTATATATCAAATAATATTAATAATATATTTAATATTATTTCCTATTACTTAAGACTTTATATTAATGACTTGATTGATTTCCCTGCCAGTGTACCAATAGAAGGGGAGTGGGAGAGATGCCAGCTGCTTGGTGATTGCCAGCCGCAGGCAAACTATGAAAATGCAGCACCAAACCGGAGAGAGCAACAATCAACATTCACCAATTAATGCCAAATTGAAATGAAGCCATAAAATAGACGGCCAAGACGAGAGCACGGCCACGCCCACCGGCCAGGCTTTATGGCACCGATCACCACCACCACCAGCGTCGACGGTTCAATGGCATTTAATGGCACTCGATTGACATTTGCCCCGAAATCGATATGCGCGACACAATTCTTCCAAATCCAACACACAAAGCCGAATCCAAGGCGGTCGAAATGAATTATGTCAATCAAAGCAGCCAGCCAGCTTGACTCGGCTCAACTAAAAGCAGTCAGATGCCAAAGGTCACAGACCAAAAAGCAAACAAAACCCACACACCGGGCAGAAAACGTGCAGTTTTGGGTCAGACACGGCATGACCTCCAGTCCCTCTCCATATTTCTCTCCAAAGGCAAAATACCCGGGTGTGCGGTGTGCGGTGTGCGTGGATATTGATTTGTTAGATTGCCATAACTTCCTACCGGTGGCCGTCGTCGTTGGGATTATATGGTACTGGCCAAACGGCAAACAAACAAGGGCTCACAGGATATCGATAGCCCGGGAAAAGCATCATTAAGCTGATTGCCGGTATCGGTAGGACGGTTGCCAGTACAAAATAGCCGTCAAGTTGGCTGAATCATTTTTAATGCGTTACTGTAGTCCTAGCCCAATTATGGCTGTCACTCGTATTACCAAGAAATAATGGTAACTAACCGAGCGAGCCAGTGAGCGTAGGCTATGCAAATAATTAATTGGAAATCGTTGCCGGGCGACCCCCTTACAGCAACGATACAATTTCCTCGAAAATCCTCAGCCGCATTCGTCATCGGAAGTGCGCACAAAAACAGACGTACTTTTGGTGTATACATAAGTATATGTTTATTTTAATATCAAGTGCTGGGAACTCGGCTCCTTTCACCTTTCCCCCCACCGGCTGGCTATCCAACATTTTCCCAGAAGTCGGAACAGAACAGAGAGAGCCCCTCGAAAGGCCACCAGCTGGCTGTTCTGTAACAACAAGCGTTGGCAAAACAGTTGTTGCCAGGCCAACTGTGCCGATTATGTCACCGAGCGCTGTATGGGTTAAAGAAGAACCCCCCTTCTGCACACCCACGCTCTATCCCTATTTCTTGCACTGTTTGCACAACCCCCAGACAGCCCCCTCTAAGCCGCACTTCTTGCATCCCGCATTCATCATTATTACGTGTTCTGTGGCATTTTGTCGTCGTTGTCGTCTGGTTTCTTGCCTCTCAGCTCAGACGCTCTGGTTTCGACCGGGCTCGTAAGCTGGCTTATTGCTGTTACCACGTCAAAAGATCTCGGGCTCTATGCGGTGAAAATGTCAATCCAAGTGATTGGGATCGTGATTAGGTTGACATCTTAACATTGTATAACACTATGGAATAGCAAATTTGAGTTTATTTTTGTAACAATATATAATATAAATGAAATTATAGAAAAAGTATAACTTATAACCCCTTTAAAACATCATATAAATCAATATTTTCATTTGTTTAAAATTACATTTAAACTGCAGGTTTAAGTGTCAGGGAAATGCGCAAAAGTGACATGTGAGAAATGGCTTTTAGGGCCTGTCGGAACCGTTAATCGTAAATGCCGGCGTTAATGCCAAAAAGGCCCGAACCTACTCCCCCCGACACTCCAAAACGTTGACATGACATCTCTCCCAGATCCATAGCCAAATGCGAATGTCAAAGGGCAAGGCTTAATTGCTGAGAAATGTTCGTTCAGTCCTATTTTGATGTGCCGCCACGACCTCATTTCGGGGGTTGCCCTTGTTCAGAGAACATATATGTATAAGTACATACACATTCATACTCGGTTATTTCAATTTTGCTAATGCAACAAACGCTGCTGGCTTTCAAAATGCTCAGTTCAGTTCCGTTCTAGTTTCCAAAGGGGTTGCCTCCAACCGCATCCCATTCCAACACTCACAAAACTCCAACTGATTTACGAAATGCCAAGAATTTGTCGATTCGATTACGTTGAGTGAGTGCCCAAAGGTTATCCATCAGAAAGAGAGGGAGAGCGAGCGAGTGGGGCATATAGGAAAAAACCCCATTAGTAAAATTTATATCATGGCGCACTTTCAATTTTAGTTTTCCCTTCCTTTCCTCGTTCACATTTTGGCTCCAGCAATTTGGAACGGATATTGGCGCAAAACTTTTATACACAGCTGCAAGTCGTGCTCGCTGGCACATGTAAATATACGTGGCATAAAACCCGCCGATAAGTTTCTAAAGTTGTGAATTTTTGGGTGGGTTTCTATTCCGTTTCCGTTTGCTGCAACGCACGTAGCAGGATCTTATCAACGGAAGTGAGAAATGAAACGAAATTACCGCGGCCCAGTCACAGCTTTATGGTATTTGCTAGTATTTGCCGTTGACCTTCACACAATATTGTCAAGGCTAAACGGTTTGGCTGGGAAAATCCACCAAATGCTAATTTTCACCTCTCTGCCAATGGTCTCTAAGAAGCTTATGTGTCTATTAAGCCTTTAAATCGGATTTTGAATAATTAATGATGCCAGGTATTTTCAACAGAAACATAAAACTATCTATAGAAAGTCTGCGTAATTAAAGCATACATTTTCAGCTCTCTTAATATTAAATATAATGTTTTAAATTATAAAACCTACAAACCCATAAAGGTCGGTTGCCATAGAAAATTAAAACAAATATTTAAGCTTCTGCAAATAAGACAAAGCTTAATATTCTTGTTTGAGCATCAAGAACAAAGGAATGTTCAAGTGCAAACAAGCAAAGTATAATCAACGTTTTCTTTATTCATCTCTTGTTTACTTAATAATAAATTCTAAAAATACTCCTGGCCCATACAAAAATGGCTTTAAATAAGAATTTCGGGCTATATTATCATTAAAAGTTACCCGAGAAACTGTCATAAAGCCGCACCTAGTTATCGCAGTGAATCAAAGCCAATTGAGCATTATTACAAGCACAAATCAATTTAACGCGCTTCGACAAAACGCACACACCGCAAATAACCCGATGCAATACCATACGTATTCCACACACACTCCCCACTGACACATCTTGATTTTTGTTCAATGAATTCTCAAAACGCCAAAGCGTGCAGATAATTTTTATTTAATTGCAGCAGCCGCACAGTCGCAGTCGCACAAAACAAACGTGGAAAATCAAAACAAAAAATCAATTTCTCATGGATTTTTAATGCAAATGCTATTGGCCGTGGCTATGGTTGCGGCTCCCCATATGGCCAAGCCCGGTTCGGGCCACACGCATACCTGTACTCGTGTGTAGCCGGCAGCAGCAGCTCCATTCCATCCCAGCAATAGAGGCGATGGCGGGTGGGGGCTGGAGACAGAAACAAACCACAAATTGCGTTGACAAGTGCAGTGCACACACACCGCGGGCACACCACCTTGACGCAGGCCGGGATTTATGGATGCGGATCGGAAGGGAAGTGCACCGGGCATGTCAACAACACTGTGACAACGTCAATAATCAGACGCTGAACCCGAAAGACGACGCTCCAGACGACGGCGTCGTCTCAAGGCGACAATGACAGACGGCAGCAGAGCAAATCAACATTAAAGGAAGTCTATACCAGAATGGGCGAATCTGGGAATACCCTGGGTCAGTTCTTAGGCAAAGGATTTGCTTTAAGAAACCCTGTTTTTTCAAGGGGATAAGCTAAATTTTTCAAATGTTCAGAGAAACTTATTATTATTTAAAAAATTTCCAAGAAAACAATCTTAAAATTCAATAAATAAATATAAGCTCATGTAGAGGCTTTCTCAAAAAAGATATAATACTTATTTCAACGGATTTTTTAACACAATTTCCTAATTAAAACCTTAACGTAATATATCGTTACTTAATCCCAGAAAACGGTTCTTCCGTTTGCTCTCATTGTCTTTTCAAATAAATGAAGAAGCCCCCTGCTAGAGTATATATCCCTCAACGAGCTGCACTTCTTTTCATTACTTTTGTTTGGCTTTGACTATTGCGTCGAGCTTTTATTTTCTTTGAGTTTTTTACTTTTTATTTCGCATTGTTTGCAGCGACAATTGCAATTGCAATTGCCATAATCAGTGCAAAGTCAGACGCCGACAGACGGCCAAAGACAAAGGCCAAGCCTACTCACTTTCACACAGCAATGGCAACCCGGGTGCCCGGGGAAAACGGGGCAAGGTGCGAGGAAAAGCTGGTCAGCGACATTGCCACATTGCCTCATCGATCGAGGCTGAAGTCGAACCAGTTTTACTTCCATCTGTGACGTGACGCATGCAGCGGTGCCATCGAGTTTTCATTTTTCCCTCGGCATTACGCTTTTTAGCTTTTTGCGCTGCACTGAAGCGATGATTTAATCGCTTTGGACTTTATATTTTTTTGCCGAGCGAGGCTGACAAACAATTGCTGATCTTGGGCTTCATTAGAAGCAAAGAAAAACAAGAGATGATATGTTTGCTTGCCCTTCAAGTGCTTATCGCTGGTGTCTTGCATTTATTTATGGCTTCAAGTTTTGTTTAGCAAAAACAGGCTATAGTATGCACTATCTAGGAGAAAACAATGTAGATTAAATGGGGTGTTGATATCTTTAGGGGTCTAGCTCTAATTTGTTTCTATATAATCAAATGAATGCATACAAAATGTATCAATTTATCTTACTCAATATCTGACCTCACACGACAGTCGTAATTGATCTGTCTTTTTTATTCAATAACTCATCTCATCTGGGCTTAGACAGTAATGGATAGTACAATTGAATCTCTTCGTTGATCAATCTTATTCAATAAATATTCTTATCTAACCAATTTTAATAAAATAATCGCTTCATTTCATTGCCTACCTTATAGTTATTAAAGCATCTTTTAAAAGCCAATCCATTTGCATATAAAACCACATAAACTTATTGTTAATTTCTGTTCGGTCTCTGCCTTTTGCTTTTATTTGCTTTTAATTTGGCTTTACCTTTCCTCGTGTGTTTTTTCATTTAATAAAAGCATTTTCATGTTTTAATCACTGATCTGCCCCAACAATTTGTTAGTTAATTGCTGCAATTTCACGGATGTTTTGCCTTTTTTCAGCCTCCCATTAATTGGCAGCAGATGTTGGCTGATGGGGAGTGGCTCATCCCAGTAAAGGGGGAGTGACAGGTGAGGTAAATTAAGTGCAAATGACTAATAACTGAAACAGAGCATTGTTTGAAAATTGCTTAAAGCATGCCAATTAAGTTGAGGTCATTCAACAGGTGTGTATTATCGAATGTGGGTCAGGTAGACTACCTTAGAAGATGGGAGGAGGCAGGCAGCCAGGTAAAACGGATTTAGCAGGGTCTTAAAGATAAACAAATCCCCGATCTCTGAACCCAATAAAATGAGACTGTCATCTCGCAGTAATCATAAAGGGCTGGTAAATCTTCGCTAATCTTATCTGTCAGCATTTAGGGAGATCCCCTCTTTAAGCCCAGTAATCCCATGGAGGTATCTGAACCAGAAGGAACATGTTTTTGCTGCAGATAATAGGGACAAACAATGACCCGTGCTTTGCAGGGTTAAGCTGAAAATGTTTGCATTGTCTTGCTTTTGTAGACAACATCCAGGTTAATGCATATTCATGGCACCATTTAAACTTAATATTCCAATATTCGTGAAGAGATTCTCTATCTTATATAACGCCAACGCGCCCAAAGTCACGACCGCATCTTGGCCCATCCAAGAAGTGCTTATCAGCAAAAATGGCATTATTATTCTTGGCTTGTCTCTCATTTTTGCGGTTGGATGAAGGCATGAAGATAAGAGCAATTACCATTGCAATTTCTGAAGGCTTCCTACAGGCAGCCATAAAAGCCTTAAGACATGCAGCCAACATGCAAAAGATACTCAAGAGAAATGGCTATACAGTTGAGAGTTAGAATACTTAATGTTCAGGTTGAGGGCCAAATTTACACTATAAAGACTACTTCTGTCCACTAAATTGTTGATGAAATACTGTTTCAAAAAATATAAGTTTCTTCTTCGTAAAATAGAACTAAAATTTAGTTTCGAAGCACACTGTATTTTGAAGCCTAGTTTTGGCAACTGGATATAGATATTTAAATGTTTACACTTGGCCACAGAAGATGAAAGCCAAGGCAGTACTTAATACTGAAAACAAATAATTTATGCAAAATGTGATATTTGTATGAGATTTCCTCCATTGGAATTTCATGAGGACGGACGCAGGAATTCTTGTTTGTGCGGAAATTAGATTCGAGTTAGTTACTTCCTCTCTGCCTCACTTTTCATCTGACAGATTTATTTCGCTCCAGTTTTCCCTGGAATCGATATACCGCACACACACACACACCCACCTCCATCCCAATCCATAAATAATATCCATAATGACACCTTGGGTGCAACTTCCTCTCGATCTGGTGGGTAAGTGGATACCCGGGTATCTCTATCCCTATTTTATGAGACTGGTTGACTGGTTGGTTAGCAGCATAAACTGCGCAACATATTGGCAAAAATGTGGGTCAACTGCGAAACCACAACAATAACAATAACACCCAATAAATGCCACGGCAATTGTGTGCCAAGAATGCCTGTGGTGTGCGTTGCAATTGTAGCCACGAATCAAACATACTTTGTATATATGCCAGACCTAGTTCCAGACCCAACCCAACTATAGAAAACAGAAATGAAGCGAAGGCGCACCTTAATCATCACCAACAGCGCCGCAATCATAGCGGTTTGTTCATCAATTTTAGTGGGTTTGCTATTCGAAAATTGCGCGAAAAGTTATGCGGATTTCCAGAGTACACACTCGTGGTCTATTAACACTCCAACTAATGCAATTACGCATTAACTAACGTGGAAATTATGCAAGTAAACAGTTTAATTGGGTCGCAAAGGGGGCGGGGGGGCCACCGGCGAATGGGGAAGCGGCTAAGTGCATCAGCCAAGTTAATCTGTGGCACGAAAATGGGAACGAGCGCAGCTTTGGACTTAACGTGAATGCATATACATACATATATTCTATGTAGATAATGCATGCCCCCACTTTTCCCTCGTGACACATTATCTGTCATTACAGCGCTGTATTCGCTGGAAGTGCTAGAAATTATCACATGTACCAGTAGAGGTAAAGATAAAAAGCAAGTAGAATGAAATTTAATAAAGAAGATTAAAGTCTTGTCTACCATCACACCTTCTCCCTTACTCGGAGTATATAATATGATTTTATTCCGATAAACACTGCTTACTAAACCAAGACCAACATTAATCTATGGCAGAAGTGAAAGAGTATTAAAATAGAGCACACATAAATATGTATTCCCGGAATTAAACACAAGCTAACTTATGATTAATACATATGTCCCAGTTTAGCTAAGTAGGGAGCTCTTCTGGTTTAAATGCACCTAAAATCGCTGTATCCACTTAATCTCTTGCCAATTAAAGTTGGCACATCCGAAACAAATTCCCAGAACGGATTGGCCAACCTACAAGCTCTGTGGTCCATAACTGTACAAGCAGACAACGCCTAAGCCAAAGCTAACAAGGCTAACGAGCCTCTCTGCCAAACTCCGCCACTCTCCTCGAACTCCTCGGGCGCCAAGTAACTTCGCGGAGATGACAGCCCACGCGATTTTCAGCTGTTAACTAAGATACATATTTATGCGGAGACAACAATAACTAAGGAATTTCCCATTTCTGGTCTTTGTGATCTCTGCAATTTCTGTGTCTCTGTGTGTGGGAAATCAATTGTTGAAAAAATAAACGCGTCCCAGGCAAAAAACGCGAGACATTGGGCGTGAATCGCAGGCCATGTAATTATTTCAAATGAGTTCACAAAACCGCACCAAAAAATAAAATAAATAAATCGGCGAAAAAAAGTGTTCGCCAAAGTATTCCAAAAACCAAACCAATTCAATCCACCTCCAGGTCTTGGCCAAAGTCAAGTGGAGCTGTGAGGGGGCGGCGGCCACAGCAGCGAAAACAGTTTCCAATTGCCTTAAAAACATTGCCGAGGTCCGAAAGTTTTCAACCGAAACTTACCTGCAAAAAAAAAGAGCAGAGAAAAAAAATAAATTTTTAGTAACAATTTATATTGGGCAAAAGTTTCTTCCTGGAAAAGAAAATATAAGGAGAAAGGAGGACGAGGACAGGGGCTGGCTACAGTCCTGGTCCTGGCCAATGACCCAGCACAGAGCACACACAGGGAGGAGAGCAATATCCTCTATCCTTTGTGGCAAACAGTCTGGCACACACTCACTTTCCTGCGGGCACATTGTGCCGGGGAAACTCAAACTAAGCCAGCTCCCGCTCCCAGACAAAGGATGCGGCGGCGACAGCGACGGCGGACGCGGAGGCTCCAGCCTCTGTCCACTTGAGGGCGAGGCCCACCAACATCTTTCATGCGGGGAAGCCGCCGCTCAGCCCGGCTTCTCATCTTCGCCTTATTCATCGTCTTTACACAAACCGGAAATGCCCGACAAAACCAAAAACAGCTAAGAAAAAAAGAAACGGCAAACAGAGTCGGAAAAGAAGAGCGCAGCAGCACACAAAGTTCAAAATGCGCTTAAAGGAGCAGTTCTCATACAGCCAGCCTGCATTTAAAGTGCAATGTGCCAGGGAATTAAGGTCATATTATATACAAAAGCCACGGCAACAGAAACAGCCACTTCCAGAGTCCCTAAGCCCGTATTCAGCTTTCAGCCAGCTTGTCTCGCTCTCAGCTGCGTCTATGGTCTGGAAACTGATTCGGTAACTTGGTTGGGACATGTTCATAACAATGATTCCAGAACTTTAAAATTAAATGTGCAAGGAACCTTAAATTAGTTTAAGATCTATAAATAATTCTTTTATTTATATCAGTTTCTTAAAGTCCCTTAATTATTTGTAATACTTTAAGTACCGAAAAATTCCCTCAACTGTTAAGAAGTTCTCTCAAAGAACCAAAATTTAGGTGTATTTTTAAGACGGCTGCTTAAAAGTTTTAACAACTAAACGAAGTGTACTTGTTTTGAATATTCCGCCTTGCATAAAAGTTTAATCGAATCGCCTGTCAGCGCTGAAAACTGTCCACTGGCGGTGTCTGCTGGGTGTCCACGTGGTCGTTCACCCTTGACTTCCTCCCGGCCGCTTCATGCGACAATGTTGGCACTTTTTGTGTCGTTTTTTGTGTTTTATTAAACCTTGTTTCATTTCCCCGCAGGATGTTGGCAAGTTTTCATTGCAGCTGCAGTTGCAGCTCGACGATGCGCATATCCTGCCCGAAACACATCCTGTCTGGACCTGCGGACAGCGGACTAGTATCCATGTCACAGCCACCGCAAGTCCGTCAAAAAACTTGGACGGCTTGACGCCTCAAATCAAAACTTTTCACATCTACTGCTCCACTGCTCACACACAAATCAGAGTTAAACGCGTTCATTAAGCAATTTTCAATTCAATCATTTTCACTTTCATATTTTTCACACCACAGCCCGAAAATTTCATCGGGCCCCAATGCAAATTTGTCGTAAATTGTTGTAAATTACTTAAGCCAGCCAACGGAGCAGCAAAAGAGGAAACTTTCACTTGGCCAGGCAGGCGCACCATCCATCCGGAGGATTGGAGGGTCGCTACCATGGATGTGAATGTGTATGTGGAGCTGGGGGCTTCCTTATGTGGGTCAGCCGCCCCGAGAGCATCAAACTCTGCCTCCCATTTCGGGGCAATCTCAAACGGTTCGTGCTTTTGACACTTTGAGTTCAAATGGCAATGCACGCCACGGCAATTTGGCTCCAATCTCAGTCGCCGTCCGAGAGATGTGCGCATTGATAAGCGCCGTGAACTTTGAACCCGAAGCCTCCAGCACTCAAATTTGATCTCTTCTTTTTGTTTCTTGCCCCTCACAGTGGCGGATTTATGAATTTTTTTAACGTACTTTTTTATGAAATATATAAAGCTGTTTAGGCTTTTTAATCTTTATAGTTTATTGACAAATAATAAACTAGGCAATCTATTTAATATTAGTTTAAATTTAGTTTAAAGATATACTCAAAATATAAGTACATCTATAAATTCCCCCAAAAAAGTAGTACCTATTTTTTGTTGTTGAATTGATAGATTTTTGAAGCAACTTCAAGGAGTTACCACTGTACTATACCCGGAACCCCTACTCCACCTCAGATCATCGACTGACCGCCTCGGTCAGCAGTAAATAATACCGATGAAACGCGGTTTTCGGTCAGCAAATAGGCGGCAGAGTCGTGGGATGGGAGGGGATAATGGGAATAATGGGAGCTGGGACCTCGATGAGGTTGTTGATACCGACGACAGCGCGCCCCTTTGTGCTCTGCGCCGTACGGAATTCAATGCGAAGAGCGCAGCAGGAACAGCACTCGTGATTAGCACATAAAGTTATTTTTATTTAGTTTATTTTATCCAGCCAACTGCTGCTGCTGTGGTTGTTTGCCCTGTTTGCGTTTCACGCTTGACATTTTCCGCCAGAGCTTATCAGAGCCAAACACGACCAAATACGTTTCTAATTAAGGCCCGCTTCGGAGATCCACACATCCAGATCCAGGTCACGTGTATTTGCCTGTCTGATTACGTTTTTTTCTTGTTTTTTTTTTTTTCTTTTTTTGTGCGGCTGCTGCATTCTGGTTATCAAAGATTTCCAGACCCTCGACCCGTTCCCCTTTGGCTCCCGCTCTTATCACTTATCAGTGAATTTTGTGCTGAAACAAAAGTGAATCGATAAGCAAGGGCAAATGCAAAATGCAGCAGCAGGGAAAAAAAACCGAGAATGAGGTTGACAAAGGCCAACTTAAAATGTTACTCGGTCTGGCATTTTCCTAAGCCTCTCTTGACACTTTTTACTTGCAGTGTAGAGAGACAAGGTGGAAAGAAGAAGTCCATTAGACAGCCCGAAATGTTAATCTGCGTTAATTAAACTTTCAGCCAAAAAACTGTCCAAGTGATCAGAAAATTCTGAGGCGGATGCCATAGAAAATTCATATTTAAATAGCACTGGCACAACTAAGCCCCTAGGAGCTTGCACTTTCCCAGCTATGTGAATGTGTCACTCTGTGGGCCAATAAATTTCATTAACTTAATTGAATTAAGCAAAAACAATGATAATAGTTCGGAATTACCCAACCCGTGTGCTAAATTAAGTATTGTAATCATGAGTTGAGTTGTCAAAATGATAAGATAATTTACTAAATAGGTTGAATCGTAAAAAAAATTGACTAGGTTTGGTATTAAGAAGGACAATTTAAAAATAGCACGTAAGACAGTCAAATTATTATTTTATTAAATAAACAAATGTAATTATTCAGTTCTTGAATTTTTAAGAAATGGCATTTCTCTATTTCTTCTGGTCATATGATGATCCTGAGCTTAAAAACCTATAAGCTTATACTTTTTTATATATTCTAAAAATTAAAAACTAAATTTTAGACCCCCTAAAAAGTGTGTATCCCTTGAAATGTGTACCTGAATTCGGAATTTTATCAACCCTTGGCCAAAAAGTCATTCCAGCGTTATTCATATGGAGACATGGCCATGAATAATGTCAGTTAATTATGCTCCATGTGTGTGTATGAATCAGACCCAGAGTGTGTGACTATGTGGCGGGATTTTCATAAATAAATTTGCACTTAACAAATGAGCAACATAAGCAAATTGTTGCTAAGCGCAGCAGCAACAGGCGGCGGGGAAATTGCAGCTCGGTGAGGAGGAAAATGGAGAAAAAACAACAAGGAAGTCCGTAATACAAAGCATGGCTCAATGGGAGAGAAAGATAGCAGCAATTTGAGCTGCCAAACAAGGGCGAGCAACAACGACAAGAATAGCAGCCATCTGAACGGCGGAATTAAATTTTAATTTTAATCGCCAAAAAAGAATAAACAAAACAAACACATGGAGGAATACAAGGAAGCGACTTATTCATCTCGTATGTATGTATACCAATGCATTTATGTACATTCGTATGTATACATAATGGGGATCGGCGTGCAGACAAATAAATTTCCAAGCAGAAGGCAAACGGCCGCTGTGCAGCCCAACTGAAAATGCAAGCGCACAGCTGCGGTGCAAATAGTAGGAGTCTCACACAAAGCCAACAAGTGAGACTAATTAAATAAATATTTTCAGAGCAAATATAATAATATATAAAGCGAAATGCACTTCCTCATGAGTAAGGGATTTATATTGATGCATGCATTTCTTTATTATTGCAATATTGGCACATGTTCAATGACACAGTTGTACTAATTTGTTTAATAAATCATCTTACTTACGAGTAGTAAAAAGATCTCACTACATCAGCCATCTCAAATTTAAAATAGTACTTGATCTAAAGTGAATTAGGTTCAATGGCCATATTCGTCTGTCCCCAGCTGTAGACGACGCATCGTGGAATTTAATAAACACCGAACACAGAACAAAACAGAACCGAACGCTGGCATAAAGGCTGCGGATTTGTACATAAATCCCTGCGAGACGATCGCCAGAACCTCAGCAACAACAGCCATGGAACCCAAACAACAACAACATGTTGAACAGGTCGCGGACTCCAGGTAAAACGGACAAGGGACAACAACAACAGGCGGCAGGAAGTGTGCGAGTGCGAGCGAGATGGCGTCGATAAGGCAGTGCCACTGATAAATATCGATAAATGGGCAAGCAGCGCAGGTAGTGGAAAAGACCAGAAAAACACCAAAGGAAAACTGAAGAGGAGGATAGATAGTAGGAGTAAAAAGATGCTGAGGGGGGCGCGACAGAGTAACAACGAAAACAACAAACCAAAAATACAGAATAACCAAAAAAAAAACAACCAAAACAGCGAGCCACAACACAACTGTAAAAAATGCAACAAGAAGAACCTGCTTGTAAAGCAACAACAAGGAGAGAGGGAGAAGGCAACAAGAACACGAAAAACAACGCGACAAAGTAATGGAAAAAATTGTTAGAGGCAAGAGTCTAAAATTAAAACAAGCGCGAAGGAGATAGACATACAGAGAGAGAAGGACGGAGATCCAGAACGAGTTGGCGGGAGCGAGCAGGAGAGTGCAACGTATGCAGTTATTCATGTGGGCGCAACAGCAGCAGTTGTTGTTGTTGCTTGCCATTTTGGAGGCCTGCACAGATGAAAAGTCGGAAAATCGTGTAGAAAATCAAATTGCAAAGTCAAACTCCACTTGGACCGTAATGTTGTTGCTTTCGCTTGTTATTTGTTATTGTTTTTGTTATTTTTTGCTGCAATCGTGACGTCAGGGCGCATGCGTTAAAAACAGAAATGCAGCTTTCCTATTTAGCCGTCATCTCAACAATGTTATGGCGTCGCAGCATCCTAAAGGGTATCCCCATTCCGACACAATGTTGGCAACAGTTTTCTTCGAGGGCTTTCCACTTGAGTTTACATTTTCCCCTTAATGCCCACCCCACACTTGGAGGTGGACGGAAATAGAAAGCGGCTATCGAAAACTAGTCATCTGTTAATCCAACTGGAAAAAGGGTATCACGAGGATTGAATTAAGTGGGCTTCAGGCTTGCATACCCCTTATAAAGTGGGGATATCGAGAGTGTGGAACCATTAAAGTATTTCTAACAAAGAAATCCAATAGAAACCCCAGACAAACCCACAAATTTCATAAAAATGATAATAAAATTACTCAAACAACTTAGCATATGGTCGTATTTTCAGTGCTATTTCAGGGAAATAAAAATTGAGTCTTATCAAAAATATTCTGTTAGATAAAATGCAATAATCTTTTTGAAAGCAACCCTATTATAATAATATTTGGTGGAAATTTCTCTATATAGCATATTATCGAACCATGTACTTTTATATTAATATAAAGTGATCTTTTATGTACTTTCACTTATTTATCCACTTATTTAGAGCATATTATCGTTTTATTAATTTAAATATGTTTCCAAACCTCTTCTATTTATGTAATCTCTTGCAAAATGTCTCACTCATTGTTATTCTGAATATTACAAAGGGTATAGAAAAATCTAATTTTTCTTAATTTAACCAAACTTGCTTTATTTATTTTTATTTGGGTAAATTTTGTTTTTGCTTTGAGGAAAATATATGCGGCACTGCGTTCCAGAGTTTGTAGAACTCTTAAAGGTTTCGGTGGTGGAGACAGTACTGGGTTTGGTAGTGGTGCACCCCGAAGGGGGTGTTTTTGTTCCAGCTGGGGGTGGCTTCGGTTTGGCGTCCCCTCTCCAAAGAAAGAAATGGAGCGGAGGCCAAGAGAAGCACTGACAAAATGCGCACATATAAATAGAATCTTGCATTGCGACGTAGTAGCGATTAACCAAAAAATACAACAAAAAAAAGAGCACACGAGGAAAACAATTATAAATTGCGTTATAATTTCAGTGATATGGAAGCGGTGGGAACGTTTATCAGCCAGCGGTTTGGGGTCTGGGGTTCATTAGACCCAAATGCAACGCAAATCCAAGTTCTATATACGAAGTACATTCAACAATAAACAGTGTCTGTGACGGACATGGACGCTAATTGGGCTGTCAAACGGGTTAATGACACCGATATCAGTGGCGGGTGGGGAAATTGGTCTGATTGATAGGAAAAGGTCTTTGAAATGGTGAAACTCATATAATATAAAGTCTTACAGGTTTTTCTTATTTCAAAATAAATATATAAAAACTTGTTCTAGCAAGACAGCGGATTGAAGCGACCGTTATAGATCATGCGGAAAAGCTGATGCTTGAATATGTTTAATTACTACTTAATTATTTACAATTACTTACCGTTTCACCATTTTGTTGGTTACCCCCGAGTTGTTTTCCTGCTGAGTGCCAATATCAACGGATCTGTTATAATCCAGTTTTGATGTAAAGATTTTAATGCGACGGAAATTAATTTTGCCGATCTTTTTGGTAAACCTTTAAAATAATGAATAACGGATAGGTTGTATTATTTTATGTTTAATTGCTTTTTGCACCGCGTAGACGACTTTTACTTCCTAGAATTGGAATATTCAGGGGGCGCAGCGCAGCAGGAGTCCAATTGGAAAACAAAGCAGACACGAAAACAAGAAAAAGAACAACAAATGGGAGAGCGAGAGCGAAATAAATGCCTCAAATGAAGTATGTACATAATTTTATTTATATTTC
Source organism: Drosophila kikkawai (assembly GCF_030179895.1). Taxonomy (NCBI): domain Eukaryota; kingdom Metazoa; phylum Arthropoda; class Insecta; order Diptera; family Drosophilidae; genus Drosophila; species Drosophila kikkawai. The sequence goes on along the minus strand of NC_091731.1, from coordinate 19,928,051 downwards.
ATGCGTTAATTGCTTTGCTTTTTATTATTCTGCCTGCCGCGGCTGCGACGCCAACGCAACGATTTAATATGTATTCTTGTTGTGGTTTTTTTGTTTGCTTCTTATTTCGTTGCACGGAAAGGCACTTTATTGATCCGCTTTCGCCGTAATTATATTCACGTTTCTGCATTGAGTGGAAAACGGCGGAGATTAGCACGCAATATGAATGCACTTTAGATTCTTCCCCCCATCCCCAATCCTCCGCCGCTTTTCCGCTTTTCCACTTTCCTTGCGGCGCTTAGTCACTCGCACACACACACAAAATATTCACTCTGCAGCGATTTGCATTCGCCTTTTCATTTTTACCTCTCGAACGCGATTTATTCAGCAATTTCTGCCCTGCCCCCGCTTTTATTTATATTTTTGCTATATTGCACACTGAGGGACTTGGATTTTCCCGTGTTATTTTTCTATACACATAAACAAAGCTCGCGGCGTTTGGCTTTTCTGCATCTCGCGCGCGTTCTCGGTTGGATTTCGCTTCGGTTTCGAACGCCTTGGCAATTTTCGACTCGCTGCGGCTTCAGTACGCCTCCGTGTTATTTTTGTTGTTAATTGTTAACAATAAAGCAGTGCAGCAACAACAAATACAGCGATGCGCGATGAGACTGTGCGGGCGGTGGTTTTTTTTGCGTTTGTTGAAGCAGTGTGGCCAGTGTTGTCACATAAAACTGTTTGCCCAAAAACCGTGAGACCGTCAGTGAATAGTTGCGAAAATACCCTCCTTCTGGTTGTGGATAATATACTAAAAGGGAATATTATGAAATATGGTACTTTTAAATACTAAAAAATTGCCCTAACTGTGTTGCCAGCTTAGCTTGTTTCAGGCTGGATCTAGTATATTTGAATTTGGAATAGCCTTAATATTATATTACAGCAATAAATAAATTTATTTTATAAAATAAATGGTTAAACATGTTCCTCCAGCCGACACTCAACTGGAGTCTTTAGAACCGCAGGACCTACAGCAACATGAAGCCGATGGTTTCTCCATTTACCACTGGATCAAATTGAAGAAATCCGGGCCCTGAGGTGAATTCACATTCCATTCGCAATTCCTTTACCATTTGTGGCAAGGAAGATAAGAAAAACCTCCGAGCCGCCCTTTTCCTAATTTAAGCTATTTACAGCTTAAAAAAAGTCCACTGGTGTATAATTTAAAAATATTATAGAAGTATAATTATAAATAGATTATATAGAAAGGCAGAAAACAAAAGATAAGAATACACTGTAGTCAACTAAACTGAAATTGAATATTTGCAATCTATTTAAAATTTCACAAAATGTAACAAAATGTTACCAATGAACCTTATCGCAGTGAAGTAATTGATATTGAAAGTTGGTATCTTAATTGCTTGATATGCAAGAAAGACATAATCATCATCTTAAAACAGATTTTACCAGCACCGAGGAATACACTGGCACTTCTTGAGCTACGAATTAACAGAATATATTTTGCAATGCCAAACTACGATCACACGGGCGGTGCTCCAGTGGCCAACCCAGCTTATCGGCTACGAATCTTACGACTATTATAATGGTTGTATGCATTATGTGGATCAGGCCGGTGGGCTTGGTGGGGGCTCAGAACTCGCTGCTCTTGCCGTCGCAGGCCACGATCTTCACTTTGTCCACCTTGACGAATTCGTGCACCTCCCGGAACTCCACATCGTTGAGCATCAGTGTCCAGACATTGTCGCAGAATCTGTACGTGTTCAGTTTGCCAGCCTTGAAAGTCACCCGCGCCTTGACCCTCTGGTTGAGGGCGTTGTTGATGCTCTTGTCGAACTGCAGGAGCACCTTAAAGGCCAATCCTGGTGTGATCTGTCCGTACTGCAAGGCGAAAACCCCGGATTACATTGCGATGTTTTTGCCAGCTGCCACCATTTTGTGGGCGAGCCAAACCTCACCTGAATCAGCTCGTCAAGGCTTTCCTGCAGGGTGTTACCCAGCGTGGTGTTGCGGTAGAGCTGGTAGGACATGGCACCTCCGTTTCTATCTGTGTATTGTTTTTTTTTTAATAAATTTTCACAAAGAACCAAAGAATGCGAAGCAATAACAGCAGTGTGGCCAGATGAAAATTTGGCTTACCCTAAAAAATCCCCAAAAACGCAAAAAACGCAGAAACCCTCATGAACGCGCGGTTTGGCATCCAGTGCTGCCCATAACTTCGTTTATCAGGGGTTTTAAACTATTCTAGAGGGCGCTGCAGATGCTTGACCGTTACTATTTAAACATAAAAAGAGATGAGATCAGTCAAATTAGAGTTTGATTTGTAACGTAACATAATGATATCATATATTATTTGAAGGATATATAAACCTATACAGGTTATTGCTCCGAAATCTATTAATTCGGTTTGCCTCTTCTCATTTTTTAACGAAAATCTAACGGGTTTAGGTATTTATCTCTGCGAGCACACTGAGTGAATCCCAAGTAACCGATGCACTGCCGATTCCCAGAAAAACCGAGATCATTAGAAGATGAGCAAGTATCAGGTGCGGACTTTGAGCGAACCCTGATAAGGACCGTGAACTGAGCTAAGTTTTATAAACACTAGATAAGCACTATTGATTGGGTTTATTAATATTCATATTATCTATGTACATATTTCATTTTCGAATCAACTAAAGCATACATATGTTAGTTATTTTTATTTTAGGGAGATGAATAAAATAAAACTGGTTTTCGCAGAAACGCACAGCCTTTGTATGTACATATGTATGTACATGTGGCTCTGCTTATGATGCTGATCAAGAATATTCATACGTACATCCTCTATGGAGTCTCTCTACACCTTTTTTTACCCTATGGGTTCTGAGTATAAAAAATAATACACATCATCCCAGAAATTGTACAAAAAGCACCATAATAAAATACTCAAATGTGCAAATAATAATCAATCAAGCGTACGCTTGCATATTTGTGAAAGGTGATTTCCCTGTTATCAGTGAATCCCAAGTGCTTACCCCGTCTGTAGACGCTTGAAAAAAAAGTTTGAGCAGATAAAGAAACCGGTATTAAAGGGCAAACGAATTGAATAAATTCAATAAACAGATTTTAGTCTCATCCGAAACACCGCTCGACGCAGTTCACAGAATATAAGATGAGCAAGTGGATTCTCGCCGTGCTGTTCCTCTGGAGCTATTCTATTACTCAAATATTTGCCGAAGAAGGTAAGCGTTTTGCTTTAAAAAAATGTTTGAGATTTTTTGTTTGTTTTCTTTGTTCCCAAAACATGAGATTATTGGCGGCACTGCAGCCCATCCGAAAAAGTTCCCAGCGGCAGCACGCCTGGGCTATCGCGATAAGGCCCGAAATCAAACCACATGGTTCTGCGGTGGCACATTGATCAGCAAGCGAGTGGTTTTGACGGCTGCCCACTGTTTCTACACAGATATGTAAGTGTTTAATCATAAGTTAAACTATAATTCTAATTACAAATATTTCCAGTGGAGCGGTGAACGTGGTCCGGTTGGGAGAACTAGTCTTCAACAGCGACAAAGACGATGCCCAGCCGGAGGATTTTGAGGTGCTAAAATTAAAGGAGCATCCAAGTTTCAATTATCCCGCACTCTACAACGACATAGGACTCGTCCATTTGAGTCGGGATGTGGTATTCAATGCTTATAAGATCCCCGCCTGCCTGCCCTACACCAGTGGCCAGCAGCTTCGTTACTTCATAGCCATCGGCTGGGGTCTAACACATGCTACCCGAGGGCAGCAGTCCAAGGAGCTGAGAAGAGTGGACCTCCAGAATTTTGGAGTGAGATGTGCGCAAACTACGGAACGGAACGAGGATCTGCCCAATGGATTCGATGAATTGACCCAGTTGTGCGTGGGATCTCCGCAGCACAAGGACACCTGCAACGGGGACTCGGGCGGGCCCCTGCTCATTCGCCATATTGGACAAGGATGTGCCTACCAAGTCCTTGGTATAACCTCAGTGGGCATAGCCTGTGATACTCCGGGCATTCCCAGTTTGTACACAAAGGTGTTCTTTTACCTTGAATGGATACGAAGTGAAATGAATGCTATTTAAATTTCAAATTAGTTGATTAGTGAAATAAATTATTTAATAAATAGTAAAATGATAACGAACAAATTAACAATAAAACGCAACGTTTTTACCATTTAGTTCTCTGTTTTGTTTTTACTCTTTATTTGTTTTGTGTGTGTGGTTTTCCGCTAAGAGTGATTCCATTTCATGTTTTTCCGTTTTACAATTATAATTTTACAATAGTTTCAACTAAATAAATAATAACAATTTATAAATATAATTTCTCTTACTTCTTCCCTCCCGTACATCGCATGCTCGGCTTGTTTATAAATAATTTGATCGCATCGAGTTCTAAACAACACTTTCTGGCATAAACAATAATTTGAAAAATCGTTTTTGATTTCTTTGATTTGATGTTCAATTTGCTTTCTTGATCATTACGCGGTGTGTTCAACTTAGTGGCTATAAATACCAGCTAATGCTACCTAAATATATATAAATATATAAAAATAAAGGTCGAGTCTACAAATTGCAACGAAATAACAAAAAAAAAACCTATAGAAACCGAGGATCTATATGCAATAAATAAATACTTAAGTACTAACATCTGTAGCTTATGTACAAAACAATGTCAAGTTTTCTAAGAAGCCAAAAACCGATTTGCTTATTGTGTTTAGAACCCTCTCTCTCTCTCATCCTTTGTAACTCGATTTCCATTAACATCTCTTTGCTGTTTTATTGTCTATTTCAAAGCGCCGCCCGGCGCGACGCAACTAAGCGGGGGAGTCTGGCTGTGAACCTGGTAAAGAATACATACGAAACAAACTCCGGCGGCTGAGGATGACATCTATATGTATAACACTAAACTCTATGCTCTGGTATCGTATGTGTGGATAGCTTTACGCGACTACTACTTGTGCCCGATGACGAGCGTGTAGTTGGCTGTGCTGACTGTCGACGACAACGCCGACAGTGCTGGTCATTTGGCCAGCTTGAGGATCTCCGTTCGGCCAGCCGGAGTAACCGTGGCAGTAGCTCCCACTCCCACTCCCACTGCTGCTGCAGTTATTGGTCCAACTCCCGATCCCGTTGCGGGCGGAGCCGGTGCAATGCGTATGGGCTTGGCTCGCTGCTGCTGCTGCTGAGTGAAGAGGCCACTCAGTGTGGCCGCCGTGCTGGCGGTCAGCATCATGCTGGAGCCACCACTTGTGTTGTTGGCCTGGCGCTTGCTCCGCGCCAGTCCATTTATTTTGTTATTCGTTGAAGAGGGCGACTGCTGTTGTTGCTGCTGTTGCTGCTGCTGCTGTTGAAGATGATATTGTTGTTGGCCGCCAATTACGGCTGAAGCGGCAACTGCTGATGAGGATGTGGCTGCGGCTGCGGCTGCAGCGGGTGTCGAGGAGGCTGAAATGTTATCCAACTCAGTCATTGCTTCTTGTATGGCCCGCTCGAGTTGCGAGTTCAGTTTGCGGCTCCTTTCGTGAGGTGTTTGTTGTATGTGGTTCGAGTTTTTGGTTTCAGAGGTTGGTTGGTTGGGTTTTCGGGTATTCGTTGGGGTTGTTGGTTGGTCATGATGATGATGATGATGATATTGCATACACACACACACATGGAGTTACACACACGTTGGGGTGTTGGCAGAGGGCAGGGTTTAATTTCAGGTTTTGGTTCAGCGCATTAAAAATAAAGAAACAAGAATATTAATTAGCAAAATTAAAACAGTGAATGTGTAAATAATAATAATTAAAAAAAATAATAATGCATTTTAATGCCAATTCAATAGCTAAACAACTAGAATTCTATCTACTTTTTTGAAGGCTTAACAAATGTAAAGGCTGCAAATAAATAAACTACTAAATAAATTATCTAAATTGCTAAGACTTGAAAAATTAACTACAAACTATAAACAGCTTAAAAAATTAACTACGACAATAGCAAAACTTGATTTTTGCAAAACAATTTTATTAAAAAAAAAAACAATACCTAAATAAGAATACAGCAGGAATTCAACGATATACACTCAGGGGACCACAGAAATAGCTGTGCTTTTGAAATCAATGGAAGTACTGTCCAAAAATATACTACAGGACTTCGAAGGATTGCCAAAAGGGTGAAAGTGAACGATAAAAACCCTTAATTTGTGTAGGCAATTAATATTAAGAGGTTAACATAAATTTATCTTAACGATATAATCAATCAAATAGTTCACAAAATATTTACATTGTACATTTTTTCGTTAACATCGACATTCTGTTCAATATTTTTCGATAAATCCAATTTCGATATATACATATTCGATTTATATCATATCGAGCTCGTTATTTCAAAATAAAACAATAATTGCTAAAGTGATTTCCAATCCACCCAGCTATTTCTGTGGCATCCTTTATATAAAAATAAGAAAAAGGTTGAGCTACATTGCTGGTGTTCTGGTGCTCCGCCTAAAGTTCCCTGAAATCCATTTGCTGTCCCCTGGAAGCTCTAAAAGATCTCTTGTTGTTTGATCCCCCCCTGTTCTTTGATCCCACCCTGCCCACGATCGATGCTCACTTTCTCGTATCCTTTTGGGCTTTGTGATGCGCTTCGAGACCCTCGGAGAGACTCTGCAACGAGTTGACCGGTATCAGTTCGGAGGTGGAGCGACCGCCGCCGCCAAACCATTGGACCCACACATGATCAAACTGTTGCGACGGCGTGCACACTCCGTCGGGCATCTTGACGATCTTACCGGGCCAGGCGGGATGGCCACGGGCCGGACCCCAGATCAGTTCCCCAATGGCAAAGGAGCGCGGCGGCATTAGGAAGTTACCACCTGCCCCGGGCGTGGGCGTGGCACGGGCAGCTCCTCGCTGCGGTCGACGTGAACGCTTGGTCGGCGTCCTGACCGCCTCGACGACGATGGCTGGCGCTGGTTCTGGTATCGGAGTGGCTGCCGTTGCAGTTGTTGTGGGCGACTCTACGAAAGGCACACACACTCACATAGAGACTTGGGGGCTAAGGCTGTGGTTACTCAGTTACAGAGGCGATCCCAGGCACCAGCGGGGGACAGAGGTTACAAATTAAAAAAGAGGTGCAGGTGCAGGTGCAGGTGCAGGTGCAGGAGGTGTTCATGCAGTGGCCAAATGGAAGGTAGTGTCGTGGCAGTGGGTTAGAGTGTGGCGGATGCAGTTAGTGCTGGTCACCGATGGGGCCTTACCCTGGTAGTCAATGTTAACTACTTTGTGGCTGTGGATGAGGGTGTTGTTGGGATTGCTGTTCGCCAGCTGGCGGTGCACAAATTGGCGGTGGCCCGCCACAGCAGTGGTGGTTAATGGGGTAGCCGACAATGATGGCGACGACGACGACGACGTTATGGACATGGAAGCGTTTGCGGATGATGTGGAGTTGATGTGTCGCATACCTTGTCCCTGCATCAAACTAATCCCGTTTTCCGTGACTCCCTGTGAAGTGATGTGAATGCGCCGGATCTTGGGCTCCGAGTGCTTGTATATCCCGCTGGGCTGGGTGAATAGATTGTTGCCGCAGATGCCTAATAGGGGGAGGAATTAGAGAGATTCCGATTAGAGTTCCGTCAGGATTCAAGACAAGCCTTTCCACTTACTCCTCTCACAGTCCGTGGATGAGGGCGACTGCCTGCTCTCGGCACTTTGCGGCGACACAGCCGCATCCGGCTCCGAGCTGGACACGCATTGCACCTGCCAAGACAAGAATGGATTAGGTTACCGCAGCGTTAAGAAGCTTCAAAGCACTCACCATATCGCTGCCGCTGCTTCGATGGCTGGGCGGTCGTTCCGGACTTCGCGGACTACAGGTGGTGGTGTCAGGCGGACTGGCAGCTGCCGTTCCCTGACGATTCATCAACCCGGACTCGGCCACATAGGTGGTGGTCTGGGCGGCTGCAGGCTGTAGGCTGATCTGCGTGTGGGACTGCGGAGCTGGCTGGGGCTGGTGCTGAGGCTGAGGCTGGTGCTGGATCTGGATGGTGGTGGTCGTGGGACTAGCCTGGACGAAGGAAGCGCCGCCCTGCTGGCCGGTCGGCATCACCAGACCCATGGGCGTGGAGTAGATCTGTCCAATGGGGCTCAACTGGCCATTAGCACCCACTATGTACTGCTGACCCCCGGCGCTGGGCGAGATGAAGGAGGGCTTGCTCTGTGGCGACGGTGTGCGCAGCATTACGGGACCCTGGGGCGTCAGTAGACTCGTCGTGGGCATGTTCTGGATCTGCAGTAACGTGGCATCCGGGGCCATCACCAAGCCAGCCGGCATTAGAAGCTGCTGCCCAATGAGATTCACCTGCTGCAGGATCTGGCCGTTTTGGAGGAGCAGCTGCTGGGTCTGCGGGGCCGCTTGTGGATTCGGCTTGTTCACCACGATTCCTTGAATGCCGGGACTGAGCTGGAACTGTTGCGGGAATTGGGGAGCAGCTGCCGCCGCTGCTGCTGCTGCTGCCGCCTGCTGGTGGAGCAGGGCGGGTGCCTGACTGGGTATGCTGGGCGAGATCTGGGGCGATAGCGTCTTAGCGGGTGAACTCGGCGGCGGTGTGCTACAGATTGAGCTCTTGCGCTTTCGCGCTCTTCTCTTGGTGTCCGGCGAGCTGATGATCAGGGTTTGCGCAGGAGGGGGCTGCGGCATGGCCAGCAGCTGCTCCGCTTGCTGTTGGGTCTGGGACTGATGCTGCTGCTGATGCTGCTGGACGATATAGCCGCCGTTGGGCAGTGTGTTGAGCAGAACTGCAGTCTGCGGCTGGTTGGTGGCTCCTCCTGCCGCCTGATTGATCTGCCCCGCCTGCGAGGTGATGATCTGATGGTGAAGCAGCTTGGCCCCGCCAGAGTTCAGGATGACTGTGCTGCTGCTGCTGCTACTGCTGCTGGAACTTGCCGCAGCCACTGCAGTGGGCTGACTGACGATGTAGCCACCGCCAGGCTGCGGATGCAGCTCCGCCGTCTGCTGCTGCTGTTGCTGCTGGATGATGACACCACCCTGTCCCGGCTGACCCGGGCGATGGTGTTGCTGCGCCTGTGCCTTGTTGCTGGGCGTGGGAATGACCAGAAGCTGTCCCGAGGACGTCATGATCAGTTGGCCACCGCCGCCCGAAGGACCCATTGCCCCGGCCATCGACTGAAGCTGTGCCACTGCAGAGTTGGAGCTGCTCAAGGTGGTGGTCACCGGGCGTGCCGTTAAAGTGCCCGTGCCCGCCGTGGAGGTCACAATGCTTCTGGTCAGCGTGGCCATGGCTGCACTGCTGCTGGCCACTGGCAGCCGCTGGCTGGATATAAAATGTGCCTGCTGCTGCTGTTGCTGGCGCATCACGCGGAGATGGGCGGGCACGGTGACTGGCGCTGGAGTTGGAAGATTGCCCTGGGGCTGGGTGCGCATCTGCAGCACCTGCGGCTGGATCTGGACCTGCAACTGGGGCTTGGGTGAGGCCGAGGGTGTGCTCTTCGCCGAATCCATTGAATCTGTGGGCGAGGAGAGGCTCTGCCGCGGACTCTCGTGGCTGGTGGAGATGGCGCCCACCTGTTCGGGTCGCTTCTCGAGTGGCGGCGTTTCGGCAGCACTGCTGGATACGGGCGACTCCTGGGGAGCTGGCACCACAGTTACGCTGGTTATCTGCGGTTTCTGTGGCCGCGCAAAGGCGGTGTCCACCTGCAGGGAACGGGCTCCGACCATGGGAGCACTTTGTGGACTACTCACGGGCACTGGCTCGGCCTCCCATTTGCCAAAGAGCGAGAGTCGTCGCATCCTTTGGCGCTGCAGCTGTTGGAGTTGCTGCTGTTGGAGATTTTGCTGTTGCTGCTGCTGCTGTTGCTGGGAGCTATGCACGATGGGTTCCTGGGGCAGAGCTCGCGCAGTGGATGTTGCCGGCACTGTTTTGGTTATATCCAGACCCACTCCTCCCAGGGAATTGTGGAGCAGTGCCGTTTGCTGCTGCAAATAGCCAGCGGGATCGTCCTTGAAGTTGGGCTGCTGCTGTTGCTGCTGGGTAATGTTGGTGGCTCCTCCCGCAAAGGCAACAGTCGCTGGAGGCGGCTTTATCACATGTCCCGCCACTGAACGCTGGGGTGCAGCTCCGCCAGCTGGAGCTAATGCTTGACTAGTTGGCACCGCACTCGAGACCGGAAGCTGGAGCGGAAGCGGGTGCGAGGACGTCGCTGTGGACGCGGGCGTGGTCGAGATCCGGACCGAGGCAGGTAATTTGTTATTGCCATATTTGTGGCAATCAGCGTCTGCAAATGGAGCAACAAATTGAAAAGGCAAAGTCAGTGAAAGGTCAAGATACACATTCTCTCTCTCTCGCTCAGGCTCCGTTTGGTTATGCAAAGCGCGTCGCGTCCTTAAAGTGCCCGCAACGTGTCCGAACCCCACCGAGAGCAAAAGCCACCCACAAAGGTCGGTTAAAGTTTGAAAGCCGAGGCGGAAAAGGGATACAAAAAGGGGGCCAAGCGACCCGAATTAAATCAGAGCACACAGACAGAGAGACAGACGTGCGGCAAAAGGTTCCACTCCACAAAAGAGAAATGCTGGGCTGGTCTATAAGCTTAAGCATATAATGGCAGACTTATAATTAAAAAGGTTTACCTCCCCAAAAAACAAAAAGGCAGCGATGCAGGCCAACCGCGGTGAAATTTAAATTCATTTAGCTAGGCAGGCAACAACGATTCCCAGTAAATACTCGCCACACCCACACAGACCGCATCCTGGCCAGCCAAGGGCGTCAGTCCCCCATCACCCACACCCACAGAACCACCCACCAAACTGCGATGGCTCGCGAAAATTTCTAAATCGCGCAAAACTTTTGCTTTGTGCGGGCGGTTTTAATGCGACGCTGATTGGACTCTCCACCCCGAAGGATTGCTGGGGGAGGATTGCAAGTGAATGGCTGGTAGATTGCTCCAGTCTGGGCTGCATACATACTGTACAAGGTGTGGTGGCAGTGGACGCGCTCAAGCAAACTTTTGCCATCAAGTCCCTTTTGTTTCAATTAACCTTTTCATTTTAAAGTTTTTAACAATGTTTGCCAAATGTTGAGCCGAGCTGAGCGGGAGTTATCTTCTCTCCCTTCGGAAATGAATGAATGAATGAATGAATGAATGTGGGAGCAGCTTGCGAAACCCTTTTACCCCCCAATCGGCAACAGTTTTGCCGTGTTGTTTTCCCTTTTTTTTTGCTCCCCTGCAAATATCTCAAATGGAAATCAAATTGCTTTGAATTGCTGGAAGAAGAACCCTTTCAGAAACTCAACCCGCCTGCGGCTGTTGCAGATAACAGCGTAGTTTGGGATGCTGAATTGCTGCGGTGCGGTGTCAATGGAAGGGAAAGTTTCTGCAACTGCTGCTTCCCGGTTGATTGCAAACGGGGACTGGGGACTGGGGGAATCCAATGCAAATAGTCCAGCGAATTAGTTATATACCTCAGCACTGGCCGGTGAAAAAGAGTTGTAGAAAACTCAAATACAAAGGTTTTTAGACGGCCATTAATAAGGAATTTCTTCATACGGCTGTCGTTCTTAGGTATAGACAGTGGGAAGTACTGTCAACTAAGAAAAAACTTCCTAAACAAAAGGAAATTTCTCCGTTAACTTTAAAAAGGTTTCCCATTTTCAGGCAAATAGCCCTAAAAACAAGAAGATTTTTCTAAATTAAAAAGTGGCCTTCTTATGGCAATTTTAGATAAACATTTTTATAAGTGTATAAGTAAAAACATAGGTAATTTATTTGTACAGTGTCCATGTGCAGCAAAGGCTGGACACAGGACATAATAAAAGTTGCATTCATTCACTTAAATTTCATGAGAAATTCAATTTATTTTATATAAAGCATCAACTTTTATTGTTATAGTATTCAATAAAGCCTCTAAAAATAGAGAAAATCTTGAAAACTTAACAAGACTTTGGGTGTCTCTGGCTAATTGGCTTCCAGTGACACTGAAGTCAAAGAATAACTTTTCCAGTTTTCCCTCTTTTCGTGTCACCTTCAAAAGCTGCTAAAGCTACACCCAAAGACCCATTCCGAGAAATCTAGTGCTTAGAGGCAAAGCTGTCCAAATTGCTGGGAGCATTCTCAAGTGTGAATGGCAGCAGTTGGGGGTCTTTAATAAACATAACATTTATTTATCATGTTGCTTCGCTCGATTTAAAGCGCCTGCAGCGGAGAAAAGCGAGAGGGAAACCGGGAAACTAGGGGAAACCCGGTGGGTGGCATTTTAGAGGAGAGATGGAAGTCTTTGACTAACGCGTTGTTTTGTCGGAAAGCGTCAAGTTCCTTTGACTGGCGTCACACAAAGGACAAAATCAAAACAAGCTGAAGAAAGGATGAGTTGTTTGAATGGGGACAGTAAGCAGGTATGGGTGGGTCGGGAAGCAACCGAAATGCACTTCCTGCATCCATCCCCTATAGAGTAAGCTTGTTGAACTCGGCGCTTTCGCTGTGTGTTTGTATTTGTGTTGGCGTTCGTTTGCCAGTGTTCGCCTTGTATTTTTATCCTCTTCCTGCCCCGTTCCTGACTTCTTCCACCTCCGTATCCTGTGCATCTATCTGTAGCTCTCACTCTACAGCTCTGTATAGCTGTGGGTTTTTGTGTGCAGTTTCACTTTATCATTGTCTAGGCATCGTTTTTCACTTGGCAGCAGAAGCAGCAGCAGCCATAGTGAACATCGAGCACCTTTTTCACTGCATCTGTTTGCAGAGCCTCACGCACACACTCGAAGCATGTGTGTGCTGCTAACAGGTGAGGTCACAATTTTGGAACTATCGGGGGAATAACTAAAATTATGAAGGGGCCATGGTCTCCTTAAAGGGGGAAAGGTAAGCCTTAAGTGATCTTTTTTGTATATATTTTTAGGCAAGCAAGTTTATTATTATTTATTTTGCTTCTGTAATAGGTAATTTCTCTTTAAAAGTAAAAATTACGTTGCACACATCGTGAATATGGTTTATTTTATTTGTTCAATTTATTCTTTTCTTCTTTAATTGTCAAACGTATTTCCCTTTAAGACTTTGCTAAAAATCTTTAAAGTCATTTTCTTAACCCCAACTGTGAGCAAACAAAAGTCTATATGTGTGTGTATAGCAATTGTGTGCACTTCCTGCTGTGCTCCATTTTGGCCTGGCTTTGCTTAGGATTTTCCTTGGCCCAGCCTGCACTTTTCGCACGTATCTACACTAGTTTTCCTTTCGGCCTGACCTCACCTCCGGCCATATCCTTCTCCTTCCGCAACCCATCTCAGGCTCACCCTGTGCATCCGTCGTCGTCGTCGTCGTCGTCTTCGCCTTGTTCGTCGTCAGTCGTTGTCGCTGTCGTCGTTTTTATTGGGGTTTTCGTTTCGTTTCTGCTTATTTTTTTTACTTTTGCAGTTGCGCAAAAATGCAGGCATCACATTTTTCTATAGCATGCTTTTGGGCGCTGCAAATGCTCGTCCCCCAAGGGGGCGCTTTGACAGCCAGGGTTGCCATGGCGCCGATAATAAGCAAAAAAAGAACCCGTCTGTCACTGCTGCAGCTCTCAAATGAACTGGCGAATTAAAAAAGGCTTTTCTACTTTGCGATGCATATACGATGCCTTTTTGGTCTCATTAAAAAGTTGTAAATCATAAAGGTTTTCGACTTGACAGCCCTTAAACTATTACTTTAATTCTTTAGCTGGTTTCCTAAACTTTTATAGAGAATCAAAGAACCGCCTGACAACCCTGGCCAAATCATATATAAATCCCATATTATAAGTACGATTTTTCAAGTATTTATACAGTTCATTTGATATATTTTCCCCCCCACTCACCTTTGTTGGCCAATTCAAGTGCAGTGGCTATTGCCGCTGGGGCTGTTGATGTTGCTACTGCTGACGAGGATGCTGAGGAGGCTGTTGTCGTCGTTCTGGCTGTCGATGTCATCAGTGTGGAGAACACATCGCTGACAGTTGCTGCTGGCCCAGATGCGGATACGGATACCGATACGGACACATCTTTGACAGCCTGCTGCTGCTTTAGATGTTGGGATTGCTGCTGCTGCTGTTGCTGTTGTGGTTGCAGTTGCTGAGATTCAAGAAATCGCCGCTGGTGAAGGCAAGGTGTTGGCATTGACGCCTCCGTCGGCGACTTGAGCGGCATATTGGGCACCTGCAATTAGCAAAAGGCAACAAATTGGCATAATTAGTGGAAATGCTTTGCAACAATCAAATTAGGCGCCGCAGTCACCCAACAAAGCCCGCAAACCAACACAAACGACGACGTGGAGACCGCACTGGCTGTCAAATATGAAATCGAAAATTTAATCAGCGCGCTCGGAATGCCAAATGCCCAAACCCCCGGGTCCACTCCACCCCACTCTGGGCACACACACACATCGCACATCGCATGGGGAACCGCACACTCGGCGGGGTGTGAGAGCTCGCTCGCTATTAATTTGCATGGGGAAACGTGAGTCGCATTCGTTAAAAATTAGATAAGCGCTTGGGGCGCCATTTGGCATTAACGTTTTCATACCCTTCAATTAGAAAAATACGCCTCGGCTAATCTACGAAATGTTGCCTCACATAAAGGTCTATTATTTCAGCTAATAAATTTTAATGCTTTGAGTTTCCGGAACTTTTAAGAGTTGATATACTATAAACGTAAATATATTAAAATGGGGGATATATGGGTCTATGATACTGTACTTTAAATTTTAAGTCGAATTTTTAGTTAACTTAGCACAATATAGTCATAGGTATCTGGAAAACACTGCACATATGCACATATATGTACATAGTAGACTTCTGCATGAATGTACTCATTTGTAGCATAACAGATCTGTACAGTAGTGTAGAGTTCTTAAAAATACTGCACCCAATCCTTTCTGTACAGTATACTCTATAGGCCAGAAGTAGATAGCACAACATTTTTAGTGTGCCCACTTTACGTGAGTGCAGTATATGGTTGTACCCTTCGGGAGTGAGTACTATATTTGCTGTACAGCTTGTTAGTTGTACAGCTTGTTAGTTGTATGTGTACAACTGTGCAGATGAGTTCAGTATTCTTCAATAAGTGCATAAAAATGGTACATAAAATAATGTTTCTCCATTCTAATATTAAAAATTTAAATATAAATTCTTTAATAAAATAAAATTCTTTATAAGAAATACATAGTACACACGAGAACTCTATATGTGTGCATGTACCAGTCATGAAGTTTCACTCACTGTACAATAAGTCAACTGCACACCAAAACACTGTACAGTGCCTGACTACTGCACACCATTTTTGCTGTACTCATAAACAGCTGTACAGCTATGGAATGAGTGAGAACACTGTCTGTCAAAACAGAGAATACTACCCTACTCACTCACATCCAAGTATACTGTGCAGTAAAAAGTGTGTTCCCGTTTCTAGAATAAGTGATTCATTTGTCGTTTTGGATGCATTCATGCAGAAGTCTAGTACATAGTTCTATCCTTTAGGGTTATATTTAATGATCTGATAATTGAAAGTTAAACATCAAGGTCTAAATGAAATCTCTGATTAATTAATTAATTGTACAGTGTCATAACCGCATAAAAAAACAGCATATTCAGTAATCTATGAGAAGTAAAGAAAATATGACACATTCTTCACTTGTTTTTTCTGCAATCAATGTAAACGGATTATTTGGGGTTCCCCGAAATCAGCAAACTCGCTCTACCAAATTCAAATCAGATTTTGGCCACATTGTAAATTCAAATTATTACCGGCGAGAACTCCCTCCCCCCCATTTGTGTGCAAATTGATGAGTCAAAACATTGGGTTGATTACTTTGGAACACGACCTTGGGCCCCGGGGCCTGGGCATAGCACAGTCCAATTAGCATTTTGTAAATGAATACCCGACTACAACGACAACGAAGCCCCGGCCGAGTACACATGTAATCCAATCAAATGCATCAAATTCATCATTATCGAGTTGGGCTTTGGGTGAGATCAAAAGACTGGCAAATGTGTTGCCATGGCGACCGCAGAGGTACCCACCCCTTCCGCAGCATCTACTCCTCCTTCGCCTCCACCTCATCCTCGACTTGCTTTTGGGCGCAGCAGGTGCGCATGGAATTTATGCAAATGAATCGACCGGCAAAGGTTTCGATTTGCAGGCCTTTGCCCGCAAATCAGCTCATCCTCCTTCGCTTTTATGAACCATGACGACTACGAAGAGGGAGCTGGGATGTAGTGGTGACTGGGGGTTGGCGACGATGATGGACGACCCTTTTGGGACCGTGCACTTTTTGCCATTTCAATCAGTGGATGGCAATTGCTTCATTGGCCAGCCAAGCGATGGAAACGTGTCGCAACCATTTTTGGGTCAGCAATTTGTACAAAACACTCGGCAACGGACCTTTTAGGATCCGGCACTGGCACTGGCGGAACATTCAAGTGAACATTCCGCAGACCAAAGTTGGTTATTAAACATTAAAATGTTTCACTGCCTCTCATCCTTGCCTTCCTCCTGCTTCTCGGCTTTGCTTTTTATAGCACTGACCGACAGACGGGGACCAAGGAAAAGGAGCAATTGGAGGAGGCCATAAAGTGGCCCAAGTAACCTGACAAACGACCCGAGGAATAAAGCCCGGGGGAGCCCGGTGGCCCGGTGGTACTGTGAGCCAAGTGCTGAAATTAAACGAATCATTGGCGAATAAGTAGAGGATAATGAAACGTGAAACTGGAGGCCATCTCTCTGGGGGGAATTGCGTTACAGCCTTACTCCGTTTAAACAGAGAGAGAGAAAGCCAATTTATTCATAGTGTGAAGAGGAAAGAGTCTATTAATTTGCCACGCCCTGCTGGTAAAAGATAAATCCATTATGTACATTCATTTCAAACTGAAATCACAGCCAAAATCCCATTCCTTGATGTCTGCTTGCTTGGTGCAACTTGTGCTGTTGCTCGTCCCCTTGATGCTGTGTTGCCTTTGTGGCAGTTTCAAGTGCTGTTTTTGTTGCAGCTTGGCTATGCCACTTAGTCAAAAGGCAGTTGGCGTCCGTCTTGCCGCAGAAAGCAAACATAATTTCAACTTTTGAAATGCAATAAAACCACAGCTCATCCCCCCTGGCAACACACAGATCCCCGCCGGCTTAGAGGCAATCCTCCTGCCCCTCCTCCTCCTGTTATGCGAAAGCAAACAGACAAACAAATGGATGTAGAACATTTCGCATTTGCCAACTGGGTCGTCTGGGTTCGGAATTGGGGTTGTTGTTGGAGGTTCTCTGTCGGTAGATCTCCTTCCAGCCGTGTCTGCCTGGCAAATTATATTCGTATATATAATAAATGGTGAAAATAAAAAAATTACACAAATGCAAATGCAAGCTGCAATCAAACGTTGCCATGCCAATGGCAGAAGCTCTCCCTCTGTTTGGGTCTCCTCTATTTCTCTGGTGAAAATTCGATGCGAGTTTAAAACATAATATCCAAATTTAATTGGCATTTAATGGAAAAATAATTAAGCAAAAGCTGTGCACGTCCTGCTGCTCGGTGGCTGTTGCAGCTTCTGTTGGTGACAGCAAGAGGAGCCAGAAGCCACGTCGGGTGCTGCTGCACCTTCAATGTGATGAACGACTATTTGATTACTCGTTAAATTTGCATTCAATTGCTTGTAGAACTTGTGCATTAATTTATTTTATTTATTATTAAGTAATAAATTGGTTTGCATTTGAAGGAAACGGGTTCTTGATTGACAAGATTTCCTGTTTTTATTTTTACTCAGGCACTAGTAAGCTAATTTTTCTAGTATTCTTTCCAATTTTTTAAAATCTAGTTACCTTATAACTTACTCATATTTATTATATCTATAGCATCGCATTTTAAACTCTAATAACACGTTTAACATATGATTGAAATATTAAAACTAAATTACTGTTTATACTTAAACAAGTTAATTATTTAGTCATTTAGTTTATACCTCTGACATTTGCTTTTTATGAGATATTTATCATCTCTTGACATTTTCAGTAAGCTAATATATTTTCGTTTTTATTTTATATACACGACATTATCTATGAGTTTTGTCAAGTAACTATAGCTACATTTAAATACATATTTTAAGCTTAACTCAGTGACAAAATTTTAGAAAAATTTATCTTCATTTTTCCTTAAAATTCTCACATTCATTCTTTCCTGGCAATTGGTTTCCCTGGCAAACCGAGCATATCCCATTGGATATATGCTGAACAGCATAATGGCCACCAAAATGGTTATTAGCAGGAACAGAAGCAAATCCAGCCAAGCGTTGAGGCGACACGTTGACACTCTGCATACACACAGAGAGCGTGCGGCTAATGAATACAACCATTACACACATGACTATACATATAATTGAAAATATATTCATATATACATATATACATTGGCTGTTTACACAAACCAAAGTGTCCATATATAGTGCATATTTGACGTATTAACTGGGCTTATTCCGGGCCGAGAATGAGAAGGAGACGCGGCCACAGAAAGGGGCGTGTTATACACGCAACAAAATGCAAGCGAAAATGCCAGCGAAATACCAACAAACATTGCACTTTTGCATGCATAATTGTGAAAATTAAAACGAAACTCAGGCAGACATCCAAGCGTTAGGGGCGGTTCCATGTCCATGTGGAGCTGTGCGGGAGGAAGGGTTGCTCACCAGGGGGGTGGCCATGCCGGAGTCCAGCCGTGGCAATATGCAAACGAGCTGGGCGAGACTTATGCTGGCGGCGGGGGAGGGGCGCCGGTGCAGGTGCGAAGCATGCACAGGTGCACCGTCGGTGTTGGGTTTCATTAACGTCATAATGACTGTCGGGCGGCTGACTGCTTTAATCCTTTGTCGGGGTGGACTCTACCTCTGTCTCTGGCCCGGGCTTTCAACCAGCTCGGACACGGCCTCGAACTCGGACCTGGACACGGACACAGACCTCCTTCGGGCAATTGTGCGCGCACTCGCAACAGGAACTTGCTGCGCTGCCGGATATGAGTAATCGCTCAGTCACGTCGCCATTGGAGAGTCCTGCAGCAAGATTTTCCTGTCAGGACCGGGCTCCTTCTCCTACTGCAGGGCAACGAGACCGAGTGCAGTGCCATGACGTAACCCACAGCGGAAATCGCTCGACGGTCGCCGGGCGGGCGTGCGTGCAATTCCCTGGTTAATGCTCGATTCTCTGCTTAGTTTCATGTCGGTTCGAGGGGACGGAGAGTGTCCTGCCTGCAGGATGCCATTTAAACTAAATTGAAATGCAGAAGCCTTGAAAGAACCCACACAAACTGTATGCATTTCACCGCCCTGGCATTGGAACTCGCTTTAAGCGGAAATTAAATCAAATTGAAGCGACAGTGCACGTCAGTGAACAGGAAATGCAGTCGAACTTTCTATATAGTATATATACACAATCGCTGAGCCATGCAAAAAATCGAGTTATGTACTTCTAGCTTTACATATATGTATAAGAATTTCCTCAGCATGGCCGTCGTTTTTCTTGAAAGTATTTGAAGCTCTAAGCGGAAATTAAATTAAATTGCAGCGACAATGCGCATCAGTTGAGAGGATAAAGTGTGGAAATACATATATATCTGTATAAATATCCTGACTGAAAGCCACAAACGAATTTACTTAGGGAGGTCCTTCAAATATATAAAATTCTTTTAGGGATTAAGGCTAAATGCAACTAAAATTTTGAAAAAAAAACATAGCAATGAATGTGTCCTTTAAACTTTGCAAAATTAAATTCTTTTCTGTGTACTTTTGCCATAAAGGACTCACAAACTGGTTGAAGAAGCCCGCTAACTGCTCTGTGGCATTGATATCGATTTATAGAAACTATAGAAACTTTTCGGGGCAGTTAAAGGATTAAATGTGCAACTCGAATTTCTTTCTGTGAAATGGGAAAAGCAACTTGTTCACTGGCTGTGTAGTCCCCCAAAAGAAAACTTTTTCCGATGGCTTCAACTGTGTCAGTCACGTCGACCAGAGGGTACCTGGACACACATACATATATATATCTGGCTCTACCTCTGTACTTTTCCACCTTCAACCGGGCATGGCAACCACTCTTCAGCGGTTCACTCAACCGAACCCCTCTCGACATGTCTGCCATCCCTGCTCGTAGCCAGTGTCGTCCTGTTGCAGGTCCTGCTCCTATTCCGGGCAATGCCACGCTGTCTGCTCACGGCGCGGCGAACAACATTTAATTTGGACTAATGAAGTTTCCACAAAAACTGGACACCAGAGAGTGAGAGAGGTGCGCGAAGAATCGAGTGCCTGAAATTCAATTTCTGCCACCAAAACTGCGAAAATCCCCAGACAGCCAGCCAAGTGGGGTAAAGTCGAGTCAAGACAAGTCAAGTCTTCCTGCTCACTTTCGAGTGACGTGCAAATTACCCCCGAAAAAACAACAACAACAACAAATAAGAGCCCGAGCAAGATGAGGAGACGATGGAAACAACCATTGCAGCCCCGTAGCCGATACCATTCCCATTCCCATCACCATCCCCATCCCACCTGCCACCTGCCGCCTAATTGTTTTAGTTGTTGTTCCATGAATATGCTAAATTGTCTGCTACAGCCTGCCCTTCGCATCCGTATATCCGTGGCCTCGCTCTGCAAATGTTTATAAATGCAAATTGGCCGAAAAGTGCAGCAGCAGTTGGATAGGAGCCGTATAGCAGTAGGAGGAGGAGGAGGAGCAAGGAGGCACTGGTGCTGGTGCTGGAGCTGGGAGGATTCCGAATGACGGACGTGCTTGGCTGCATTTTGGTGTGTGCGTCAGAAACAGGCGAGAACCGGGAACTGCTAACTGCCAGCCAGGGTCCGTTGATTGAGGCACTCGGCCTGCGCGGGGGCAGCCCCGAATGACTGAATGAGTGACACCGAAACAATGTGCCGCGATAGCCGCCATCGCCCGCGGCTCACTTTCGTTTTCGTGGCCCTGACACCGCCATGCGCGATTCGCGATTGGGACTGCGATTGCGATTTGCGATACGGTTTCCAGAGCAGAGCTCCCCAGGCAGCCTTCACGCACATTCAGCTCAAGTCAGCTGGGCCACAAGTTGTTCTCTGGCGCGTAATTCGGTCTCAGGTGGGGAATACCAGGGGTTAAAGCCTTTGGTTTTATTTTAAAATGAGTTTTGTGTATATTAAGAGTCACAGTATTATTATTCAGATCTGGAAATATTCATACAAATTGGGTTCATTTGCTATATAAGAATAAATATGAAGAAAAGGGTACAAAAAGGCTTTCTATGACAAAGAAAAAGGTAACAAAAGACTCCAATAAAGTTAAAATATATATAACTTGTGAAATTTAAAAAATACAATCAAATACCATTAAATCAAATCGATATTAAATATTTCAAAAACAATAACTTATAATTTAATTGAAGCCTAGAATATCAGTAAACTTTGTTCGATTTTTAAACTACAAGTTACTTAAATAAATAATTTATAAGTTAATTTGTAGGGTAATCAATATCCCTATTAAATGTTTGTATGCCAGCGCCTCTGACATTTTGACTGCACATCTGTATGGGTACAACAAAAGCAACAATTAATATTGCTTTTATTGTTATTGTAGGCTGTAAATTTTTGAAACAACGTTGCCGACTCTGACGCTGACATCGTTCGGCGCTGACCTTCTCAAGTTTGTTTGTTTGCCTTGTTGCGACGCTTCAGCTTCAGCTTCAGCTTTTGCTTTTGTTGGGGCCAAAGTTTTATTTGTTTACTCAACTTGCCTCGCTGTAAGACCCCTGAGAGGCAAAATGCTGCGTACAATGCTCTCAAAATAGAAATCCAATGTGGTCGAATGCCTTGTGGAAAATCAATTTCAATTGTCTCGCACTTATCGAAAAAAAAAAAAAAAAACGCAGATATATCGCATTGAGTCAATCTTTTTCGCTTTGTTTGTGTTTCGGCATTTCGTTTGCACTTTGCAATTGAAAATTTCAATTGTAAATAATTGTTTAATTATCGACAATTGCAGCTGACTGACTGAGAGAGCACAACAAAGCGTTCGTTTAGCCTGCCTGCGTCATGATTACCCACCCGGCTGTTGCTCCTTCTCCTCCTCCACCTCCTGCTGCTTCTCCCTTGACCCCTTTTAAGCCACCGCCCAGTGCAGCCCATTACCCCCCATCAAAAGGTCATAAACCAAAATCTGAGTCATGGACTTCAGTGAACGAAGAAAATATATGATTATTATGCATACGCGATGTAGGCGGGATAATTAAAGAGAGCTTGGCATTTGGCTGTGTAATTACCATGTATTTCACTCGATGCTCCATGTGTCTAATTAACCACACTGCGTATACGCAATCCGTATATTACGTACACGCCGTGGTGTCCACGAGCGCATTACGGCCATGAATAATACATCAATCAGTCAAATCGGATTGCATTTGCTTTCCTCAACCGACTTTTATTATTATTTTCCTGACAATTTTGTTGGATTGGTTATGTGGCAAAATAGCTTGGCATTAAGTGCAGTTGCACTGAAAAAAATGGAACTATGGCATATGAGCTCCAGAAACTCTTGCTAGAAATTAAATATAAATAGAATAAATAGAAAAAGGATTTCTACTACTTTTCCCGCTTTAATTGTCATCTTTAAGACCCATTTATTTCTCTTTGTGTGCTTCAAATACTTGGACAATCTCTGATCTAAACTACCGGCACTCAAAAAACTAGTTATGTCTGCAACTGCAATTGTCTGCCGTCGTCCATCAGCTTCTCTGCTCCACTTAGCATTATTTTGCGGCTCCAACTTTCCAATCGCAGCCACTAAAACACTCAGGGTCTGTCCGTTTTCCACTGCCCCGCATCTCCATACCAATCCCCATCCGTTGCTTGAAATTTACCAAGGCGACATCATAATTTGCGGGCCCAACCTCGGCGCATGACAAGTTGCGCCTGCCATGCGATACGATGGCCGTGTTCAATCCAAAGCGAGTGACTGACAGCCGCTTTGTCTAGCCAAGACTTTCTGGCCAAGACTTTCACCAAGCATACACACAAACACACATGAGCATAAGGAAGAGTTGGGTAAGAAATATAAAGAAAGAGAGACAAAAAGACAAAAAGAAATCCCTAACCTACCACACCTCAAAGTTCGAATCTCGAAAGCAAGAAAGAAAGGCTGTTAAGGCCATAATCAAAACAGAAATGCGAACAAATCAGCAAACGAACGTAGAGACTTCATTATGTTGGGCCATCAATCATGGCCAAAATGAAACGCGATTGCCGAGTTGAATGTGCCAAGAGTCGCAGACAAGACACAAAACTAAAGAAAAATACAAAATAAACAGTTGCCACAAAATCCCCGATGCCAATCCGCATCATTCCCTGCCGCCCCATTACCAGCGCCAGCCCGAAAGTTATGGCCAACAGGGAGCACAAGCACATGCACACACACACACAGTCATCGACTCTTGTGGTCAGAAGATGTGGGAATGGCCAGGAGAAAGAAACAGAGAAAGACACAGGGAGAGAGAGAGAGAAAGAACGAGACTGGGACTATCGGTGGCACAATGAAGTGTTTAGTAAACAAATTGCGGTTGCCTTTTGATAATACGCAGCTCAGCTTAGCACTCGAAGGGAGTGGAAGCTGTGAGCAGCTCTTCGGGGGAGTTTGCTAAACGATGCAAAGCCAGAACAGGAGCGGGTGGAAATGTGGAGGTGGAGGTGGCGATGGAGATGAAACTGGGCAGGGATGAGCCAAGTTATAAGTGCATTGCACCGAAATATCGATTGACGGAGCAGCTGGAGCAAGCAGCAGCAGCAACAAAAGACGACAATCAACGCTGACGGCGGCGGGTTCAGACATTCAACTTAAAATGCGTGTGTGTGCACTGAGAAAAAAGTGAATAAGCGAGCTTAATTAGCAATGATTAGAGAAAAGGCCTATATTTACATATAGCTGAAAATTTAATATGGTTTTCTAAGGGTAAACATAATTTAAATATGAATTTCTTTGTTTCTGCTAATTGCTTTAATTTGGCACGCACATTCTTGGCAGAGTTTAAATGAAACTTAAAATAGCATGTGCTAAAAATAGCTAAGGTCCCCAGTATTTAGCAATTTCTGGGTCACTAATAAAAAACAAAAAACTGAGAAAAGACTTGCCTAAAATGTTAAGCTTCTAAATATTCCTTAAAATCATTTCACAGATATTTTTCAAGCGAGAATTCTCTCGCTAAATTCCTCTTCATATTCAGGTCACATTTTTCCCAGCGTGCACTCGTCCAAGTTTGTTGGAGCATATTAAAAGGACATTGAATGTGCGGCGGGGCGTTGGGTGGCTGCGTGGGCGGTGGATCCAGTTCCACTTTCAGCTTCAGCCCGCTCGGTCGTTCGCTCGGTTGGTTTGTCGGGCGTTGGCGTTGGCGCTTGACGGCATCAACGTCACGCAAAAAAACCAAAGGGAAACAATAAACTCAAATTAATGACCTCAGCCGGGGACGGCGATGGAGACGGAGAGGGGAACAGTGACGGGGATAATGGAGACAGAAGCCAATAAGACCTGCAAGAACAACAATGTCAGTGGGGAACGGGAGGTTCCAGAAATAATCATAATAATACCAAGACGAGCGAGACCAAGAGACCAAGACCAAGACCAAGACGAGCGAGACCAAGGAAAAAGAGCCAACACAGAAGTCCATGTCTGGGCGTGATTTACCGTTAACAGTTTTTTGTTGTCGAAAATTAATCTTATTGCAGGCGATTTCACTGCGATTTTCACTGCACTCACAGAGTGTGCTCTGTAAAGCGCTGCACAGACACAGACTTATACAGAGAGATATATACAAATTGGAGCTGCCCCCAGAGCTGCTCCAAAAGCGGCAGATGGTCATGGGGATTCATCGGCTGGCTTGGCTCCTCTCAGATCTCCATCTCGGCAGAGTCAGACCAACTCTGCTCCGTGATTATGCAGTCGACGTCGCTCTGCCATCGTCGTCGTCGTCGTCGTCGTCACAGTCGATTTGTTGTCAAACTGGTTTTACAAATATTTTGCGTTAATCTGGAAGCCCCAGCGATGTGGGGTTTATTGAGCGGGGAATCAGTTACATTGCCATAGAGCCAAGTAAAGCTCAGTGAAAGTCCGCTGTGCGCGGCAGTCGCCTCATTTTGCTTCATTTCACCCTCTCTCTCTCCCCGCCCTCTGAGTCCAACAGTTGCCATCAATTCCAGCTGCCAGCTAGTTAGCTCCCAGCACATTCAATTAGATTTAGCGCTGGCTTCGGACTCCGGCACATATAGGTATAGGTATACCAATAGCGTTGGCTTTGGCTTCCCCCGTTTGTTGGATCAGCTCATTCATGGCTCGGTATTTACAGCCAATTATGAGACAAACAAGTCCAATGCGCCAATGTTTAACGATGGCACCGTGACACGAACCCAGAAAAGTGAGAAGTTTAGTCGGAAAAGCAAAGCAGTTAAGCTCAAATACATATAAAACTTGTAGGTGATTTTATTGTCTATAAGATTTAAGAACCAAATTATATTATTCTTCACTTCAACTTCAAGTGGCCTTTTTCATCTGCTATTAACTCACATTGAGATTTTTAGGACCCAATAATATTGTTTTATTACCCTCAGAATTTTATGTTTTGTTTGTTCGGTGTGGTAAATATGTTTCACTGCTTTTGTTCATGACTTACCTGGGCATTAAAGTCAAATAGGTATTCCGGGCGCAGCGGACACGGCAGGCCGCACTTGCAGGTACCCTGTGAGAGCAGATAGTCCTTGATCTGGAACTGCGTGCGCATCGTTTTGCCCGAGGGGCTGCAAAAGAGTTGGAGGGAAAGACAAATGGATTAGTGGGCGGGCGAGATTAATTAAGTGGAGTCAGCGGACTAGCCATTGCTATAGCTGTGCCGTTATTCACCGGCTAAACGCACAATTTGTTTTATGGAAATTATGCAGTCACCCCAAGGCTACTCGTGGGCCCTGAGGCCCGCAGAATAGTGAGTATAGTATTCCAGGGGCAATTAGTCGCAGTCAGCGGCAAATGGGCGAGTGCTTGATTAGCGACTCATTAGCATAATGGGCATTAACATGACAATGTAAAGCGGGGTTCTCGCATAAATTAATCCCAATCCGTGGCGATCGCTTCGATCTGGTTTGCCTTATTGCGTTATATGTGTTATGGCTGCCATGTGTAAGTTATCTGCGTTCTTGATTCTTTGGGAAACTGCGTAATGATACAGTTGGAATTTCGGGGTGAACTGCCGTCTGATGAAAATGCGCAACAGATATATGTTGTATGTCACATTTATGCTCAACAATGGCAAGAGGAACGCACAGGCAATTCTTGAGCTCAACATCTGCGAGAACAAAGACAAGCTCATACATATGCACATTTTTAGCGCGCCTATGCGCCATAAAATTATGAAAAGGCAAAAAATTGATTTAAATTTCGGGCACTTAAATACCTTAAAAGGGGACACAGCAACAGAAAAAATGAAGAAACCCCGGCAAATCCAGTTTTAATAATGCCAAGCCCCTTGGAAGCAGGGAGCAGCAGCAGCAGCAGCAACAGCATTTCCCTTCGCAACACAACACACACGTTAACCCTTGCTGCTCCCCTCTCCAACGGGCCACGCATGACCGCAAATCTGCCGACATAAATGCGTTGTCGCATGAGCTGGGGTTACTTTGGAATAAAAAACATACTCGTTTGTACACAAAAAGAACGCAAAAATTATGGAAGGGGTACAAAAAATCGGAGCTGCTTATTAATTGTAAAGTGTGAGCACGTTGATGGAATCAAGGGCGCTGATGATGACGCCGTCGTCCAAGGGGAGGCATGGCAGGAGCTGAAGCACTCGAGAGACTGATGCCAGGGCTCAAGTTCATCATACCGTCCCCTGCTCCTGACCCTCGGCACTCGTCTCCTGTCCCGACACCGAAAGGAAATACCCATGAGAATAAAAACATTTAATTACTCATGTTAAATGTAATATTTTCGTTGACTTTAGATATTATTTACTATTGAATTAAATCTTGATAACTTTACTTTAGTTTATTTCTGAATTTTAATTATTAAAGATTAAGTTTTTTTTACAAAAATACCTAGTAAAAACTTTAAGTTCTATTTAAAATAATCAACTTTTAAGTCGGTTTCTCTGTGTGTCTCATCGAGACCGTATGGGAAATCTGAATAATGCATGAAGTGTGAAAGCGGCAAGGGCATTAAATGAAACGACGACGACAGCAACAGGAGCTGTGAGCTGTAAGCAAGGGAGTTGTGTGAGCTGGGAGCCAGGGACAACAATATAATTGAGCGACAGCAACATTCAACAGCAGCGGCAACAGCCCAGGAACGACAGCACAGCAACGAGAATCGTGTTACGGGTTAAACGAGTATGCGAATTGTCAATTGAGTAGCCCTTTTAGCTGGCCAAACAGGAGATGCCACCGCCAGTTGCCATCACATCGCATCTCATCTGATATCATCCGAGTCATAGTCTGAGTCTGAGTCCGAGTCCGACTCCAAGTCCAAGTCCCAGTTTCTCACCCATCTCGAGAGGTACTCATCAATGGCAATGGGAAAGGGAAAAGGAAACTGGTTCTGGTTTGTTTTATTAATTATTTTTAACTACTTACGAGCCCCAGAAGAGGTTTATTATGGGCGAGAGTCGAGTTCGGGATTGGAAAAATCGATGGCAAGTCGATTGCCAGACATCACGAAGGACTCCCAAAGAGGGGGAGAGCATATGAGAGAGAGACGGAGAGCCGTCATCAGCGCCAAAAGCTTATGGCTCAATTTGTATGCAGCTGGCGTGGCGAGAGGCTTAAGAGCCCACCGCTTACCATCGCCTGAGTGGCCGGGCACGCAACAGGAGTCGTGCACAGGGAAAAATTAAAATTAAGTAACCCTAAACGGATGTGGGAAAGGCCTGGCTGCAGTTGATTGCACTCCCTATTATCCTGCAGTGTACTAAAAATAGCATTTAATAGGAATGAAAATTGTGCTTCATTAATTTTTGAATTATTAATACTCAGGTTTTGATTCCCTGATGATAATAATAATGATTTTCCATTAAATTGTACATTTTAATGTTTTCACAACAAAGAAATGCCATTTATTTAGGACCTTCAGTGTATATTATTTAAATTTTTATATTTTTATTCACAGTTATTGAATAAAATTCTCAATAAAGTTTCTATTATTCCTCTCTCTGTGGCACTCGAAGCAGTCGGCAACTCATTAAATTTGTTTCCTTTTTCTCTTACCTTTTTTTTTGTTTTCTTTTGAGGTATTTGCACAAAATGCGCTAATAACCTGAGTGTCTAAAAGCACCTCATCCCCATTCTACACCATCCTTGCTTGTGGCCACATGAAAGGCGTTGGGCTAACGAGTTAAAATAATTTAATAAATTACACACACAAAACGCCAAGTGCCAAAGAGTTGCTGTCGAGTGGCCAAACGCCGTGGCCCTTCGCCCATCATCTTCTGGTTCTGGCCCTGGCCTATTCCCTGCCCAAGCCGGTGTATACTGTGCGACAAGGTGGAAAAGTTTTACGCCCCTGTGACCTTGAGTGCACCCTCGAGCCACGAAAAAAGAGTTGAGAGTGCAGACAGCTGAGAGTGGGACTCGCCCTGTCCCTTCCTCTGTCTCTCCACGGGCCGGAGGCCGAGCCTATTACTAAATTAATAATCCCGAACAGCGCAAACACAAAGCCGTTAGCAACAACAACCTTCTGGCCCAAAGGCAACTGGCAACAGCAGTGGGCCAGATATGCCGTCGCGCATAAAACTGTAAAAAATTATCGCACAAAGGCAGACAGACAGAGTCCTCTGCTGAGGCGGACGACAGATGGACGGACAGGCAATCCTTTTAGCCTGGAGTTTATCTGTTGTCCTTGTGCTGCCATGTCCTTGGCAACGCGAAAAGAAAGTGGCAAACAAACAACCCGCAGAAAGTAATCGAAAAGAGAATCATGTTCGCATAAAACTTAAATTTAAATTGTCAACGGAACTAATATATTTTAAGGATACCCTTAAGAAATCCATATAAAATGACGATTCTTGCCAAATATTCAATAGTTTTTTTAGGTAGAATTCTGAGTATAGACTTTACACAGGTTACTAAATAAGCCAAATTTTTTCCGAAAAAAAAACATAATAAATTGCCTCAAAAAAGATGTTTAAGGCTTGCTAGCTTTTTATTCCCTTATTTTGTAGGTAAAAATAACTCTGTGCTATCCTTAACTTAAAAAAAAAAGCTTTTCCCGTTTAGATTTCCGGGTTTTCCCACGATATCGGCAACGACAAATTTGCATGGTGGGCGTTGACCAAAGTCAACAAGTCAGAGAGCCAGCTGTAGCCGTAAGATTTGCAGGCAGTGCCTAAATGTGAGCAAAATAAACACATTTCAAAGGTCCGTCTGTCTGCCACTCCGGCTGAATGCCTGTCTGACTGACTGAGTGACTGACAATGCAGGCGGACTAGCGCTAGGGTATCGGATCGGAGCGGAGCGGAGGAGGCCAAGGCAAATAAAGGAGGGACCAACTGCTGATGCAACCTACGCGCCCGCTGAAAGGTTCATCCCAGCCAGAAGGCACTGCAGAGGCCGCGTGGCAGGGTGCACACACGTTCGGAAAATTGAAAACCGTTTGAATGGCCATCCAGGCAAACTATTCCGCATTCTTCTATAGACGGACGGCGACGGGGCGCTCTTTTCGCCTCGATTCGTTTCCAGTCGATTCGATCGGCGATCTCCAGCTGCCGTTTTGGATTTATGATTTATGCGCCCGCTGCCGCACAGTGGGCGGCCCCAGAGACTTGGCTGACTTTGACCAGGTCACAGTCCCGCCCCGGCTCTCTTGCCACCTTCCGTTGCCCTCGGCTGTCGGATGTCACGTTGCGCGTAGCCATTTAGCACTTGAGCAAACAGCGAGATTTAAATGCTTGCGCAACAATTATTGATTTAGTGCACAAATTGTGCAACAATCTTTCCGAGAATCAGCCAAAACGAAGCCAACGGGTAGCTCGCGGCAAGGACGGAAGCTAAACAAGAAATAGTATTCATGTTGCTGGTGGTTGGAGCTGCTTTATGGCTGCTTTTTTGCTGGATTTTGCGGTAATTGAAATGGAATTTAATTGACCATTTCGTAATACATATTGCAAGTGCTATTTTCTATATGAACAATATTTCTCGCTGTAGTTTCAGAGGGTTTCTGTTTGCATTTTTCACAAACGTAACCCTTTTTGGACAAGGAAAGTCACCCAAACTACCACATTTCGCATTGAGACTGGTTATCTTGCTTACAAAAAAAATAACAAAAATAAAAGCATGCTCAACTCAAAAAATTTCCAAAGGGGCCACGGCTACCATCCGCTTGGGCAAACAGCGATCCAGCGCAACCCAGCGAAACTCTGAGAAACCCGGCAGCAACACGCAACGTGGAAATGAGCAGCAGCTGCTGTTGGTTGGTGGACAATGACAACGCTTGACACACGATGTCATGTTGTCGCCGGGCACAAGTAAATACCAGTGAGCACGGGGACGGACCCTCTGGCCAGCGTGGCGTGGCATGGCCCTGGCAACCGGCAGCAGCGGTGCCCTCAAAGTGTGTCCTGGAAGGGTAATGGCCCGGAGAGCGAGTGACTGAGTGAAATGTGACATTCCCGGTAAATGGACTGCGGCGGATAAGCTGAGAAGTTTGTCTCGAAGCTCCAACTACGTGAGACGAAGTTATAAGGCACAGAGTAGTAATCATACTGATTTGCTGTCATAAGGATGGCTTAGAGCGCCAACACAAACAGTATTCCTCAATCTGGTTTGAGTAATTCGAAAGGCGGTTATCCCAAGCTAGCCAGCATTCAACCCTTTAGGCTTCGGCTCCGGGGCAACAGCTGCGAGGTAAACTATCCCAACGAGGCGAGTCAAGCACTCAGAAGTGCCAGCCACTTATAAAATCAACAATTACCCAACATCATGTTTGCTCAGAGCCCAAAAAAAAAGCCCGACTGAGCCCCCCATTCGACCCTGAGGCGATTGGATTGGATTGGTTGGACGAGAACAATTACAAGTACCCGGGGCCAACAGATACGTATATGTACATATATCCACATACTCGATGCTTTTCAACATAACCGAGTAAACATTTTATTTGAGTTTGTAATTATGTGTGCTTGATGATAACTCGCAGATAATGCCAGGTAAATATTTGCCCCGGCTCGTTGACGGTTGCTATTGCTGATGTTGCCCCTCCGATGCTATTCCTGCCCGGTTGCAAAAACATTTCCGACACGACTACTGCAGCCGACCCCTCCTCCCCTGAACGCCCACTGGCCCACTTGCCCCCTTTGGACAGTGGCATTTCCTGTAGTGCGGTGGATGGGGATCGCTGAACATTTTTATGGCTTCTCGAATGCGTTTAGCGTTCGCCTTGGCCAGACAATAACCAGATTGACTTTTAGCCCGGACCCGGGCCCCCAAAGTGCTGTTAAATGTCATGTCCGTACAACAAGCTCTGTCGAGAGTGCTCAACCCGGTGATATCCTGTATCGGCTTACCCCGCGGATCCCATAGCTTTTGCCATCATCATATTCCCCCTGCTTCGGCTTAGTTAGTGGGCGACTCACCTGATGTAGGCCACCTCGTTGTTGTTGGTTAAACGACGCCAGCCAGGGGCCAAATTTCCATTGTAACTATTGGTCTTCCTGTTGCTGTTGCCGCTGGCATTGTTGGCTTTGGCAACATTCTTGGCATAGAGCTGATTGTTCTGACTCATTTGACGCGATGCCGATGCAATTGTTGTCGGCATGCAATGCGTTGCAGCAGCACCAGCAGCAGTTGCTGCCGATACTACTGTTGATGCTGCTGCTGCCGTTGACTTCATTGGCAATTTTATCTGCGCCTGGCGCTGTTTGGTTTGCTGCTGTTGTTGGTGTTGCAGGAGGAGTTGCTGGTTACTGGTGGGGCACACAAAAATATGTTGCTGCTGGTTGTTGCGTTGCTGCTGCTGCTGCTGCAGTTGTTGCTGCTGTAGATGCATCATGTTGCTGCCATTGCCATTCACCAATCCAACTGGCATTATCTGCTGCGTTTGCTGCTGATGTTGCTGTTGTTGTATAGATGCACTTGTAACGACCCGCGATACAAATTTCGTCTGTTGCTGCTGGAAAAACTGATGATGTTGCTGATGCTGCTGCTGCTGCTGCTGTTGGTGATGCATCTCACTGCTGGCAACTGTCTCAGCATTCCCAGCTATATTCAGCTTGTGCTGATGCTGCTGCTGTTGCTGGCCAGCCGAGGCGGCAGCCATGGCGATATCAGCAGCCGTTTACAAGCTCCTCCGCAATTTAGGAGCTGCAAGAGTTGCAAGAATATGCAAAAATTATTCACGGACCTACAAACATATTTTAAAACTAATTCTCCCAACATTTCAGGTATTTAATTAATAGTCTAATTTGATTTTACTAAATTTAAGTAAAATTTGTAAGTTTAAAGTTCCCCTGAAAATGCTGCTACGGATTTTAAACTTAACCTTGGTATAAGGCAGGGCTTGACCTATCTGGAAATGCCAAGATTGATATGAATTTGGTTAATTAATATATTTTTCATTATTCGTTTCTGTATAAAAAGCTTTATTCTCTTAATTGGGCTTCAGTGCTGGATCATCGAGGGCTTCGCTTTTGTTTCTGCCAGAAACTTTCTGGGTTGACTCAGGCCTCGAATTTAATGGAATGGAATTGCGTTGTGGCTATTGTTATTTAGTGAGTGTGTTGTAAGTTGGCCACTTACAAAAATGAAGGCCCAATCAATGTTTATGCGTGGCGCAGGCAACGAACATAGTCTAAAAGTCTAGGATGGAATTGAGTGAGACTTCAAGTTTGAAAATAGATACTGCTAACTGGGCGATCGCATAAACGACAAGTCGTCCATCGTAGGCCGCACCTTTCGTTATTTATGCGTTGTTGGCCTCCGTTTCCCCCCGGTTTCCCCCTATTCCGCTATCTGCGCTCACCTTTTAGCGTGCTTTTCGCTTTGCTCATTTGCCAGCATATTAAATTAATTTTGAGTTATTGTGTAAACGAGACGCGGCCATGTCATGTTCATGTTTTTACGATTTGTTTTTGTTTCTTTTTTAAACACTTAATTTCACTTTTTTTCCTTTTGTATTATTATTATTATTATTTTGTTGTATTCTCAGCTTTTCTGGCTGTAACAATGCGACAACGATTGTGGTTGTTGTTGTTGCTGGGTGCTCATGACTTCATTTGGAATTCAGAAAACGAACGTCAGCACACACACAAGGCACTCAGGGCACGGACACAGACGGAGCCAGTGGAGAGCAAAGAGCGCCAACGCGTAAAAGTAGGTGAATGGAGCATGAAGACACCGAAAGAGCGAAAGAGAGGGGGGAACCCAATGGCGAGAAGGGGGACCGCTTCAGTTCACCCACACCAAGGCACGCACTTACTCCCTCTCCGACCCGACTCGTGTATCCACCAAGCAAACACCAGAAACAAAAAAGAAAACGCTTTACTTTAGCACAATTATTTGCAGACCGTTTTTAAGCAGCCGTATTAATACAGGGCGCCTTTATAATTAATGCGTGTGTTTGCCTGTGCGGACACCACCTGCCCTCCGGTTCTGCTCGGGCGATCCGCACACAAACACAACAACGACGGGCGGCGAGAGCGGGAGCGGGAGCAGCAGCTGTTTGCCTTGGGCAGTGGGATGAAAACGGAATATTGGTGGCTATCTTTGCTCGCTGGTACGGGTATTGGGCAATCGCACACACATACACACACTCGCACAGATGGGGCGAGAAAACGCGTGCCTATGCTGCGGTTTACTGCTGCTATAATATGTACAAAGTGACCTCAATACGCATTACGCTACAACACACAAACACACACAACGCACTTCACTAGCTGGCAGCTGCACTTCGTTTTGGGCTTTATTATGCACAGACTCGGATTACACCAAATGCCAATTAAATATGAATTAATTACAACAATTTTGTGTCGCTCGCTTGATTCACGCAATATTATGGCTCTCTCGCTTGCTCTCTGGCTGCCACTCTCGTTCTCTCTCTTTTTTCGCTCTCTCTCTGTACCACTGGCAAACGCGCACACGAAAATTTTTTGCTGCCCGAAATTCGAATTGCATTCGCTTTTCTGCGGCCAATTACCGTTTTCACCGCACCCAATAATGCGTATATTTGACCACGGCGAGTGCGCGCATTTGTATCGGAATTTTTATTGGCTTTTCACTGCTTTCGACTGCCGCTCCGTGCACTTTTCCGAACGGGCGACAACAAAGAACCGTTCGGATTTTGCGTTGAAAACGTAATGAATGAAGGTAAAGCAAAACAAACATATGATACGAAAAGCCCAAAGAGAAACTCGAAAATGCTATCGATACTATCGATAGTTAAAAGGCGTTAAAGAGAGAGGAACTTTAACGTAAAAGGTTGAGAACTCCGCTAAACAAAAATAAATAATAGTACCGGAAAATGATTTTAACAAATAACTGCCAAAGAAAATATTGTAAAATTACAAATAAATAAATTAGGACTTATTGTATTTTTAGTTCCACAGATACTAAACAAGCAGCAAAATTCTGACAAGATAAAACTCACCATAAACTGGCATAAACTGTCATACACGAGGTAAGTATCGATACTATATTTTTGAAAAGAATAAAAAGTTATTCCTCTCGAAACCAACGTAGTCTCTTGGAATGTAAAAGTTTTGCAACAATAAAAATAAAATATCTTGATTTTATCCCTATTTACAAGTAAACCAAGTTTTTTAATTTTCTAAATTTTGCAGCCATTTGCGGTTCCAAAACAACAATACTGTTATTAGGCGTTGAATTATGTTTCTCCTATATGAAGCACATTGAGGATACAATTTCTTTCGAATCCATTATTGCAACGACTTTTTATAGGTTTTTCAAATGATCGCCTTCAAAACCTGGATTACAATTTTTTACTGGCAACCATTTTTAAATGGATAACTCACAAGGAAAATTAAAGCGTAAATTACTTTTTAAATTTCTATAATTCTATAACTATTATATTTTTTACCCACATATATAAAAAATTATTTAAATATTGGCAAGCCCAGAAATAGCTAGATATAGCTCTAACGCAAACAGTCTGGCAACGCCACGCACACTTTAGCTACTTATCGAGTGGCGTGATTATTCGATAGCTTATGATAGAGAAAATGTACGTCATGTGATTGTGGATTCTTTTTTTCGCACGGAGCAGTCACCTGTCGGCCAAGAAAAATACAATTACGCCTGCAATTTGGTGAGTGTCAGCTGGAAAACGTGAAAATCCGGATGTGCTAACGCTGCTCCATCCGCAGATAGTCAAGAAAAAGCAGCAAGATGGCGGCCCAAATACGCACCGTGGTGTCCCAAACGTTCCTGTGGCTCTTCCTCGCCGTGGCCACCATCCTGACCCTGTACTTTGTGATGACGGGCAAGGGCGAGCGGGTGAGCGTGGGCTGGTTCCTGGCCTCCTCGAACCCCTACATGTGGGCCTGCTTGGGCATCGGACTCTCCGTCTCTCTGTCCGTCGTGGGCGCCGCCCTTGGCATCCACACCACGGGCACGAGCATCGTGGGCGGTGGCGTAAAGGCTCCTCGCATCAAGACCAAGAATTTGATCTCCGTCATTTTCTGCGAGGCCGTGGCCATCTACGGCCTGATCACGGCCATCGTCTTATCCGGCCAGCTGGAGCAATTCTCCATGGAGACGGCGCTGACGCAGGCTGCCATCCAGAACACCAACTGGTTCTCCGGTTACCTTATTTTTGGTGCCGGCTTGGCCGTGGGCCTGGTCAACCTCTTCTGCGGTATCGCTGTCGGAATTGTGGGCTCGGGAGCTGCCCTCTCGGACGCTGCCAATGCCGCTCTTTTCGTCAAGATCCTGATTGTGGAGATCTTCGGATCGGCCATCGGTCTGTTCGGCCTGATTGTAGGCATCTACATGACATCCAAGGCGAAGATGGGCGATAAGGAGTAAAAGTGGCCTGCAGTTGCCTGCAATTCAGTGTGAGTCATCCCGTTTACAGTTTAGGTCAAGATAATAGCACTGTAGGCCGGTGAAGCCTGATTCTATGTCTATTTGGTTAAAGCTCAACTCTAAACTTTTGTTAGTTATTTTATTATCATTCTTATTAATCAGTTTAATGTTTATTCGCAACGATTTATTGGTAATCTATTAAGAAGATACGTTTTTATTTTTTAATTTAAATACTTTTTCTACATTTAAAACAAGTTCAATATACTTAGGATTTGTCAGTCTTCTAATCTTGTTTTTTACTTGAATGCATATTAATTGTTAATACAAAGAAGTTTTGGGTGTATGAAGGATTAGAATTTTGTTAATTTTGCTAGGGAATCTAAGGCCCTAATTGATTATCTAATTTTTTGCGTAAACATTATAGTTTGATAAGAATAAATATAGTAGTATTAGCCAAGGTTAACAATCAGCCAATTGGCTTTATTTTTCTCAGTTGATCTTTATATTGGCTTCTGCTTATATATTGTAATCCCTTTTTAAATGATTCTTAAGATTTATAAATTTGATTATAAACAAAGAAATTTATAAAAATCTAGGCATATGTGCTATTATTTCGACCATATTATTTTAATACCCGCATTTAATTTGCAATCTATATTTCTCCACAGCCTACTCGCTTTCATCACCAGAATGAACAACAATCATCAATCGTCACCAAGGCATTCCCCCATTCCCCCCAAGTAGACACGCTAAACACCAGTGTTTGCATTTGGAAATTATTATTTTTGGAAATTACAACTCGTTATATGCAGTCACAGCTTGCAGGAGACTTGCGCCCCCCACGAAATCCGAAATCCGATCAGCCGAAACACTTTAAACTGGGACTTTAGTTACTTATTAAGTTGATAGTTGGCTAAGTTAGCTGTTGGTTTTCACGCCTCGCACACTTTTTTCCAATCTCCAGCATCACTCAAAGGATTGAGGGAGTGTGCCCGATGTGAAAACGACAGTAAATTTGTTTATTTAATTAATTTGCCAAAAGAAAGACAACGTGTGTGTGTGTGTCCGTTTATGATTTTAAGTATTTTGTTATGTTTGTTACTGTACACACTTGGCACTTGTATGGCTAAATGAGAATGTATTATATTAACTACAGTAAAACGATAAACTTGTATATTTCAGGCTACTGTTGCAGAAAGGCAGAAGTTGTAGAATGATGCACAGTCGCACTATTATTATTATAGCAAGTATTCCATATTAAAACAAATAATAAAATATATATACGTTTTGTTTGTCAATCTGAGTGAACTAATAACTGAGCCGTATCAGCAGCACGCGCTTAATACTAACGAGTGCGTTTCGAGCAATCATCACCTATACATACATTATCCATGATTTTTATCAAAAAGAAAGAGTCGTTGAAATCACATATGTACATATTTACGATTATGTAAGCTCAAGCAGTGTCAGTAAATAATGACGTCAAGTTGTACTAATTGCTGGTGAGCACTATAGAGTATTTATCGACCATATGGTTATACTATTACAATATAAACATATTAAAATGGTGTTTAAAGTAATGTATTAAGATGCCCGTAAGATCTATAGGCATACCCAGGACTACCTGAATTTCTTACTTCATTGTAACTTTCTTACATGTCAGGCTTTTAGCAAGTTTATAGCTTCTCGGGGATCTTTAATATTTTCTTTTAATTTGAAAACGAATCCTAACCGGTATTCCAATATTTGAACGACCGCCAAAAAAAAAGATGCGCTAACCAACACTTTTCCGCAAAGTTGCATTGCGGCGCCATTTTGAAAAAGTGACAGCTCCGTTAGCTTTCGCATCCTCTTTCTTTCCCGTTCGCAAAGTCGCACGCGTCGCACGGAAATTCTCCGCTTTGAGCTTGATTTAATTGGCCGAAAATGTCCGAGGGTGTTGTGGAATCTAATTCGGAGCAGGGTCACCTGCCGCCGCAGCAGCAGGCGCAGGAGGAAGAGATCTGGGAGGAGGAGGGCGCCATCACGATGCCGGCCCAGCCAGCCAACGAATGGCCGGAAATCAAGCTCTTTGGTCGCTGGGCCTGCGACGATATCTCCATCAGTGATATCTCGCTGCAGGACTACATTGCGGTGAAGGAAAAATTCGCACGCTTTCTGCCGCACTCCGCCGGACGCTATGCGGCCAAGCGTTTCCGCAAGGCCCAGTGCCCGATCGTGGAGCGCCTGACCAGCGGTCTGATGATGAAGGGGCGTAGCAACGGCAAGAAGCTACTCGCCTGTCGCATCGTCAAGCACGCCTTTGAGATCATTCATTTGCTGACCTCGGAGAATCCCCTGCAGGTCACCGTCAACGCGATCGTCAACTCTGGTCCGCGCGAGGACTCTACGCGCATTGGACGCGCTGGAACTGTGCGTCGCCAGGCCGTCGATGTGTCGCCCTTGAGGCGCGTGAACCAGGTAATTTATGTTTCTGCATACTTTTTACAAAGCATGTTCTGTCATGTTCAAAAAGTGTTGCAAGCTAAAAAAAATTACGTGGGATTGTTTATAAGACTTTAATGTTTAATGATAATAATAATACATTTTTAACGAAGGATCCATTAAAAGTGAGCAGATTTAATTGGTGTTTGCAGATGCTTATGAATCTAAAAACACAAATTAAAACTGTGTATTTACACATGTAAATAAAACCGATTATCTACTTTAATATTAATTATAATTTCTGGTTTTTCTTCTATTAACTTTAAAATACTCATATTTGTTGCCTTAAACTGAAATAATCTTCCAATTTCAGGCCATTTGGTTGATTTGTACTGGAGCCCGTGAGGCTGCCTTCCGTAACATCAAAACCGTTGCCGAGTGCCTGGCCGATGAGCTAATAAACGCCGCCAAGGGGTCTTCGAACTCGTATGCTATCAAAAAGAAGGATGAACTGGAGCGCGTGGCCAAATCGAATCGTTAAATGGCGATTTATGTATCCATTTATTCAATATCTTACATAAGGCCTTATGTAACCATTTAACCTTCTAACTGACAATACAAAACTGTATTTCATACATTGTGTTTTACTGAAGCTCCTGAATATGAGTGGAGAAATCAATTTAAACAATTTCGGTCATGTTGTACTAACCTTTTTTTACATTTTTATTTCAGGTTCTTTGTAATTAATCTGTTTTGTAATGAATTTAAATTGTAGCAACTTTGCTTTACTAATCAAAAGGCATTCATCAAACTGAATTTTTGAAAAGGTGAATCGTCTGCTTTAAAATGAAATTTTTAAACTTTTTTGCCCTCTTCGTTGTTTGCGGATTCGCAGCGATAACTGGATGTCTTATCCTGGCCAACGTGATGACTGGAACGGGTGAGCGAATGGGACTCGGCTGGGTGCTTTACACATCAAGTCCCTTTCTGTGGGCAGGCCTGGGCATCTTCCTCGCTTGCTCCTTGTCTGTGGTGGGCGCCGCCCTTGGAATTTATATGATTGGCACAAGCGTTGCTGGTGCCGGAGTCCGATCGCCCCGAATCAAGACAAAGAATCTCATTTCGGTTATTTTCTGTGAGGCAGTAGCCATATATGGTCTGATCACGGCTATCCTGCTCTCCGGAACTGTTCACGAGTTCCCAACGCTAAAAATGCTTACGGAGAAAAACGTGTTGGAGATCAATATGTTTTCAGGATTTGCTGTTTTTGGCGCCGGTCTGTGTGTTGGATTGGTGAACATAGCCTGTGGCATTTGTGTGGGCATCGTCGGCTCTGGAGCTGCTCTGGCAGATGCTGCAAATTCGGCACTGTTTGTCAAGATCCTCATTGTGGAGATCTTCGGTTCGGCCATCGGTCTGTTCGGATTGATCGTGGGAATCTACATGATCTCCAAGGCCGAGATGATTAAATAAGCAAATAAAGCCAAAATCTTACAACTGAAAAGCTAACATTTTTTTATTAGTAATTAAAACTAGTCCTCCCCATCATCATCGCTATCATCGGCTCCATCGTCATTGCCGTCCTGATCGCTGCCATCATCATCATCCTCGTCCCAGTGTTTGATTTTCTTGTTAGTCATGAAGTCCTCGCGCAGCACACTCCACTCGGACTTCTTTTTAATGGGAGCAGAGGAACCGTCTTCCTCCTCCTCGTCGTCGTCAGTTTCCTGCTCTTCCTTCTTCACTGAATTATCTATGGCTGTGGATTTGGATCGCTTGCCGCTCATCAGAACGTCCAGGAACTTGCGCTTATTGATATTGTTGAGCACTGCGTCCTGCCGGCTGTCCAGGGGACCAGCCTCCTCCAACTCGTGCTGTAGATTCTTCTGCTGAATGCGAACCGCATTGAAGAACTGAACGGTTCCTCGGGTGGCAACCTTTCGCAGAGTTCGTTCACGTGCCATATCCTGGTAGCTAGGCTTTACTCGCAACTGCAATGGCACATTTTTGCGCTGTTGCTTTGTCAGCTGAGCATCCAGAGCGGATGCCTCAGGTTTCACATCATCATCGTCGTCGTCGTTGTCTTCTTCCTGTCCTTTTTTCGCCGTTGTCTTGTCGATCTCGAAGTCGAACTGCTTCGTAGATCCTCTGGATTTCTGGACACCGACCGCCGCCTGACCTTTCTTGGCGCGGGTTAAAACAGTTTCGTCTTTGGCCTCTGGTTTGGTGGTTTTCAGTACGTTCAGGATGGAATCTGCCCAGCCGCCACCGGCCTCGACATCGCTGCCCGCATTTTGGCTTCCCTCGGAATCGGATTCATCTGCGGAACTATCGGTTGCCGGAGCTGGAGTCTTTCTCGCACGCTTCTGTGTTAAAAGGGCCATTGTATTTGGAAGATCAAGCGAATTCAACTTTAAAAACAATCAAGCGTGTTTATCACGTTTTTAGGGATGGGAAGGTTGAGCACTTGTTATTCGATCACAAGGCTGCCAACTATCGATGGCGAAATAGCTATAGCTCAATATTTTATTGAGCAATCAAATGAGGTAAAAAGTTTAAACAAAAAAGCATTGAACAATAATTGTATCATGTTTTTGAATTAATATTTGAATTTATATTTAAACAAGTATGTTTTAAAAACAAGCGTAGCAAGTTGGCAGCTTGTTTTCCCCAGGACCAGGAGAAATCGATATAATTTAATCGATTGTTACCCTTTGGGGCAAAAGAAGAAGCAGCGCCGGCTCTCCGGTTTTGTCAATTAAAAAGCGAAACAAATTTATATCTTAAAAGCTTACCATGATTAAGCTAAAACTGGAGGCGTTGGGTCATCCCACTCCCAGCGATGTGGCGCTGAGCAGTAAGTACAAATTTTAAATGTGAAAATACCAATCGATGAGCCCATACTCTCCACCCCCCCAGATCGCAAGGAGTTTGCCAGCACAATCCTCTGGATAGAGGACCAAAAGATCCGTCTGTACTCAATTGAGGATCGCGAGAAGCTGCGTCATATAGACAACCCCAAGTCATGGGAGGAGGGCTACCTAAAGTACTGCGCGGACCTCCAAATGCCGCCCCTGGAGAGCCAGCAAGAGCAGATGGCCTGGATTCTAAGCCACGCTGTTCGTCTGGAATTCCTGGACGACCCAGAGCAGTTTGCGTCCATCAATAGCAAAACGGGACCGCCTAAAAGTAATGGCAAACAGGCCCCAGTTAAGGTTCAGTCCATTTTCGACGGAAAGATGAATGGTAAAGATTTTCATTTCCCGTTATATTCCTGAATAATACCCATTTCTTCCAAAAACAGTTCAGGACAAAGCGTTTGTGGATGGCGTTCGCCAGCTAGCCAGCAAACTGAATGTGCCCCACCATCCGAACCATCTGCTGCAGCTGGAGGCGGTTGCGCGGGTGGTACACGAGCGCCTATCGCCCGCCGCCAAGGGGCGCCAGCCAATTGTGGGTACACCATTTCCTTTCGACAAGGGCAACGATATTATCTCGGCCAATGATCCTGCCTTGGATCTGCCGATGCGCATTTTGCGCCTACTCCAGATTCAGAGCCTGCGTCAGCTGCAGACGCACATTAACGAGACGATTGTGGCAGTGCAGAACCTCACAGCCAATCCAAAGACTGACACCAAGCTGGGCAAGGTGGGACGCTAGTCGAGGGAACTCGCGAAAGCTAAGCAACAATATTATGTAGGCCTATTTAAATATTTGCTTAAATTTAGATTTAAAACATTCGCCCTTATAAACGGGAAATCTAGGAAAGCCAAGAAACACTAAAGGCCTATACAAACATGTTATTATTGTAAATGAAAGGGATGTAGATCTAAATAAAGGTTTATATTGTCAAAGAATCTCATATTTTGCCGGACAGTAACTGAGAATTTTCTAGGTATTCATGATATAGACATAATGCTAGTCACTGAAACACTTATGCGTGAGGAAAGGCGCATTTTCCTTCCTGGATATCTCACATATTTTGCCATTCACCCCAGTGGCAACAGCAGAGGTGGCTCTGCAATCATCATTAAATCTAGTTTAAGTCATAGTCCTCTCCCTCATACCGCTAGCAATGATAGACAGATAGCGAGTGTGCTTCTGCACACTTCTGATGGAACAGTCACTGTAGCTGCTATATATCTTCCACCAGCAGAAAGTTGGACGCAATCTAGCTTTATATCCATGTTCGCCACCTTGGGTAATAAATTTATTGCTGGTGGCGATTTTAATGCCAAACATGCATGGTGGGGCAACTCAAGAGCCTGTACTAGAGGTAAACGCTTGCAAGAAGTCATCGCAA
This sequence comes from Drosophila kikkawai, assembly GCF_030179895.1. Classification (NCBI taxonomy): domain Eukaryota; kingdom Metazoa; phylum Arthropoda; class Insecta; order Diptera; family Drosophilidae; genus Drosophila; species Drosophila kikkawai. The sequence continues at coordinate 19,885,329 of NC_091731.1, read as the reverse complement.
ATGGGCATTACCAGGTTCTGGCTACGGGCGAACCTACGTTCTACTCCTACAATTCCCTATTAATTCCATCAGCGCTTGACTTTTTCGTTACCAATGGATTTGCTTCAGGCAGACTTCACGTACGTACTCTGCATGAACTCTCGTCGGATCATGTACCTATCTTGGCTGAACTGTACTCCTCGCCGTTGTGGAAACCTCATCGCCCACGACTACTTGCCCATAATGCTAACATCAACATTTTTAAATCCCATCTTGAACAGCTAAGCGATGTAAATTTAGAAATTCAGGAGGAGGTGGATATTGATAATGCAATCAGTCTTTTTATGTCGAAATTATCTGAGGCTGCTCAGCTTGCTGCCCCCAGAAATAGACATGGAGTAGTGGGCCCTAGACCTCCCCAACTCCCTCCCAGAATTTTAGCGCTGCTTAGACTTAAACGAAGAGTTCGTAGTGAATATGCTAGAACAGGAGATCCTCGTATACAACAGATCCACAGAAGACTTGCCAATCGCTTGCATAAAGTTCTTGCTCGTAGAAAACAGACTCAAATAGACAACTTTTTGGAAGACCTGGGTCCTGATATGAGTGCAAATTACTCGCTTTGGCGTGTCACGAAACGATTCAAAACGCAGTCCTCCCCAAAGTCAGCAATCAGAAATCAGGCTGGGGGCTGGTGTCGCACTAGCTTAGAAAAAGCTGAAGTGTTTGCTGATAACCTTGAGCAGCGTTTTAAGCCCTTTGATTATGCCCCTGATAATTTGTGTCTTCAAGTGGAAGAGTATTTGGAGTCGCCGTTTCAAATGTGCCTTCCTGCTAGCGCTGTCTCTTTGGAAGAAGTGAAAGTTCTGGTAGCCAAGTTGTCTCCCAAAAAAACCCCCGGTGAGGATCTTCTTGACAATAGAACCATTCGTTTATTACCTGATGAAGCCCTGCAATTCCTTGTGTCTGTTTTCAACGGCGTTTTAGAAGTTGGATACTTTCCGAAAGTTTGGAAATCGGCCAGCATAATCATGGTTCTCAAGCCTGGAAAACCGCCGTCGGATGTGGATTCATACAGGCCTATCAGCCTTCTCCCATCTCTGGGAAAAATTATGGAGAGGCTGGTTCTAAACAGGCTGCTCTCTTGCGAAGAAGTCTCTAGTGCGATCCCAAAATTTCAATTTGGTTTCCGCCTGCAGCACGGTACTCCTGAGCAACTGCATAGAGTGGTTAACTTTGCCTTAGAAGCCTTGGAGAAGAAGGAGTATGCTGTAGCTGCCTTCCTAGATATTCAACAGGCATTTGACAGAGTCTGGCACCCTGGGCTGCTGTTCAAAGCGAAGCGACTCTTCCCGCCTCAACTATACATGATTGTGAAAAGTTTTCTGCATGATCGCACATTCCATGTATCGGCTGATGGGTATAAGTCAAGAGTCAAGACAATTGAAGCTGGAGTTCCGCAAGGAAGTGTTCTAGGTCCTACTCTGTATTCGGTCTTTGCTTCGGACATGCCTAGTCACTTGACAGTAACTGAAGTCGCGGAAGATGATTTACTAATAGCTACGTACGCTGATGACACTGCTGTGCTAGTGAAAAATACAAGTATTTTGGCTGCTTCATTTGGTTTACAGGAGTATCTGGATGCCTACCAAGAATGGGCTATGAACTGGAATGTGCGCATCAATGCGGACAAATGTGCGAATGTGACTTTCACCAACCGTGCAGCTAGCTGTCCTGGGGTCAGTCTTAATGGTAGAGTCATTGACCACCATAGAGCCTATAAATACCTTGGCGTTACCTTGGACCGTAAACTTACGTTCGGCAGGCATGTTGCGAACATTCAGCATGCTTTTAAGGCTAAAGTTTCCCGGATGGCATGGCTCCTGGCACCCCGCAACAAACTATCGCTTTACTCCAAGGTCATGATATATAAGTCAATACTAGCCCCCTCCCTGTTTTATGGCCTTCAAGTTTATGGAATTGCTGCAAGATGTCATTTGAACAAGATACGGATTCTTCAAGCAAAAACATTAAGGAGGATCTCTGGGGCTCCTTGGTATATGAGGACTAGAGACATTGAACGAGACCTAAAGGTGCCCAAGCTTGGAGACAAACTTCACACTGTTTCAACTAAGTACATGGAAAAACTTAACAATCACCCTAATAGTCTGGCTAGAAGATTAGCCACCGCTGAACACAGAACACGAGTCAGGAGAAGACTTAAACGTCACCACCCTCAAGACCTCCCCGACAGGATCTTGACATAAAATATCAGACAAAACATGAAAATCATTTCAAATTATGTAAACATAACTTAACTTAATACTCCTCCATAACAAAGCATTGTAAACATAGAATTAACTTCCAATTAGGTTTAGTTGCCAAATATCTAGGTAACAGTGCACTAGTCAAATAAAATTTCATTATTTTTTTTTTCCAAAAAAAAAAAAAAAAAAAAAAAAAAGGACGGATATAATATAAATTTTTTTTAATTTAACAAGTATTTCCCAAATTTAAAAATAGAACATTTCGCCCCCTAACGTCTTGCAAAGAAGTCGTGATCCTTGGCTGCTTTAACTGTCTTAATTGGCTCCTCCTTAGGTTCTGCCACGGTTGGTTTCAGGAAACTCGCGTCTGCCAGCAGCGCCAGGCCCAAAATTCCAGCGGCTGAGATGAAAAAAGATTAAGGTCGGGCTTTTTACCTATTAAAGTTCCAACTTTACCTGCCGCCAAGCCTTTCATGGTGTAATTCTCCAGCGGCTGTGGTCGCTTCTTCGATTGCGCCAGCAGAAACGTTCCGATGCCGAGAAAACCACTTCCACTCACCAAACGACATGACAGACAGTCTTCGGTTCTTGAAGCTTGAGCACCATCTCTCCGCCAGAAAGCTAACCTTCCGATCATTACGTATTTTTCAGGCAACAACGAGATATTTACAAATTCTGGAATGGATCATAAAAGCCAACTCCAAAATATTCCATTTGATATTTCGTGCGTGACACGATGTCTATCGATAACCATGTGTAATCTAGCTAATATTATTAACAAGTTGGCAGCACTTTCTTTGATTTAAAACAGATGGTTGTCCCAAGCCGGCTAAAAAACGTTGTTTATTTTATTTGTTTGTCTCAAAATGGAATTTCAGCGAAACGATGCCATGCTCATGGAGATTCTGCAGGATCGGAAGACCATAACGGGATTTCTGGACTCTGTTTTTGGTTTCCTTCGACGCAAGTAAATGTTTTCCTCGGAAATCTGTACCTCCAAATTTAATGATCGCGTTCATGTTCCAGCACCGATTTTTATCACACGAAAAAGGATGAAGCGGACAAGATCGGCTTCCCCAAGGGTGTGAGGGATCAAATTCTCTATGGCGCCATGCAGCGGTATGATCCGGATTGCTGGCTGCAAACCATGACCGCTGAGGATGGAAGCTGCGGCGATGATGGTGAACTCGCTCCGCCTGCAGTCGAAGAAGTAATCCTGGAGAGTGATGCCACATCTCAAGAGAGCGTTTTAACTCCGCCTGAGAATAAACCACAACAAAATCTCAAAGAAGTAGCTACATTCTCACCCAGCGACTACAAGAACGGAGCCCTTTTTGAAACCCACTGTTGGTCACAAACTCTGAAGGATGTGGAGCTTCAAGTAAAGCTGCCCGAGGGTCTACAAACGGCGAAGAAACTCTGCATAATTATCAAATCGCAGCACATCAAGGTTAACAGCAAACTAAATCCAGAAATTGTAATCCTAGAAGGAAATCTTAGCCAGCGGATTAAACATAATGAGGCAGTGTGGACCATTGACCAGAACCGACTTCTCATAAGTTGTGGTAGCTATCTGAAATAATTTCAATAAGCCTCTATTAATCCATACGAATTTTTTATAGATAAATCCAAGGAGCTGTGGTGGGAGCGCCTTTTTGAAGGTGATCCGGAAATAGATCACAAAAAAATTGACTGCGAGAGATACATAGACGATTTGCCAGAGGAGACGCAAGCCACAATAGAAAAACTGAGAGTTCAGCAATTGTCAGCGGATAAGCAACAAAATGAGTTTCAGACCTCAAATCCCGAGCAAGCTAAAACCCTAGATCGCCTCAGAACCGCGTGGGACGCCGAGGGATCTCCTTTTAAAGGACAGCCCTTTGATCCTTCCATTGTTCGAATGAGTTAGTTTTTAATAAATATTATTAAATAATATCTTTGTTCTTTTTAGTAAAAATTTATTCGATAAATATAGCAGATTCTTTGCATTAATTGAGTAGTTCTGATATATTTCGACAACTTATAATTGATTTTTAGTACAAACCAGTGTCAAACTTACTTCTATTGCTTAGTAAAAAGATATGCAAATTACTGGGCCTTCAGCTCCAGCTTTTTGCGCTGTAGTTGCAATTTCTGGTAGGCAACATCCTTGTGATCCGTCGACCAGGCCACGTACATATAAGTGATCAAGAGAAGGGCCAACAGGAGGCGGTCAACGCTCATCACATTGGTGGCAAGGAGAATCACGGATAAACCCACAAACGAAGGATGCCTCACGTGAGCGTACAAATTGCGCAATTCACTGGATTTGAAGTTTATAGGCTCGCCATACGCCTTTAGGTCGAAGTAGGCCTGCTTGATGCCCAGCAGCTCCGGTAGATCCATTACCAAAGTGCCTCCAAAGATGACAACCCAGCATAAACCGTGAGTGATTGCAAAAGTCCACCAAAGAGGAGCGCTTTCCTCCACATCAATTTGCCACAGGACGATCGACTGGGCGGGCAGCCAATTGGCAATCAGGTACTGGAGTGGGAAAATATATAATTAGGTCTTTTTCGAAACTACATTTGCATAATTCTGAGGTATACAAACATGTAAACAAATCGATGACGTCAGACTATAAATAGTTCGCTCTGCTCCACCCAAACCACATTTGGCCAATAGCTTCTTGACAAACGCTGACTTAAGGAAGCTGTGTTGAAAGATGAATCCTATCAGGTAGAGGGTGTCAAACACCACGGGACCATAGGCGGTTTCAAGGCGGGATTTGTTGTCCAGTAAATTGAAAATCCATGTGTGCGCCTTTGAAATGGAGCGAGGTGTCGAGAGGAAGAGCATAAGCCGACCCACCACGTAGAGGGAGTACCCGAATGTGGCCATGGAGGCGAGGAGCACCAAAAACTTGGCAATCGAAGCCATATTTTTGAAGGAAAATGCGGGATAACTAATAATAATGGAGAATAACAAAATCCAAGCGAATGTTTGGGAGAAAAACAATAAGTGTGACCATGGATTAATACTAGCAAAATCTCATGGTTATTTTAAATTAAATAATATGGATGTTTAAATTTAGTCGAGTTCATTGTTTCATTCTTTATCCTGTAATGTAAATATATATATGAAATTTATAATTATAATATTATAATGGTCAATATTATAATATTCAGCCCACATATAGAGCTGAGCATATTTAGTTTAAATTTAGTTTCTTCATCTGGTCACACTACCAAACTACCACTAAATATTTTGCGCAAAATAAACAAGCCTCCGGAGAAAAAACTAAACTAAACCGGCTTTTCGAACAAAATTTGGTTATCTCAACAAGCACACATCTGACAGCTTAACTTTTTATCTGAATCGCCTAGTTTTAATAGAGTTTTAATCCATTAGAAGCCATTTTTGTAAGTACTCGACAGGTCTTGTTTTCAACGGGGTGGATTGCATATTACAGACTGCACTAGCTCTACCAAATACCTTGGATTTGTAATAATATTATTATTTAAAACTCATATTCTTAAGTTTTTAGATGTCTTCGGAATCTGGTGATGAGCCCCCACCGAAATATCCGCGCAAAACTAGGCCCAAAATCAGTGGCAATTTCTCCGAGGAGGACACAGTAAAAATAATAAATTATGTTAGGAAAATGCCAGTGATCTGGAATACGCACCACAAGGACTATGCTGATAAGAAAACAAGGAACTCAGCGTGGGCTCTGATATATAAACAATTTGGAGGTCGACACCATGAATCGGATCTGCGGACCAAATGGAGTAATTTAAGAATCCAGTACAGGATAACTGTGGGAAAACTTAAAGGAAAATCCGGAAAAGTGAAGGAGAACGCTTCAGTCTGGAGGCATTTTGCAGCTCTTAAGTTTCTAGAAAATGATAGCAAGCCTGAAATTCCCGAAGTACGAAATAATTTAGAATCTGAAGACGAGCCTGAAATCGTCGAGGTTCCATCAACTCCCAGAAAATCTCACAAAAAAGATCCAAAGGCTCTTGAAATTACTCCGTGCAAACGTTTTAAGGATTCCAAGGATACCAAGGGTGATCTTGATCCCAATTTGCAACTGTGTAATTACATGTATTCAGAATTGGCTGAGCTAAACAAAGAAAATGCTGCTATTCTTCGAAGGAAACTGCTAAAACTCTTTATTTCATTTGATCCTGCAGGAGATTTCGCCGATGTGTAAATGAATTTGAAATTCTTTTATAGCTCGATAAATAAATTCCTTGTCGAACTAGGATATTATCAAAAATGAAATTGCAAAAAAATGAAAATTTGATTATAAAAAATTAAAAATATTTATTTGCAATAAAACAATTAAATAAATTCTATTTTCTAATCCTGTAGTCCTCGCCTTATGGTCATATTTAGGGTATACTTGCAAGACAGTGGATATTTGCCTGCCTCTGCCATCTGGTCACACTGTTTGTAAATGTTTCAAGTTTCCCACTAAACGCAAGCGAAAAAGTGTAAGTCCGTAGCCTGTCGGCTTAAGCAAAGTTTAAACCATAAGTTGAAAGTAAGAAAAAGTAAAAACTGGCACAAAAGACGCCGGTAAAGCGCTGAGAAATTTGCCGACGCGACAACGTAGCCACACACTCTCACTGGCTCACACTCACATATATACACAGGCACACATAGCTTGCAAATGGCGGATGCGTTTCCAACAAAAAAAAAAAGAGAAAAAGAAAGACTGCATTTAAGTGTGATATGTTATGAAAATTGTTGACGTTGCAAGTGATACATAAAATAGCACGAAAAACAGTTCGAAAAAATGGAGAAGGGCCGAGCGGTGTGGGCGAGTGTGCAACTGCAGTAGATTTGTTGATTTTTTTAAGCGGCAGCGACGCCCTTTTGTCTTGTCTTATCGAAATCGAAGAGGAAATCCATGATTTATCAGTGTGCAATTATTCCAATTAGCGGCGAAGAAGAGGAAGAAGCCTCGACCAACACCGACATACTTTCACTGCTCCACTCTTAATTATGAGTAAAAGGGACAGCTGACACAAAGGCCTGGCAGATTTATTTGATTTGCCAAAAATTTCGGACGCCGCCGTCTGGCCTGCTACCGTGCCCCCTTACCCCTCCCTCCCACCGTCACTATATTGCGATTTTATCAAAGAAGAAATAAGCATAATAGATGTGCTTGGCCTCTATTCGCTGTGCTCTTCTGACAATTTACACATTGTTGGCAGTCTGCGCTGACCTCACCACACACACATAGGCTCACATATGCGGGCTTATCAAAGGAGAGAGAAAGAGGTCGAGAAAAAGAGAGGCGGGGGAGAGAGTGAAAGAGAGCGGCTTGCAGTGCGATAAATCATAAAGTCAAATTCTTGGGAAAACCAATTAATAGGCAACAAATGTCGTCTACGTCAGCAATCAATATCCATTAAGAATCAATAGTTTTCAATTCTGGTTTATGAGTCACACTCTTTTGATTTTTTAGAGCAACCTTCCATTTCTGGACCACAAATTGGGAACGAACTTGACGCTCCCACGCGAAATTAACAAGACCAGAAAGAAAAATAAAACGGGCACAAATCCCATGGCACGCTCTCTTTCGCCCAGAAAAAAATAAGGCAGCATAGCATGTTGCATAAATATTACACAGAAATAGGGAGTAGAGCTTTCTAAAATTAAAACACTTGAGCCGCCGCTTGTTCGCTGAAAATAGCGGAGGCAAAGAAAATGCATTTATGAATAAATAAAAGAAAAATAATGAATGAGTGCTAGTACGCTCTCGCTGCAAGCAAGAAAGAGAGCGGCAGAAGCACTTGCACCGTTAACAGTGCTGTCGCTTTAAAATGGGCCATAAAAAAAACTCAAGCTTGAAACAAAACCTTGCCTACAGGTTAAATTTTGATAGTTACAGATATAATATAATTAATTGAATATATCTTATAGATATATTAAGTCGCAGTCAGTGATGATCTGGTTTAGTTAAAAGTGGAAACATACAATAAATTATCAAGTGTCAAAGATTAAACAGTGAAATTGTTTGTGTAGAAATAGTTTAGGATCGAAGCCAAAGGTAACGTTAAGCCAGCATCAATACCTTTTGATTGAAACATTATTTAAGAAATGTTACTGCGGGGAGGCAATATAAAGATAGTATTAAAGAAAGCCAATTTCTCATATCTGACCGGTTCCACCGACTGAGAGAAATTCCATGCGGCACCGTGCAAGTGTGTGTGAGTGTTCCGCTGTCGGCTAATTGAACACTGGGGCGACTGAGACCGAAACAACGGCGCTGAGGGAGAGAGGGCAAGGCAGAAAAAAACGGGAAAATTAGGCCAACTGTGCAGTTGGATGCCAGTTTGTTGTAACGAGGCCGAACAGCCAGCCAGCGTATTTTGCATGCCGCCCAACCATAATACATAATTATTTATAGATGGCCATAATGATAATTGGCAAGATTTCGACTTTCACACACTTACTCAAACAAGCACACTCACGCTGCCGCGAGTCGCTCATACATGGGCAGCGTTGCTCTTCCGGTTGATGACCTTTACCGGCGTTTTTATTGTGTTTGTTCTCTTTCCCCCCGTGCGGTTGCTTGGCCCGGCTCTCTTTAGTTTACTTTTTTGTTTCTCCTTATTTTCTCAGCGGCTTTACGCCCGGAATCCGCTGCCCGGACTTACTCGAACTTACTTTCCGTTAAACAAATCTATCCACTCGCCGCAATCGATTAGTTTGATGAAAAGGAAACCCGTTTCCACAATGGGTATTAAATATTAATTGAACTTTATAGAGTGCAAATACGACAATATTTGATATCTAAAGAAAAGAAACGATAACTGTGCGTCGTAAGCAAATAAGCAAACAACAGAATTCGTTGGTAAACATGTCAGTCTGGAGTTGTAAATACATAAATTCCTCAAGAAGTAGCAGTGAACTTATCAGGTTTACACTGGCCAACAAAGGAGAGATTATCTGAAGTAAAGTAAAAAGTACTTCTTTTCTTGTTTTCCTGTATTGAGAATCCTGACTTTATATTTTGCGAAGTAGGTAAATCACCATCACCATAAACGTACGCAAAACTAAAATTAAACGAATCTTTAGGGTTTCGATCTCTGAGCAATTATTTATCTTCAGAATATCACACACGGTCTATTTTCAGAGTCCATAATAGACAACATTGAATATGGTTAAAAAAAGAGCGAAGAACGGCGAAATCTGTTAGCCAGAAACATGAAAGCAGAAGAAAGAGCAAGAAGAAACTAAAGAAAACATACCCGACAAGCCAGTTATCGCCAGAAGTCCCAGAGAGCAACAACCTTGAATTGAAATTTTTGCAATTTCTGAATTCTTCCATTGGGCTCTCCGCGGAGCCAGTGAAATTTCAAGTTCTAACTGTCTGTCGTGGGAGAGAAGAGAGCAAAGGCGTCAAAAGAGCGCAAACACTCGGAGAAATTCAATAATTTAAGCTAAAATATTTGATTACTTGTACGTTTTGAAAATAACACAAACAGAAACACATTAATTGGACCTCAAAATAAAATTTTCAACTTGATAAAAAAGTTCTTAATTTAAAGTTTATATTATATAAGCAAATAAGCAGCCATATGAAACCGAATTAATTTTTAAGTATTTTTTAAAGATCTTATTTGGGATTTTATCTAAATATTTACAAAACGTTTCTGAAAATGTTAAAAAAGTCTCCCATAAAGCGCCTCTGACTCATATATTTACACGACTTTTTAGCAAATATTTGTTAACTTTAAAAATATTTGTTAAACAAAAATGAATAATGAATCTGATGACGAAAATGTTTTCCGTGCAGAGAGTGGGAGAGCTGAGCCCGGAGAGCAACCTCAAATAACGAGCCAAGCTCGGCTGCGAATCTTTCCTCCTCCCATTCTTTTGTGTCATTCGCAACGTGTCCAGCGCAAGAGACTACTCGCGGAGTTAGTTGTCCCGGAGAAGATTAGCGGCAGTCCAGAATTAATTCCGGTGAGCAATTCGTTGAATTTGCATACGTGTGCGTCAGAATCTTGGTTTTGTTATTTTTGCTTTCAATCTGCGTCAACACCTTTGGGTGCAAAATATCCCCTAACTAACTTTCGTTCAAGGCTGCTACTCAGCAGCTGTGCACCATGGGCTAATTTTATTCTTTGAGACTTTGTATGAATAAATTTAAGCCTGAAATCGATTTCTTATCGCTCTTCCTCCCAGCAATTAAATTCATCCAAGTGACCTTTTAGTCTTTATTTGAAATTCATCGGTGTGTTAAGAAAGCGGATGCTCGTCCGGTGAATAATCGGGGTTCCAGGAATATTGGGATCCGCGTTAAACCTGCAGTACATATTGTATCTAAACGTACAAATTTATACACAATTGTCAACCGCAAACAGTTTTATTAATAACACGTCAAAAAGAACAAAATTTAGTCATACCGAAAAAGAGTATGTGTGTGCCGGCCGGTGAAGTACTGATAAGCACGTACAACTCAAACAATTATACATATGTACATACTTTACAAAGAAATGTCGTTAATCTCAAATATAATGCAGATATTTTTTTTAACAATTTAGATGATTATTTTTTCACTTATATGCTTCCACGTCATCAGTTGTAGTAATTTAAATAGAGCTGATAAAGCCAAAGGAAATGAAAGATTATAAAAAAGCCAAGACTAAGTGACCCTAAAAATAGGAAGATTATATTCTTTGTGTGCATGAATCGGCTCTATGCCAAGTAAAAGCTAATGGAAACGTAATAGTAACTTGGGGTTTCCCTTTTTTTTCTGCTTTAAATCTAATCTAAGTGCAAAGATCGTAAATTACAATTTTCCTAGTTTTTAAAAATGGGAGTTTCCATTTAATAATGTTTATAGTTAGTGTTCAATTTATATTAATACTGTTTATAAAACAATTATTTATGGTTCAAATTTGATTAGAAGATTAGAAGCACGTTGCGGCATCGGGAATTATGACACGTAACCCTAAATGACATTTTATATACCAAATTACTAAACATTCAAAATTTATTTCACAGTTTCGCAGTTCCATTTCGCAACAAGGAGATCCCTGAAGAAGAACCCACGACTGAATCGGCAAGATATGCAAATATGGACTTCCACATACTGATCGTCATCGGTTGTGTGTTCAGCGCTTCGCTGCTCTCGTTCCTGTTCATCAACAAGATCTTCCGGCGCAAGACCTTCGAGGAGGTGGTGGCCGAGAAGCGCGCTTTGAGCGCCAATCTCTACAAGGCGGCCAGCGGAGGAGCGGCGTCCAAAAAGCCAAAGAAGAAGGAACTGAAGCGGGAAAAGAAGCAACGGCAACGGGAACAGCAGCGGGATGTGAATAACGAACAACCGGAGGCGGATGAACCCGAGGATTATTCTGATGGTCAGTCGGAGGAGGGGCAGGGATCGGTGGCTGATGATGAGCAGCCCGGTCTGTCCAAGCAACACGTGGAGTTCGAGCCCGATCCAGAGATCCTCAATGAGCAGCAGCGTCGCCCTAGCAGCGTGGCCGAAAAGGAGAATCAACCAACAACAACTGCGGCTGGCAAAAAGGGCAAAAAGGATAAGCGCAACGGTGGCAACCAGAACAAGGCCACTGGCGGCATCCTGGTCAATAAGAACGAATCACATGCGGTTAAGGCTGTACTAAGCAATGCCGACGAGACAACGCCCACTCTCAACAATTTCGAAGCAAAGGCACCCAAGGATGTGGTGGAACTGAAGAAGCAGGAGCAAAAGGAGCGCAAGGAGGACAACAACAACAAGCAGCAGGCTCAAAAGAAGAACGGAGAAAAGGTGGCTAAAAAGGAAAAACCAGCATTAGCTTCCGAACCAGAGCCTACCATTGTGACCAAGCAGGTCCTCAAGCAGCAGAATGGTTCCCCCAAGACCCAGCACAACCAGGCCAACAACAAGACCAAGCAACAGCAACAGCACAGCAACAACAAGCAGAAGCAGAAGGAAACGGCACTGACCGCCAAGGACTTGGCTGTTGCCCTGGACAAGCTGGCCGAGCACCAGAACCAGACCATTGGCGTTAACGCTCTAATGAATGTCTTCTCCCGGGCCGAGCTCAATCGCTCGGAGATTCAGATTCTCATCGATTATCTTCTGAACAAGCAGCAGGATATGCCCGCTTCCCATGCCGAATGGTCGGATGACATTTGCCAGAAGCTCAAGCGTCAGCTGGAGGAGAAGGAGAAGCTTCTGGCCGAGGAGCAGGAGGCCTCCATTGGCATCCAGGCAAAGTTGCGCGAGTTGCGGCAGGAGGTCAATACTGAGCGCGCCCAGATGCATGCCCGCATTCAGGCCTACAATGAAAAGCTCCAGAGCAAGGACCAGGAGTTGTCCAGTCTGAATGATAAGCTCACCCTTGAACGACAACAGCTCCAGGTAAGAGTAATATATTTACCATTTCCTAGACTTAACTTAAACCCAATTGCTATTGCCTTTTCTGATGCTTTAGAACCTTTTGAGGGAGAGCCAGGCCAACTCGCAGGATTTGCTGCAGGTGCAGCGCCTGCAACAGGACTTGGCTCACAAGGAGAAGTGCCTGGCCGACATGACCGCCTTCGTTAGCGCCGAGACGCAGCAGAAGAACGAGGTAATTCAGCAGCAGGCACAGCAGTTGGCGGCTCTAGAGCAGCAGCGCGACGAGCTGGAAGCGCGTCAGAATAACAGCATTTTTGAGCTGGAGCAGCGCAAGCAGCTGGACGCAGAGAATGCTGACCTGAAACAGGAGTTGCGTACCGTCACACAGGCTCAGTCGGAGCTTCAGCGCGTTCATGCCGCCGAACTGCAAGAGCTGCGTCAGCAAATTTCCGCCTTGGAGGCCAATAACCAAACTCTGAACCAGCAGCTTACCCAAGCTGCCAGCACCGCTGTACAGGCGTCGGCCGCCCAGTCGGAGAAGGTCCAAGTTCAGTCGGAAGCCTTGGCCCAAAATCAGCAGGAGTTAAGTGCTCTGCGCCTACAGGTTGGCACTTTAACGGATGCCCAGGCCCAGCAGCAGAAACAGGCCAATGCGCTGAGCTCACTGCTTCAGGAGGCACAGCAGCGGGCGGAACAGCTGCAGGCCAAGGAAAAGCAACTGCAAAAGGAGCTCCAAGAGCAGCGGGAGAAGAATAATGTGAGTCTTTAATTTTGTTCTATTTATTTATAAGAATTGAAAAAAAAACGAGTTTTTAATATGTAACTAAAATGTCATCCCTTTAACTTTGCGTTGTTATATCGTCCACTACTCTGCGCCCTGACTGTTTGCATCAGCCTTCATACTCTTTGCTTTCCTTTACTAATTGCCACGTATTTGTGTTTCGTCCAGGACGTGCGTATGAAAAATTGGAAGTTGATCGAAGCGTTGCAAAATGCCGAAGCATCAACAGCTAAGGCAATGGCCAAGACGAAACCAAATACAGCGCAATCCTTGGGCGTAAGTGCATGTGATCTCTGCCAGCTGCTCCTTTCTTATCCAGTTTTTCCTGCTATTTTGTATCATGAAACCCCTTTTTAAAAATGGCATCAAGTTTGAAAATTTTTAAAAATGTTTTACACTTATTCCCAATTGCAGCAACAACACAAAGAGTTGCAACAGCAGCAGCAGCAGCAACAACAACAAAAGGCAGTGGCCGCCAATGGCGGAGGAGGAAGCGCCAACTCGGCAAAGAGCGAGCAGGAGCGTATCCGAGGACTCTACCAGCGCCTATATCCCGATGCGGTGAAAGCGCAAGCAGGCAACGCCCTGCAGGCATCCTTTGACCAGTGGCTGGAACAGGTTCTAACCACCCACGTCAAGCAGCAACAGGAGAAGCTGCGGCAGAAGCTCGAGCTGGAGAAGCCAGGGAAGCAGCCCAGCAGCAGTAGTCATAAGTCAACACAATCAAACAGCAGCAGCAGTAGCAGTAGCAACCACAATAGCAGCATCCACAACAATATTAGTAGCAATAATAGTAGTTCGAATAGCCAATCCTCCTCCGCCGCCGTTGCCGAGCAGCAGGAACTGCACAAACAGAACCTGCAGCTGCGCGAATGTAACGACAAGCTCACCCAGCTGGTCACAAAGACGGTAAGCTGATTTTGGGGACTATAAACCAATGCTTACAAAATGTAACCATTTTCAACTGTTGCCTTTATACTCATATTTCAGACCAACACGCTGATGGACCTGGAAGAGCGGGCCCGCGAACAGGACGAACATTGGCGTGGCATCGTTGACCAGAAGGAGCAGATCATCGTTAAGCTGCAGCAACATGCTTCAAATGGAGAGCAGGTGAGACTATAATAGTGAATTTCCCATTTAAATAATTTAACATCGTCGGAAATCAAGCTTAAAATACCAATTAAGGTCCAATTAATCTCAACAAATCCATTTAATTCTTGCAGGACATTTAATGTCGCGGACAGAATAACAAGAACAGGAAGAAGGAGCCCAAAACAACGACGATAAACTGACAAGCATCTTTTGCAGAGTTTGTCCAAACTTCCATAACAACAGCAACAACAATTCTAACAATCTATTAAGTTTAAAGTTGAACGCAAGGAGGAAGATGGAGTAAAATTAGGAGCATGCCCCCAGCAACAGCAACATTTAACATTTTTAATATTAGCGAAGGCCAACAACCGATTAGGATGAAGGAGGAACTAAGGAATGCTTAAAAAATTATATATGTATACACAACTAAGGCGAAATAATGAATGGAATGAGAGTCGAAACTTGTGCAATGTTGAAAAGAGTAAAGAGGAATAGGAAAAAAACGGAAAAGAAGCGAGGAAATGCCAGGACTCTGAACGCAGAACCAGGCAGTTTCCGCCTAAGCCCAAGCCCTCCCAACAAAAACCTACCAGAAAAACAGTAAACAAGAAATCCATTGCTGCTGCTACTTTCTTATTATTATGATTATATGTCCCACACTTTGCATGCGATTATTATTTGTGTTACACTTGCATTTAGAGAAGCGCGCGCTATTATCAATTGTATATGTATCTATCCTATGTTAAGCAAATGAATTTAAACCCCACAGCTACTTAAAAATCCATAAAAAAAACAATGAATATAAACTATTTAGTATGTATGTATGTGTATATGTACTTGTATTTGACGAATTTTTGTATGTTTTCCATATCTGTTTTCCCGTTTGTACTATGTTTTTCCCCCTGTCGAGGAGCAGCGCAAAGTATTGAAACCCCAGAAAGTGCACGAACTAACAGCAGCAGCAACATTTAATTAAGCAAACACATATATAAACAAGAAAATAAAAACCTATTTTTATATAAAAACTAAATGAGGAGAAGCTAATGTTTAAGTAAACGCAAATTAAACTCACTTATGCTAATGCTAATTAGCCATTAGTTGTCGAGAACCTGTTGCATGCGACACATAGAGTAAGCCGAGCAATAAGCATCGGCGGTCACAACCAATACAACAAATGAATGAGCTATAGCGCATTATAAAGAATTATGATGTATAATTTACGATAAATGAGAATTAAATACATACACACACATATGACAAAAGACAATTATTTTCGATTTTTAATCTATCGTAATAAATATTTGAGCTTACAGGTCAATATTCTGGGTTTGATCTTTGCTGAGAGACCGAGAGACTAGTTTGAATAAAAATGGAAAGACGACAAAAATTATGATACCCAGCAAAAGGTTATTAAAGAGAACAAAAGGAGACGGACTCTACCTGGGTTGTCTAGCATCTGAGCCTCACTAAGTTTCCTGGAATTCCATACTGAGCCAATAAATATTTTTAATGTAATATCTTCCCTCATGCTTTAATTTCTTTTTGTCTTTCTTAAATAAAACAAACACAGCTTACGTGCTAATTATTGTTGCTGGGGGCTCCCCTGCTAGGGGGTATTTGAAGGTTGTGCAGCGGAATGATCATTTGGAAGGGATACTGCAGCAGTTCAGTGCATGATGGTCGATTCTTGGGATTCAGCTGCAGGCAGTTCTTGGTCATCTGAAGAATGGAAAATTATATCGATAAAGAAAATAATAAATGATATGGATAGGCAGCAACTCACATGAACCAGCATGACAGGATAGTAAGGAGGAATGGCAGGATATTCAATGCTGGTCGCTGGACTGGCAATTGCGTTCATCTTGGCATAAATGTTCCGAATGTGACCGAACGGAGTCTTCTGATAGAGCAGCAAATACAAGATGCAGCCCAGCGACCATACATCGGACTTGGTGGAGATCTTGATCTTCGGCTGGTTGCCGCCGCCCCGTAACGGACTGTTGCCCGTAGACGTGTCCGTCAGGGCCTCGGGACTAATATAGTTGAAGGTTCCAGCCTGTGAAAACTTAATTATGCTTGTCGAATCTACTGAGATGTTGCTGGCGATACCAAAATCAATCAACTTTAGACGTCCATTGACCATCAAAAAGTTGGCTGGCTTTAGATCCGAGTGAATAACGCCATGCTGGTGAATGTAGTTTACGGCCTGCAGCATCTGATAGAGGATGTTTGTCAGGCTATACAATGGCAGGTTTGTGGTGTAGTTCTGCAGGATCTTGTTCAGATCAGAATCGCCCTTCTCCATCACCATATACAACTTGGACTCTTCGCGCAGAAGTTGACTACGGAAAAGGGTATTTTAACAAGGATAATAAGCACATAATGATGACTTACTAATCGTAAAGGGCCACAACGCACACATTTCCTTGCAGCTTCGCAAGGAGCTTTGTTTCGTTGAGATACCCCTGCACCACCAAAGGATCGGCCTGCAGATCCACTACCTTCAGCGCAAACTCGTCTCCGGAATCTGAGCGACGGGCTAAATAGACAGAACTGGAGCCACCACAACCCAATTTTTTCACGATCGTATACTCGTTATTCTTTATATTCAGTATATTCGAAGTTTTTGAAGAGGCGGTGCCGCCAGGATTAGGTACCACCGGATCCGTTGTAGCCAAGGGTACGGATGCCACCACCTCCTTGGCCTCGGAAATTACCACTTTCGGTGGCACTTTCTCCACCTTTTCCAACGCACTGAAAGCGCTCTCCAAGGACTTTTTGGATTTTCCATTCATAGACTCTTGCTTTGGCGGTGGCTCCGGAACGTTGGGACTCTCGCTGATGGTGTCGCAGAGCGAGAAACTTATGCTGTCGTTGGGGAATGGAGCCGCCCGACTCACGGTCATGGGCGTTTGGAAGAGCACCTTCTGGGAGCGAAACTCATTGGCCGCCGCTGGACCTCTGTTCTTTGCCGACTGAATTGATCCGTATGCCCGCACTTGAGGCGTGACGAAATCAGCTTCTGGCTTTGCGTGCGATTTTACCTCAACCGTGGACGAGGATGAGGCAGAGATTCCCTTGCGCAGCGGCGTCTTTGTGTCCATGAGGCGACGTCTCTCTGCTAAGGCCGTATCCACAAGTTGCCGTCTCTCCGCAATGCCTTGGGTCGTAGAGAGAGGCTTTTTGGCTGGCACCTGCTCCGCCGCCTCTACATCCGGCGATCCCTGGCTGCTGCAATTGATGCCCATGTTGTTAAATCGACCCAGAAACGAGAGATTCGATTCAGATGCTTTGAGAGGAGCGGCAGAAGCGGCTGCGGGGGACGTACGACGGGTGGGAATGCTGTGGCTGCTGCCCGTCAATTCGTGATTGGGACTCAGTACAAAGGAATCGTTTAGGATGGCGCAGTTTAGGTTGTGATTGTTTTTGTTGTCCTCCTCCTCCTCGCTGTCCGAATTCATCATTGTCAGCTCGGAGGCACGACGGGGCCTATTGCGGATATAAAAATGTTAAAAGACTACTTATAAAAAAAAAAGGGAGTGTTTCGAGGGGGACATCCTTTTGGGGATAAAGAACTACTAGTGATCAGAACAATTAAAAGTAGATGGACACTCACAGCATTTCCATATGCAGCAAGTGTGGATCCGCTTCGTTCTCTTTGCCCCTCGCTGGCTTTTGCAATGTCGACGCCACCGCCGGAGGTTTTTTGATCTCTGCGGCGCCTCGAGAACTTTGCGGGCGGAATGGCGTATTATAATTGTCCTCTGTGTCCGAATCCGAGGCTAGCGCCATCATATCCTTCGTTCGTCGAGGCACAGGAGTAGTCATCTTTCTCAACCCGCAAATTGTTCAAAATCCTATTTGTTGTTTTTTTTTCCTCATTCAAACTAGAGCTGGAAAAGCATCGATGTCTAGTCAGATCGATATCGATTGTGGATGCGATTAAAAATATAAAAAATAAAATGAAGTCTATAAAAAAATAAAAATAATCTAAGAGTATAAATCTAATGTCCTAATGTAAATTTAATGTTCAAATAATAACTTTCATATGGCAAGTCAGCGCAGTAACTGTATGGAAAGTGTTTTCGCCTATCGATAGTCCAGCGAGTTGGCAGCCCCAAACAAACTAGGGTTGTAAAAATATATCTTTATCTTTAATATTTAAAAATAACGGCATTTCCGTTTAAAATATGGTTTTTTATTTTATAACATTTTAAATAAATGGGTACATTTATATTCAGAAATTCTGTAAGTTGATAACTAAACTTGAGTATTAATATGCACATTTTAATTTATAGTGATGATATATAATTTGAATATAAGAATTTAAGAAAAACTAATGTAAACACATTATAGCTTAAACAAAACTAAAACTATAAAAATAAATATTTCAAATAATATCGATATGTGTTCGCGAACAAATATTTATTCTTTTGAAAAAATATCGATACATATATAATCGAAATCCCTAGCCGAAAACAAACAAACAAAGCCAAGCAAAAAGGGGCAATAATTCGAAAATTACGCATCGCAGATGGACCACCACGCAACAGGCGGAGGCGCCGTCCAACCGGGCATGTCTCCCGCTCATAACCACGACGCAGACCAGCTGCTGGATCCCGTGCTCTTTTCAAACGACAATGGCAATTTCAAGCTGAACACAGTGCCCGCATTTAGGTGAGATTGGGGAACATCAAAACTGGACTCCCCGGCGGCAATGAATCATTCACGCCATTGCAAAGGCTTCGCCCGCAATGATGCACCCAATTAACCCCAACCCCCTTCACTGTTCTTCTGCAGCCTTCATTTGCTTATCTCCACGGCGATTTCGTTGGTGGGCATCGTACTGGCGGCCTCGTTTCCGTCGGATCGGCGCTGTGATGCCTACTTCATCATGTTATACCTACGGGCCACCTTCTGGGTAATCACATATGTACGTAACCATTGGAATCATCCCAGACCTGCCCCAAAAATGCCTTGATATTTCCCCAGCTCTTCGATCACTTTGTGAAGAAGCAACACGACAATCTGCGCTTAAACGGCTACCACGATTTTCATCGAGATACAAATATGCAGAAGGGGATTCCCCTGCAGGTGGTGTCGCTGTGGAACTCTATGCTGCTGGCCGTACAGGCCCTTATCCATCACTTCTACGGCGAGAATTTTTGGGAGCATTGCGCTGCAGAATGGCTGTCGCCGGTTAGCTATGTCACCGCCTTTACGGTGGCCGAGAATGTGGTGCTGGCGGTGTCTCACAGCTGCTATATTGGTAAGTTTGGCTTGGTTAAGGCGTGAATCATGAGCAAAGGCTTACTTAAGAAGGGATTTTCCTTATAATGATCGAAATTCGAAAGAAAACTTTAAAAAAACTGGAAAGATTATTCCAGATTAGGATTTTCTATAATCTAGTGAGTCAGTAGAAGTCTTTGTTAAACCCTTTTCTATTATATTAAGCAGTATGATTCAGAATCTTTAAAATGACATCATCCCGTATAGAAAATTTCCACCTATAAATTTAAAATATCATTTAAAATATTTTATTCCAGATAAAGTGCGTAAATTCAACAAAGCGAAGCTGGCCCCTGATGTTCTGCGTGGTGCAGACCGTGCCGGTGGTTCCCTGGGCCTCATGCAACCCGGCGGCGATACTGCCGAGCTGCTAGAGAAGCAGGCCGATCTTATCGCTTATTTGCGTGATCACACGCACAAACTAAACCAGAAGTTGCACCAAATGCAGACGAATGTGCGACCTGTGAGGGCTCCACAAATTCCTTAAAGACAGCCGATCAGTGACTATATATATTATTTTTTGTATTACCATATTATTTTTTCCGACGTTTCTCTTTTTATTAAAAAAAAAACAAAAACATTTTGTTCATGACGAAGAAATATTCTTCAAGTAAATCAACTGCAATAAATACAATTGGGCGTTAAACAAAAAATATCAATTTGTAAATACAGAGAACGTAACTCATAATCCTTGATCAGATATTAGGTCCCTCATACTATTGTATACTACAAACTGAATATGTGTGTATGTGTAATATTGTTAAATTAAATCAGATTTATACAATGTAATGCTAAGCTTTTTACTGGTCATTAACCATAGCTGCGGGCACTTCCAGTATTCCCAGAGAGTTATCTTTAGAAGATGTGACGATCTGTAATTAAAAAAAAAAGGACCATTAACTTGTGATTGATTTATAAGCTATAAAAAATGAACTCACTTTATCGCCAGCCACTGCCAGGGCTAAAACCAAACGCCCAGCGCCTTCAAAACGGCCTACTTGCTTGCCAGTCACCTTGTCCAGGACATAGATGAACCCATCATAGCAGCCAGCCAGCAGATAGCGCTCTTTATACGAAACAATAGACACAGCACCGTTGCCACAGCTCAACTTGGTGACCAAGTTGCCAGTCTGAAAAGAGACAATCTAATCACTTAAAGCTCAATTAACTCGGTAAACTTTGTTTTATTACTCACAACAAACTCGAATTGATATATCTGATTTTTCTGCGTGCCACAGTAAATGTGTCCATCGCTCAGCAGCAGGCTGTAAACATTCAGACCCCCTGGCACACAGAGCCGGCGAAGCAGCAATCCGTTGGTGGCATCATTCATGTAGATAGAGCTTCCCTTGCATCCGAGAATAAGGATCTTTCTCACACCCTCCTTGGTGGCCTTGATGGCAATGATGGACTGGCCAGTGGACACCAGCGACATTTCAGCCTGCTTGTTGGTCTGAAATTTGTAAAAAATTTGCAAGGATTATAATTATTGTGAGTTTATTGAAAGAAAAATATTTGGAATCTTAATTTAATAATAAATATGGAAACATATAATATATATAATATTACTCGAATAATTTAAAACAAGCAAAAATCATCACCAAATTTATGAAACAAAAATTGTAAAAAATTTAAACATCCTTTGGAGATGCGGGGTATCGATCCCCGTACCTCTCACATGCTAAGCGAGCGCTCTACCATCTGAGCTACATCCCCGTTGTGGATTCCCTTCTTTTATTGCCCTTTACAAGGTACCATCGCAACGTTAACGTCTTTGATTTTGAACCTTCCGCAGTTACGTGCTCATTAAAATTCCCAAAGTGCATCGTCATGACATTCACGCGTACGATCCAATAAACAAACCGAAATGGTCAAAAGAAAGCATTGTCCAATGGCTATATGTAGTTTTGTGTTATAAATAAACACTGCGTTGGTAGGAACCTATTTACGTATTAAGTGAATATATGTATATATATTCAAGAGAATGTTTTTACGATTTCATGATTAGATAAGACCTCTTATCTACAAATTGTCTTAGGTGGTGAAATTAAATTCTAATTTGCAATGCTTAAGGTGATTAAATGTTGATAATATTTTTGTTTGTATAGTTTGTATACCCTTGCTGAGGGTATTATAACTTTATTCAGGAATATGTATGTATATTTTTAATCAGCATTAATAGTCAAGTCGGACTGTCAGTCTGTCCGTTTCTAAGTTTTAGACCTTAGATTATAATAAAACTTTGCAGATGGTCCTCAATTTCTTTCAGGAAGTCGGAACAGGAACTTTTATACATTTGTTTAATCATTTCTAAATTACGAAATTTTTTCACAAGGTCCTAAAAGGACAGGAAAAATCAAAGAAATATATTGAAATATATTCGTCCAATCATATCCCATCAATATAATATTGATTTTTGTTTAAATCCTAATAATAGTAATAGTAGTAGTCTTATAGCTGCAAGGGAATATAAGCTTCGACTTGCCGAAGTTACATAGTTTCTTTTTATTTCTAATCTTCAAGATTTGTAAAACAAATATTTCATACATTAGTCTACGATTAATTTAATTATTTATTTATATTACTTATTTAAGGTATAACTTAGTATTCAATATCAAAACTTTAATGACTTTAAAGCTGAACTTTTGAGACTGCTTCTTTATGGGGGACTTAAATTGTTATTATTAAGTAAAATTGTTTTCCTAAAATTACCAAAAATTTATAATATAACAGAGAGGTTTAGACAATAATGTTGCAATCTTTTATGATTAGAAAGTAATCATTTCGAAAATAGAGAACTTAGAGATTTGTTTGATTTGCTGATTTGTTTTTAAATTAGTTAAAAAGTTCAAATTTGTTAACATTTTCTTGATTCTTCGACAATTATTCAGATGATGAAAACTTCAGACCTTTAAAGCACTTGAAACAAAATTGTAATTATACTAAAGCAAACTGTGAACCAAGAACAATTTACACATTTAAATGAAAGGCGGAAAATAATTGCAATCGGAACCGTAACCAAAAAACATTCGATAGCCCTGGGACAAAGATAGATAACTCCCTCCAACCCACTATTAATAAAGCGAGATGGAGCGATGTAGTGCATTTTTATGTACCGTTATGTCTTCAGCCATTCGGCAAGATGGCGTCCCGGCGCAATGTGCCTCAAAAGAAAAGCAAAAATACAAATAAATTGCTTTTGGGTGGCAATAAAATGCACTGTTCAGTGTGGGAGTGGCAGAAGCAATGTGTTTATTTAGTGGTTGCACTTGCCACACCCACCCAACTGTATGTGCAGTTGAACAACAATAGAAAAGCTCACATAAACACCAAAAAGAGTTACAGTCACTTAGGGCCACATAACGGTACAAACAACCAACCCGATGTGGCCAAGGCAGCCAATGAGAAGGCGGTACGAGCAGCGCACACCGACACACAGTCGCAACAACAAGCCATAGACAAGGCGTCAGTTTCCAGAAACACAACACAACAAAACAGGAGCCAACCAGCAAGAAAAGCCCACGCCACAACAACAACAAAAACAGGACCTACGAGAGAGAAAGGCCGAGAGCGAGGGATAGAGAGAGAGAAAGGAGCAACAGGCACGAAGACAATTCCAATTGCAGCTCCTTGGAAAGCTCTCTCCTACTTGCAGTCAGAGCGAGGAATAGAGAGATGCAGAGCCTGAGTGGACGAGCGAGCGAGCGAGCTTCTGAGAGCGCATCCTCGTAAAAAGCCTGAGAGCTAGAAAGCGGGCTTCGTTTGTATTTTATTTAAAATTGTTTTGGGTAAATAGCATATAAACATTTTATTTGCTGCTGCCAAAAACCTAACGAATGGCAGTAACTATATGCAACTAATGCTAAACTGCAGCGCAAGGACATGCGCAGACAGAAACCGAGAGAAAGAGAGAGAGATTGCAGTGTGAGTGCCGGCGAAATATACCGTTAACTAAACAGGCACACATAAAAACTTAAATAAACAACAATAGAGAGTTCAGTGGGATGGGAGAAGAGAGTACGAGCGAGCAGGACAACCCATCCTTTTCCCCAATGAGTGTGCGAGCAAGCTAGCAAGCGGCAACTGAGACTGCAAGTCCTGCAGTTTGCTGTTGTTTGTTGCAACTAACCCCCAGCCCCGGCACGTATATAGTACGCCGCATGGGTTATATACTTCTCCTCGTCGGCCAAACAACGTGGAGCAAACACGGCACACAATAAAGCACAAAACACCAGGCGAGGCTAAATATCAAGCAATAGCAGCAAGGCAGGCAAAAAACTGCAGTACCAGCAACGCCCCCTCTATGTGCTCCACATAATGTCTACGTTCTAGGTTCTGGGGCGTGGCATCTTCGCATATTTACCAAATACCAAATAACCAAAGCTCCAGACTGCACCTCCGACTGTACTTGGTTGCCTACCAAGTCCTGGGTACAGTTGCCTCCACCTACACAACAGTTGGGAGTACAGTTGCCCCCTTGCCACTACTCTGTACTTGCCACCATCTGCCATACAATTGCAGGTACAGTTGCCCCATTCCTACTAAAAGCTACACTGCCTTGGACGCCATAAATAATACGACTACATCTATATCTTTTTCATATAGACTATGCATAAAAATTAATTATTTAAATGATATTATAAAAAATGTATATTAATTCTTCTTCCTTTACTTAACCTTATATTTTATATTTTTCTTTAAAATGTATCCCCACCTCACTTCCGCATCCGGTCAAGTACAGTTGTGCACAAACGAAATAAACACAGGATACATTTGGCGGCATGAGTTATCAGCACGTCGCAGCCATAAATCGAATTTCTGCCAGAATTAAGACTTATAGCTCTCTTCCACTTCTACCCTCGATGTGAAATATTCTAATGAAGTATCAGCTCAGGACTGAAACTCCCCTTCTTCGCATTTGCTTTCCATACTATCCAATTTGTTAAATTCCGCGAGAGAAAAAAAAATATGTAAAGGAAAAATAAATTCGATTTGATTTCCATTGTCTAGACGTTCGTTTTTGGCTCTACTCATTGCCAATTCGTTAACGCCTGGTGTTGTTGTTGGCGCCGGGGCAAGGTGTGGACTCGTCCTCGAATGTGTGGCTGTCCTTTTTTGGCAGGACCCGCGAGACGCAGCACAATATTTTAATTGAAATTGTTCAAGTGTTTGTTTGACAGATAAATATTTAATGAGTCAAATTAAGTGGCGTAAAGGTATTGAAGGAAGATTGATTGACCCCCCACACGGTGGCAAGTTTCCCTGAGTTATTGGTCCAGATGTGAAATGTTATTAAAAGCGTACGGAAGTGAAAACTTTGTAATCCTTACTACTCCTAATTTCTAGCTACATGAAGGGTACTCACCGTCACATTGAAGGTAAAAATGTTCCCCCAGCGACTGCCAATGAAGGCCACTCCCCAAGCAATGTCAATCGATTGAAGGGGTTCCTTGAAGTAAACAGTTTGCATGACCCGCTCTAGGTTCTGTAAAACAAGATTTTAATACATTAATTATTAGAGAAATCAGGCAACTCACCTCCAAAGAAGTCTTCTTGAAAAAACCATCCAACGACGTGGTATAGAGAAGCGAGTCCTTTTCGCACAGAAACATATTTGTGATGGCCTCACTGTGTTTGGTTATCTTTCGCTCCAGTTTGTGGCTGATCAGGTGGAACATGTATATATCTCCATCCTCGGAGGCAGCAATAACATATTTCCTGAAGATTCGTAGCTGGGTAATGGGACTCACGACATCGTGCAGCATACCCTGAGGTATGAGCCCCACATTGCATTGGGAGTTCAGTTCTGGAAAGTCAGTCGATGGATGCAGTTCGTCGGAAAAGTGGCAGATTGGTTCAGGAGGCGGTGGTGGTGGTGGTAGCGGTGGTATAACAGCCAATGGGTGTTTGCTCACACTGGCTTTTTGTTTGCTCAAAGGTGATGACTTGGGCTTGGCGGTGGGTGGGGAGTCAGTCTCATCCTGGATCTCTTCCTCAACATCCGATAGGTTCTCTAGCCTTGATTTCTCTTCTTTAGCTTGCTCTTGGTCGCACTCCTCCTTATCAGCAATCTCTTGCTGAGATTGATCACTTACCTCATCCGATTTGACACTTTTCTTGGTGGCCCGCTTCGGAATCAGTTTCACGCGTCTGGGCAACAGCTTTACATATCTGAATCTTGTTCTGCTTCTTGTTTGCCTGACATTCTCCTCTTGTGTTGGTTCCTGAGTAGGGGATACAGGAGGAGGTGAGCTTCTGGAAGACGCCACTGGCGGAGGAGGTGCGGCTGTAACTGTCTGATTGCTAGAAATCAATAGCATTATTTTGCGACTCTGCAACTCTAGACTTTGCTTGTCCAGGTGGGAAATCTCCTGCTGAAACTTGACAATCATTTCCTCAAGAATGCTGCGCCGATTCTGGTTTTCCATTAAGTGACGGTCAATTTCAGCTATATTCTGGGTTAAAAGCTCTCCCACCTGAGCGAGAGGTTCAACTTTATCTGTTCCATTTCTTAGCTGAGAAAAACCAGCAGGATAAAAGCGGTAGAGATTGGAATCCATTGACATAAATGGCAAACCGATGGGATATGGTTGTGGATTTTGGGCTGCCGGTAAAGCTGGAGGACTTTGAAGGGGCGATAAACTTACAACGGAAGTCAATCCGTTGGGGCTCTGGGGGGCCGGTAATTTCTGAAGTCTCTGATCCATAGATGATATAGGAGAGGTAGAGGCCTTTGGTGTTTCTTTCACTATTTGTTCCACTTTTTTGGGACTAAGACCATTGACAGCCGTCTGTTCCTCCTGCTCTCGACGACGCTGCTTTTGTAGACTTACCACGCTGACGATCTCTTTTAGGAGAAATTCTATACTCTGCCTGTTGTCAGGGGCTTTGAGATTCCTCTGTATTTTGGCCACATCGATTTTACTGAATCTCTTAGGGTTATGCTCTGAGCTAGTCACAACGCAGGAGATGAAGTGCAGGCGGCTCTGCAGATTAGCAGAGTGCTGGAAGTGATAGCGATCCGACAGCGTCTCGCGAAGATGCGGAAGAATCAGCTTTTCAAAACTGTCAACCACGTTTTCTGCATCGCTCTGAAGCTTTAATCTGAAGCGCCTCTTCTCAGATTCGGTGCTACAATGGGAGTTCGAGGAGTGATCACTGGCAGCGTCATCGATAGTCGCAGGTTCAGGCTCCATAGCCTGGTTTTCCTCCGGCGCATCTATCTCCATATCCACTGTGCTATTCTCTTCACCAACATCTTCCTCAGAGGAGCTCAGGAGCTCTATGACATCCTTCGGAAGGGAACTTATCCGAATTGGAGAGGTGTTAGATTCGCTTTTGATTACTTTATTTAGGGGTATATTGATATCTGATTTGTTCTTTGTGCTCTTTGATGTTTGTTTTACCGAAGGAGTTTTTCTAGTACTTTGTTTTTTGGATTCTGACAATTTAGGAGTTCTCTCCCGAGTTTGAGAAGGGCTATGTTTCATTTCGGCTTCAGAATCGGGAGGTGCATCGATCTCTGGTACGGATATCATGGCATTGGTTTCGCTCTCACAACTAGCAGCCCTCGGGTCCTCAGATTTTCTCTTTGGCTGATCTTGAGGCAAGTCAAACTTGTTTGGAATCCTCCCATCAGGTGGGGTGGGCAATAGGGGACCACGGCTCTTGGCCAGACGTTTTTCTGCCATCATCTTGACCTCGTCAGCTGCCTTAAGCCTAGACATTAGATCCTTGGAACGCTTCATCTTAAATTCTAATTTGTTCTGTTTTCGTCTGTCTCTTCTTTCCTTTCGCTTAGCCTGGATTTCAAGCTTTTGGTTTACTTTATCTTCGTTTTTTCCACTGTTATCCTGAATAATATCACTGGGTGCATAAATCGTGTTGTCGTTTTCAGTAAACTCCTCAGTTACTTTATTTTGATTGCTGTTAGACTGATTTTCAATTTTTAAAGCCGGCTCGTTGCTTTGATGGTCGCTCTTCTTACTGGACTGCTCACTATCTTTGATAGACTTGGAATCCTTTCTATTAGTTGCACTTTCTTGGTTGCATTCCTCACTGGCTTGAAAATGCTTTTTACTGATTTCCACTTCACTAAATTCCGTTCCAGGGGCGTTGAATTCATGGAATGAGCTCAGATTCTCTTCAGTGTCTTGAAGTTTTTGATCTTCTATGAACTCCTTGCCAAAACATTTTTCTATCTCCTGCAGCAAAAGTTCGGGCAACTTGATGGCATCTACGATTTCGTCCTCGACCAGCTCCGTCACAGGATTATCCTTTGGCTGATCCAATTCAATAGCTTTTAGCTGTCGGCGAATCTCTTCGCGCAACCGTTTCCGGGCTTGGACTTTCAAGTGCTCATCGTAGATCGTGTCGCTGTTGTTGATTATATACTTGAGACTCTCCTTGTCCATGCCGGCGATGCGATTATTGATGATGGCTTCGCTTTCTGAAAATTGGCTTGTGCTGGGACCAGCGCCATTTTGGTTGCTGCTACTAACGGTTCGACGACGGTTTTTGAGAACGGGTTTGAATGTTTGGCGACTCGGACTCGAGATGCGAGCGGGTGGAGTTGAGCTGCCAACAGGGCGCTGGTTGAGACGATTCTCCTGGGTAACCGCTAGTATCTCCTGCTTGAGCAGTTGGGTGAGGGGACGTACTTGAATGCGGGGAGGATTGAGTGATGGTTGACTAGCCTCTTCGGTTGGGGTATCCTTACTGGGTTTGTCTTGAGTGGGTGATTTCAGCTTTTTACTGGGGCTTTTATCCTTTCGGTGATCAGCTTCGGAAGCTTCTACTACTTCTACTACTTTTTCCGCCAGTTCAGCAGAATCGTTGATATTTCTGTTAATGTGCCCGGTGGATCCGCTTGGATGCGAACTGCTTTCATTACCTATTGAGTCATTATGAACGGTCGACTTGGCACTATTTTCCTCACTCCACCTGCGCTGATATCTGTGGTGTTGGTCCCTGTAGTGATGATCTCGATATCTACCGGAAGTGCGATAGCTGTCCTCAGAATTTCGCGGCTTCCTGGGACTCCTCTCTAACTCTCGCTCTCCACTCCTCTCTCTACGTTCGTGGTAATTTTTCGTATGATAATCAATTCTCTGTGTATAATCTCTCTCTTGGCGCCCCCTACTTCCGTAGTTTGTATTATTGTGTCGTCGGTAGGGCGTGTCCCTGTGATTATAGTTATTCCACTACAACATGGTAAGCAATTAAAAAAAAATACAAAATAAACCGAGGATCCCATTTACTTACCGCTCTATTCTTGAAGTGACCGCTGTAAAAAATAAGAAAAAAACTCACATTAGTTAACTCTTTTCAAATTAACTACAATTAGATACATTAACAAGGCATAGCTACGGACACGCAGGGCCATTGCAAAAGGTGAAAACTTTTGCAAACAATAAAGGAATAATTAATGTAATCAAGCAACGTGCCCAAAGTTCTCTTGAAACTTTCTTGCACGTTAGAAAATGAACGTAGAAATGAAAGAAAGCTTTTGCATTAATTGAACAGATTTAAAATTTATAACCACGGAACCTCTGGCCTCCATCCCACAAAAAACATCCCTCTGGCTATTTGTGTATGCAAAGGTGCGAATTCCGTTGGCTCTTTGTTTTTTTTTCTTCTTCCTCTCGAAAAATCTCGTTAAGAAATGCTAAAATATACGACCACAAATCTTTGCGTTTGCCTTCTTTTGTTAATGTCATTTGTAACATGAACTAATTAAAAATGTAAAAGCGAGAAAGTTTAAGTCTTTTAAAAAAGAGGGAATCTGAATGTCAATTTTATTTGGAGGCTGTCGCAATTAAAACAAATAAAGGTAAGGTTCAGGATTGTGATATCTTTCTTATTAGGATTTCTGAAACTATATTTCTAAGGTAGACTTTAAGGGAATTAAACCCAATATAGAGCTTATTATATGGTTAGAAATATATTGGTTATATGAGTTTAGCTGGTAAATTCTATGTAATAACACATCTTTCCTGTACCTAATTGTTAATCCAAACAATCCTTTATAATATCATGTTATACAAATTGTTTGCCTTAAATAAGACCGCATTGCCACAAACACAAGATGGAATTCCATCGAGAAACCCCCTTTATATCTAACTTGATATGTTTTGGGCTTTAATTAAAACCAAACAAAGCAACACGCTTCTTGTCAACGCCAAAACAAAGAGTAAAAGTTGAAAATTACCTCAAGCTGTTGCACAAGGAGGCGAACCCTTCAAGTCACACCACTAATTGTTACAGCTCCTGCCCCCAAATTTTGAGTCCCCCTCCCCCTTGTTTATCGGGAGGAAACATTGTGAAAACATGTGGGAAGCGTGGCTGTGCTTAAAAACACATTACAAGTACAAGACAATTAGTTTGTCTCATATAAAACGCGACTGGCTAGGTTGGGGGTGATTCCCCCCAAAAGCCGAATTTTGTTTTCCAACGGCAAGAGTTAAACGTTTTCATATTTATGAGGCTCGTAAAACTCAATGATATACAAAATTAATGACAAAAACGTAGCAAGTGGCACTTCTTCTTAGCTGGCTCCACGCTCTCTGGCGAATCGTAAAAGAAACGCTACCTCAAAAACTTTTGTCAGCATTTACCTGCCAGCGGAACGGCATTGGGGGGATTGTGTGCTGGAAACAGAGGTAACATAGAGAGGGAATGCTGGAAAACTTATTCAAGCGTCTTGTAATTTTAATTTCAAGACAGTCTGTGACTTTTTTGGCTCAAGTATTTCAGCTTGAGGAACCACTCGTTCCATCTCAGCTTCTTTGCGCAGTTCTTTTCGACCTGCGTCTATCTCTCAGAGTGTCACGTACAATTTGGTTCCTTTTTTAATTGACTTTGGACCCGGGAGAAGTTTATTAGTTGAAGGAGACTTTTTGGCTTGATTTGAGCAGTAGGTGCTGTCTTGTATACGTGTATTCTTCCTGCTCATTAGAAAGGACTTGTCACATACGCCATCGTCTTCTTGAAGACCTGTACCGCCTCCCCTTTTCTGCTGAGGACCGTTTCCGGTTCCGATAAGGGAACGTGTTGTTGACTCTTGAGGGCTTGAGTTGGGACAGTACAGAACCGGGCTGAGTGGCATCCTTTTTCACTCATC
Source organism: Drosophila kikkawai (assembly GCF_030179895.1). Lineage (NCBI taxonomy): Eukaryota > Metazoa > Arthropoda > Insecta > Diptera > Drosophilidae > Drosophila > Drosophila kikkawai. The sequence continues at coordinate 19,854,442 of NC_091731.1, read as the reverse complement.
ACTGCATAAATTTTCCAAAGTTTATTTTTTCTTTCCGCAACGCGTTATGCATATTAATTTTTCCGGCCAAAGAAGAAAAAGTCAAGTTTTTATTTTTCCTGCTCCCAAAAGTATAGCAGAGCCATTTTTGATTTCCGTTTTTTAAGGACTGCTTGTTGTTGTTGGAAAAATATTATTACAACACCAAGTATAAGCAATTGTTGTAAATTTGTTAAGTAAGACAAGTTTCTAAGATACCCAATATAAACTAATAACGAGACACTGTATTTAAAGATGAATATATAGTATGGGTACATTTAACATGGAGAAATATGTAAGAAAAGGTTGCCTGCACCTATTGGTGTAATTGGTGAAATCAAGATTTAAAGTCCATACAGAGCAGTGCCCAGTCTGACATACAGAGAAGCCTTTCTTGACAAGCTTGGTGATGCTGATCAAACATATACAAAAACAAATACTGTATGAACAGTATCGGGTACAAAAATAGACACACATTAGTGCTGGTTTGATTTGATATATTATTAAAATGTTAAAAGTGGTTTCTTAAACATTAAAAAAATGTTGTTAGTTATATTTATTGTTTTTTATAGATCAATCTCAGGTTGTACATTGCCAATGTCTCAAATTAAAGCGTGGTCATGTCTTTAAAGCATTGCCGCCACTCCCCGAATCAAAGTTAAGCTGCAAACCAGTTCAGACTTGGCCTACGAAAACTGTAACCAGGTCACTTAACGACTTGCATACCAATTGATATACACTACAGGTAATTGTCCACTTTCAGGTGGGTCAAGCAATGGATATTTTAACGTTGTGCAGAAAATCCCAACAAGGGGATGTAGCTCAGATGGTAGAGCGCTCGCTTAGCATGTGAGAGGTACGGGGATCGATACCCCGCATCTCCAAAGGAAATGTAATTTTTTTTTTGCCCAAATACAACTACAAGCTCTGCCGAACAAAACACTTAAAACAATTAAAAACCTAGATATAAATACATAAATTTTCCAACGACACGAGAACAGAAATGGCTTAACTAGCTTAGACGGCAAACTTTGTCCTGGAACAAACTGAGGGAAAACAAAGCCAAGCCGGGGGGGAAAAAATTAAAACAAAAGCCTTTGGCTCATAAATAGCACATCATGTATCATTTACAACACCCAACTCAGCTACCTCAGTCCGTGTCGTGGAGTATCTGTAGCTGCCCGGGGGCTCAGGGACCACGTTTTCCGTCCCCCGACAGCTCCAGCTCCTGTACAGCCTGTGTTGCAGATCCAGAATCCGTCTGAGTCTACTGTGCTGACTGCTGTGGCTGTCTGGTTAATTGCTGGCAAAGTTCCCTGCGATGCAGGCAAGTAAACAAACATTGGCATATTGTCCTGATTTATGTGCGACAATGTGTTCCCTCAGCCATTGCCACAGTCTTTGAAATACACTTTGAAAATAATATGAAATATTGGCAACATACTTACAATATCAGAAATGAATATTCAATATATTCAATTCAAGTATTTAAATTGTATTCATTTTCGTTTTGATTTCTTTTTTATTAAATACAATTAAAGTAGGCAAAGCTTAGCCAGAATTGTGATAAAAATCTTTTAAATAAAATCCAAAAGCAGAATTAATTATAACCTAAGATATGTTCTAAGTGTAAAGGATGTGATGAGGGCGCAAATCAAATTACGCGTCTTGATTGCCGACATGGGGGCGGCATTGGCATCTAAGGGATGCGGATGTGAGTCCATGGATAATGCTCGCTTGGCAGCTACAAAGCAACCTTTGAATATTCATTAGTGGCAACATCTTCCCGGACATAAGCCTCAGAATGCAAAAGACAAAACTGCCGACGTCTGCGTATTTTGCGTGGCAAACAAAAAAAAGGGAAATAATCCAATTGGAGATGCGGGGTATCGATCCCCGTACCTCTCACATGCTAAGCGAGCGCTCTACCATCTGAGCTACATCCCCACATGCAATAAACTTGGCCCAAGTGTCCAAAAAAGGTGTTTGACCAAAGTGCAAGACAAGCCAAATTAACATTTTGGCCAAGAGAAAGGCAAGCTGTGGTCAGCTAAGGTTCGCTTTGGTGTCTATTTTCGGTTGGTATTTTGCTGGATTACATTGGGCAAAGTCATCTGAATATGCAATTGTTTACAAATGCTTAACTTAATTATTAATATTTTCAAAACGTCGCACTAAATTCCTATTTTGAATTAGGCAAATAAACACATTTATTTTAAAAGCTGTAGCAAAAGAGAAATATTTTAATTTGCCGTAGTAAAAAGCGTTGCTAATAATATTTGCCAGCAAATATAAATAGCAATTCTATGAGGCATTTTTAACAATCAGTCAAAATGATAGACCTTTGGCGGACAGACATTGTTATAGTCCTAACACTTTGGTATAGGTTCATAACAATAATAACACAACTGGAAGAAGATTCTACCTTCTATAACGATTATACTTATACCGAACCTTAATATCTTTTAAAACATGTGTTATTAAATAAGTTCAAGTGTTTATTTTTGTAAATTTAATTTAATTTTTTTTTTTTTTACTTTGTGAAATAATAAATGTTATTTTAAGTTGGAAATTAACTGAGTTACTCTTTTATAAACATGTTATCAGGCAACAAGCATCTTATCCTGAATACAATTTTGATATCCACCCAATAATCCTGAGGAAAGTAAAGTCTTGAACCCAGCTATTTATCGTAAAGAACTTACCAGAAAAAAAAGCAAAACCATTTAAAAATTGCAGCTTGCCGAAAAGTTTCCAAAGCCTCCCGCATAATCAACTCTGTCCCTAAGAGTTTTTGCAGGGGAAAAAGACTCCATGAAACGGCAAAAGTAAGAAATAACAAACAAACAATAAAATATTGGGCACATTAATGTTTAGTCAGACGTAAAATTACTTTTAAGTCTACTTCGAGCTGTGGCCCAGAGACTCCTCCACTCCTTGGAGAATCTCAGAGACAATGCCGGGGGATTCGGCTATAAAGACGTTAGATAAACGTTAGATGCATATTTATGATTTGACACTCCAGCAGTTCGTGGCAGCAGGAAAAATGAGGAAGGGAGACTTCTTGGTCTTTGCTGTCATTTTGCTATCGCGCTCGATAATGAACGATTTTTTATATTTGCCACCACGACAAATACCTAAGAGGCAGAGAAAAGCCAGACGATGATGGGCAACAATAATAAAAGTTTATGCAAGTACTCTGGATTTAATTAAGAATAAGAAGAACGCACAATTTTCAAACTTTTCAATTGCCAGATGCGCCAGCAAGTGTCTCTCGCCTAATCGGATTTGCCAAAGATATTTTTATGATTATTTCAGAGTTATGGAAATTGTTTACGTTAATTAGAGCGAAGCTGTGAAGAGTGACAACAGAAGTGAACAAGCTCGAAGGCGAAATGGTCTAATATTTGGGAGGTAAAATATATTTGCGAGGGGAAATAAGAAATTTTGGGAGTTCAAATTATGACGGAAGTGTTTAAGAAGCAAAGAGAATTTAAGAAATGAAAAGAGTTTAAAGTTATTATAAGAAAAAATATTACAAAGACTAAAGAAGTACTTTTATCAAAACCAAAAATGTATTAAAACACATTTTCCAAGAATAAATCTTTGAAACTTTTCCCATTATTTCAGTCTGATTATTTATTTACAAGCCTTCATTACTAAATAACTTTGAAATCGGTTTTTTATGTAATTAATCAGTATGCCAAACAATTCGATTGTTGACCACACACAAACAAACAGATGTCCTGCGAAGTTAACTCAATTACAATAATTTCATTGGCGTTAAATGGCCCTCTCTGTCGGTCGATTACCACACACCCACGGCTCACACGGGCTCAATGTGTCACTTAATTGTTTATGAATTGCTCTCACTTTATGTCGGCGCATGTGAGTGTAAATGTGTGTGTGGGAGTGCGCCTGTGTGAGTGAAATATAAATCAGCCTGCGTGTTAGGCTATGAATTTTTTGTTGTCAGCATCGCGCGGTTGACAGAACGGAAACGGAAGCTGGAGTGTTGGGTGCCCGGGCGTTTGTTGATGTTTTCTTTTATTTTCGATTGACTTCCCTGCGGTTGTTGCTTGTTTGGTGTGATGAATATTTAATATTGAGCGGATTAATGCTCTTAATTTAATATTTTTATATTAACTTATTAAATGTGTTATTACAGTTATTTTTATATCTCTGCATAAAAAAAAACTTTAAAAGAAATGGGTAGGTTTATGCAACATTTGTATTGAAAGGTTCTGTTGAAATCAAAAATGGTTTCTAATCAAATTTTTTGCTTATAATTTACAGGTGTTGTTGGTAAAATCTTAGAGCATCCTACCCACTATTTAATTAGCAAATGCAAATCAGGCATCTTTATCATACAAAATTTCTCAAATTTTCGTATTCTAAAAACTACAATTTGGCAAGTTATATATGCTATAAATAAACATAAACGGAACTTCTCTCGACTTCATGTTCTCGATTTTAATAAAAAAAAAAACAAATTAGTATCATCACATTAAGAACATAATTTTCTTAAACCACTCCCGTTCAGAAAAACGAATCGAAAGATTGAAAAATCAAATTAAATACAATCTCCAAAGCGGATTAAAGGTTTTTTTTACCACATGTTTTTGTGACAATATTTTGAAATATAAATTTAGGAAAATCACTTATACATTTACGGATACTTTGTTGGCTTTGTTTTGATTGATTAGTCAGCTCAAAATTGTATTATCTCAATTATTTTTTAAATAATAAGTTACGTTCTGAATGTTTTAAGGTTAAAGTTTTAAAAATATACCTTATTAGTCTGATTTCACATGTTTTTCCACTTATTATAAAAAATTGTTTATTTTTGTAGGTTTAATCAAAATTTTGGAATGGGTTTCCCCCAAAAAAATATATGGATATTGCAGCGGAACTACGGATTATTGCCGATGACCGTTACGACAACAACAGTACAACACACAACACTACACAACACAACACTGGCCGTTTTTCGTTCGCTCGGCGAATGCCGTTAACCGACGGCGTAAGCTTCGGGTCCTTTTTTTTTGTGCATGTTTCTTCCTTTTTTTATTGGGGGCGGGGGAAGAGCTTAGAGAGCACAACACACAGCAATAGCAATATAGCTGCAATGGCAACGACAACAATAGTACATAACCAACTATACAACACAACAACAGAACGCACACTCACAGGCTCGCAGGAGCAGGCTGCAGCGAACGAGCGACGAGCCGACGGTACATAACACGAAGTCACGGCCCGAGAGCTGCAGCAAAACAAAACACAGCACAAAACAATGCAAAATACGGACGGCAGCAACAACAACACCAACAAAATGTAACTAAATACGATGCAGCCGAGTGGCAGGGGAAATGGGGGAGTGGGTTGGGTTGGGGTCCTCCATCTCCCCCTCTTTCGCCCGACCACTTGCAGCGCCGGCAGAGCGAAGGACGAACGAGCGAGCTGGAAAGACCGAGTGCGACTAACGGTAAACAGGCCAAGGAGCAGAGCAATCATCGTCCCGAGAGCTGCTGAGCTTCGCATCTTCGCCTCTCACGAGTGCCAGCCGACAGAAAGAGAGAGAGAATGAACTAGAGAGAGAGAGAGTGGAGAGCAATGATGGGGGGAATAAAATAAAATACAAGCAAAACAACATAAAACCCAACAACAACTGCCATAATAACAACAACTGCAGCAGCAGCAGCAGCACGTGCAATTAATCGGATGCTTTTTCTCTCTCTCTCTCTCTCACTCTATTGCGCTCTTTCTCTATTGCTCGCCCTCACCCCCACACCCACTTTAGCGTTGCAATCCGAGTTGCCTCTCTGGTTGGCTGTTGCATATTTCCCGGCGCTGCGCTGGTGTGAGTGTGTGTGTTGGCATTTTTGTTTGGTAAACTGCATATACAACAATACAATAAGCAAGACATCTAGGGGGGCGAGATGATGGGGGCCTTTACATACGGGGCTATATGAATGAAAATTCGGCGCATGCCATTTGACGGCCTTCCTATAAAAGTCAGTTAGGCCATGTGCACGGGCTCAGTTGAGTCTCAACTACCAAAGTCCGGACTTCGAGTTTAACTCCATCTCCCCAAGAAGACAGCCGCCAAAAAAACAGCACAAAAAACCCCAAATAGTCAAGGAGAAAAGTCCGTCTGAAAAGTATTTTTGTCGCTGCATGGAAAAATTCCTTTGCTAAAGCGACGGCAATCGGGTTCGCCCAATATTTTGGACGTGAGTGTGAGCCCCGTGCTCGCCAAGGTGAGTTAGTGGTGAAGTGTGGAGAGAAGAGTGTGGTGAAGAGAGAACACTTCAAGTGATTCGGGGTGCGATCTGTTATAAAAACTAAGTTTACGCAGGAAAAAACAAGATTTGTTACCAAAATTAATAAGATTATCTTAGCTTATCTTGTATGATCCTTTAGTCATACGTGACGTATGTGTAATATGTGGAGTTTTAGCTTAAAACTTCACATATTACTCATACGTGTGGTGAATTTTAAGAAAAAGGGTAATAATTAAATTGTGTTTCTAACCATAATATCGTTTGAACGATAAATATGAATTATAAATGTGATTAACTTATGTATGTGGATGTATGTGATTCATTGGTCATACGTGACGTATGGGTAATTTTTATAGTTTCGAGCTAAGGTGAAAAACTTTTGGTTATTATTTGGTTATTCATAAATTCTCTGATATATAAGAAATGATAATTTGATTAACAGCCTTTGAGGTCTGTGTCTAATCCATTGGCCATACGTGACGTATGAGTAATTTATAGAGTTTTAGGCAAAAGTGAATGAATATCAAGAATAAATATAGCGCGCTGAGGAATACAAACAAAATACAGGTTATATATATATTTTTTCTAATGATTAAAACACTAACAAAAAAGTTTCGTTACTACTCATGTTTATTGCATTATCCTTATCTTGCAGAAATTAACCGGCACCACAATTTGTAATCTCGAGCCGCACGGCTTTCAAGGCCGTTTAAGCCAGTTCATCGCCTCATCATCAGTCAGTTCGATCAATTCGAACCTACTGTAAGTAGAACACCATGCGTATGCAGAAGAAAGTGCTGGTGGCACGACCTCAAATGCAAGGATACAAAAATGATCTCTTGAAGCGGTACAAAACGACGAAATCCAGCCCCAACACGGCTAAAAATCAAAGCAATGATATATAATGTCATAACCAAGTATACTAATAACAACAATCAATCAAGCGATATGTAACCAATCGTAGGGCCACTATGTATGCCGTTAGTCAATGTATTAGCCATATCTGTCTCTGAAACTAGAACACCTTAAACTTACTTAAACCATCACAAACTAGGGACAATGCATCTAAATAGGAAATATTTAGTCTTAAGATCAATTACAATTAAATAACATTCACTGTAAGACTCCGAATCCGAACCATTAGGGCCCAAAGGAAAGACAACCTATTCAAATTCAATCGTTCGCATCTAACTTTTTCATAAATCCCGCTCCGAGAGCTAAACATTGGCATTGTCTGCTCTATCCGGGGCATGTGATCCGCTTTAACTTTTTCGATCTGAACAAAATTATCCGAGTGTTCCTTAGGAAATGGGTGTCCGAACTTGCTAAACGCGTGCGCGAAAATATCACTGAGAACGGAGGCCAAAGTCCGGACATTGGCCGTAATCGGGATCTGCGAGCCGTACGTTAGGCGGCTGTCGCCCCTCGCGTCGGTCGGGCGGGTGGTGGGTAACGATTTACCGTTACACGTTGGGAATGCGTTCGCAAAAAAAAAACCGTGAACAAAAATCGGATAAGTGAATGTTTTACTAAATAGATATGCCTAATGTGTAGCATGTTGCATGTAAATGTTGAATTTTGAGATATTTGGTTCTTTTAATAACGTTGTTTTGGGGGATTGGTTAATTATATAAATATCTAATTTACCTATTTTAAAAAGTTATATTTTTTTTTTAGGAATCAATTTACATTTTTAAAAGGTTTTTAACTTCACTTGCAAATAGCAGTTAGTCAATTTTGCTACAAAATTTGAAGAAAGACTTAAAACTAAAATTTACAAAAGGTTTTAATTTCCAAATTAAAATATAGATCCTTATTATTTCCCTTGACAACTTTTTTTTAACAAGAGATAAGCCATTTCCCTGTCAAAAAATAGACACCCGAATTTTAAAAAAATCCAAGCAACTTCCTTGGGTGACTTTTGCCAATCCTTTTCCCTTCCCGCCTGCTGTGGCCAACCTTGTTAACGCTCCTGGGGCTGTCAACGGCGTCCACCCAAGAAATGCATATTTAGTCAAGTGTTAATAATGTGGCTGCCTTCTGGGGATCGCCCCAACCACGAGTCCTTGCCGATGAGTCCTTAGCCGGGAAAGGTGCAAGCGTGCGTTAAGCCAAGGAACTCACGCAAGGCAAACAAACAAATGGCACAAAGGGATAAAAAAAAACAAAGGAAAAGTAAGGGAAAATAAAAAGGAAAACTTGCCTGTCCGCACGGCCTCGATGCCAGGGTCGCGAGTTATATTGCATAGAGTTGTTCTGCCGCCTGTAAATGTGAAAAAAAATCATAAATAAATAAAGAATTAAAATAAAAGGAAGGGAAATAAAAGAAAGCCAAAAGAAATGCATAACTAAACAGGGAATAGAGGTTGTGAGACATTGCAAGTTGGGGCTGCTGTTAATTTTGTTATTCAAAATGTGTGCCCCTGCCCCCAGTTCTCGCAAAAGTTGCGACGTTTATTTATTTCCGCATTGCAAAGGTCCTTCCTTTACTTTTTCTTAAGCCGTCGTGGGTTTTCTTTTGTCATCCGACTCGAAGGGAGTGAGAAAGTTGATTTTTATTCTTAAGGCCTGCATTTGAGTTGATAATGAAGGCAGACATTATAAATACACCCCCTGCCTTTGTATATTCCGCAAGGATTTTAATTTAGTGGTCTATAATTAAAAGTGATGCGTCGGAGGGAAGGGAAGTCAGGTGGTGGCCAATTTGCACACAATAAAAAAAAAACGAGAAAAGGAAAGTCACTGTCAATGGGCAGCAATCCCGCAGATACAATTTACGTTCGTACGTCACGTAGTTTCAACGTCAATTGCCCAGTTCGGAGAGTTTGGCGGAATGGCAGGTGGGGGGTGTCCTCCTGAACATTGAACGCACTCACACGGAAATTTCAATGACAGGCCAAGCCGAAATCAGAGGCGTACAATAAAGGGGGTATGTTTTGTTGAATTTTAAACATTTTTTACTTATTAGAAGTATATTCGATTTTCAAAATTATGAAAGAGGGGTAAGACAACATTATTAAAATAATTATTTTCTGATAAAAATACGCATGTAAAATATTGAATAAACAGATATTTAAAATCCATTCACCCTCTTTTAAACTACTCTTCTGTATATAGGCAGGCAGGACCCAAAGTATCTCATGGATAGCCACAGGCCGTTGGCCACCCACTTGAAAATTTATGTGTTAATTTTAAGGTGCCCCAAAGTGGGAGGAGAACATTCAACGGGAGAGCTTTAGGAAGGTTTTTCTTTCTTTTTTATATATATTTTTTTTCTTCTCTTTTGTATTGGCCAGCATTTTTCACAAAGTTTTTCCAGGTGCTGCCAGGGTCAGGCGCTGTTGGTGGGTAATAAATGAGCTAATAATAAGTGAAATGTGCTTTTGAGTGACCCTAAACAATTGCTCCGAAGGGGAAGTGGTCGGCAAAATGGGAGAGAAAAAGTAAGGGAGACCGTAGAAATTGCTGTCAAATTGGGTTTGGGCAGCTGAAAAATGCGCCAAAGTGTCGAAAATTCCGTTGGTGACATGAAAAGATTTGTTTATAATTAATTTTTACCTTTTCTGGATTTTTTTTGTATGCTCATTTGTTTCAAGCTACGAAAAAATACAGCGGTTTGAAAACATGTGACGCTGAAGCATATTAATTACACTAATTCCTTTGGTACCCATTTTTTTGGCTAAAAAACTTTTTATTGGGATTTTTGTTAAAAGGAATTTCGCTTGATTAAAATATAGAGAATTTAAGTAGCCGATGAAGGTATGCTCTATGACTTGCTTTAGATATTTATATTTAATTACCATTGAAATAATTAGTAGATTAGATTGCAATACTTCAATGTAAGAAATACTTTAATACTAAATTTTATTAATCGAAAATACTTTCCTTTTAAAATATTTCAGGGTTTTGTATGAAGATATTTTCCTTTAGTAAACAGAATGTGGTAGAATATTTTAAGGATGTATTTCTTATAATATAACTCTCATCAAACCTATATTCCTTGGCCAAATCTACACCTCACTTTTGACATTTATGAGTGGCTCAATGTGTTCACTTCTGTAGGGTAAAGGACAATGAGTTAGTAAGGGGGGAAAATAACAAAAGCCACAACAGACAAGTGTTGACGTGTTGAACGAAAAAAACAAAAATGCAAAATGGCTAAAAAAAAGACTCAATAGAGAAAAACAGTAGCAGAAAAATGTAAAAAAAGGTGGAGCAAGAATTTGTATCCGCTTGCTGCAAATTCCAATCAATTTTTGTTGTTCTTGAGGACGATGCGGGGCGACTCATTTGCCGGAAAATTGAGTAGACATGCATGTCCTGTGGACGAACGGAAATGGTCAAGATGCAGGTTCCAGCCAACAGGACCATCAATTAGAGTTTTTTTCAAATGCTGATGGCGGGCATCTGGTCCTTTGTCTTGGACGATGGAGTCGGTGGCCTGTTTGGTTAGCAAGATGGAGCCGGCAGAGCCGCAGGTTATGGCTAAGGACCAACGTCATTGAGACAAGCCGGTCGCTCCGGCAAACAAGCAAACAAACACAGTGTCTGTTACTCAGAGTTCTCTGTTGTTTGGCAACTTTTGCGGCCTAAATGGAATTTTGCGTTTGCCTAACTGGCAAAAAATTGGCCAAGTAGTTGTGCGGGATGGAGAAGGTCGCACTCGTCGCCTCGTCGCAATCCATATGCTATGTTTTGATATGTGGAAAAGTCTGCTGTGAATTGGAAATCGAAGTTAATATGCTCCGCAGACTGTGAAACAAATCATTTTCAAGTTGTTATAGGAAATCGACACGTTTTTGCCATTTTATATTTATTATGAGCGTTTTTTGTTATTCTCGTTTTTCTTCGTTTGCCAGCAGATGTTGCCAAGTGTCAGGGTGTGAGGAGGGTGCCAAATGGCATAAAGCCTAATAATTTGATGATATTTCATGGGTGTAAAGTGGCGGGAAATATTTTTCTTAAAGGGGAGATATCTATTAAAATTAACATATACAAAATAAAATTTAAATAAAGCTTTAAAAGGAAAAAGCATAGATTACTAATAGTCTTCTTTTTGTTTAAGCATTTAAAAGTCCTTCATCATATTTCCATTTTTTCCCATAATTATCAATGTCATTATTACATTTCTTAAAACAAAATTGTTCTATAAAGACGACTTCCATATTCTGTAATGGCAACTTCAAAAGCCCGCACAGGATACGACCACTTGAATATGCAAAACAGAGCGCAAAAAATTCGTTTAGGTAAGCTATTTAACGAGGCGTTAGGGCGGCAGCAAAAAATCTCGTACGCAACACATTATATTTATGCGATACTGAGAAGAAGCTGCGGCAGGAATGGGGTCGTCATAAAATTAGTAAGCACGTGAGTGGCCCCAACCTCATTATCATAACCAAAATCCTGCAAAATAGCAGGGAAAATTATGCTAACGTTGGCAGTTTAGTTGGTGGTCTTCAAATACAGAAGAACATCAGATATATAAACCATTTAAAAAGAGGATATTTTGAATTTAAGCTGAGTTATCTTTAGCTCAATAATTAAATATATGTGTTTAGGCATCTGGAACAATAGATGATACCAACATTTGACAAAACATAACATAACATAACCGTAAGGCCAAGGTAATGAGGTATTTACAATACAGTTGACAACATTTTAGTCTCAAGGAGTTTAACTTTCGTTTTGTTCGTAAATATTCCCCAGAAAGATGTGAAAATGTCTGGTCCCTACAGATTGTTACAATTGTTTTTACAAAACGTTGTCTCAGGTCAAGGCAGGTTTGTTCTTGATGTGCAAATACGTTTCCTAGGCAACCCTTTATTCTGCCTGACATGTCCTGCCTAAAATAAATCTTCATGTAATATGTGTTCAATAAGGAAGTACTTGCCAATTGTTTTGATTTGGCGGACCACCTGTGTGTCCCGACCCGCGCTCTGCATTCTTTCCCGACCAGCCCGGATCTCCTCCTCCGGCACTGGCCGCTCCAGTCGACGCCGGAGCCGAGTCCCCCGATGGCTGCTGTTCACTCATGGTCGGGGCAAACTTAATAATCTTATGATGGCATTATTGCGCTGGTAGGAAATGTTTATTATTGTGATTAGGGTTACATGCGTGCAACCGCGACGCGCCGGCTAACTTTGTACTGATTGGTGCTTTAAACGACCGAATTCCGAGCCACTGGCTTTCCTGAGAACATTAAGGCGTACCGATTTGAATTTTTGACCGAAATATAGCACAAAAACTAAAATAAATAAAAGAAAATACGCCAGAACGTTAACAAAAAATTAACAAATCCGAGAGAGCGACTAGAAACAGCTGATGCGTTTATCGATTGTCAGAAAAAGAGTGAATCGATGGGCGGTGCTGCCACCTCGCTGAAACTTGGGCGGTCATTCAAAATTGCTGGCAGCAAACCTAAATGGTGGCCTGTCAGAAATTGACAATAAAAATGTTCACCATAATAATATTATTACTACTGTTTAGTAACATTAAATATATTTAATAATATTTACTGAAAAACACTCCTATAATAATTAATACCCTTTGTATTCATATTTTTATTTTAAGTACAATTCTATTTATTTCACATTTTATTGATTGCTAGAGAAATACATAGATCAGAAAACCAATAAGCACGTAAATTTTGAATGTGCGCTTTTATTGTCTTGACTTTATGCAAATGACTTGGCGCTTGCTTTTATCAAATTTTTATTTGGTTTGCATCTTGTATTTATTTTTCGAGTCGATTTTTCATTTCGGGCTTGTTGGGTGTCTGTTGGGGGTTTCTTTTAAATTTCCATAATTATATGCATCAGCTGGCAGGTGACTGTGAGGGGAAGACAAAGGACGTCAAGCGCCAAACATCCTGGAAAACAATGCGAAGGAGAGAACAAGAAGCAGGGACAATTTGTGTGAGTCTGCGTTTTGTTATTTTTATGGAAGAATAAACCTGCGCCAAAGTGTAAATATTGACAGTTTTTAAATTATAATCAAAGTGAATAAATAATAAAGCAAAGCTATGAAAAAACGAAACATTTTGCGTAAATTAATTGGGTGTTGTCTGGTTTGGAAAGTGGCGGGCAACTCTGGGCTGTTTCATTTCAGGTTGTTTTTAGCAATCATTCCTATTCCCAGTCGTTTTGAGGGGCAACTTTGATTTCAGATCGTTTCATGCAGTGATTCGAATTCCACTTGGACACCCTGTGAACTGTGAAGCGATTTTGTCCAGCTGCGATCACATGGGGATGTAGCTCAGATGGTAGAGCGCTCGCTTAGCATGTGAGAGGTACGGGGATCGATGCCCCGCATCTCCAACAGTTGGAAATTTTTTGTATTAGTTTTTATTAATAAAAAAATAAGATTTTTAACATTATTTTTTTTAAATTGACTCCTTAAAAAAATCATACTTGTACACTAAGAAACAAAATGCTAAAATCCGCGCCTTTTGTATTTCAAACTCCTTAAAAATATAATATAATATTTTGAAGGACAAAAATCAAACAATAAAAATGTATAAATTGATCATTTAAATTTATAAAAGAAATTAAAAAAAAAGAATCTAACTTGGAGATGCGGGGCATCGATCCCCGTACCTCTCACATGCTAAGCGAGCGCTCTACCATCTGAGCTACATCCCCATATAACGGTACCTGATTTTGTGTGCTGCAAGGATTACAATTTTGATCATTTTGGCCAAAAAGCAAGAGATCTATAAATAGATGGAATGTTTATTATTCATGGCCATGATCAGGCCTTTTAACTGATTCGAAACACACCAAAAGCATAAACAAAATGCAATGACACAGATTGATTAAACAGTAACCTGATTTCGTAGACCGTGCGTCTTTCGTAAAAGTGCCTCGGGTATAATTATGCATGATTGGACGGCGTTTATTGTGCGACAAAGGCCTAACACACCTAATAAGAGAAAACTGGTTACTCAAAGAAGTTGAATCGAATTTTGGGTACTCTTAAAATACTCACATATTTTTATAAACGAAGGATTTGATTTGATAAGTTATTTTTTGCTTTTAAAACATTGTAATTTATTAAACTTATTTATTAAACAAATTAATACTAGCATACTGCGTTTTATTTTCATTGCAACATTTTTTCTGTAGTAGTATAGTATGCTGCCGAAGATATTAGTATATAAAATAATATAAACAATGAAAATATTTAAAAATTAAAAAATATTATAAATACAATATACATATACAAAGAGTAAAGGCAAAAAAATTAATCCGGGCTCAACCGGGATTTGAACCCGGGACCTCTCGCACCCAAAGCGAGAATCATACCCCTAGACCATTGAGCCTCTTGATTTAACGTGAGCCAAGTAGCCTAAATGAGCAACCGCTTGCAGGCCCTAAATAGCTAAAAATAGTCGAAACATGAAATTCCCATTTGTTATGCAGCTGAACAACTCGTTTCGATGTCTTTTGTTATCTTTCGAGGCAACGTTTTTGTTCAAGGTGAACTGCAAGATGTAGACCAATATTTGTTTTCCGTTTCGGGGTGGAATCTTAGGAGACCTTTTTCGCGGGGCAAAATGCAAGGGGGGATGTAGCTCAGATGGTAGAGCGCTCGCTTAGCATGTGAGAGGTACGGGGATCGATACCCCGCATCTCCAGATGGTAGTTTTTTTATTTTTATATATAATTTTATGTCTTAGGAAATATAAGATAAATACTATTCCTATTTTATTTATTGAATAATTTTAAGATCAATTACTAGTAGATCATTTCCCACCGATCAATTACATATTTTCTATCCCTAAAACCCATAGTTTCATTGAAACATCCTGTATACCGCTACACTCCTCTTGGGTTCATCCATCTTGCTAATGGAATAAAACCCTTAGACCAAGTTCGAGAGTTGCCGACTCCCGTAACCTGCACAAATATTTAATTATTCATAACTTTAAACAATCACGGCGACGTCAGCATCATCCGTGTAACCCCAGGGTCTAGTCCCTCCCCATTTTCCCATCTTCCCCCATAGTCCGTTTACGACTCAACAAACACAATACAAACACACGGAAAACAGGCGGAAGGCTTCTGCGTGGATTCCCCAGCTCTTGGCGAACGTTTTGCTGCTGTTCTGGCTGCCACCGCTGATGGTAATAACATTGTCGTAAAATCATGTTTGGCTTATCGTGGGACTCCCGGGACGATGATCCTGGATTTCCAAAGGAGGGGAAAGTACCGCGCACGCTGCATTTAAATGCCGGGAACGTCGAGGAGCGGCGTGAATTATAGTGGCGTAGGTTAAATGCCGTTAGACAGCCACATAAACTGCGAAACCCTTTTTGACAACCGACTTGGGTCACACAGAGAACAAAATTTAATTTGGAAGGATATTAATACTAAAATACTTATTGATAAAAATCAGCCCACACAGAAAAAATTCTGGTGGGTTAAATGAACAATTTCTTTTGGTTGAATAACAGTGAAGCTACTGTCAATGTATTTTGTTGTTGGATTTGGTGACTGCACGACAGTTTATATGACAGTCAATTACAGTCACCCTTACGTACGAGATTCTGTGTGTTTTTTGTTGTTGGCTTTGCGAACTGTCGTGACTGTCAGCTGCAGTCAAAATACTGTAGGTTTTACGTAAAAAGCTTTATGTGTTTCTTTATCTTCTTTGGTATCGTGTATGTATTTTTGCATTCCCAAGGTAAGTAACATTAACATTTTATAAGTTTATTAAATATTTTATGAAAATCCATAACTTTTTCTGCCCACTAAAATACTTTCTGGTATAATTCTGGTATATATTTCTAAACTTCTAGTATATTGCAAACGTTTCTTGAAAAAACGATTTCGGGCACACTTAAAAAGCGGCGTCGGTTTCGAGAAGTTGTGCAGCGAAAAGTGAAGTGAAAAAGTTAAAAGTAAAAGTTATGAGTGATATTGACCTTCCTTCTTCTGGAGGAGTGGGATTTCAGAGACTTATTGCCCACATTTCTCGGTAAGTTCCCAAACAATCATTTAAAGATCCGCAATTGGCGAATGTACATATGTATGTATATGTATTTATGCATACATATACATATATGTATGTATGTACATATGCAGGTACACGTACGCCGCTGATCGCAAGAAGTAACGCTTTTAAAAGTAAAGTTAGTGTACAGATTAAAATATATACATATGTACATATATGCATATATGTAAAATCTTATATTTGGCACTGATCTTTGATTGCCTCTCTTTATTTTACAATTTAAATAGCGATCAGCGAACATGTACATGCATGCAAATGTATTTTTTGGCTTCTTGTTGACTTGCGATGGCAACCATCTCAGGCGAGTGCGAGCAAGATAGCTGGCACTGACATCCAAAAACCGTTTGTTTTATATCTTATTATGATATACATATATAATTAAATCTTTTATACTTTTCTATTTTGTTTTCAGGTGAGAGTATACACATGTAACAATAAAACATAACTATGTAAATGGAATCAACAAAATGTAAGTAAAATATTTGGCCGTTTTCTATTAATTTTAATAAACAAATTTACTTAAATCAATTTTTATTTCAGAAAAGCTATAGTCGAGACAAAAGTACCAGTTAGGATGTGAAATATGGACTAATATATATTTGTGAGTATTGATAATCATCGTTTGACTTAATATTTATTTATTAATAAATTTACAATTTTAATATTTAATTTATTTATTCATCATATAGGAAATATATATATATAAGTCCATAATATTATTAATTAAGACCCTCTGTAAATATTTTTAAAGAATAAGTAATTAAAAAAATATTATTAATTAAGACCCTCTGTAAATATTTTTAAAGAATAAGTAATTAAAAAAATACTATTAAAATTTTAAAATAATTTTTGGTTTTATTTTGGTGGTAATATGAACTGCAATTACTGTAGTCGGGGGTAGTCTACAGTAAAATAGTAAAATAGTGTATTTCACAATTTTCGTGGTTTGGCGCTTTTTAACCGCAAAATCGTGGTTCCATTTACTGTAGAGCAGTACATGTTACGTAACGCGTTACGTCGTTATACTGCAGCGTACAGTTCATGGAACCCAAGATTTTGGTTGTTACCTTTTAACCCACGAAATGGTTAGATTTACCCACGATAATTTTTTCTGTGCACTGTCTATGTTAATTATTGTTTAGAATTACTTGATTTTATAAAATATTTAAAAAATATATATATACATATATATATATATATATATATATAATAATGTTTTATCATACATATTTTCTCTCAGTGAGTTTAGCTTCCTAATATAAATAAGGCATAGAGCTAAGTCTGAGTCAAAAAGTTGCTGGCGTCTGCTTTTAATTTTTGTGAAATTATTTGCATTGGTTTCTCGCTAACAAAACTAATGCAAAGAAAGTTCCGACAGCAAGATGTCCTGGCTGGCACCTCTATTCCCAGACTCCGGCCAATCTCTCTCCTGGTCCTTGGCTTGTTTTCTTGTAATTATCGCTTTTGTTTGTTAGCTGAACTTTTGCCAGGTTTTGGCCGCCGGCTAACATACAAAATTAGCGCTCACCAAAATGACTAAACAATATTTACTATTTCGGCAGGATGCGGGCTCTGGGTGTCTCAGCCGTCTCAAGACGCTGCCAAAAGTGGGCAACATATTGTCCTTGTACGCCGAACAACATAATTTTCTAATTGGCCAAAGTTGCTGCCAAGTTTACACCCCGAACCAGACCGCATTTGTTCTCCGTCTCGGTTTGGCTAATTCAATTTTAATGCTTGATTTAATATTAATTGAAAACGAAGTTGGAAAAGATTTATGAAAACAAAAGGGAGGCAGGAAATTTCAAAAACGTTTCTAAGAGGTTTTTTTGAAGCTATCAAGATAGTCATATTCTTGGTTAAAGTTTAATTTAGCATAGAAAGTAAAGTTAATTTAGACTTGAAAGTAATAAAAATATTCTCTCATTTGTAAAAACTCTTAGTTAAATATTTTCAATGTTGGGAAACTCCCAATAAGCTTCCATTTCCGCAGTCAAACTCATTGAACCCTGGCATCTTTAGTCAGGACCCCAAGCTGTATTTACCCAAGGGCTTCCTAAGCCATGGGAAGGCGTTCATAACAGATGACCTCATATTCGTGGCACCCACACCACACCGCCTCCTGGCCAGAAGTTTGATTTCCAAGACGTTTTTTTCTTGTCTCCGCACTTTTTTATGGCATGCACAAAAGCCAAAAGGCAAACACACTCGAGTCATAAAAAGATGCCTGCGGACAAACAAAGCGACACACGAGTATAGAGCAAGACCAACATAAAGATCAAATGTCAATACGGGGAATCTGGGGGCGGTGGTGGAGGTGGAGGCGCCTGCTAAATGTGGCCAAAAGGCGGCAGAGAAAAAGACAAACAGCAGCGACAGGAAAATGTACAACAAATTTCTAAACGTTGTCATAAAAATGAAATGAAAACAAGCAGAAGGCGGTCGGTCAAGGGGGTCTCCGGCAGAACTTAAGACATTCAATAAGTTTACTTACGCCAAACTGAACAACAGCCAAACAACAAAAAATATATAGAGAGGGGGTCCTGACCTTTTTATCGCTTTAAATATGGGTTCGTGACCAGGTTTGGGGGTATAAATCTCCGAGGTTTTATGTTTATGTGCATGAAATTGTTTTTAACGACAATGTGTGTCCATGTAAATTATTAGTTTAATAACGTTTCAGCTTAGGGCAATTATTATAGCTCTTTCGGGATCATACTTAATGGGGCTTAAGGGATATAATAGAATGGGACTTGAATTTTAAGAAAGTAAGGTAATATTAGAGGATATTCTATATATTCGAATAGCTCGGCTAAAGGTAAGAAAAATGTCCTAAAGAAAGCTACAAAATAACCCAAGAAACCCATTCTTATACCCGCACTAGCCAGGACTCTATTGCCTCCACTCTAGCATAACCAACGATGACTTTCGAGGCCTTAATCAAATCACGGCCATAAGGATACCCTCATAAATATGTCAATTAATGGCCCGCCCACATCTCGTCTGTTGTCTTATCTGAATAAAGACATAAACGCTCTGGATATCAATTTATGTCAACGTAAATGCCTCTTTGTTACTCGCCTGAGATTGGGTATAATGTATGCGAACCCCACTCCCCGGGAACATGTGTCGGCGAATCTTAAATGGAGCTTATGAAACTATTAAAAGGCGAGCAGACAACGCACACATGTCGACAACAGGCAAACAAACAAGTTGGCTAGTGTCCTTAGAAAGGAGGAACTATGCCATTTATCTCCTGGGTCGGGGGTAATTAGTTTGCTACACGCTCGAGGCGTGCCTTCGTGTCCTGTTTTCCTGGAGTCGCCATGAATTATTCGAGGCGTTGGCAAAAACTTTGACCAGCTGCTCGAAAAAGGTTGACAAAACCTCAAGCCAGGCTAACCGCAGGAGCAAGACGTCGACGACAAGGACTCTGATGATGATGAGGATGATGTTTATGGAGTCTTTCAAGGCGTAGAGTAGATTACTCATACGCACGATTGCCCAATGAACATTAATTATTTAGCCAGTCTCCATCTCCGGCATGGCCTTTCTCTTTTTTTGTGGCTAATGTTAATTGCCTTTGTCTCCGTCACATTTGCATAATTCCGCTCTAAACAATAAAAATCTAATTTGGCCTGCTTCGCTATATAATTTCTTGTTAAATTCATAATTGTTAATTTCTGTTGCCGTCATTTTCTTTGGGGCTTAACTTTAATTAAGAGCCAAGAGCCAGGGTTGCTCCTTTGGCCTGTGTCCTGTTCACAAGGGTGGAAAGATTGAGGAGCGGCGTGCATGTGAATGGTCAGTCGTGGCCACCAGAAGATGACTTCACAAAGGGTGAAACAATTTCTGGGTGCTTTTAATGAACTTGGCAGTGACAGAGATTTCTGTGTAAAAGGAAAATAAGAATACTAAAAATAAGGTGTTATTACGGAAGGGATAAGGAATGGAAAAGCCATGATTTTGGGGTCCTCTAAATGGTTTAGAAAATACGTTTACTAGATTTTTAATAAAATCATTGAGCTTTAAAAGTTATTATAAGAAAAATTTTGTTTTATTTTAATATATATTAGTGTTATCTAATTTTAAAATATTTTTTTTAGCTTGTTTTCATCTTTATCTTTATCCCTGTCCCCAATTAAAATACAATTTAACATAAACGACGCTTCTAAACGATGTTTTGACTTTGGCCACAATTAGTTCCCCCTCATCATCATCCCCCTGGGCAGCCACAAAATGTGGACCATTAAATGGCAAAAACTTTAAGCGGCTTCTTTCACCCATTCCACCCCATTCTCCCTTGTTGTTTAGTATCGCCAAGAAACAAAAACCATTAAAACAATTTAATCGCACTCGAAGAAATCTTTGCGAGCCAGAAAGTCGAGCATGAAATGCAAAAGTTTTTATTTTGACGCCTGGCGCCTTTGCTCCTGGCTCCTGATTCCTGGATTGTAAATCGTTATCCTCGCGGGACTCCGGCTTGGGAGCTCTGAGGTGTTTGCCATCCTGCCACCCTTACAAGTTAATTTTCACATTGGGACATGACTGACAGCCCCAACCCCCCAGTCCTTGAGTCGCGGCAATTTCCTCGGCACTTTTGTTTAGTTTTTGATTTGACTTTTACTTTGTGGTTGGGCTGGTTCTTTGGTTTTTCGGTTTTGTCGGCTAATTATCATCATTTTGGCCAAATGCCTGAAGCGATTTGCCTGGGCCCGGAGTTTTTATGCTCCTTATTCGCCAAAGTTTCAATGGTTTTTCTGGGAGGGATGTTACCGTGGTGTTCCGGCCATTATGTAGCCATCAAAATAATTTGTTGTTGTTGGGGTAAACTTTTGGCTGTGATTTTCATAGCCAAAGAAACAATCAAAATTTAATGTGCGGCGCCGCGTTTTGATTGAAAAATAAAATACTCGGAATAATCAAATAAATGCCCAAGCAACAGCGGCGGCATTCTCCACATAAAAAAGTGTGCAAAATAAACTGCTCATCATTTTCCAGGCCTCTGCAGCTCCGGTTGCCTGGGCAATCCCCAAAAAACGAACCCATTCCAAAACGCAATTCCGATTCCACCCGCATTTGCACGATTCGTTAAACAAAGCACACGTTAACAGGAGCGAGCCGAAGGACGTTGGATGGGCGGTGGGTGAATGGTGATGGTCATGGACAGGGCAAACAGACATCCTGGGCGGTCAGTTTCAGCAGTTGCCCGCCGGCCATCAGTGGGTTAAGGTGGCCAAATATCAGGCAACACATTTGCCTATAAAAAATTGGGTAATAATAAGGGGATTTGTGAAATATTAAGTTGAAATATAACGGATTTGGGTAGTTTTATGTAAAATTAATATGAATATTATAAGAAAACTATAGAGATATTATAGAGGGAATTAAGAGTAGCTAATTAATTAAAAAAATGATCCAAAATTAAATCCATGTCTGCTTAGATAGAGAACATTAACTCAAAATCTACAAGTCTCAAAAATATTGAATAGAAATTTTAAAATAAATAATTGGCAATTAATAACTTTTCTAATAAAAAACCAACATATGTATATGCCTGAATTTATATTCCCTAAAAATAATTAAAACTTCTTCCATAAGAGCATTTCAACTTCTTTAATCCCAAAATCCTGTATAGCCCCGTCTTTTGTGTGTGGTCCGTCAAATGCTTTTAACTTTTATTTGTTTAATATTTTTTTCCCCTTACATCCAAGTTGTTGTTGCTGTTGCTGCTATTACCTTTATTGTTCCGGCTGCTGCTTTTGTTTGTCAGCTACAACTGTCGTTTTGGGACTGTTCCATAAAAAAAGCAGAAGGGAAAAAAACGAAATAGAAGAAAAACAAGAAGAAACATTGCAAAATTGTTGGCAAATATTGAATTTGCAACATATTCGACTCATATGTCACACCGAAACGAAGCGGTGAAAGCTGTCGCGAGTGAGTAACAAAAGGTTTCTGTTTACCAACATTTGCATTTTGTTGGGAAACAGGGACAGTGGCCTTACCTTCTGTTTTTTATACCATTTGGAGTGGCCAAAAAAAGCAGCCAGTTGACCAGGAGCAGGATGACGAATGAGGGACAACAGGAGATGTGGTGGCCGCACGACAAAAATATCAAATGCAGCACAGCTGTTGTGCAAATAGTGAGACATTAATTTTAAGTGTTGTAAGCAAATAGGTTTTTAGGGGGGGAATTGTTAATTAGCAGCTTTGAAATACCTAGAAAATTGGTGGAAATTGTGTTAGTGTTTATTTTATATAAAAATATTAAATTTATGATACTACGGTTCATAATTATAATATTTCAACTCTTAAACTTAATTAATACCCTTACCAATCCAGTGTTCTATGCAATTCTCTATACAACTACTAACTTTCACAGCCATTCCCATATCCTTAGTTATTAGTTTTCCCCTCATAACTCCCCTCTCAGACAATTTCAACCCTTTTTGGAGTTAGCCCTTTGGCAAACAATAAAAATGAATATGTATTTAAATAACAGTTGCTATCAACACCGTCACACGCTGTTTTCACAACTCCCTCACGTAACCCCATCATAATCACCTTTGTCCAGCAAAAATATATAAGAGAAAAGATGAGAAAAGTGGAGAGAAAGTGCGGTCTAAGTAACTATAACATTTAAGCGGCTTTGGGCAAAGTTGTGAGCCATTTGATAGCCTCTGGCTTTAAGGAAGTTGCCCTTACTCCTAGTATTTCTCATATGTGAAATAATAAAATGTACGAGCTTTTTATTTTTATGGCTGTCAACTAGCAAGGTTGAGGCCAGGACGTTTAAATCATATAAAGGATTTGCGTTTTATCAGGCTTCTGGCATTCCGTTTGCCTTTCGCAGACAGGAAATTGAAAATTTCCAGCGAAACGCATATGGGTCGTGGGTCTGTTTGAAGTGTCAGCGATC
Organism: Drosophila kikkawai; assembly: GCF_030179895.1. Taxonomy (NCBI): domain Eukaryota; kingdom Metazoa; phylum Arthropoda; class Insecta; order Diptera; family Drosophilidae; genus Drosophila; species Drosophila kikkawai. Next base: position 19,831,207 of record NC_091731.1, on the reverse strand, counting down.
CGATTCCCAAGGAGGCCCATTACATTTACGCTAATTTGATAATCTGTTCACGCACAAGGATACCAGACATTTGCATGGCGCCCAAGGATCCTAGACGATGGTCCAAGGGCCGGCAGACGCACCTAATTGGCTGCAATGGCACCCCAGGGACTCTGGCAACTGTTTATGTTCTGTTTAGGTTTCAGTTGCTGTTTCTGTCTCTGTATCCGTATCCAGCGGATGGACCCTTTTTGTGTCCTATCAGCGCGTTATCATCGCATTTCCCTCGCTCAACAGCCAACCGAAAACACTTTGTTCCGTGGTCAGCGAGTTTATTATTTTGCCTTTTATTTTTATCCCCCTAAGAAAAAAAGAGTCCGTTTTCGGTAATCGCTTTTGCACGCTTGACTTCAGATGAAATTAGCTGCGGGTTCGGGATTTGTTTCGGTTAAGGTCAAAGGTTAACTAAATAAATTACTAGTATCAGCATAAATTTATTTGTTTGAATCGAGTTGGCCAAAATGTTTGCAAAATGTTAAAGATTAGCCAGCCTGGGGGTAAGCAGTGGGTTTAATGAATTAACATGCTTTAGTATACTATTTTTTTCTTATATTATATTAATTAAAATAGAAAGAAATGTTAAAGAATAAATTAACTCAAGAATTCAAAAGAAAACAATAAAGGAAACTAACTTTCGGAAGCTGAAATTCGTATACCCTTGCAGTTTTCCATAGGATCATGGATCGATCATAACTAAGCTAAGCTATGCTAGTTTTCTTTGGTTTACAAATCGCCTTATTATATTAAAATGTTTAGGAAATCAACATTTTTGCCAGTTTTTTACAATTTTAACGAACGACTGAACCTAGCCATGCCAGTCAGAAATTCGTTGACATTTACATGTGTACTTTGTGCGATTATAAATTAAAGTCATTATTTTTTAAAATCAACAAAATATACATGTATAGGTTTTTTTTACCCGGATTCCAAATTAGCTAAATAAATAAACAACAAAACAAAAAGCCACATCTGTATGCCAATTAATTCCAATTTATTAGGATCGCATAGTCCCTATAACATTAATATGTTACAAAAAACCTTAAAACGATCTCAAGTTCTAAGGTCTCAAAGTTTTCTTTATAGCCTCGGCAAGTGCGAGGCCCACTTCTACAGCGAGCTTCTTTAAAGCGTCGGTAATCCAACCGCCTTGAGGCGGTGCACCCTCCACCAAAGGTTGCTTGGCCTTCTCCTCATTGTATTTCCTCACTATAGCGTCAGCTAGGGATTGTTGTTCGGGTGTCAACGGAATCACATTGCCGTACTTTTCCAGAAAGTGCACTAGAAAGACGACGTCGCTTTCCCCAATGGTACCAGCATCAGCATTTTTAAAGATCTCAATTATCCGCTGCTTTTCAGATTCAAAGTCCTGTTGGGCACTGGCTGTCCACAAGAGACATCCGATGATGACCACCAGGCAGCTGAGGAGAAATAATTAATGATTTACGAATTCAATGAAATTATATTACACATTAACTTTACCTCAGGAAAATTTTGGTATTCATACTAAGGCTTCAGTTGGCAATGCCAGTTGTAACTAATACCAGATTCAATAATTTCCTACCTTTTATAGGGTTCCGTTTTGCATTACATGTCGGATAGGGGTCAGGGATCACGCTTATCAGCTGGCTTGGATGTGATATTTGTTATGATTAATTGACAGATTTCCGAATGATATAATTTCATCTGAAATCTGAATCATTTTAATTTTTTTACAAAAACCTAGATGATTAAAAAGTATAAGTATGTTCCTAGAATTATTTCATATTCATTAACAAGAATCATTTGAGATATTCCGAAATCAAGTAGTCAGGGCTTAATCTCTGATTATTCAAGTGACCTTGCATTTCGTTTTTTGCTGTGTGCATTATAATTATTCTTTTCTTCTTACTGATAATAAAACAAAATCAATTCGTATTAAAATACTAGCTCCATAAATATTACAAATGTTCCATAGAGGGGCTTTCAAAAAAAAAAAAACAGAAAACCTTTGTAACGAGTTAAGATAAAAGCGACCTTTAAAAAACAGTTTGCGTAATTGATCGGATGCAAAAATAATTTAAACCACCATATCTCTGATTCTTGTTAAAACTGAAATCTGAGTTTTAATTAACCCCTTGACTTTTCCGATAATATTCATGTTCCTAGAATTATTTGCTTATACATGGAAAGCCAGAACGGAGGAGGGATTCAGATGAAATCATATCAATAAAATTTCTGTTAATTAATCAAAACAAGTATCACTTTAAAGTCAGCTGATAAGCGTGGACCCCTGACCCCTATCCGACTTGTAATGCAAAACGAGCCCTTATAAAAAGGCAGCACTCCTTGAAGCAGGCATTAGTCTCGACTGACAATTCAATCGGTAACTGCAACCTCAATATGAATCCTACAATTTCCCTAAGGTAATCTAAAAGTTGTTTATTTTAAAGTGTTGTAACCCTAATCCTTGATAATTCCTTCTCAGCTGCCTGGTGGTCATCATCGGAAGTCTTCTATGGACAGCCAGTGCCGACTTTGACTCGGATAGGCAACGTGTGATCGAGTACTTCAAAAATGCTGATCCTAGTTCCGTCTCGGATAGCCAAGTCCTCTTTCTAGTTGAATTTTTGGCCAAACACATTAATGATATTGAGTTGACAGCCGAACAACGGTCCAAAGCTGAGGATATAGTGAAGCAGTACAATGAAGACAAGTCCAAACGCTTGGTGGAAGGTGCGCCGGCTCAAGGCGGTTGGATTACAAAACTTGTAAGGGTGATCATTGTACAACTGGGCATCGAGCTTGCTTCCGAGGGAGTTAAGAAAGCAACGAAATCTTAAGACTAGAGATATTCTCAAGTGTTTTTGAAACATACTTATGTTCTAAGGACAATGCGGTCCCAATAAATTAAAATTGGCATACAAATGTAGATTTGTGATTATTTATTTATTATTATATAATAATTAATTAATAATAATTTAATATAAAATTATAAGAAACTTTGTAAATTAAATTAAAATATCATAAAGTTAATTCCTGTTGCCCCAACACTGATTTGGTAAATATTCTGTCTGCCTTACATACCATTTTCATTAGCCAGCCAGCCAACTCCTCCACTGAAATTGGCTCCCATCAACGGAAATGTTGGGACAACCCACTCGGCGTATGAGCAATCTGCTTCCCTTTCCCACACACAAAACCATACGCCCCGTGGCCATTTCCCAGCTCCCAATGTGTGGATGGATGTCCTGGTGTGTGACAAGATTTATGTATGTTTTCTTTTTCTGTCGGCGAACATTTTAACGCCTGCAAATTTGCTAATTAATTAGTTTAAATGCCTAAGGAGCGGCCCAACTGAAGATGTAATTATAAAGGAAATCCAGTTGTGCCTTGTGCATATAGATCAATTTCAGATCTTTTAGCTAACCCTCCTTAAATGAATGCCTTTATGGGTGACTCACACAGGAAGGATGCCAAATAAAAAGCGCCTGAAAAAGAAAATAAAAAAATGGCGAGGGAAAACACGCGCTCGTTTTTACACGCATGTAATTTGTGGGAAATTTGTTCAACCCTTTTTCTGCACTTCTCGCATACTTTTGCGGCAAATAAAGGGAAAATTAATTTAACGCGTATTTTTCCGGGGTCCCTGCATAATGGAATTGATTTAAGGTTATTAATATGAGCACTCTGGGCACCAAAAATAAAAAAAAAAGTAACAACATGGTAAAAAGCAAAGAATTCCGGGAGATGCCTAAGTAAATGTTTGTAGCTGCTGTGGCTCCTGCTCCTGCCGCTTCTGTTGGTAACCTTTAACGTCAATTTTATGCAAATTATGTTGTTTCTGTCGGAGATTTCCAGGGGGGCGTATGTATGTCTAGCTGGGGCCCGGGGGGGCGTGGCATTTTCGAAACGACGGGGCGTCACTGCAAAGTTTTGGAGTGTCGGGGAGTGTTGTTATTGAAGTTTTCCGACCACCGACTGCCGACTGCCGACTGCACACTGCTGACTTATTCAATAAGCCAAGTTGAAGTATGCTCCATTATATATTTGTTGGTGGCTGCCAGTGGCTGGAGCTGCTTAAGCAAATACCGTGTGGCTCGTGTATGCAAAAAGTGCAAATAATAATAATAAAGAGTACTTATTGTTTGATTTATGTGTCTGTGTGTGCACAATGCTGGGCAGGCGTAGGATGAGCTATATTTGGGCTCTAAGATGAAATGGAGGTCCTTTGGCAAGCTGACAGGTCCTGCGGGATGGTCTCTTATATGCTTCTTGTTGGGTTTAATTGAGTTCTTACAGGGTACTTCTTAAGTTTTAAATTCCATCTTTAGATGTTTATACATTACTTCTTAGCTCCACCATTACTCATTTCAAGTTCCCTCTTCACTGCTTAAATTTTGAGACCCTCTTCACTGCTTTACCCCCAACTTCCTATGCCTAATCCCTTGCCATCAGTTTACCTTACAATAGCTGGGAAGAACCCACCGATAAAGTCACCTTTATTTGTCAGTCTTAGGCTCCCCCGAGTCAACTGTCAAGTCCTTCCAGACCAGGCACGTTCCTTATTCCTTTCACACAATCCTGAAGCGCTAAACCGCACACACCTATCATGATGATGACGTTGTTTTGGTTTCTTTTTTCCACCCAGAGTGCGGATAGCTAAGTGAGCCATTTATCTTGGCTGGAACCTTGAGCGCGACACAACAGAAACAGCAACAAAAACACTTCCTACAGGCGTCATCCAATCCTCAATAATACCGCTTTCGAAATAAAACGATTTATATGCCACAACAAGAAGAGCCAATAGAGGTACGAAGGGCACAGTGATCGGAAGTGAGTACAGAGGAAAATAATAACTAAATTTTGAATAAAATAAAAGGTAATTGAATATTCTATAATAACAAAAACTAAGCTTCATATTTTATAATAATAATGTAATTATGATTTTCCTTTTTTTAGATCTTAGTTTTGATTTAATCCCCAAGACATTCCTTAAGCTCAGTGTACATGGGGAATCCTGTCGAATTTCCTTTGCTTTTCTCGTTTTATTCGGCCTTATCCAGACCAACCATCAATCGAACAGCCGCAACAACAACAACAAGAAGTAAATGAAAACCCTGCAAGGACCAAGAACCAGAAAACGAAAAAAAAGCAAGTAAAATCGAAGATTGCTATCTTTGACGGCTTGTTTTCCTGCCCAATCTACTCGGGCGATGGTCGGTGTGCGGGGCGTGGCAGCTATTATGTATTGGCGTTGAAACAATTTGAACAACAGTCGTCGAGGGAGGAAGAAAAAAAAAAAAACAAATGAAAGGAAGTCGTTTAAAAGTACAAACGGACATTATTTATCGCTCAAACCATTTAGCCACAGAAACTACCCAAAGAAGAGCCCCGAAAAAAGAAGCCAAGAGTAGCAGCAAGCGCAAATCCGAATCCTTGAGCCTTGTTGTTGTGTCTACTTAGTTGTAATAAATGGAAAAACGCAAAGAGCGCCCAAGTCCTGGCCACAATGCGTTGCATATAATTTCTGTTTGAGCTGCGGCAGTGAGGGATGTTCCAGGAGTCGAGGGAAACCCAGCAGGACAGCCACTGGAGTTTAGGAATACTTACTAAGGGCAATCGATTGATTTCTGCTTGCCCAAGCAGTTTTCCCTCTAAGTAATTTACAGTTGTCATTAAATGGGAAAACATTTCGGTGGCTGGGAAGTGCGTGTGGGAAGTGGCTCGAAATGAGTTTCTTCTCCCTCCAAGAGAAGAAGATGCGACTCGAATGATGTGGAGTCAAGTGAAGTAGAACGAAAATAATTGTGGTCAATGGTTGCTTTAGCTGAGAACAGAATAAATACAAGGGACCTATATTACTTTATTAATATTACTAATATTATTGTTTCCCCAAAATATTGATTATGTTTCAAAGACTGTTTCAAGTGCTTAGCTTTTCTTTTTTTTGATAATTGAAAAAAGGTACTAACAGACTAAATAAAAAAAAATATATAGGTATTTTTTTATAGATTATTATTAGCTAAATAAATAAACACATATCCACTTTTGTATGCTAATTATTTCCTATTTATTGGGACCACATTGTCCTTATAACATATGTATGTTACCTTAAAAAGATTTCTAGTTTTAAGATTTCCTTGCTTTCTTAACTCCCTCGGAAGCAAGCTCAATGCCTAGTTGTATAATGACCCTTGCAAGTTTTATAATCCAACCGCCTTGAGCCGGCGCTCCATCCACCAAGAGTTTGGCCTTTTCTTCATTGTACTGCTTCACTATATCCTCAGCTCTGGCCCGTTGTTCGGTTGTCAACTCAATATCATTAATGTGTTTGGCCAAAAATTCCACTAGAAAGAGGACTTTGCTCTCCGAAACGGAACTAGGATCAGCATTTTTGAAGTACTCGATCACACGTTCCCTATCGGAGTCAAAGTCGGCACTGGCTGTCCACAAAAGACTTCCGATGATGACCACCAGGCAGCTGAGGAAAATTGATCAAGGATTAGGGATACAACATTATATAATGAACAACTTTTAGATTACCTTAGAGAAATTGTAGGATTCATATTGAGGTTGCAGTTAGCAGTATTTGTCGAGACTAATGCCTGCTTCAAGGAATGCTGTCTTTTTATAAGGGCTCGTTTCGCATTACAAGTCGGATAGGGGTCCACGCTTATCAGTTAACTTTAAAGTGAAATTTGTTTTGATTAATTGAAAGAAATCCGATTATATGATTTCATCTGAAATCCTCCTACTTTCTGGCTTTCCACCATCAGAGATGGTGGTTTTTAATAGATTTTGCAACCGACCAATTATGCAAACCCTTTTCTAAATCTCACTTTTATCTTAAATCGTTACAAAGGCTTTCTGTTTTGTTTGAAAGCCCTTTATGTAATCATTTTTAATATTTATGAAGCTGGTATTTTAATACGAATTGATTTTGTTTTATTATCAGTAAAAACTTAAAAAACATTGCGGAAAATTCTCATTAAATTTCAATAAATATAATGCACCAAGCAAAAAACGAAATGTAAGGTCACTTGAATAATCAGAGATTAAGCTCTGACTACTTGATTTCGGAATATCTCAAATAATTCTTGTTAATGAATATTAAATATTTCTAGGAACATACTTATACTTTTTAATCATCTAGATGTTTGTAAAAAAAATTAATATGATTCAGATTTCAGATGAAATTATATCATTCGGAAATCTGTCAATTAATCATAACAAATATCACATCAAAGTCAGCTGATAAGCGTGATCCCTGGCACCTATCCGACGTTTAATGCAAAACGAGACCCTATAAAAGGTAGGAAATTATTGAATCTGGTATTAGTTACGACTGGCATTGCCAACTGAACTTAGTATGAATACCAAAATTTTCCTGAGGTAAAGTTAAGGTGTAATATAGTTTCATTGAATTCGTAAATCATTAATTATTTCTCCTCAGCTGCCTGGTGGTCATCATCGGAAGCCTCGTGTGGACAGTCAGTGCCCAAGAGGACTTTGAAATAGAAAAGGAGCGTGTGATTGAGCTCTTCAAAAATGCTGATGCTGCTACCATTGGGGAGAGCAATGTCGTCTTCCTAGTGAACTTTCTCAAAAAGTACAGCAAGCAGATTACGTTGACACCCGAACAACAAGCCCAAGTTGATGATATTGTGACGAAATACAATGAGGAGAAGGACAAGCAGCCTGTAGTGGAGGGTGCACCGCCTCAGGGCGGTTGGATTACCGACATGTTAAAGAAGCTAGCTGTACAGGTGGGCAAAACACTTGTCCCAATACTTATAAAAGCGGCGCTGGGTTAGGACTAAAGCTCGTTTTAAGGTTTTTTGTAACTATTGGTGTTATAGAGACTTCGTGGTTCTAATAAATTGGAAATAATTGGCATACAGATGTGGTTTTGTGTTTCATTTGCTTTTTAGCCTTTATATCACTTTAAAATAACCTAAATTACATCAATTTTTAGGACTTTAAATCGATATTTTATATTTATTTAAGGGTCACAATGCAACCAAAAGCCTGCAAGACTCACAACTTAATTATATATATACTATATTTCCTAAAGCTCTCGGTGGGAACATCCATCCCGTGTAGCACCCTTCACCCTCTTCAAATGTGTCATATGGAGCAGAGTTGCGGAATTCGTGTACAGATCCCTGACTAAACCCAGAACAGCCCGGCGAAATGACGCAAGGATGAGTCGAGAGGAGTCAGCTAGCCACGGGCATCTTATCGCCCTAAACCACTTTAGTGTCAGTCCCGCTGACAGCGGTCCAGCCTCGTCCCGTGAACATTGTCGCCTTTTTTGCAGGACAACGACTGGGAGATGGAGTGGAGTGGAGGGCAGAGAACCACTGTTGTCTCTTAACATGGCCAGTGGTCTTGTCGACATTGCGATAACAAAACACACACACACACACAAAGGGGAAAAGAGAAGAAAAAACGAGGACAACGAGGAGTTTTACGCTCTTGGCCATAATGAGGGTGATTTTCGTATTTGTGGTAGATTTGTCCACTTAGCAGGAATGACCAGGCCCAGGACCAAAGCTGTTGCAATTTGCTGGCAAATCATTTGTACATTTCCACAGTGGATTACGGTTGGCCAGCAGCTTCTTTATTTTTTTCTGTACCCTGACCACCGATTCCTGCCTGAGTCCCGATGATAATGCTCATAATTTGTGAGGCCTGCATATATTTTGGTCGCCTTTTTTATATTTGTTTCCATTTTATGTTGTGTTTTGGCCATGATATATGCGCCAGCATGCTTCACAATGATTTGTGCTAATGAGTGAATTGCTGTGGGTGGGATTTGTCGTCTAGGATTACTTGGGAAAAATCCTAAGCGAAAGTCCATGCAAATTCTGGACAGATTCTTGCATTTAATTGGCATTTTTATGCCGGGAGTTTGGGGGAAAGTTTTTTAATAAAGAGCCAGCCGAAAACCAAAACGAAACGAACCGCTCTTCATTCCAACTCAGTTGATTTTCATTTTCAGTTTCATTTTCATTTGGATTTTCATTTGCCCATTTAGCCAGCGACCTCAAGTGCGGGTTCCGACCGGCATTCGGTATTCTGTCGCCCTCGCTGTGTACACAATTGTCTACGGATTTTCAATATTATTTGCTGCGGTCTTCCAATATACAAAATAAAAAAGGAGAGTCCCCCATCTGGCACCATCATCTTGGGACTCCTTTGTGGGTGTGAAATTGTGGAAACTGTGGAAGCTGACTGACTGCCGCTGTCACCGGGCACACTGAACTCATTGTGACCGCCTTCAATTGGGCATTTTATTTTATATTTGAATTTTAAAATTCCTTCCGCTCCGGCGACAGGCGACGGCGACTGAAGGCAACAGGAAAATGGACAATTTGTGTTTGTGGCAATTGATTGGCAAATATTGTCCGGCCAAAAGGTTTGCTGATTAATACGCACTGACAGCAAGTCAGGATGGAATGAACGAGAGCTTGGACCATTGTTGATAGAAAGATACTTCACTGGAGATATTTTAAGGACCTGTCAAAGGGTTTTTCAGATTGAATTGAAGGCTTTAATGTAAATTGAAGGGAGCCTATCTAGTCCTAAGAATATATATCTTTTTAACATGTCCATAATTAATCGCTTAACAACTTTACTCTATCGAACTTTGCACTTAGCGCTTCCTAACTCCTTGAAGTAATTCATCCAGAATCGCATGCCCCATTTGAGCGCCTTAAAGTCGGCGTCGGCGATAAAAGAAGAAAGTTACTCAATGGCAACTTGCATGCAAATTACAAGCAATAAAACGTGGCACATTCCAATGCTTAGGCAAACTTCTGCTACGCCAAGGAGATTATTCTTTATTGTTTAGAGGATGGCAGGACGAGCGCTGGGTCCTTGTGGCAATTCGCACATCATGCGATTGGCATTGAGATTGCGTCCTGGCATTTGGGGGGCAATTCCCAGGGCTGTCATATGCGAGGACACCCCCCGACTCCAGGGATATGCAAATTTTTCATCCAGTAAACCAAACAGAAAACACATATAAAGGAGTGAAATAATCATAAAAACGTCAGGCTCCGACGGAACACAATCCTGAATTGAATTTTTATCTATTGTATTGGCAATAAAGTCACATTGTCACAGCATGTATAAAATGATTATTGTTTACTCTTACGGGGAGTAAGCACCCTTCTTCTCATGATCGAGATGAGGGGCAAAAAAAGTTATGTTGCGGGCTCAACCGGGATTTGAACCCGGGACCTCTCGCACCCAAAGCGAGAATCATACCCCTAGACCATTGAGCCGCCTTGATAACAGCCGAAAATGTTGGTTTCTTAAACCACGAATGCATCTTGAAGATACTCATTCGCTTGGTTAGCCTAAAAATACATTTTTTGAATGCATAATAAGGCCATGAAGTTGGTCCAACCAGTTTGATATGTTAATTTTTAGTTAGCTGCAAGCATGCATAATATTATTAACCCTTCGTCTTTGGGTAATAGTGGTGTCTATTAATAATTAAATTTTAAAGTAATAAAATAAATAATAAATTAAATGATAAGATGATTAATTATTGTATTATTTATAAAACATTTCAATCAGCTGCAAATAGGAAAAGCTGAAAACAAGTCTTAAATTTATTGACTTTCATACTTTAAAACGCTAAAACAAATTCAAATAAAAAAGGTACGATGTCAGCTAAGGGTTAAGATCTCATTAGGTGTTTCCTCACCTTTAATAGCTTCTTTTGTTGCCCTCAAAAATCGCATTTTCCATCATGGGGATGTAGCTCAGATGGTAGAGCGCTCGCTTAGCATGTGAGAGGTACGGGGATCGATACCCCGCATCTCCAAGTTAATTTTTTTTCGTGTATTTTTATTTAATTAGAGTTTAAAAATTTGTATCCCAACTTACCCTCATCAGCAGATCGTTGATTTATTGACTTTTAAACACTGCAGTTGTCCTCCAATTATTTTCCACAGCACGGCAGCTGACTCATCAAATTTTGTTTTGTCTCCGGCGCTCTGGGCATGCTTTTAATTTAATTTGAAAAGTTTTGCATGCCCATTTGGCGCATTTAACCCCTTCGCCTTGCTTGGGGGGAAGAAAAATAGATGAAAAAATGCAAAGAAATATCATAAATAATGATGATAACTGTCCAAAGTTTTCAGGGCTTGCTATGGTACAAATAGCCACTCCCAAACTCCCACACCAAATGCAATTAACTGGGCAGCGGGCAGAGCCCCAAAGAAAAAGAAAAATATGACAATTAGGCGGAAAACTAATTGAGGTTGGCATGAGAAAATTTAAAGGGATTAGCAAAGGGTAAAGGGAAAAATTAAATTTGATGAAGGAGACAAGCTGCTAAGAAAATTCTTTTGAATAAAATAAGAATTCTGGATGCTAAAGTTATTTTCACTTTAAGGCTTCTCTGCCTTTTCATTCTACCCACAGTTTGGTTAGCAATTTTCTTTCTTTAGTTTTCTTTTTCTTCTCGCTGGTTCAAGTTCGTGGCTCGCAATAAATCACAAGACTGAATCCATTGAAGATTTATGAGCTGCTAAATATGCTGGCGAAACAACAGCCAAGGGTCTTGGCCTGGACATTTTAGCCAAAAAACTTTGTCCACATATCAAACTTTAAAGCGCAATTATCATATATGTATGTTGTATGTCTGTATATACATATATCCCTTGGCAGTGTCTCGTCTTCCACAGTGTTGCTTTTTACTTGCGCAGATAAACAAAACAAGGTCCTAAATAAACAAAATGAGAAAAAAAAGAATAAGCGCAAAATGGGTAAAAAGTTGCTCCAGACAAAAATACAATTTGATTTTAATTGAAAAATAGCAGAATCCTCGCACCAAGGGAGTATAAAGGTGCAGATGGATGCGATCTGTCTGGATGTGTTAGATATGATGTGTGGGATGTAAAATATATCTTGGGAGTTTAAAGATATTTAAACCGTTTATAATATCTTTGAAATCTTTTACAGCCAACCTCTTGAGCTTATGAAAATTAATCCAATTAATTGCAAATACTTTCAGAGTTTCCTTAACCCCCGTTTGTGACCCTTGACCCAACCGCACTCAAAGTGCCATTAACGAAAGCACAAACAATTTTTACACTTTGCGTGCCAAGAAGAGCAACGAAAGCAAATAAAAACAAACTAGCCGGGAAAGGCCACCAACAACAGGCACTAAAATAGCAACAAACTGAATTATCCTTTTTATTTATTTTTTCAACAACTTTTTACCTTTTTCCAACTCATTTTCAAGTGTTTTCACTTTGTTGTTGTTGTTTTTTGGGCGAAGCCATTAGGAAAGGACAGATGAAGAAGGGGAGTTGGGTCCTTGGCCATCTTGATGGGACTACCATTGTTTTTGTTGACTTAAGTCAACAAGGTCGAGGGTTAATGAAAGCTGGCCTGAAAGCCTGACGGTTTCCTGCTTAAGTTGAAACCATGCCATGCTGGGTTTTCCAATGTATCCATTTTGGTATTTGAAGTTATATATTCGAATTGAAATTTTCTAACAGCGCCGAGAATCTCATCGAAGTTTCCGTGGTGTAGTGGTTATCACATCCGCCTAACACGCGGAAGGCCCCCGGTTCAATCCCGGGCGGAAACAGACCCTTTGAATAAATATAATATTATTTTGGGAATGCGGTTAATTTTAGAAGTCACTGGATACCTTTATCAAATAATTCAAAATTATAATGTTAAGTTAGTGCAGTAATCATTGCCGAGATAAAGACTTGATCTAGCTTCTCGCTTTTCAATGCATAAGCAAAAATTCGAAGAACAAGTGTATTATCATCTAAAAAGTCTAAGGGGTTAATTCATTTTTTTACTAATCTTCAAATTCAGGAATTTAATTTCAGTATTACCTAAAAAGTCCAGCGGTTGATTAATTTTTCTACTGATTTCAGTTGTTAGCTGACATCACAGATACAGATCTGTCATTAGCATTTTTATAGTTGAGTTGCTTAAACACAAAACAAATATTAATTCCTGGAATAGAATACATACCATATATTAAAATCAGCTTATAAGCGTGGACCCCTGACGCCTTTTTGACCTATAATGAAAAGCTGGGCCTAATAAAAGGGTAGAACTAATTGGAATAGGTATCAGTTTCGATTGAAGCCTTAATATGAAGTCAACAATTTTGCTGAGGTAATCTAGAAATAAAGTAAAATTTATTGTTTTTCCCAATCCTTGATCATTTTTCCTCAGCTGCCTGGTGGTCATCATCGGAAGCCTCGTGTGGACAGTCAGTGCCCAACAGGACTTTGAATCTAAAAAGGAGCGAGTGATTCAGTTCTACCAGAGTGCTACTTCGGATTCTATTGGAAATAGCAAGGTCGTCTTTCTGGTGGAATTTCTCGAAAAATACGGCAAGCAGATTCAGTTGACACCCGAACTCCAATCCGAAGCTGAATTTCTAGTGCAGAAATACAATGAGGAGAAAACCAAGCAACCTTTGGTGGAAGGTGCGCCGCCTCAAGGCGGTTGGATTACCAAACTTTTAAAGGATCTCGCTATTAAGCTGGGCGTCGCACTTGTCGAGGAAATTAAAAAAGGAGCTCGGTCTGAGGGCTAGACAGCGTACAGGTTTTTTTTATAGCGTTATGATGTTATAAGGACTATGTGTTTCTAATAAATTGGAAATAATCGACATAGAGTTTTGGCTTTTGTGATTTTTTATTTAGCTAATTTTAAAACTAGGAAAAATATGTAAATATTTTCTTGCTTTCCTTATTTTTTAATAGTAAATGTTTTTGTCATTAATATATAATTAAACAAAAATAAATCTTAACTAAGTTTTCGCCTCAACTAAATAATTTTTAACATCGAAATTTGTGACGAATAGTGGTTATATCAATCAAGGAAGCTGACTTCGGCAAGTCAATGTACCCTTGCAGGTTCCAATTGGATCTCTAAATATAATCATAATAAACATCAAAAACCCCGGAAATATTTGAATTCTTTGAATGGATATTAACCTAATTTTTACATGAAAGTTTTTTTTTAGACAAATTCAAGTTTAAAAAAGTCACTATTGCCAATAAAGCATCAAATTCAGTTTCTGAAAACCCCAAATAAATGAGAAGTCTTCACTCGTTGAGTTTTTGTAAGAAACTGATTTTATTTCATTCCAATCCTAGCTTATATAGCTAACATGAGAATGTGCATTGTAGATCTTAGTTCTAGACCCACGCATCGGACAGTTCCCGATCGTGAGAAATATTCTAAGTGAGATAAGGGTGCACACAGGCACATATCTTGAACAAACCTAGACCGCTCACAGGAGGTCATATTTCGGGTTGCTTGTTACATAGGCTCACGTGGCGGTTTCTTATAGCTATGCACACAAGTGCTAGACATGGACTGCGTCTGGGACTTAATCGCTAACAGATGCTTCTTATCTATAACCGTGTTCATGTTTGAGCAGTTTCAATAAAGAAAAATATTACACTTTTATGATTATGATCAATGTCGTAATCTCAAATCATTTAGTTGTGTTTTTACGTGATTATTTATTAAAGTCATTATTTATCCAAGTCCAAAAGTGTTATTAAGTATTTTTCATTTGTATGCCAATTTCAATTTATTGGGATTGCATTGTCCTTATAACATTAGTATGTTACAAAAAACCTTAAGAATATCTCTAGTCTTTAGATTTCGTTGCTTTCTTAACTCCCTCGGAAGCAAGCTCGATGCCCAGTTGTACAATGATCAACCTTACAAGTTTTGTAATCCAACCACCTTGAGCCGGCGCACCTTCCACCAAGCGTTTGGACTTGTCTTCATTGTACTGCTTCACTATATCCTCAGCTCTGGCCCGTTGTTCGGTTGTCAACTCAATATCATTAATGTGTTTGGACAAAAATTCCACTAGAAAGAGGACTTGGCTGTCCGAAACGGAACTAGGATCAGCATTTTTGAAGTACTCGATCACACGTTGCCTATCCGTGTCAAAGTCGGCACTGGCAGTCCACAGAAGACTTCCGATGATGACCACCAGGCAGCTGAGAAGGAATTATCAAGGATTAGGTTTACAACATTATATAATAAACAAATTGTAGATTACCTTAGGGAAATTGTAGGATTCATATTGAGGTTGTAGTTACCGATTGAATTGTCAGTCGAGACTAATGCTTGCTTCAAGGAGTGCTGCCTTTTTATAAGGGCTCGTTTCGCATTACAAGTCGGATAGGGATCAGGGGTTCACGCTTATCAGCTGACTTTAAAGTGATACTTGTTTTGATTAATTAACAAAAATTTTATTGATATGATTTCATCTGAATCCCTCCTTCGTTCTGGCTTTCCATGCATAAGCAAATAATTCTAGGAACATGTATATTATCGGAAAAGTCAAGGTGTTAATAAAAACTCAGATTTCAGTTTTAATAAGAATCAGAGATGGTGGTTTTAATAGATTTTGCAACCGACCAATTATGCAAACCGTTTTTTAAAGGTCGATTTTATCTTAACTCGTTACAAAAGATTTCTGTTTTGCTTGAAAGCCCTTTATGGAATCAATTTTTATATTTATGGAGCTAGTATTTTAATTCGAATTGATTTCGTTTTATTATCAGTAAAAACTTAAATAGAAAACATTGCTAAAATAAATACAATGCACAAAGCAAGAAACGAAATAAGTAAGGTCACTTGAATAATCAGAGATTAAGCCCTGACTACTTGATTTCGGAATATCTCAAATAATTCTTGTTAATGAATATGAAATAATTCTAGGAACATAATTATACTATGATTACTAGGTGTTTGTAAAGAAATGAATATGATTCAGATTTCAGATGAAATTATATCAGTCGGAAATCTGTCAATTAAGGGGGTCTTCTCATTCAAATGCCGATTTTTAAACCCTTTTTAAAAAAATTCTTATTTGAAAACGCAAAGAATAATTGAAAACTTTTTTTATTTATTGTATTCAAAAATGTTCAAAGTAACTAAAAAAGTTGTTCTTGCCTCGATACGAGGGTTGTTCAAAGAGTAATGAGACTTCAAACTTGGTGGTCGAAAAAAAAGGTGTCGTCCTGGCGGCCACGATTCAGGGTCTCCAGAGCGTCCGAAATGAAAAATAAAAACAGGGTTATAATCAGAATAGATGTCATTTTCGGCTGACGGAACAGATTTTTTTAAAAAAATTTTAAAACAAAATGGCGGCCATTCAAAAAAAAAATTCGATTTCGGGCGTTTTTTTTGTAGTTTAGTGTAAAAAAAAAATAGAAAAAAAAATTAAAAAAAAAATCTGTTCCGTCAGCCGAAAATGGTGACAATTCTGCGTCGATTCCACTTTGTTTCATGAAAATCGGTTCAGTTGAACTGGAGATATCATGGCCGCCAGTTCGAAAAACGTGGTTTCGAGATAAACGCGTTTGAAGTTTGAAAAAAGCTCATTTTGCATAGATCTTGCTTCACAAAAAAGGCTGTATCTTCTAAAGTATTTCGAATTTATAAAAATCCTTTTGGGGACATATACACACCATCCCAAGCTATAAAGAAATGCAAAAAAAAAAAATCGAAAAACAAAAGTTGCCCAATGAGAAGACCCCCTTAATCATAACAAATATCACATCAAAGCCAGCTGATAAGCGTGATCCCTAGCCCCTATCCGACGTGTAATGCAAAACGAGACCCTATAAAAGATAGGAAATTATTGAATCTGGTATTAGTTACGACTGACATTGCCAACTGAAGCCTAAGTATGAATACCAAAATTTTCCTGAGGTAAAGTTAATGTGTAATATAGTTCCATTGAATTCGTAAATCATTAATTATTTCTCCTCAGCTATCTGGTGGTCATCATCGGAAGCCTCGTGTGGACAGCCAGTGCCCAAGAGGACTTGGAATCTCAAAAGCAGCGTATAATTGAGATCTTTAAAAATGCTGATGCTGGTACCATTGGGGAGAGCGACGTCGTCTTTCTGGTGCACTTCCTCGAAAAGTACGGCAATGTGATTCCGTTGACACCCGAACAACAATCCCTAGCTGACGCTATAGTGAAGAAATACAATGAGGAGAAGGCCAAGCAACCTTTGGTGGAGGGTGCACCGCCTCAAGGCGGTTGGATTACCGACGCTTTAAAGAAGCTCGCTGTAGAACTGGGCCTCGCACTTGCCGAGGCATTGAAGAAAACTTTGAGACCTTAGAACTTGAGATTGTTTTTTAAGTCTTTTTGTAACATAATGATGTTATAAGGACTATGCGATCCTAATAAATTGGAAATAATTGGCATACAGACTTGACTTTTTATTTTAATTTTTTTCGTTATCCAATTTGGAATGTATATTTTGTTGATTTGAATAAATAATAACTTTAAATAATAATCGCACAAAACACACATAGAAATAAGTCAAAAAATTTCTGGAAAACTGACTAAAATGTTGATTTCTTAAAAATTATAATATATTAAGCAGATTTGTTAACCTAAAAAAACTAGCATAGAAAAGCTTTCCAAACTGAATTTAATGCATGCTTAGCTTAGTTATGATCTATTTTTTATTCGCTGCTCATGATCCTAAGGAAAACAGTAAGGTTATACGAATTTGATCTTCCTAAAGTTAGTTTCCTTTATAGTTTTCTTCTGAATTCTTGAGTTAATATATTCTTTAACATTTGTTTCTATTTTAATTAATATATTATTACAAATAAATAGTATACTAAAACACGGCATAGCCCCAGGCTGGCTAATCTTTAACATTTTCATTTTGCAAGCATTTTGGCCAACTCAATTCTAACGAAGCAGATTGTTCATACGCCGAGTGAGATGTCCCAACATTTCCGTTGATGGGAGCCAATTTCAGTGGGGGAGTTGGCTGGCTGGCTAATGAGAATGGCATGTAAGGCAGACAGAATATTTACCAAATCAGTGTTGGGGTAACCGAAATTAACTTTATGATGTTTTGATTTAATTTACAGTTTCTTATAATTATATAATAAAAAGAAAAGGGAAGGAATAACTGAATAAGCTAAATAAGTAAACACAAAGATATTTTTAAATGCTAATAATTTCCAATTTATTGGGATCGCATTGTCCTTAAGAATATCTCTAGTCTTTAGATTTCGTTGCTTTCTTAACTCCCTCGGAAGCAAGCTCGATGCCCAGTTGTACAATAGCCGCCCTTACAAGTTTTTTAATCCAACCGCCTAGAGCCACCGAGGGATTGGCCTTTTCTTCATTGTACTGCTTCACTATATCCTCAGCTTTGGACCGTTGTTCGGTTGTCAACTCAATATCATTAATGTGTTTGGCCAAAAATTCCACTAGAAAGAAGACTTGGCTATCCGAAACGGAACTAGGATCAGCATTTTTGAAGTACTCGATCACACGTTGCCTATCCGAATCAAAGTCGGCACTGGCTGTCCACAGAAGACTTCCGATGATGAGCACCAGGCAGCTGAGAAGGCATTATCAAGGATTAGGGTTACAATACTTTAAAATAAACAACTTTTAGATTACCTTAGGGAAATTGTAGGATTCATATTGAGGTTGTAGTTACCGATTGAATTGTCAGTCGAGACTAATGCTTGCTTCAAGGAGTGCTGCCTTTTTATAAGGGCTCGTTTTGCATTACAAGTCGGATAGGGGTCAATGAACTGATTTTCAAGTGAGATTTGTTTTGATTTATTAACAGAAATCAGATTGATATGATTTCATCTGAAATCTGAATAAGTAAAATTTTAAATAATCACCTAGATTTTTCAGATAATCTAAGTTTGTTACTAGAACAATTTTTTTATGAATGGAAAACGAGATAACAAGATCACCCATAGGGTTGATTTAAGATTTTTAAAATCAAGCGGTCAGGGTTTAATCTCTGAATATTCAAAGAAATAAATAATTCTTTTTTGCTTTATGTGTCATATTTAGTATTTATGTATTATATTTAGTAAACGTTTAGTTTAGTTAAATCGTATAAAAATATTATCACGACCTAGAATACAACGATGAAATTAGTTTGATGACTAACACAGAATTGCACAGAATTGTTCGATCTTAAAAAGCTGAATACAACCTTTGATTAATATTAATTCTGAATCGTTATAAGTTTTTACTAACCCCTTGACTTTTCCGATGATATAAATGTTATTTGCTTATGCATACAAAACGAGGATTTCAAATGAAATCATATCAATTCATGGAATAGAATATATAAAGTCAGCTAATAAGCGTGAACCCATGACCCCAATCTGTCGTATATGAGAAACTAGGCAATATAAAAGGGGAACTGGTTTTAGGTTCTATAATCCAAGCCTCAAAATGAATCCTCCAATTTCCCTAAGGTAATTTACAATTCCTTTGTTATATAATGTACTTGATACTTGATAATTTCTCCTCAGCTGCCTGGTGGTCGTTATCGGAAGCCTTGTGTGGACATCTGGTGCCCAACCGGACTTTGAAACTGATAGGAAAAGTGTGATTGAGGTCTTCAAAGGTACTGATTCTGGTTCCATTGGGGATAGCCAAGTCCTCTTTCTTGTGGAATTTTTGGCCAAGTACATTGATGAGATTGAGTTGACAATCGAACAACGATCCGAAGCTAACTTTATAGTAAGGCAATACAATAGGAGAAGGGCCAAGAAACCTTTGGGGGAAGGTGTGCCGGCTCAAGGCGGTTGGCTTACACAACTTGAAAGGCATATCGTTGTACAACTGGGTATCGACCTTGCTTCCAAGGGAGTTATAAAAGAGGCGAGATCTTAGTACTAAAGATCATATTAAGGCAAACTTTAGTGGCTTTGAGTTAATTATTAAACTTAGCTAATACATCAGTAGTTGTATTGCACACAGTCTCGGTGCTCATCGTCAATATTTTGATTGAACTGTGACCATAAATTCCTCTTTTATATTAAGAGTATATATTAAAATTGAAATATATTTATACATATGTTAAATTCATATTTATTTATAGCTGCATCATGGCCTTAAACTTATCGCGTTGCTTTTGCTTCAGGGCCTCGTACTTCTTGCGTTCTACATTTTTGACAAGAAATTCTTGAAATTTCTTACGCATCTCCAATGATAGTCCCGTGTTCCGTAGGTCCAGCTTCTCGATGACTTTATTGCAGCTTATGATTTTCATAAGATGTTTGCCAAATTCCTTAAAGTATATTTTGTTAAGTTAAATGATATTGAAGAGGCCAGGTACCCACCTCTCCCACAGAATTGTTAGATAAATCAATGTCCAGCAAGGTCGTGTGCTGACAAACCAGCATCATAAATAGCTTTGTAATGGTCTCTGTTATCCCGCAGGTACCCAGGTCCAGCTCCTTGATGGGCATGACCTGCAGGGTATTGAATATGGCGGCAGCTCCGTCGCTTTGAATGGGATTCAAGCGCAGCACAAGTCGCTGCAGGGGAACGTGCTTTAAGGTACGACTTAGTATGTAGGCACCTTCTTCAGCTGCAAATAAAAAAGATTAGGAGGTATTGAAACTATATTAGTATTATATATTTCTATATTGTTTCCTCACTAATCTTGTTGTTGGTCAAATCGAGAATGGTGAGCGTGTTAAAGGACTCTCTGCTGCATGTCTCCAAAAAGCAGCGAATTCCCGCATCCCCCACGGCACAGTGCAGCAGGGACATCTCGCTCAGGTGGTGGCATCCCTTGTCCAGACTGTGGGCCAGAAATCGCAGCTGATACGGCATCAGTTTCGTGTTGTGAAGGCTGAACTTCCGCAGCTCATGGCACTGGCTGAGTCCCTTGGCCAAGTGAATAATGTCCCTGGCCGTCAGCTGGTTGCAGCCCATTTGATAATTGCAGCCAGCCGTCTTGGTGCTGAAGCTCAGTCGCAGTTGGCGTAAATCCGGCAGATTGCTCAGCAGGTAATCAAGTGGAATGTGATCTGCAGATGGGTGGCAAGTGCTTCAGATAAGACCAGGTAAAGTTAAGGCTTGGGTGTGGAAAAGGTTTTCCTAGTAGTTGGGAAAACGAATTACGAAGCTTCTTTGAGTAGCTTTTAAGTTTAATTATAACTTTTTTAACTTGCATACTTAAGAATATATTATCAAACTATTAAATTCTAAACCTCAAGTTCTCATAAATCGTAAATATTCACATTCCGAGGGTATAGCCACTTCGTGACCAATCCACTCCACTCACCATTCGCATCGGTTGTGGGTGGGGCCGGTTGAAGGAAACTTATATCCAACTGATTTATGTACGCCGCACATATGTCCAGGGCGACCTGTACGTTCCCCTCCTGCTCGTAGTCGCTCGTCTGCATATTCTCGATGAACTCCTGTACATGTCGCTCCATGTAGATGTTAATCCAGGGCCGTTCCCGACCACGCGCCTGCAACGGGGCGCTTCTCCAGCGCTGGCCATAGCAGCGTTGCCAGAAGAAGTCTTCGCGGATATAAGTACTGAGCAGCTGCAATGGCAACTGAGTGTCCAGGTGGCTGAGCAGGTAGTTGCGGTCCTCGCGCCGCCTCAGCTGCTGGTATAGAGGCAACTCTGCGGATGAGCAATGTCTGGTTTAAAAAGATTTCTAGCTATTTTTGAGTAATTTATAATTAATTCAAAACTGTTTTAAATAAACAAATATTTTTAGTTAAATAGAGAAAAAGCTTTCAAAATTTTAATGTGTAAAATATTTTTTAAATTACTTTTAAATGCAACCAAAAATATACTTTAAAGTTTAAAGCCAAAGTGCTCACCACTCCAATTCTCAACAATGGCGTCGAGGACGAGATGTCGCAGACTTTTCGCTTGATTTGCCTGGCCTTCCTGAACTTCACTGGGGTTCTGGCTGTTGTCCAATGATTTACCGCCGACTTTGGGCAACTTGACATCGGTGAGATTGAAATAGGCCTTGAAGGTGTCAATGGAAACGGTGCTGGGGAATTCGCAGTACGTGAAATCCATTTGAATAAATCCCAGTAGTTTCTCAGCTAGACAAAAGGACATGTAATACTGATACGGCTTGATGATAATAAATAATGTTTATTAGTCCGGTCCGGGTTTTTGGCTGTCAAGGAAACGGTTGTTAACGAAGAGCCTTTGTTGATTTGTCAGTATTGAAAGGAAGGGACTTTTGAAACACCAGTGTTGGTAGAAGCTAAACTAGGCTTTAAACTTATTTTTATTTGTCTTTAGAAATTATATTAAATGCAAGGGAATTTTAACATAAATAACTTATATTTTCTTAGTATCTTCAGGTATATTTACAGTTGCAAAGCTGCTGCTTATTTCACCTTAGCATCTTAAATATACTGATACTTTTTAAGAAGTCCACATCCTTTTAATTCGAATGCCAATACTTCTTTAAATGTTTAAGCAATAAGATTTTATTTGGCCTTATTTGCCCATCTTTCGGCATTTGCATAACAAAGCCATTTTGGGCAGCGAGATATGGCCTCTAGTGGCAAGCCGATTATGACCCTAATTACATGACATTACAAGTCAGCGTTTATCCCACTCACACAATCCCCAGACAGGCCCCTTGGGTATATCAAAAATATTGACTCGGCATCTTTCACAGCGGCCAATCAAGGCGGATATCTACCTGAGGATTAGGCCAGCTGACATGACTTGCGGTGGCAGGACTCTGGGCTTGAGCTTCTCGACTTTCTGGTGTAATTTTTACGGCTTAACTAGGACTTCCCGGCGTCTGCGAGAAATGCAAAGTATATTTACGCATAAAACGCGTTATTTATGTCTCGCCCAAGAATTAATAACCAACCCCGTCGCGATGGGTGCTGCCCTGATGCGCATTATTATGGCCAAATTATACACCTTATAAAACAGTTGCTCGTTTTTTGCCGAAACCAAATTTTTATGTAAAGCAATTTATTTTGAATTATTTTTATAGCACTTAACGGATGCGCTGCCTGCACGAATTGCAAAAAATAAAAAAACTGAGGGTAGCTGACTAGTCAAAAATTGGTTTGTCATGGGTTGGCGTTCATCTCTGTGGAGGAGCTAAGGGTCGGAGGCTGTAGATTCTGGGGCTTCAATGCTAAGGTTATTGTGCGAATTCAACTTGATAAATTATGGCAAATCGATGCGAATATTGACAGCAGTTTGGGTGGTTCTATTAAGGAGGTTAGTGAAAGGAAAAGAAAATATAAAGCGAATTATTGGAATCACCCACGTTTAGGATTCTTTCTGAATGACTTCTAAATATTTTCAGTGATTTTTCAAAGTTTATATTAGATAGACTTTATATTAGATAGACTAAGTCTATTTGAGTTATTAAAAATTTGATTACTCAGTTAAATCAGTTGTAAAAGGTCATAAATCAGAAATCATATCGTAGGTTAAGACCTGTGCCAAAATCAGACTTGCCGCGTCGAGGACCGCTCAAATGGTGAGTGGCATTTCCGGTGGCATTGAGGTTTAGATTGCCACTGGGCGAGGTGTACAGATTAGCCCTGCCGGACGCCTGCATGGTGGTCACATCAAACTGCGGCACTCGACTCATCCCCACCGCCGCCTGGTGACCCGCCGCAGTCTGCAGATTCAAACCACCACCAAACTGATCGTGAGTGCGACTGTGGCTGTGGAATCCGGTGGCGTTTAGTGAGGAGCTCTGACTATGGTGTAGATTCGCCTGGCCGGCAACGGTGGTGGTGCTGCCCAAGCCCTCAATGTGACCGTGCTGTAGGGACAGGCCATGCCCATTGCTTTTCAAGAAAAATACAAAATTATAAAAGCTTAGGGAAAAATGTCTAAACTTACGCGTTCACCGCTCCATACACTCCCTTTGTGACGGGTCCACCTGCTCCAGGAGTGGAGGCAAAGACCCCGGCCCGGGCATTGGCCAGATCATCACCCACCTTGACTCCACATTGGGCGGTAGCCTGTCCGGTCTTGGGGTTTCCTGTCGCTTGACAATCCATTTTAATTATTACTCCTTGGACTGCGTCTTGTAGTCTGAATGATTTCTCAAGAGCGACTGGCGCTTTTATACCCCGATCTCTTTTGTCGCAAAAGAACCCCACGCATCTCCAGTACATTCCCCAAGATTTTCTCCCCTCCAACTGCACAGCTAATCACAGCTATGATACATAGCTATATGCATATGTTATTCCCCTTTGGCAAATATAATAAAGATTGGCGGGGACTCCCTGATGTATCTACTGATTTACGAGAAGATACGAAATATCGTGCCTCAACCGCAAAAGTGAATACAAATTATTAATTTTAAATTTAATTTCAATAAAATGTTCTTAAATATAATAATTTTTGGCTTTTATTAATAATATTTGGTTGGTGTCAATACTTTCACATTTTCTATTAAAGACTATTATTTACATTTGAAGTATATAAAATAAAATAACTTACATATCGAAATATTTGGGTTTGAAGATCTATTTCGCTTAAATTTTAAGAAAATTATCCAAGTTGAAAAGAGAAGAAGCAATTATCGTTCATTGGACACACGAAAATCAAGTGGCGCCGTGGCTTAGTTGGTTAAAGCGCCTGTCTAGTAAACAGGAGATCGTGAGTTCGAATCTCGCCGGGGCCTTCACAATGATAACGTGATTAGTTTTTTTTTGTTAAATGTTAAAATTTTCATCTTTTTTAAAACATACTTTTTAATTTTAATAATTTAAAACTTTTTTCATTTTGATTTTAAAGTTTTTGGTTACACTGCGTAGAACAAAAGTACAACGTCACGGCCTTTTCTAAGAATTGTATTGAATTTATTTTTATAACTAATACTAAGTGTATTTCCTCTATTTTAAATTTGTAAATCCTATGCATATATCTAAAATTTATTTAAATTAATCAATTATAAGTATTTTTGGTATTTTTAATAAGTAAATAGTTTTCTTCCACCTAAGTTTCGAAATTTTTGACCCTACCGCAAGTGGCGCCGTGGCTTAGTTGGTTAAAGCGCCTGTCTAGTAAACAGGAGATCGTGAGTTCGAATCTCGCCGGGGCCTTCAAGCAACAAAGGTTGTTGTCTGCAACGTATTTTTTCTTTTTTTTTAAGTTCGATATTATTTTTTCTGCCGAACATTCATTGCACTACGTTGCAGCTGTCATTCCTCGAGCCTTCGACTTGTTGAGACCGGGATAATAAAGGGAAAAACTCTCGTTTTTCTTTTGTACGTCTGCCCGATGACAGCTGACAAAAAGTTTGGCTTGCGTAAACACTGGCAACGGATTCGCCACCCACGCGCACATCCTCCGGCCCACGTCCACCTGTTGTTGTCCTTGCAACGGCGTTGCATAACGGAAACGAACGGCGCTGTCCGCCGGAAATGTTCGACAGCATGTTGCGATGTTGTCCACCGCAAGGAGGAAAAAAAAGGAAAGAATGCCCGCAGATGCGAGGGCGACGCGTATTTGCCTTGCAAATGGAACGAACGGCTTTTCAATTTCATTCGCTTTTCCAGAGAAATGGCGCGGGAACTGCCTGCAATTAGCCAGCAGTCAGCTTATTTGTTTCAATTTATTTACATGCACTCGCCGCCGCCTCTGGCTTATCTTGTTTTTTTATACTCAAACGCACTCAAGCCCAATGGGCGCTTTATTTGTATATTTATAATTATGAAACAATGCAACAAAAACCAACTTCAGACAAGCTGAACAAAGCTGCCTACAGTTGGGGTGAAAATAATAGTAGACCTTGGCATATCGTTAATATTTAAAATATATTTTTTTAAATAAATATTTCCTTATAAAAATAAAGAAGTCTAGTCTAACGTATTCGTATATTTATTTGTGTCTTTAAAGGGTTAGTTTTGTAGAAATCAATATATAGCACAGTTAAGTCCCAAAAAACTTTGTTTGGTTTTCTATTGTCTTTAATTTTCTTAGTAATTCTATTATTTTAACTTCAACTGTATAAACATCCACATATCTGGAAGTATAAATATTTTTATGAATTTAATTTCCAATGTCCTGTCTGTGGGTCCTTTGTGTTTTGTAAGTCGGATACAGCAATGTCCTCTTCTAATTTCCTCTCGAGAATTTATATTTTTGTGTGTTTCTGCTGTGGATGCTGGTTGGCTTTCACTTATCGGATATTATAGTTGAAAACTAGCTCCATTTTATGATCTCAAACTTTGGCAAACTCGCCAAAATAACCAGTAATATTTGCCCAGACTTTGCCCCCCAACCAATATTAGCTTAGTTCCCGCCCCGACATGTGTTCGTACATATAGTATATATATATATATTATTTGGAAGGTTCCAATGCCCCCTTCCAAGAACTGAGCCAGTCCTCATTGTCACCCCGAGGATTTTTAGCAATTGTCAGCAATTTTCTCAACGGACTGCACAAAAACTATCGCACACAACCACTAAGCAAATGTCCCTTGTCCAACCTATGTGTGTGCTGTGTATTTTTCTGATTATCCGGACGGACAGTCCGGCCAGAACGGTCGGGCTCCCACACAGTGGGCGTGTACATGGCATAGGCATTAACATAATTTATGTGGTTCCGCCGGATTTGGCTTTGTCGTAAAAAAGGACACCCGGCCATTGTCCATTGTCCGTTTCGAGCTTCGATAACAAAGGCAGAGTCCGGTCGAGGATTGTGGTTTTTATTGTTTTGATGGCAACAAAGTTTATGGAAAGTTTCGCCCTCTTAATTCGTTTGTAGTTTTTCCGTTGAGTTTGCATATTTTTTTAATTAAATGATTTTCGGGAATGGAGAGAAATCAAACGGTCGCAGGCTAATCTATGTGGCCATTACTCACATTTTCCAAGGATGGTTGGTTCGGGCCATAAGAAGTTATTCATGGAAGCCATAAAAACGTGCGAAATTTTCACGGGCCCGTGAATTTTCTCAGCCCTAAGTGGGGTTATTGTTTTTGTTTTTCCAGACACGGGCGCAGGCTTTTCTCCCTTTTTTCACCTCTCACTGATTGTTGTCACCTGTTTTTTGCACACTTTATTCGCAGGCCCCCAATGGCAGGCCGGGTATGCGGGTTTTTCTCTGCGGGCTCGGTGAATATTTGAAATATACTTTGGCGGCACAGCTTGGCAGGGTGTTTCCCTGTCGCATAATCTGTAAACTGATAAGTGTCCCGATTGTTAGTACACCTGGCACGCAGAACTCATAACTCAAATCGTTTTTTTTTTTGTCCTCACAGAAAGTATGTAATGTGGCAAAATAAAATCATGCAGCAAAGGTAAAAAACTTGAAGTTTTTTCGTTGCGTTTAATAATGAAAAATTGCTGAAACGTGCGGTTTTTTGTAAAAAGAAACATCAAGGGCGGTGGTAGGGGATAAAGTTCTGTATATTTTTTAAATCCCGTTAATTACTGTTAATTTTAATTATATAAATATATAAAAAAAAAACAGTTCCTCTTGGAGATGCAGGGCATCGATCCCCGTACCTCTCACATGCTAAGCGAGCGCTCTACCATCTGAGCTACATCCCCGATGTGGGCGGTGCTGCATTTCTCACCACTTCAGAGCCTACGCCTCATCGGCTAATGCCGAAAATTTGTATAAGATTAGTTTTTTGGCTTATTTATTGTATTTATAAGATATAAACTATTCTTAGTATTGTTTTTATGTCTAATCACTTACTCATATATGTACATATATATTTTCTTACTGATTTATTTTTAAGATATATGTACATTACCGGTAAAAAATATCTCTTCCAGAAATCAATATGGGTGCTCATTTTTGGACCTGGTAATATTTTAGACCGAATTTATTATTACACATAAGCTTGAAATACAAAATTAGTTTGTTTGGGAACTTTGTTTTTAAGTCCATCTTAATTTAATTAAATTTCTTATTTCAAAAACTTTACAGTTTGCGAATTGTAGGCCTAACCTGTTTATAATACATTGCCACGGCAGCCTTCAAGTCATATAATTTAAATACATCTTCATGGTTTGTTGGCTTTGACGAAGTTACAGCACTCGAATGCTCATTACAAGGCCCATTAGGCGCCGGGTCTTCATTCGACTGCTCCAGTTTGGTACAGCGGAGATCGAATTGGCGGCAGTTTACTTAGAGACTTTCATCAATGCAGTTGGAAAGATGTCAGTGCTCCAGTTTGTGTTTCTGATGATCCTGGCGGGCAGCAGAAGTGGTGCTGTGGAGTCCGAGGGTGATCCCGATCTGGATGTAGAATCCTCCGGTCCGGAACCTATCGACGGGCGTTCGTTCTTCTTTCTGGGAACTCTGTTCCGTCGCTGGCGCAATCGCTGGATGGCCTATCATAATCCGGATCCGCTGTTTGCCGGTCCCGCCTATCCCATATCCGGCTATTATAATTGCCCCATTTACGGCTGCAACCCAGCGGCCATTGGACCGCAGCCTGGCTACTACACCGCTCCTGGGGGTTTTTACACCACGCCCCTGAATCAGCAGCAGGCTCAGGGAAACAGCAATGTGTATATTTACCAGAGCGATCAGAACTCTGCTTCAGCCGGGGCTCCCTTGGGCTATGGTTACTTTGGCGGTGGATCGCCACTACGACCTGGAGCGCCCCTGCCTCCGCCACCTTCTGGCATCTTGCCGCCTTCAACAATGGGCGCCGCATCGGCCAGCGCCACTGGATATAACCTCGGACCGTCTGGACCTTCCGCGGGAGCAGGACAACGTCCAGTACCTTTACCAATACCGTTACCACAGCTGGGATGAACCGGAAAACAAGGAGCCTGAGGAAACGCTCGCCTAAGTAAACAACTCAGACAAAGTAAAAGAAAACAATACAATTTTAATTGAAAAGTGTGCACAAAAAAAAAATTGAAGCAAAGAGATGTACACTCTTCACAAAAAGCAATCAAAAACTGCCCTATTAGCAAACTTAAATGATAGATAAAAGGTTTTTAAAAGTGCAAGAAATGTTAAAAGGAGAATTTTTGATGGTTCTTAAAACCAACTTTTTGCTCTGAGTAAGAGAATTACATCAGAAAAGATATATATAGTATTTAATTCTTTACATAATGATCAGCTTTCAAAAGTTTTTAATATTATATTTTAAATTTTGCCTAAGAAAACTACAAATATTCAATACAAATTAATTTTTATCATAGTACTCGACACCCTGGCCCCAGCTAGTATCAATAAAATTAAACGAAAACCATTGAGATGTGCAATTAAAATCATTTTGTTGACATTACCAACTAGATTTCGAAAGTGGCCCAGCGCTTCCTTAAAAATGGAATAAAAGGGTTACCCACGCACACACTCACATGCCCATTTATCCATTAACGCCGAAGGAAAAACTCCACAAGCAATCTGCATAAACAAACTCATCATCATCATCAGGATCCTTGCCATCGAAAGGATGAGCTCCGGCTACGACGCTGCTCCGGCATTTGTTTTGATTCCATCATAAACCATAAGATAGCTGCCGTCGAGGAAGAGGACGGGGATGGCTGATGAAGTGGTTGCAAGCTGTCCAAGGAGCAGGAGGAGGACGATTCAATTGTTTGGCAAATAAATGCCCGGCAGCATAATGGATGGCCATCCACCGGGCTGGTCAGCTCCATGCCGTAGCCATAGCCGCAGCCGCAGCCTCTGCCTCGGAGTCCGCTCTGTTATTATTTTTATATAACTTGCGAAAATAATAATAGAGCGTTGCCCGTGCCCAGGGGCGTGGCCGTAACAAACAAACAAACAAGTGCGCCAACCAAGCGACAGTTGAATAAACAGAAGTGTGAAAGTGCAGATAGTGGACGGATCTGGTAACTGGGATCGCAGATAGAACGGCATCGGTATCTGCTTCCCCACATGTTAAGGCGTTGACTCCTGTCCATCTCAGTCCATTTCCCTCCAGCACGAGTTTATTTGTGTTTGTCCTGGGGCAACAATGGCCAAGAAGGATGTCCCAGACCCAATTGCCAGGTGTTTGTGTTTTCTTTTGGGCAACTTTCACTGACCGGAAACGGAAATTAAATGCATAAGTTGGTTTCAACGAACCCGCATTGCGTACTTCTTATCTAATTTCAAACAGCCAAGCACACTCAAGGCTGAAAGTCGTTATCTTGGTCAAGAAACAAGTTTTGCTCGTGGCCATCGACAAATTAAATTGCTCAGTTAGAGCATAAGCATAGTAATGACTCACAACTAGGACATTTGACACACCTTAGCATATCGGGGATGTAGCTCAGATGGTAGAGCGCTCGCTTAGCATGTGAGAGGTACGGGGATCGATGCCCCGCATCTCCAATTGGTGTTATAGTTTTTTCTTTATTTTTTTTATTTTTATTTCAATTAATTTAGATCGTTTTCTTTAATAACAAAATAGAAATAAAAAATTTAAAACAAAAAAGATCAACGGGCTCAACCGGGATTTGAACCCGGGACCTCTCGCACCCAAAGCGAGAATCATACCCCTAGACCATTGAGCCGCTTGGCTGCCGTCTTGCTATTTGCGTATTTCAATTTTTGCTGCGAGCGATATCACTAAATGAAATGCAAAATTATTTTTAATTTAGCGAATGAAACTCCAAGGTATGTTAAACAATTAAAACAAAATAAACGTGTTTATTTTTTGAGCAAAACGAAAAAAAAAGAAAACCGTTGGAGATGCGGGGCATCGATCCCCGTACCTCTCACATGCTAAGCGAGCGCTCTACCATCTGAGCTACATCCCCTTGTGTCCACCATTTAGCCAAAGTGAAAACAACCCGGACACTATTTTTTTTTTTAACATGAATTTTAATTTAATGGTCAATGTCAACAACTTAAACGACTAATCTCGAAAACATTTGCAAATAATACTTGGGGAATTCAGCAACTCCTGAGCTTAGCCATAATAACCGCCGCCGTAGGGATTGCCGAATCCACCGCCAAAGCCGCCACCAGGAAAACCGCCTCCCAGGCCTCCAGTGTAGCCGCCACCAAAGACGGGGGGATATCCACCGCCTCCATAACCTCCACCGTAGGGAACTGGAACTGGGTAGGGCTGAGGCACTACTTGTGGTTGAGGTCGGTTGCCGCCCAAAAGGCCCAAGATGTTGGGAAAGAGGCCGCCTCCGCCACCGCCGCCTCCTCCAAAAAGACCTCCGCCGCCAAGCAGATTTCCCAAAATGCGGTTATCCACCTGTCCACCCGTGGGCTGGGCTCCAGTTCCCGAGGATGGGGATGGGCGCTGCTGTGGATACTGATACTGGGCCAGACAACAGGCGCAGAGCGACAGTAGCACCACCAACTGGAAAATGTAAATAGACCCATGAGGATAATTTCGTAAAATAGGACTGGCTGCTTCCACTCACCGAAGTTCTGATCTTGACCATGTTTCTGAATCGTCTTGAACAAAACTGACTTGCTTAACCAACGAGTGTTTCAGTTTTTATACCAAAGTTCTAAAAAACCCACGCCCACATGGTCCCGGAACACGGCAGACGGACGACCTTCAACCCCCACTAAACTTAACCGAATTCAATGTTTTTCTCACGATTAGTTATATTTTTGCCTTAGTTGATGCGACTAAAATTTGGCACAATAAAAATCGATTGGCTAGAGAACTAGTTGTGAATCAAGTTTTTGGCAGTTCTTTGAACTCGTCGCGAAAAGGAAGTACAGGAAGTGCTGGAGGTTGCTATAAATACGGCCGTTCTCGACTTGGTCATGCTTAGAACACCGGACAACATGGGAACAAGCACGGTGAGTGGTCGTGTCTTACTTTCATATCTAAGTCTTGGCTGACAGATGTACTTCCCCTGCAGATAACATTATTGAGTCTGTCTCTGATGCTTTGCTTGGGCCTGGCTCACGCCCACGGCTTTGGCGGCAAGTTCGGTGGAGGCTATGCACCGGTCTATAACAACTTTGTGCCCTATCCCGTCGCTCAACCGATTCCAGTGCCCCAGCCCGTCCCGGTTCCAGTGGCCATTCCGCAGCCCATTCCCGTGCCAGTGCCCCAGCCCGTAGTGGTGCCCATCAAGCACGGCTGGAAGGGCGGATTCGGTGGTCTGGGCGGTGGATTCGGTGGATACGGTGGTGGCTTCGGTGGCGGCTTTGCAGGCTCTCAAAGCTACGCCTCCTCCTTCAGCTCTGCCAGCGCCTTTGGTGGCGGCTATGGCAGCGGTATCTTTAAGAGACGCTAAAGTATTCAAAACAATATATATTTATCTTTGTTGACACCACCTGAAGCAATAATTTATTTTGGTATTTTTAGAGACAGATGGCTTCGCTCTATATTTGTCTGCTTCGTTTTTCATAAGACATTTTTTTGCGATGCCTCGAAACTGCAAGGCAGCCCGCACTCGGGCATGAGGCTCAATGGTCTAGGGGTATGATTCTCGCTTTGGGTGCGAGAGGTCCCGGGTTCAAATCCCGGTTGAGCCCATAGTATATTTTTTATTAAATTTTTTTAAATTAATTTCAGTGTGCTTTTTTTAATTCCATGTACAAATTAGGTGTGTTTTTTTTACTTTTAAAATTAAGGACGTATTTAAAAACCAGATTACAAAAAAAAACTTAGTTAACTATACAAAATGTTACAAAATGTTAAAAATATCGAAAATAAAAAAGGTGTATCTGTTTCCGCCCGGGTTCGAACCGGGGACCTTGTGCGTGTGAAGCACACGTGATAACCACTACACTACGGAAACCTTCTGACGTATGGCTGCGAAACGACAAGCATTAGAGAGTGCCAATAACAGTCTAGACGTGAACCGGGCTGTAAAACTCGGTCTTGCTTATCCATGTTTTCCACCTATTCAAAAATAATACACTAATGGCCAATATAATAGGTACATAGGACGCGAGAACCCAATTTAGGGACAAATATAAAAAAACAATAAACAACAAGGAACAACAAGGAACAACAAGTATAAAAACAATTTTTCATGGATTAGAATTAGCCCAATAAATAAAAACACCACCACATCTGTATGCCAATTATTTCCAATTTATTGGGACCATAAAGTCCTCAAAACATGATTATGTTACAAAAAACCATTAAACGATCTCAAGTTTCTAAGGTCTCAAAGTTTTCTTTATAGCCTCGGCAAGTGCGAGGCCCACTTCTACAGCGAGCTTCTTTAAAGCGTCGGTAATCCAACCGCCTTGAGGCGGTGCACCCTCCACCAAAGGTTGCTTGGCCTTCTCCTCATTATATTTCCTCACTATAGCGTCAGCTAGGGATTGTTGTTCGGGTGTCAAGGGAATCACATTTCTGTGCTTTTCGAGGAAGTGCACTAGAAAGACGACGTCGCTCTCCCCAATGGAACCAGCATCAGCATTTTTAAAGATCTCAATTATACGCTGCTTTTGAGATTCCAAGTCCTCTTGGGCAGTGGCTGTCCACACGAGGCTCCCGATGATGACCACCAGGAAGCTGAGGAAAAATGATCAAGGGTTAGGAATACAAATATAATTTTAAAAAACAATTAAATTACCTTAGGAAAAGTGTTGGATTCATAATGATGCTTCCGTTGGAAATTTCAGTCGTAACTAATACCAGATTCAATAATTTCCTACCTTTTATAGGGTCTCGTTTTGCATTACACGTCGGATAGGGATAGTCAAGGGTCATCGCTTATCAGCTGACTTTGATGTGATATTTGTTTTGATTAATTGACAGATTTCCAATCGATATGATTTCATCTGAAATCGGCATTACTATATGTTTTTATAAGCCCCTAGACTTTTCAGACAATATACATATATGTTCCTAGAATTTTTTTTTAGATAATATATACAAATGTTCCTAGAATTATTTTCTTATGCATTGAAAACGAGGTGATAAGATCACCTAAAGGGCTGATTTGATATATTTCGAAATCAATGTAAAAAATGATTCGCAAGAATCTGATGCAAAACAACTCAATCAATAAAAAAGGGCTATAAAAATGAGAACTTCCCCTCACTGTTTCTTCAGTTTTATCAATAATTCCAGGCAATGCCACATGCCCTTCTTCTTACCTCAGTTTTTCTGGGTATCGGCACAGCAATCCAAAAAAACGGGTGCTATATCCGAAATGGTCGATGTGTTTATTGGCAAGATATCCCATATACCAATTCGAGTTGTTCAACAGCGTACGGATGTCCATCATTCCAAAATTGCTGTTTTAATGTAAGGAACCTTCATATTTGTTTAAAACTTATTGTTCATATTTAATGCGGTATTAACAATTAAATAGGACTCTCCCAAGGCTCCGAAGTCCTGTGGACCGGACGGAAAATTCTTCTGTCTGAATGATTCTGAATGTAGAAAAGCAGTATCATCTTTTGAGAAATACAATGAGTGTCCAGAAAATTTAATTTGCTGTGAGAAGGAACTTGTAAGTTAGGAAATACCCATGTAGGAAATACCCACTACCAATCATCATTGTTTTCATTTACAGATTTAATTAATCAAATGGCCAATAGATGATTAACATATATCATGTTCAATTTACTCAAATTATCTATGAGTTCGATTTTCAAACCGGTGCTGAGGATATGCGAATTTAAATCTTAAGTGATTTTCCCTTTAAAAATAAAAGAATTAATTTTACTTTTAAGAACTACATTTTATTATGTATTTAATGGACAAATGAATTACAACTAAATAACAATAACTGTTTCTGTATGGTTTCTAATGGCAAGTAATGACTTTTCACTAATTCTATTTTTAAATTCCTATTTTCCCCATGGACCGCCTCCGAAGTCACCACCTCCGTATCCGGATCCGCCGCTGTAATGGCTTTCGTGGTGATATTCATGGTGCTCATAGCCGCTGCTTCCGCCGTGGCCACCGCCAAAGTTTCCGCCGTAGCCTCCGCCTAAGCCGCCTCCATAGCCACCGCCGTACCCGCCTCCATAGCCACCTCCGCCATATCCACCACCGCCTCCGCTGTGGATACCTGCCAGGCCGGCGCCCAGCTTGGCACCCACTGCAGCTCCAAGTCCAAAGCCGGCTGCTCCACCAACTAGGCCGCTTTTCAGACCCAGCAGCTTCGGTGTGCGCACCTTGAGGCCCACAAATCCGGCATGGGGTCCCTTGAAGGCCAGTAACTTTAATTTGCCGGCAGAGGCGTCAGGTAGAAGAAACAGAAGGCATAGTCCTAGAAACAGGACCAGATGATGGCGCTGCAATTTAAATTTATTTTTAATTGTTTAATATTTAATTATATATTTATTTATTTTTTGATACAGGGTTTTTTTTTGTAAATTATTCTTTGAAATTTACAAACTGATTTGTTTATTGATGCAATAATTTTAAATTGTGGCATTGTTTGAAATATAATTTATATAAAAACAAGAAAGAAAGCTAACTTTGGCCAGCCAAAGTTTGTATACCCTTGCAGGTTAAATTAAAATATATCATAAATAAGCCAAAAATGCATTAATTTCGATTCGGAAATCGGTTTTGTGTTAGTTTTTATAAGCCTAAAAAAACTGCATACCAAATTTAAAATTTTAAGAAATCAAAATTTTTGGCCATTTTTGCTAATTTTAATGATGTAACCCCTTATCAAATTTCACAAAAATGGCCAAAAAATCGATTTCTTCCGGACATGCCTAGAAAGATTCCCCTGTTGATGCTGATCAAGAATATATATGGTTTATGGGGTCGGAAATGATTCCTTGACTTAGAAAAATATTATTTTGTATTTTTTTTTAATTAAAATTATCATATTTGGCCGAGCAAAAGAGCATTAATTTTAAATCGGAAAACTGTTCTGTGCTAGATATTCTACAGTTAATAAATCTGCATACTTCATTTAAAAATTTTGAAAATTCAATTTTTTATCAAAATCCAAAATTTTAATGATGTAACCCCTTATAAAATTTTGCAAAAATGGCCAAAAAATCGATTTTTTCTTGACATATCTAGAAAGATTCCCCTGTTGATGCTGATCAAGAATATATATACTATATAGGGTCGGAAACGTCTCCTTCACTGCGTTGCAAACTTCTGACTGAAATTATAATACCCTGCAAGGGTATAAATATATTTTTGTGGTATTAAAGGTGTTTTAACCTTTGTTTCAACCACATCTTTAGTACACACAATACAAAATATATACGAGTATATCTTTTCTCACTAAAATCCATCACAATCTATCACTTACAATGATTTGCATATTTTATATTTTTTTACGAGGTTTTTAACGCGACTTTAATTGATTAACTCTGTTTTGGGGAATGAGCACAGGTCTTTAAGCTTTGTGAAAATTAATATATCTTGTTGTAAAAACTTCAAGTTCAAATGTGTGGGCCGATGACGAAGCTGGTCGCTCTTGGCTTAAACTTGGACAACGACGCGTGTTCAATTGAAGCGGCTGCGCGGCAGTCCAAGAGTTTTTATCTCGCTGACGCGTTTTGTGCGAGATTCGAAAATCGCTCTTATGCAATCAGCCGTTGAAGAGCTCTTGTTTGTCTCACAGCCTTTGTTGTTGTTGTTGCCGCCGCTGTGAACTTCAGGTTGTGGTTTATATTTGCCTTATGCACATGATTTGCCCCTGAAAATTTCAGGTTTTTTGAGAGCAAAAAAAAAGAGAAGAAAACGTGGACATGTGGGGAGAAATGAAAAAAACTGAATGAACTGAATCGGATGGATGTCAGTGGGAAATATGATTAACAATATGCCAATTTAGAAGCTTAAGCGGGTATTCACCATAAGCCCTTGTACTATTTTTTCAGAATCTATGCAAATATCAGAGCTAACCAAAGTCCAAAAGCTAATGTACAAATAGAAAAATTAATGCAAAGCACATCAGCACGCACTCAGATGAATCATCTTCTTGGGTATTTACGTTTTATTGACCTCCATCAAATTAAAAGCCAAATAAAGAAATCAAACAAAACAGAGGCAGAAATTTCCAGCAGTTACTAGCCGTTTTTTCCCCCGCTCATCTGCCAAATGGATATCCGCCATAGCCAGAGGAGCCGTAGTTGTTGTAGTTGCTGAACTGGTTGTACTGCTGGCGATATCCGCCGCCATATCCTCCGCCAAATCCTCCATATCCTCCAAACCCTCCGTATCCTGGATATCCAAAGCCCTGATAAGCTCCAGCACTGCTGCTTGCCGCGGCACTAGCCGAGGCATAGCTTCCTCCATATCCTCCGCCGTAGGGGGAGAATCCATAGCCAAACTGGGGGGCACCCAAAACTCCGGCAGCACTCAGGCAGCAAAGCAGGAAAGACAACGCAAAAAACTGCAAAAAAATTGGAGAATAAAAATTAGCGACTAAGATCTAGCTGCTTTTGATGTTACTCCCACCTTCATGGCTGACGAACAACTACTCAATGGCTACGGATTAAAATTTGGCATTCTTATAGTAGCCGAAAAAACGGAAGTAAAGTTTGCAGTAATTATATTAATGAGATTTAGCATAATTACAGAACAAATGCGAGACTATAATCATTAGTACAGAGTTACTTAGTGCGTGCGATTATAGAACTTTGAATATTGTGCATATTTGTTTGTATTTCTTGATGGTTCATTAACCTCTATGGCATTAGTATATTATATTGGGAACCTGCCTTTAGCTAAGACTCAATAATTGATGAAGCTTAAGTCTTTATCAAATTTAAGGATAAGATTATGTGTAGATGTAGGAGAAAAGGTAATAAAGCTGTAATCTTGAAATGGGTATAAGCTAAGAAATTTTTAAACCAGACTCGTTTTCTCTTAACCAACTTATTTATTTATGTACTGTTTGCTTTAAAATTAAATACTTATATCTAAAAAAGTCAAAATTCCCTAAAGAACATCTTAAATCCCCTTTGAATCGCTTTAAAGTTTCATTAAAATTCAAGACAAAGCTTCAACAATTTCAGCCCGGTCACAGAACCCATTGAAACTTGATAAATTTACCTGTGAACATCTATCATACGCTGTATGTACATCTTTCCACGCTGTCATCGGATCTAACTACAATTTCCTGACTAGCCAAGATGTGGGTTGGTCTTGGTTTCACTTTGGTAACTCTGCTGACGTCAGCTCGAGGTGAATAAACTGAAAGCGAAAGTGAAGGCGTAACAATTGACCAGAATAAACAAACAATATATACATATGTATGAATATTAGACTCGTAGTTAGTCATATGGCAAGATCTGCCGGAATAGCATCAGTATCAAGTGCTAATGAGCCAAACAAATGCGGGGCGGACATATCGCTCCCTCCCGACCTGCTTCGCTGCACGTTCCTCGCCTGCGTTCGTTGTCTAAGTCTTTTGTTTTGTCTGCTGTTAGTGGATCGTGTGGATTTTAAACACTCTAACCAAGAGGTATCTTTGTATAATATTGATGTTTGATAATGAAAGAGATAAGATAAGTTAAGTACAGTAACAAGTTGAGACCAATTTGAACAGTTATCAGCAAGTATTCGCTTAGCCAATGTTCTACTTTCCAGGTCCTTGTAAGTGCTTTATCCATCAACACTTTTTATTTATTTTAAATAAGTTATTTTACTTATTTCTTAGTTATTCTTCTCTTATTAATTCCCCAAATAAGCATCGTCATGCTGCGGGAAGGGTACCACTTTAATCGTCATAGTTCCGCCTATTCCGGTTGGTCTTGAAAATCGCCGGGTGATTGTCGTATGCCATCGCTTCAGTGATTATTTTTATTGGGTTTTCCACGATCTTGATCGGCCGGCAACTAACTAAAGGTAACCCTCAAAAAAATGATAATTTCGGTTTTGGGCCTCGGCTGAAAAGCTTTTGTAGCCTCAAAAATTAACGCGTTCTGAGGCCCAGTGGAGCATCGCCAGATAAATGTATTGTCGCTCGGCGCTGTCTTGATTTGTTTGGGGGGATTCCGAGATTTCGTCACAAACTGGTTTCGCTTTCGCTCTGTTTGTTCTGCAATTTGCGTAGAATCACTTGGCAATGCGTGGCGCGTACTTGGGGCTTCTTGGCCAGATTGGAGCTGAGGTATAAAAGCGACGGGCACTCCACAATTGCAATTTAGTTTCGTCCAAGAAGCGCTCGTTATCGCAATGGCTGTCGTTCGTGTTAGTTGTGTAAGTCCGGTTCCCGATTGTCTCGGAGTGCACTCGCTCATTGGTTATTTGGTCGCATTTCAGGTGCTGGCTCTGCTGCTGATCGCTGGCCAAGGTCAGGCGGCGCCGGTCAAGGCCGAGGGTCGTACCTTTGGCCTGCTGGGAGGTGGACTCGGCGGCAGTGTGGGCCTTAGTGCCGGAATTGGAGTGGGCGGTGGCCTGTATAGCGGATTCGGAGGAGGTGGCTATCCCGGCGGCTATGCCAGCGGCTATCCGGGCGGATATGGTGGCGGCTACTCTGGTTACCCGGGCTACGGAGGCGGCGGCTTTGGTGGCGGTTACTATCCAGGAGGAGGCTACTCCGGCTTCGGGCACAGGCCTCATCATCACGGCGGTTTCTATCCCGGTGGCGGCAACTACTACAATCAGGGTGGATCTTATGGCGGCCACTATAGCCAGTCGCAGTACTCTAATGGATACTACAACGGCGGTGGCTACGGAGGCGGTGGTTTCTTTGGCTAAAAAAGCTTTTGACCTATGATCCAGCTGCCTAGTTAAGTACTTGTGATTCGCACTTTGATTGTACAATACACAACTATACAAAAAACCAGAAATAATAAGCTCAATTTAAGACAATCGAAATCCGGTTTCTGTACTGGGAATATTGTCCTTGGCGATGTTTTTGCGGCTCTGCTCTCGCTGACTTTAATGAAACAGACGCGACCTGCATAAATTTAATGGCCATAGATCCGAGATTTATGAGCGGTCATGACTAATCCATTGCCGGGACATGGTCTGGGGAATTCCTCGCATCCATCTAGCTGGGAGGTAAAGTGCCTACAAAAGGGGAAGCAAAGTTGGCGAATCCCAAAAGCTTTTAAATTAATTTTCACACGTTTTCGTTATTATAAAGAGAACAAATATCCATTTATGGATCGATAAGCAACCTGACAGATTCCATGAATTATTTCAGGTTGACAGTTCTTATTCATAATCAGAAACAATGGTATCTATTCCTTTTTTAACTGACCTGAAACTGCATTTTTTATATTTTTCCACCTTTAAAAAAGTCAAGTGAAAAGTCGGTATACAAAATTCGTGCTTAATTTATTTCTTAAGGATAAATTACATTAACACTACTTCGCTAGGAGTATGAAGATTCGTATGATATTGCCTATCCGTAGCTGCTTCGCTGACTTCTGTAAGCTCCAGTCTGGTAAACTGGCTGCACTTGACCCGTAAGCTGCTGGATAATTCCATTGACTGTTGTGGCCACGCCTCCGACCAATTGGGCAGGTGTCACAGGTGGCTAAGATAAAAAGAAACGTGAAGTTTAGGCTAAAATGTAAGTTATCTTATTTCCAACTTACCGCTCCTGCTGAATCATAGTAAACACGATTCGGAACAGGACGCCGCACTGGCACAGCTGCCCCTCCGTAGCTGGGATCCACTTCAGGATCGCTCTGTAGATCCCCAGAAGCTGAGGCAGGACGAACGGGATCCCTCAGAGGGTCCCGCAGGGGGACACCGGGCACTGTGGCGGATTGCAGGATGCCAGGAGCAAAGAGCGACAGCCAGGTGGCAAAGGGAGCATAGGGACGCACTGGCACTGGCACTGGAACGGGAGCAACGGGAGGAATGGGATCCGAGAGCAGACCACCTCCACCGCCGCCGCCAAATCCTCCTCCGCCGTAGCCGCGACATCCGCCGGGGTAGACTTTCACCACATTCACATCGAACAGGAAGCGACCCTGCTCATCGGGATCCTTCTGACCGCCCTTGGCATCGCGACCATAGGGGTAGCATGGGTTGCCCCCGTAGCCCCCATATCCGCCATATCCTCCATAGCCCCCATATCCACCGTATCCTCCAAATCCGCCATATCCTCCTAAGTACGGCCGTGCCAGCCTCTTGAGTTTCTTTTTGAGCAGCAGGGTGCGTTCATCGCCAGATTCATCCAGTTCCTGGTTGGCGGCTCCTGCAAACTTGGCGTTCTCCTTGTCCGACTTGGTGGTGCTCTCCTCCCTCGCCCTGCGACTGCTCAGGGAATTTTGATTGGTGCCGGAATACGAGCCGGAGGAATAGGCCCTTCGGCGCGGATAATCGTAACTGTAGGTGCGCGGATAGGCCAACGAGTAGCCCAGGGCTCCCAGGAGGAGTAAAAGGAACAGTTGCATGTTGAAGACGCGACTCGAGTACCGAAAGACTTCTGCACGCTCGGCGGGATGGGCACAAACTATTCCTCTAATGCAGAGTACGCCCCAACTTATCACCTTGGCCAGCGGCGTGCAAAAAAACAAAAAGCCAACTCGCATTTGGCAAATTAGTTGCTATTCCCTTAGAAGGCAGCCAGACACCGGCGATTGCATAATGCCCTTTTTTATTGGCTCGCATTTTTCCAGGGCATTGTTTTGCTATGGTAATTCAGGCCGCCCACCCAAGCCACCGCCGGCATCATCATCATCAGCATCGCCAGTATAATCGCCCACATGGCCCAATAATGGTTAGGTAGAAAAAAAAACATGTTACACTCGGCGACTCATGTGCATTGACCTGAACCACCAGCGATGGAAGCTCTCACCCGTCGCTGTTTTGGCCAAAATAACAAACACATTTCTGCCAAAAATGTAACCCGAAAGTGGGTCAATGTCGAGCTGACTTACTGCACCAAAAGCTGGTGATCTGGGAGTCAAGCCGCCGCCTAATTAGTTGTGAGGGGAAGTACGGATGTCGCTGCCATTAATCAATTTTCTTTTTCATTTTGAGACACTATTTCTCAGACAGAATCCAGTGACAAGCCAATTTATATCTCTCAAATTAAGTGTAAATAATAGCTTCAAGTTACAAAATGTTCCTCTTAAAACTTAAGGTATTCCATATACAAAACAGACTGACAAACTTCCAAAATGG
Organism: Drosophila kikkawai; assembly: GCF_030179895.1. Lineage (NCBI taxonomy): Eukaryota > Metazoa > Arthropoda > Insecta > Diptera > Drosophilidae > Drosophila > Drosophila kikkawai. Next base: position 19,789,443 of record NC_091731.1, on the reverse strand, counting down.
GCTTGGGTTATGAATCATTTCTCTAAAGTTTAAATCGATCAACCAATTTGGTTAAGTGAAATCAAGTTGTAACCGAAAATGATAGGTGGATTAGTGATAATTATCATGATATTAAACGATTATCCAAAAAGGCAACGAAATGGCGTGAAATAAAAGGGTGAGAAGGGTCTTAAGCCTATTTGTAACTACCTTTTTGCAGTATACAAAATGTTTAATATTATTATTGTTATTAGTTAAGCACATACATCTTTTTGGAAACCCCTTTGCGGTTAAGATACAAGTATACATTCAACTTAGAACTAGGAAAACAAAACTGTACAATTTGGGGAGACCAAGCGAGCTGCCTCTGTCTAGGCTTCGTCGGAAGTGCGATCCGCCATGAGCTGATATCAATACACTAAGTTGGGCTGAGCTAGGAAGTCTGTGCGTTATATTCGAAGCCTGCCCATTCCCCACTCTGGTTAGACAGCCATTTTGGGTTTATTAGCCTCGGCCCGCTTGCGCATGAGTCGCATGCGCTGGGTGCAGTAGACCCTCAGGAAGATCGCCACGAAGACGATGAGAACGCCGAAGATGCCCAGCACCGAAATGCTGTGCTGGTAGATAAAGCAGGAGAGCATGATGGCCACGGCCTGTGGGATACAAAAATAGAATACCTCGTGAGCAAGCAGTTGAGTAAACAAACCCGAATTCCCGAATTAACTCACCTGGCGCAGCGTCATTATAATGGTAAACACAACTGGCCCGAATACATCGATTGTGTGGTAGATGAACAATTGGCCGACCGCTGAGCAAATGGAAAGCACAACCATGTCAAACACAAACTTTGGATGCTGGAAATAAATGGAAAGAACGTGAGGTAGGATTTATTCACCAAACTAAACCCAAACTATAGTTTTTACCTCTGTGGCGAATGTCAACGAGTCCATGAAGCCGCCCTGCATTGTCAGCGAGGCTCCGGTGAAGATGGAAGAGAACAGATTGACCCCGCACATCATCTGCAGAGAGGTCATGCCGTAGCTCTTGAACAGCGATCCCTGCCAGTTGGCGGTGAAGCTGTCAAAGACCATGTACATGGACAGCAGGAAGATGCCCGTGAGCGTGGTCACCCCGCTGGCCTTGCTGCTGTCCGCGGAGCCGCTCATGAAAAAGATCATGCCCAGCGAGATGAGCAGGGCCGTGGCGTACTCATAGGTCTCGTACTTGGCCTTGGACATCAGTTTGCCCATCAGCATCACGGGTATGATCTTGCAGGACTTGGCCAGCACTTGGGTGGGAAAGTTGACGAACTTCAAAGCCTCGTACTGGAACCAGGCACTCATTATATTAGAGAAGGAGGCGTAGGAGTACTTGTAGAGCGGAGCACGATGTCTAATGGGCGAGGGCTGCCACTGCAGGTAGGCCAGGGCCACGAAGAAGGCCAGCAGGCGGTTGGCAAACACCAGAAACTGCGAGTCCTTGAACTTGGCGCTCTCCCCGGCAAAGTTGAGGTAGTGCTGCGTCATAATCTTCTCCTGAAGCACGCCCCAGGTGAGATAGGAGACCATTAGGCCGCCGAAGCACCATAACAGCTGCACTGCCTCCTGGGAACTCGTTCGCTTGGGCGCAGCAGACACCGCCGGTCGCTCTCTGTCCGCCGAACTGCCTCCAGCGTCCAGTTGATCGTAGCTGGAGTTGCCTGTGATGCACATGTTGATGGCCCTGTACAGGCAGCTCTTGTTGCCCCTCTCCAGGTAGTTGATCCTGCCCACATACTTGTAGATGAGGTAGCCCGGCACAAAGACGCAGCTGTAGCCAAAGCAGTTGACCAGGAGTTTGAGCAGCCAGGCGTAGTCCGAGCTTTGGGCCTCTACCAGTTGTGAAAGCGTGACATCCTGGTTGTAGAAGCCGCCGAGGGAGGCGCGTAGCAAATCCGAAAAGAAGTGAATGACCAGCAGGCTGACCACTATGAAGGAGCTGTCGTAGCAAGGAATATAACCAAGATTAGCATCGTTTTGGCCCGTTTTGGAGATGTACTCACCATATGACCAGCTCGGGAACTCGACCGTCCATCTTGTGCGCATACATGTGACTTGCTTCGCTGGCTCTCCCGTATTGAGCTCGCAGCAGTTGTGCTGACTCGGCCAATTCCCCGATTCTCAGATTCTGATTGAACCCTGCGGCGATTATCTATTTTCGCCGGCACGCCAAGTCAAGTGTCAAGAGTTCAATAACCGGCGCGGCGGTCAAACTAGTTTTTGCATAATATACGCACACCACAGCAGCAGATCAGCAGCCGAAAATTAACATATTCCCGGGTTTGTTTACAATTTCTCGCCAGATGTGCGTGCTGCCTGGTCTGTGGTGTGAAGTATTCTGCCGGAGGAGGCTTCCAGGTGAAGTCAAGCAAGAGCCGGCAGGGCACTCAGGCCAGCTGCTCAAATAATCTGGATCGCCGCATTAGTTACACATCCACAAAACTAACAAAACAAAAAAAGAAATAAAAACTATTAATCAAGCGCTAGAGATGAGAAGACAACGATTGTATCATCGATAAGGCATGGCACCTATCGATAGCTTTGCCACATCACTAAGGCGCAGCCGTTATTATTAATCAGTTTTAAAAAATCGGTTGTAAAATCTTAAAATTAAATATTATTCTTATGTATTAATGGTATAGGGTTTATTGTTTTATGAACTCATTTTATTTAAAGCAACTCTTTTTTTTTTTTATTAAAATATGTGTTTTAATTAAAACAAGCATGGCTTTAAATATTTAAATTTTGATTTATTTTAAAGGTTTTTTTGTGTATTAAATATTAAATTAAATATGAAGAATATGGAGATTACGACCGTACGGACAAACTGGCCATAATTGTCAGATTTAAACAATTGAGGTCAGCAAATTGGATAGGCAGTAATCGTTGACTTAAGCCAACAATATTTTCAAAATTAATGATTTAATATCAGTTAAAAATTTGATACTACGAGCAAGTTGGTGCTACTTCTATAATAGTTTAGTGGCTAGTAAAATTATGGAATTATTTTTTGCTTCTAATAATAAAATAAATATTTTATAGTTTTTATATTGGAATTATCGCTGTGGAACCACTATAAAATATTTATTTAAATATATTTATTAAATGTTTGTGTCTTGTTATACGATTTTTTTAGTATTAAAATTAAACAATTAAACATTTTTTATTTATATAATTTTAATATACGCTTGCAGGGTATTATAATTTCAGTCAGAAGCTTGTAATTTAGTGAACGAATCATTTCCGACCCTATAAATCATATACATTCTTGATCACCATCACAAGCCGAGTCTTTTTAGCCAAGTCTGAGGAAAATTTTTTTTTTTTTAATTTTTTAAAAGTTTTATAAGGGGTTACATCGTTAAAATTGTCAAAATTTGGCTAAAATTCAAAATTTTGTAAATGTTAAATTAAGTATGCAGATTTGTTCACCTAATAAAAACTAACTTAAAAACACTTTCCGAATTTAAATTAATGCATTTTTAACTGAGCTGTGGTTTTTTGAACTTTGATATTTCCAAAAAGTTCATATAAAAAATTACAAAGATTAAAAAGAAAATATTAGCAGTTTACTTTAAAATATAAATTATATTTGATGTAGTATGATATGTTGATGATTTATGTTTTTAATTAAAAGAAAGTTTGTATTATAAAATAAATGCTTTGTTGGAAATTTGATTAACCACAAATTGGTCCTTCCTTATAGAGAGGAATGGGTATCTCAAGAAATATGTGTTTTTTCTGTCTAAACTTGAGTGGAAATCTGAATTATTCTATTTGAAATCCCTATATATTGCAAAATTTTCACTATTTTCTATTTCTATTTTCTATAAATTAATCTGTTAATTTATTAGCAAAGTATTTTGGTTTACAAAATAGATTCCTTTCGAACAGGTTTTTGTTTTAATTTTCACTATTTCGAGCTTCAAATGCAGCTCGAATATTTACAGTCAAACGAAAGGAAATTCTGCTTGAAGTTTTGTACCAGGCGCACAGCAACAAGGTCGGCATCATCGGGTTCTGGAATGTGTGATTCAGGGGCTGCAGCTACCCCGGAGAAGCAAATGAAAGCGAAATCACGGCGATGTGTGCGTGAGTGTGTGTGTGCGAGGGGTGTGTTCCGTTGACATTTGCCTCATTTTTTTTTAAGGGTGGGTTTCGATGGCGTGTCCTCGGTTTTGCAACCACCAGAGGGGCGAGTTTAACTATTTTATGGAAGTATTATGGAAGTCAGTAGCTTAGAGCTTAAATACTTCCTAAAAATAGGATAAGATATCTTAGTTAGTTTTTAATTATAAAAAAAAAACGAATTTTTAATTGTTTTTTGTGATAATTTATACATTTATAAATATGAGAACTGCATGTAGCTCCCTGCTTCCACAAAATTAGCTACTTTATCGACCATTTCCACCAGCACTATCCACCACTGCATCCCGGGACTCGGGGCAGGGACAATGCCCCTGTGAATGGCGGGCCGTGACTCTGCCCGCCCAGTGGGTGGGCTGCACCCAACCTCGGTGCGGGGCGAGCGTTTCAATTAGCGAGTACGGGCACTGGGTGGCGCCCAAAACACGCGTCGAACAGCCGGACTGGCTCTTTGTGTTTTTTGCAAAGAACCCGGCCAAGAACCTCTGCAACCGGCAGCAGCAGCAGCAGGAGCAGCAACAACAGCCGTGCGTTCAAATAGACAGACACGTGTCCATCAGCGGTTTAACCCTTCTTAAGGTAACGCCCAAGGATTACCAGGCGACCAGGACTCGGTGCAGGTCTCCCATCAAATGGCGTGGCCACTGCGCATGTCGTCGCACTAGGGCGTGATCTACGGGGCGGAGTATAGCCGGCGACTGGGCCGGGTTTTTGACGTTACCACCGGGGCGAGGCCATTACATAACGCTAACAGGCGAGAGCAGTGCGGCCGTCGGCCAAACCGGTTAACAGTTACGTCGTAACTAGGAGCAACCTTAGTGCACCAGGCGAACAGAATCGCCAGCCGGAGTGCTCGTTACTACGTCTTTACATTGACGTGAACGGGGTGGTGGTTTTCAGTCACAATCGAGGTCAAGTAATAAGTAATAGAACAAAACAAAAATTAATAATATAAATAAATTAGAGGAATATTAATAAAAACTGTTTACACTCTATATTTAACCTTCTAAATCGACTGGAAGGACATAGGTTAACAGAATTCTGAAATAATATAGTTTTGTAGCATACTTTTTGGTGCAGGAAAGGTGATTTTTAAACATTGAATTGAAATATTGCTTGATTCTAATACTAAATAAAAATAATTAATTTTTTTACGAGAATTTGTAAATAAATAAAAATAAATAAAAAATAAAAAATTAGTAAATTAAGGTAATAAGAAAACGAATTGTTTGATTAAGTACTATTATTTAAGTAGTCTAGTTTTGACTAGAGCAATAAATATAAGATCACCCTTGTCGCACTAGGATTATATTCAACTAATTAATATATAAATAATAAAAATATTTAAGGTCTTAAATACCGTCTAAAATCATTATTTTAAATTTAATGTACATTAATTCCCTGGGCAAAACCAGAATCAAAATAAAATTGAAAATTATATTTTGTTGCTATTGATTCGCTCGCATCTGTTGCTTGCTGGATGGTGGTGATTTAGGGGTTGCTCTCGCAGCGTCATTAAGTACACGACTCCTGCTCAAGGTCGCCACTCTCGCAAGCACACACACATGCACGCCTGGAGGTAGAGAGTCTGCTCCTGTGTCTTGGGCTTCGTCCTTGTGTGCGTTCCAGCATCGCTGCATCTGTAGGCCTGCGACACGTGTATTGTCCGTCACACACTCGTACACATTCTTTCGTGGTAGATTCCGGATCAGGCGAACATAATCCGGCGGAAGTGGGGCGACATGTTAGCGTCGCATAATTGCCGAACGCACAGATGCATGTGTGTGCGCGGTAATGCAATCAGTGTGCGTGAGTTGAACGCACACACATGCGGCTCAGGCATACATATACATACATATGCTGGGGGGTGGCTGGTGACCGCCTCATCGTATACGGTGAAGCTAGCAAAGCTCGGAAAGCTCAGCAAGGTCACCGCTTGGGTTCGCGGCAAGACTAAATTCTATCATATGGAGATTGAATAGGTATATTTTTTGAATTTAAAATAGTATTTATGCTGTAGAACTTTGATAAACAAGATAAATATTATAGTGAATACTTAACCACCAAAATAGGTATTTATTTTTAATTAATTAAAAGGCATTTAACAGTATTTAATAAAAGGTTTGTAGAAATTAGGGAATATTGGAATGTCCTTGGTAAGCGTAACATTTTGTAGCATACTTTTGGCCGGCGTTTAAGGAGAGTTCAAATCCATAGTGATTTCTACACCAGCCCTGATTTTTTAATGTTAATAATTATTATAAAAAAAATGTTTACACATCTCAATAAATTTGGAATAATAAAAGTATTTAAAAAAAAAATGTTATGATAAATTTTAATTTTTTATTCATTGTAAAATTATTTGTTTAACGAAACGATAAAAGATTTAGATAACAATTATCATCCTAAATAAATCAATTAATACTACATTCGGTTCCTTTGAAATAGCATATGTATATATGCAAATATTTAATATTTATTTAGATACCTTTATTTATTTCTGGAGCACCATGGTAAGTACTCATACATTATGTATATTATCTGTAATCTGTATTGACGCTTACTCACGAAAGTATTGTCTGTAATACAGGTTTAAGGATAAAGGTTTATTTTAATAAAAAAAAGTACATAAGGAATACAATTTTTAAGCCAATTTCCACAACATAATTTAAAGTACATAATGCATTAATAAGTATACTAATTCGCTTATGTTCCCAATTTCCCAATTCTATATATCTCGCTTCCGCTTTGTGCTACCAAATAGCCAGTTCGATTAAGGACAATAATGTTTGGCAATTCCGTTAGTTTCGCTTATCGTGCTCAACAATATTAGCCAATAATTTGAGCCATTTGTTAAATTGCTTGCCCGATAAGCGAGGCAACAGTGACTTTTCAATGGCAACAGCAACGACAATTGTGTGGCGGCCAACACTTTAAACAAAGGCAAAGGACGAAGGATGCGAGCAGAAAGCCAGCGAAGGTCCAAGGCAATACCCGGACAATGACACTGACAATAATGATGATGACGTTGCCACTTGTCATTGTGTTTGCTGCTTAAAACTGCCTTTGAACACACACACACACACACACACGGCCGCGGCAGGATCTACTTTGGTATCTGCCACTCGAAATCGGAGCAGGACAACTTCATAGTTGTCATTGCGTGTTTGCAGCAAACTGGCGACAAAGCTTATCTCAGATGGACAAACACAAAGCCTCGCAGTCGGAGTCAGAAGCCCAGATCCTTGGATACAAAGGGCTGGGATTGTGTTGGGTTGGAATGATGATGCGATCTCGCAGGTCACTCGACCAGCTGTTCCCTTTGATAACTCCATGCGGACGAGTGCAGAGTCCTCGCTGCAGACTGGTAATTAAACGCGGCAAGTGGCGCCTAAGTCACATCTTCAACTGCAGGCCATAAATTTGATTGTCGTTGCGCTGGCAGCAAGGATCCTTTCTATCACGGCATTTCCGAGGCTAGGACCCAACCCAGCCCCACCCGAGTCGACTTTGTCGCTTATCTAAAGTCAAAACAATTTTCATATATTTTCCCGGCAACGGGCAGTTACACGGCGAGCTTTTCATTGCCGCAGGACATGCCATTTCGCAATTAGCATTGGCGTACACAACTAATTTGCGCCGCGGGATGCCTTCTCCAGGCGCTTCCTCCATTCCGGGATGTCCTACCTGCACCCACATGTTAATTAACAGCGTCGGCCATCATTTGTACTTAAGTTGAATTTTATTTTGTGAACAATTATGCTAATTTGTTAAATAAATAGGCACGCACTGCGCTGCGAGGCGATGTCCAGTAATGCCCCGCAAACTGGTCGCCATTCAAGTTAAGTTTTATGGGGACTCTTTTTTATTTTATTGCCAGCTCCCTCGCACTCGAGCCAGTCAGACAGTCGTTCCAATTAAGTTTGCGTTTGCCATTTAATTACTCTAATACCGCCAGTCAGCCAGTCAGCTAGTCAGTCAGCCAACCAAGTGAATCAACCACCTCCTGGCATTCGTATTTGTGCGCGTGCCGAGCATGAAAATTAGCTTGTACATTTCCCCCCGGCTTTCCCCGCTTTTCCTTGCGAGAGAGGCCACGCCAACTCCGGACAGGCCACACCTCGAAATTGACGGCGCCATTTGTTTAGAGCAGCCATTGCTGGCGAGTTATCAAAGCTCCTTGACACCCACATCCATTTGTCAAGCCGTCGCCCCCAACCTGAATCTGTGCCACAGCGAAATGGAATGAAAAATAGAATCCAGCAAAAGATATGGAAACAAGTCGCCTACTTCACATTTAATTAGTTTTAACCTCGAACATTTGTATGCAAAACTCGAGATTGATAACTTTCTTGGGGACAGACTTGAGAAGCTGCTCGTGTCTCTCAGTCAGAAGTAATCATGCAGAGAGAAAATTTCATTAAAATTTGAATTTTATAGTAAATATAGATTAGAATCAAGACAAAATTGAAGTTATATATGGTGATATATATCATAATTAGTTGATTATTATTCTGGCTATAATTTTCAGGCAATATAATAATAGTCTTTCCTTTCACCATTTATTTTTCCCCTGTAAGAATATGATAATTTCTTAGCCACGAACCGGAGCCAATCAGAGTTTTTATCAACTGGAATCTGAAGAAATTGACTGACAAACCGAGAGAGAGAAATGCCAAAATATACATGTCCTCGACCCGTTGCGAAATCAAAAACAGTTCAGAAAAAAAAGGAAGAAAACAAAAAAGTTTAAATGAAAAGGAGCACACTGTGGGGCAGGACGAATGTTGACAGGGAAATGTGAAAAGTGGCAAACAGCATCAAAAGTTTTCCGGATTTCACTTTATGGCCCGCTCCATTCCAACCGGCGCCTTTCATCTTTTCTGCGGCGAAAAAGGGACGAAGGACGACGGTTGCCAGCCAATTTTTGATTGCAACATTTCGCACCAAAGGCAAAATATATATGCTGCAGCAGCAGCAGCAGGAGCATTCCTTGCCGCACACAAACGAAACGAAACGAAACATGTTAATGCTAATTTTAATATTTTCCGTGACATGGCGTTCACTTTGAGTGTGCCATCGCCTTTGTTGTTGTTCGTCCAATTTGAGCACTGCAAACACCTACCCCCACCGCCAGCATATAGAGCAGTGTGTCCTTTTCCCCCGAAAGTCCAGGGGATCCCCGCTCATGCGTCAGTTTTGTCCCTCCAGGCGACAAGTAATTTTACTTGGCAAAATAAATTGCACAAAGTCCTTCTTTTCGTTTTCTTTTTTCTGCGATTTGTCGTGTTATCTTTTTGCTGTCTGCTCTGACTTGTGATAGCCATGTGTGTGTGTGTGTGTCCCAGTGTGTGTCCTCTTGGAGGTCTTCTCTTTGTACTGATTGGCCATCATTTAATTTTTATTTCTTTACATTTATTACATATATTTTGTATTGGTAATGCGGTGAATAGAGAAAAAAGCTATGAAAAATAATATTTTGGGTTCTATTTATTAAATATTAGTCTTTTTTTGTAGAGAAATATTTTAAAAATATAATAACTGTAAGTAAACAGATATTTACCCAAAATAAAAATATCTGTGGTAATATAATATCACAATCTTCCCCCAATTACTTTTAATACATTTATTTTTTATACAAAAAAAGTTAAATATAATTAACCTTTGTGCTGCTATAATAAGCTCAATTACATATATTTTTGTATAATTATGAAAATATCCCACGATGAGCAATGTTTTTACTGAATTTGATTGGCATAATGCCGTAAATTATAATTCGATATTACAGCTGGATGAGGTGCATATAATATCATTTTAATTTGTTTTCCTTTTTTCCAAAGTGCTGCTTTGCATTTCAAATGAGTTGAGGCGACAGGAGGAGAGCCAACAAAGCCCTGAGCTTATTTTCCGAGCCATCAACTGGTCTCCAAGCTGCGTGCACCGACTGACAAAACAAATAAACTTGCTGCCGCTTCATATGGCACTGTGGAGGGGTGGGGTGTTGGGGGTTCTTAGGGGGCTGAGGGGCTAGTACACTGGGGTCGTCACACACATTTGGTATGCATAAGCAGCAGTCGCATACCTTGAGCGCACATTATCCGGCAAGGAGACATTTTTCCATATTTTACACAACAAAAGCAATGCCAGACGCAACTTTTACCTCAACTTGCTGTGACATTTTCCTTTTTCTACTCTCTCTCTCTGTCTCTCTTACTGTTTTTACCCAGTAGTGGCCTCTCTTTCCTCTAACAACCGACCGCAATTTCAAATTTAATTCGCCATTTTCAGCAGAATGCCAAGGAACCACCCCCAAAGCACACCCCCAACTCACCCAGTCGCCCACTCAACGCCATCTTGTGGTTTTTCTTTGCCGTGTTTGTTGCCGGTTTCCTTTGGCTTTTTATTACGTATACGGAAAATGTGGAATTCCTGAAGACATTTTACTTTGCAATTTCCTTACGAGTCGTTAAACATTTCCAGGCTCTGCCTGAGCGCCACAACAACGGGCAAAGTTAACAAAACTAATTTAAAAATTCAAATTTGCTTTCCGCTTTTTATATGCATCACAAACTGTGCATTTATATGGCTGGGTGGGTAACTGAGGGAGTGCAGAGCTGGTGTATATACATACATATATATATATAGAGCATATATATAGCCATATTTGTCCAGGATGTGCGGTTTGCTGTCTGGCATTTTGTGGCCTGGTAATTTGTATTCTTGTGGCTTTATTGTTGATCTTCTTGTTACATTTGAGTTTTTTTCTTTCGGTTCTGCTTGATATTTGAGGATTTTTTGTGTATAATTTATTTCCTTGCCGGTGGTCGTTTTGAATTGAATTTGCGATTGTAGGGGCTGGGAAATGATAATGGAAATTCGTGCTCGGCAAACTTAATTACGCCTGAAATTTATGCAAACATTTGGCGAATGTCAAACTTTGAACAACTAAAACATGTGATCCTCATTGGAATAATGCAAATTCGAGCTCATTAATATCAATCAAATGATTGATAGCACTTAGAGTCGACCGGAATTGCCGCACCCTCGTCCTTGTGCCATCCCATCCCTCGGGCTGCTAATAAATCCTTTGACAATTGTTACATTAATGTCAATAAGCTGCACGCATAGCAATTTCGGGCATTTACATTTCGGGACTACCGACCCCTTTTCTGTCACAATATTTGCTCGACTCGTGCCACCACTCACTAGCCCCCGATAAGGATCTACATCTGGATCTGGATCCTGGTCCTGTTCTTTCTGTACCGAAGCTGGGAGCAATCTGTCAAAGTTTTAGCTACATTTGGACTGTCTCATCAATCAATTTCATTTAGCCAATTGTCACTCAGCCCGTTTTATTTGGCTTTGGCAAGTTTTCCGGTTGAGACTCGTGCCAAAACTCTCTCCCAACGCTAATGCAAATCGAATTTAAATTGCGTTTAAATCTTAATGCATTATGCGACGGTCACCGATGTAATTGTAATTCGAACACATTGTCGACACTATATTAGCCCCGCGGTAAATTTGCAACAAATTAGAGGCCAATTAACCCATCAGACGGACTAACGAGCCGCATATGTATACACATATATGTATGTATATTCATGTGCACACGCAATCGCAATTATCAAATTAAAGCGGGGCGGGGCCGTGGGCGGAGTGGTCAAACAATTCGAGAAACAAATAATAAATTCGACTTGCAAATGCAAAACACATGCATAATTATCCCTGTACGAGTGGCGCAATATAATTAAGCTGTTGACCCGGCCCGAGTTGACCCGAGTTGCATCTGATGAACTGACAACTGGCAGGCGCGTAGGCCTCATATTAATTAATATGTTTGCGAAGCAAGATGCAACCGACTTGTGGCAATGATCACAGAGAAAAATATTTGTATTCAATGGAATTAAATTAATTTTATTTACTAAAAAAAAGTTATTCATTCAAAGAGAAAGAGGAGTTAGGAAGATATAATTGTCTTAAAGCAGTCTTAAAATTCTATAACTTCCTTATAAATATTCCACAATATTTTGAACAGTGCATGGGTGTGTCTGCCACATTTCCATCTCTCGCCCTAGCTATTCCCAATTCCCTCTTGATTGTTCAGTCCTCGAAATGCATTTAATTTTCCACTGATATGGATCCTCCCCTCCTCCTTCTAATGCCCATCCTCGTTCTCGTCGTGGCTTATTAAACACACCCCTGGCTTTAGCCAGAGTTTTTACCTGAGCCGGCACGCGCCGTTGAAAATTTTTGGAAAATATTTTCAACATACCTCTCTCTGCGGTTTTCCGGACGTTTTTATAGTCGCCAGCCCAAATTGCTCTAATTCGTTAAGTTATAAAACTGGCCGCCAAGTTTTTCAAAGTCGTTTACTTTTATTGCCCCGACGTTGGCGGTCAATGAACCAGGAGTTCGCTGGCAGGACTCGAAAAGGACGACACATGCGTGCTAATCTCTAATTTGCTAGACGATCACGGAGAGTGTATATGGCCCATGCGTAGTCCTCCAGTCCTCCAGAGTCAGCGGGGAGTTGATAGGAGCTTGTTCCATTCGTATCCTTTTAATTGCCAAAACCCGCCGTGTTTCGAATTTCGGTATCTAAAGTTGTTTTTCCCATTTTAATGGCGCTATTTTCATTAGGCAAATGTATGTTGCCTTTCGCCTTTTCCCTTTTTTTTTTATTTTATTTCCCCAAAAATTTCGACAGTTTCATTTTTGTGAGCCGCTGCTCATTAGCATATAAAATGTATGCGGCACAAGGAATTGTCCTTTATTTTTGGGAGGCAGTGGTTGTGTGCGAGTGTGTGTTTGCATACACAATCCACGTTTATTGCATATTCATCATTTTAATTGCTTGTTTTCATACTAAATGACTCGATAAGGCTTTTAGGGTTATTAGGCGGCCATCTCCTGCGGCCGCGACTCTGCGTCCAGGTGGGCTCCAGGCTCTGACCTCTAGGTATCTGCTATAAATACTGTAAAATCCAAAGTCAGGGAAATGAAATGGAATACCGGCAGACGTAGAAAAGAACGAGCAAGTGGGGGGGAAAGGACTGGGGCCCCGGATATGATTACTTTTTCTTTTGTTTCGCTCTGCGGACCTGGAACTGGGGAAATCAAGAAAGCATGGCGGAAAGAACAAAGAAATTACTTTGCCAACGAGTGAACGGATATGAATAAAAAAGTGATCAATGCAATGAAAATGATTGTCTGCTCATTGTAGCGCTCCCTTCACAATTGAGCGCACAAAGTGCGAGAAAAGATGAAAGTTTGACGACGAGAGGTAACAGCAACACTTTAATAAAAGGGAAAAGCAAATAATTTCTAAAAAACAATGAATCCTTGTTGGCAATGAATCCCCCCGGCTGAAATATGGAAAAACAGGGGTTGAGCCCTAAAAAACTTGAGTTAACAACATTGATCCCACCTGGTTTTCGGGCTCAGTTCTTGAACAACCGCCACAGGAACAGGGAGAACGTCGAGGACGTCCTCCACAGCCGCAGTTCTTGACACAGCCACAGGATCCCTCGGGCTTGCCACAGGCGGAGCACTCGGACTTGCTACACCCGCTCTTGACCGGTTCTGGTTCCTGGACAGAACAACTCTGGACCAGGCAAATGGCGATGGCCACCAGGACGAACACTTTGATATGGAACATATTTGGCGACTGTATTTCAATGGGATTATGTTGGCTTTGGCATTGATCAGTGGTTTTTTATAGGTAATACTGAGAGGCAAAGTTTTATTTGAGCAGTTGCTGCTTATGGGTTATTTTTACTGATTAATTTATTAAGTAAATATTTTGGGTCAACAACATATGCAATACCATTTGAGTTTGTATTTAAAAGTAATTCAAGGTGAATGATATTTACAACTTCATTTTTTAAAACTACAAAAATGATAGATTTAAATATGTTTTTTTATGTACTTAGCCATGTTTTGCTAGAGTTGCTTTCAGAGAAATCCAAGTTAAGCATTATAATAACCATTTAATATCTTTACTTTTTATTTTATTTATAACAATTATGATACAAAATAACAAATCTTTAACACATAAACCATTTCGTCAATAAAATTTATATTAATAAAAATGCCAGAATATGAATTTTAGAAAAATTTCCGTTTCACTTTGAAAAGGGCCAGCAATACGAATAACTCAAGAAGGCTATAAATATATAAATTATATCAGTATAACTCATGAATTTTCCTAAAATATATATCTTACGCTTTCTGTTTTCAGCTGAGAATTTGAGCAGGTGACACAGGCTGTTGAATCGCTCGGTGGAGATAGATCCTGGCTTTCGATTGCAGCCACAGGCAGCTGGTATGGGGAATAGAGCTTCGACGGGGAATCCCGCAGAACACTCGAGGGGAATGAAGTTCTTGCAAAGCTCTTCGGTAACGGGTACAAAAGCTGTTAAATTATTTTATAACATTTTAATATTCATTTAATAAATTAAAGTGCGACTTTGACTTACGGGTGTTACCATCCTTTATTCTCTCAGTGTTGTCGTTTTTCATGAAGTATTCGTTTTGGAATGGTCGGCAGAGACAATCCTGGAGTGCCCACTGGTAGTTTCTATAATATGGATTGGAATCGTCTTCGCATTTAGTTGGAGTTATGGTCTGTAGTACAGGTTCCTCTTCAGGTTCCTCTACTTCTTCAGGCTTCTCTTCAGGTTCCTCTACTACTTCAGGCTTTTCTTCAGGTTCCTCTTCAGGTTCTTCTACTTCTTCAGGCTTCTCTTCAGGTTCCTCTACTTCTTCAGGCTTCTCTTCATCTTCAGGCTCCTCATCATCTTCAGGCTCCTCTTCATCATCAGGATCTTCTTCATCCTCAGGTTCCCCTTTAGGTTCCTCTACTTCTTCAGGCATCTCATCAGGTTCCTCTTCAGGTTCCTTTACTTCTTCAGGCTTCTCTTCATCATCAGGGTCTTCTTCATCTTCAGGCTCCTCTTCATCATCAGGATCTTCTTCATTTTCAGGTTCCTCTTTAGGTTCCTCTACTTCTTCAGGCATCTCTTCAGGTTCCTCTTCAGGTTCCTCTACTTCTTCAGGCATCTCTTCAGGTTCCTCTTCAGGTTCCTCTACTTCTTCAGGCTTCTTTTCATCTTCAGGCTCCTCATCATCTTCAGGCTTCTCTTCATCATCAGGGTCTTTTTCACATTCAGGTTCCTCTTCATCTTCGGGGACCTCTTCATCCTCAGGTTCCTCTGGATTTTCAGTTTCCTCCTCATTTTCACATTCTGGTTCTGGTTCGGGTTTGGGTGCTATCAATTTATTGGCAGAAGAAATTCTAACAACACCCAAAACCAAAATTAGCAACTTAAAGCTGATCATATTTTTCAAAATATCAAAAACTGAGTCTTTAAGTGGTTACGATTGAAACTGTTCCAAAATATTCTCATGATTGCCTTTTTATATCAGCTTCGTTGACTTGGTGTATAGAAGCCCATATATTTATATCCCAAAATGTTTGCAGAACGTGCGCATTAAGCTGCACGCGAATATATGTTTACATGTTTACCTAACCTTGGCTGACCGAAAATGGCAAATAACTCCAAAGCTTTTACTTTTGGTTTCCCCTAAAAACAGGCTTTTTAAAACTAAAATATATTTTTAAAATAAAATGCTTTAAAAAGTCAAGTTTTAGGCATTGTTGAGACAGCCTTTAAGAATATATGTAGAACACTTCTACAGTGTTTATATTTATTTATATTTAAGAATTGTAAAATAAGCGAAGGTGTCTCTGGATTTCAGCACTTGCAGTAGATTTTTTTGGAAGATCTTAGCACTTAGACACGCTGATGTAGGCTATAATATAAAGGTAATAATTAGTTTATATTTTCTGTTAAGTATTATGTAAACTTTCTTACGTTTCGAACACTCCATTGAGTATTTGTTTAGTAGACACAAACTCTTAAATTTCTTGATCTCGAGGCTTCCTGGCTTGCCATTGCAGCCGCAGGGTGAGGGAATAGGGAAGTAGGCCACCACAGGCCATCCGGGGAGGCACTTTTTCTGTTTGAACTTCTTGCAAACCTCCTCAGAAACGGGAACAAGAGCTAAAAGAGAAATTGAGTTTTAAAGGATATTTGGCAAAGTCTTATTGATCTGAATCTTACGAGTCTGGCCAGCCTTCTCCCGTTCAGCGCTCCTCTCTGCCATTAAACATTCGTTCTGAAAGCATCGGCAGACGCAATCCTCGAGAGCCCAGCTAAGATTCCGCAGGTAGATCTTACAATTGGTGGACGTCTCCACCGGTTTCTGAGGCACTGGCTGTATGATAAATGTGGCTCGAGCCACGCCCACAAGGACTGCTGCCACAAGAAGGAGCTTTAGACTGAACATCTCTAAAAGGATATGGGTCAGAGTATGGGAATACAGCCACTGCTTGGAGCTTAGGCTGCTGTGCTCAGCTTTTATAGGTCTCTGGGAGCACCATTGTTTGCTCAGATGAACTTATCGATAATAAATAAACCCAATATAATTGCTGTTAAAATGTTTGCTTAATCCATAGGAAAATTCTGTTCAACTTACTATATTTAGCTGTGCAGCAGCTTTCAAAAATGATTCACGGGAATAGGTCAGAACCCCTACCCCAGGGGCAACCAGTTTAACAGGCTCTCAAAAACCCTGAAAAGGCTCATAAAATATAGCCAAAAAAAAGGCGAAAAGCCACATAAAATGCTACGTGTTTACCTTTCCGGTTTTCCGGTGTTGGTGAAAATAATTACACGCAGTTGTCATTAGCTCATTAGAAGGAGAGAGTTGGGAAGGCGGGAAAAGCAGATAAAACAAAAGGCAAACAACAACTCAATTAACCCTTTTCCGCCAAACCCCAAATGGCTGGATTATGATTATGATGCTGCTCCTGCTGCTAAGTGTATGATAATATAATAAAATAATAAACGGAAAGTGTCATAAGAGACAGAGGCGGCCGAGGGGATGGAGAGCCGGTGAGAGGGGCAAATCCTGACGGATTTCATATGTAATTACTTCAATTAAACCATCTGTGACAATTGCCGCAGCCGAACATGAAATTCAACTTTACTTTCGAAATTCCCAATTGAGTTGAGGCGCATTATCCTGGCAAGCAACCGCATTTATCTCCCGCCATCTCTCTCTCTGCCCTCTCAGCCACTCGTTTGCCAGGACAACCAGGAGCAACCCTCAGGGAGGCCGCGCATTTTTACCTTTGACTTACCTTGCCTTGGCTGCTCCCCGCTTTTAATGGGGTGACATTTATGGCACTTTATCAACTCGAAAGTCAATAATGCCAGCCAAGTATCTTAAATGTGACTTAAAACGCACACAAACACACACAGACATGGCGGTGGAAAAGCGGGGAAAAGAAAATCGCAATGCGATAAAAATAAAATTTTAAAATTTATGCCACTTATTGTCAATTCCCGGCAACTGTAACTCAAGACTTTGGGGGAAAGCTAATGCTTTTCATCTTTGTTAAAAAAAAAGACTACAATCGAGAGTGGGGAAAAGTGAAAGAGATTAACAGTTGTGTTTGAAATAGTAGTACTTTGAGGAGAAAGAATTATAAATAAATAAAAGTGAATTTTTAAAAACATCTTCCTAGCTTTTTAAACAATTTCTTACATTGTATAGACTTCTTAGGCTTTAATGTAAACATTCTTAATTAATAATACATTTTAAGAAATATGTATCTTATTTTGCCAAGTCAATTTGCAATGATCCTTATCCTTATTCACTAAATTAAATTTATTTTATATTAAAGTTATATATTTATTTTTAAATTTTTCATAGTTATTATTGCACCCTCGTCTGTATCCCTTTAGAAAAGACCTGATGAAAGTCCCCAAGTTTGTTATGACAACTGAGAGACATTTGAATCGCAAACTCTTGGAGAGGGGGGCAACGCTGGCAGGGCATTAGTCGAATGGATCCCCCAGGATTAGCCAATGAGAGTGGATTTTCCCGACCCAGAGTCAAGGAGCCAGCCGCTTTTCCCCATCTTCTTAAGCTTCCGTCTGCTGACAGCTTGTGGCCCAGGGAATTTCCGCGCTGAGAAAACTTTTGCGTAATTAGGAGTATAATTTGCGAGGCAAGGCAGCCGCTTTTTGCCGCTGACAACTTGATTACGTTTCAACAACATTGTAAAAGTTAATTGCCAGCGCAGCCTTAAAGCCTGATGAGCATTTATCACCCTCTTCGCCGCGAAGGCGACACACTCCTCGCGTGTTTATGCAAAAACCAGGCGAACCGCGTAGGACATGAAAAAAGTGAGGCATTCATTAGGCCCGACACGGCGGCCCTCGGTGTTGGTGGTGGTGGTGGTGCGAGGAAGCGAGCGTCTTGTTACCACATTTTTCAATTATAGCACATTTCCCCTTTTGGCCAGTTGGCGTGTGAGGGAAGGTGAGGGTAGGTCCCCCTACCTGATGAAGAGTTATTGCATTTTAATTTGCCAGCGGATGCGAAATGTGCCAAAAACAAAATACACAATGCCACATTGTTTGTTGTAATGCGCAGGTGGTTCGGCGGCAATCTCTTAGCCGCATTTCTTATCGCGGCATTGCGAGAAATTACAAAGCGACGAATTCCTGGCCTAATGAAGCCAGCGGTTCAGAGGTCACAGCCGATGCAGCTAATTAGCTGCCGCTTCATTAAAATAAGTGCCCAACTAAATAAATACAACAGCGACTAAAGGACACTGAGAGAAATGTTTGTTTTGTGTAAGTTTAGTAAATAATTTATAGAATATTTTGCATAATGTCTTTTTCTTTGTACTCTTTAAATTTAATATTTGTATGAAGCTTAAGAGGAAGCTTAACACAATTTTTTTAGACATATATTTTTTATACACTTTTTATTTTTGTGGTAATAAATACTACAATTTGAATTTAAACAATAAATTAAGCTAGTCAGTAAATTCTTTTCTTTCTGTGCACTGCAGATGAACTTCCCGGAAAGGTCATTTAGTTTGGCCAACAAAAATGTATTGTTAAAAGCCGCTAATGAATTATTTACTACCCATTTGGCCGTCCTCTATGTTGAGGTCCTGACAGGTCAGTGGAAGAATGGTGGGGGTTTCGGGAGTCCACGCATAACTCAACCAGTTCACACCCTTAATTAACTGCCCTTGAGTGTGCGTGCTGCTGGCCAAGTCGACTTTTGGCCGAAAGTTGCGTGCGGCTTTGCGGCGGAAGGAATTACCTAAACGGAGTTATGTTTATTAAGCATTTAAAAAAGGAAGCGTGACTGGGTAGAAACCGAGAAATATCAGCACATTTCAATTAATATTTCGTTAAAGTCCCACCGCAAATCAGTCGCAAAGTGAACGATTGTATTCAGTCGCATCCATCAATCAAGTGCATATGAATAACATTTTTAATCACTCCGAATTACGCAGGAGAGCGCACATGATGAATTGCTTATACCGGGCAAAAAGGATATCAACATCCGCATTCGGGGCATAAGGGTAGGAGTACCATATATGGGTATCTGTTGTGGGAGTACAAGCGCATTCACTTGACAATCACTTTTGTTTTATTGCGATTTGCCAGCCCAGACACCAACAACAACGGCGGGACGAACTGAGCCATTTCCACTTGGGATAACTTGTGAGCAATTGCAATTGCTGCTGGAGCTAAGGCTATAGCTGCGCACGGATGTGGTCAGGGAAATAGTACTATATGTAACCAGAGTCCTAAGATCCTTTTGGGTATTTAGGTTGACTTTAATCCATACTAAACGCTCATAACTTAGGTGTTCGTTGCATTTTACCATACCATATATTTGTATATTGTAACTACTTCATACTATAATCCTCTTGTAAGGACATTCGCTGCTATTAACCTAACCCTTGCTGTATATTTGCTGCCATAGAGCCCGAAGACAATGAGCTGTGCCAACCAAATTGTTGTGGTGCAAAAATGCGGGCATATGTGCCAGGCAGAGGCAATCGACGCCAGAATGTCAGAAAGGAGCAACTGCAATTGCAGCAGCAGCAACAACAGAACGATTTACCAAGAAAATGAAAATTTATTGTCAGTAAATGAAAGAAAGCTTCTACCCTTAGTCCTCTCCTCGCTTCAGTTGAGCTCAGTTGGTAGTGTTAGTTAGCAATCAAGGTGCTGCTTTGTCGGCCAAAGGGAACTATTCGCATTGCGGCTGTCTTACTGGGAAGCCAAGCAAAGAGTGCAACAATTGCAGTTGTCATCGCCCCGGTTGCCATTGTCCTTCGGATAGGCTTAGCTAGAAACCTCAACAGGGTTCCTAACCGAACTCCACTTGAAACAAAGAAAAGAAACCTGATTTTTGAAGGTTGATAGTTACACTTGATGTTGTCTGGGATAAGTCTTTATCTTTGTGGAGACATTGCTGGAGAATTCGGCTCGAAGGACCAAAATAATGTCGGAAATTATTTGCCATGCAAACTAATTCAGCATATGGCTCTGGCCCAGTTTGCCTTGGCTAATGGAGATGTTGGCCTGAAATGATAATGGCCAAAACATTTAATGCACGTTATTGCCAAACCAAAAAAGCAATTTGACGCAACGCGCTGCTAGGATTTGGCCAAGGGTTCCGGAGCTGGCTAATGCAGTGAAATATTTATTGAAATTGTGTGCTCCCTGGGGGCCAATGCGGCCTTGTCTGCTATTAGGCTGGGATTGGGAACGAGGGGTGGCTGCCGAATGGCCTTTATCCGAAAACTTGGGGTGGGGCAAGGGGGAATCGGATACACTGTGATGGAGGTTATCTTGGCCGAGGGGCTGAGGCTGGGACTTGAGGGAGTGGCTATTTACGAGTCTCTGCTTGGCACTTTCGGCATTATTGCCGGGCCAAATGTTTTCGTCCGATGCATAAATATCCCAGATCCCAGGATCCGAGGAGAGAGTAGGGCACAAAGTTTTCGCACGCCACTCGCGCTTCCTTATAAATTACGCACTAATGTAGTGCAATTAACCACTTCGAGAGCGAGCCGAAAAAGGTCTCAGTTATTCACCTGAAAGAGTCCGCGAACTCTTCAACTCACGAGCTCTCAAACACTCGAACAATGGAACTCTGGAACTCTCTCACGGTACATGCACTTGGAGAAATATATAGTAATTGAAGCCAGGTCGAAATAATAATAGCAATTATTTTGTATCAATGCAATTATTATTATTATCGGTTCTAGTTCAGATTTAAACATTTTCATATTCCATCTAAAATAAGAAGAAAAAAGAGTGCATCTTTTTTGAGATTCCCAGCACCCCCTTGGTTTCAGTGCAGTTTTTATTCCAAGTGTACTCGAACTGGAGTGGCACTTGAACTGGCGAAAAGCATATTTACCCTCTTGTTGCAGCCAAATCTGGGTAAATATTTGTGGCAATTATGCAAGCGGAAGTCGATACGGATACGGATACTTGTGGCTATATATTCCCTCCCCGGTTCTCTCCGTTTTTCCCAGCCCAAACGACACGTGCCGCAAATGCATGGCAACATAATTATCGCACGCTCGTGGGCGCGTGTTTGGAAAACATGGTTTCGGGGCGGGCGCTTTCCACTTGAATTTTTCCGCTACGCAGCAACAGCTACATCGTGCACTCTCGGCGGCCCTACAAATTGCGGATTGTTTCTATATAATAAGTGGGCGTGTCGGTGAAGCCCGATGACAGCAAGCAACAACATCGATAATGGCCGGCCACGCGTCTGGGGCGTCAAAAAGCCGCTGATTATATAGTAGACCTGCCTGTCTCCTAATGGTTACGTTGTCCTGCCTCCGCTCCTGTCCCTCATAGGGTTTTAAGCTCTTAATGGCCACTTGATGGTTAAGGTAACCCACTTATCGTTGGACTTGTCTGCTGCCTCGGCGCATCCTTTCATGGATTTTTGGGGTGCAGTACATGGTATATTGAGGACAGACAGTCCGATTAGATTAGCACACTCCGAGTAATGAGTGGACACTCGAGCAGTTAGAGGTTTCCAGGAGCGAATCTCGTTGGTATGGAGAATCCAGCGAAGGCGCACACGGATCGGTTTCTAAAAATGCTCGTTAATTAAAATTGATGTGAAACTAAAACACGTCAAGCCAAATTTGTAATCGAAAACCGCAGAAAAAACCAGGCGAGAGAATGACATACGGAAAATTCCATTAAAATTGCATTACAGAAGGCTGGTGTATTAGGACATTGCTCCTGCACTGAAAAATGACAGTAAGAACTTTATGAAATATAAAAAGTTATATTTTGTAATTAATGAAATTTATCATTTTCATTATAATTAACAGATAAGATTATAATGTATGTAAAATTTCTTTCTTGGACTTTCATAGATAATATTTTCATATTAAACCTCAAGTTATTCCTCCTTCCAACATTCCAATATTTTCTTTTCTGTGTATCCTCTATCTGGACTCGCACAGTTGGCATAGAAATGGCTAAAAGCCGTGCGATGCAAATTATTATTGGTTCGTCAAGCGTACAAAAAAATATTTCAAATTTGAGAACGTCCAACCAAATATCCCTGTGGAACTAGCATGGGGCTGGGGTGTTTTGGGGGGGCTTGCGGGGGAAAACGAGATAAAAAATACTATGGAAAAAATGTTTTTTATCTGGCTAGGCATGTCAACGAACTGGCAGCCAAATGAATATGGAATGCCCTGAATGAGTGGCAGATTTTCTAAATAATTTGTGGGCGCACTCGGATGGCTTGATGCGGGACAGAGGCTGAAGGCTGGAGAGGGGCTTGCCGTACCTGGAGCTGCTTTATCATCTTGTAACGTGTATCCATTTTGAGTCTATCAAAAAAAACATTCACCTGGCGTCTGTCCCCAGGATCCAGAGAGCCAGCACACACCCTTCGCCTCCTGAACCAGCGCTACATAAATCAAATCCATTTCCCGAGCACCGGTTTTGGCCAATTTTTTTACGATGGCCGCCGGCACGTATTACGGCATTTGTTGGTCGTTCTTTTTTGCACCTCGACGGCTCACCCTGCTCTCTGATTTCCTCATATTTTCGTCTATTTTTTTGTGGGCCAAGCTGTCAGCGAAAATGCTGAAAAATGGCAAAATACCATTGATGGAAAGTAAGCTGCTTGCTCGCAGAGCCAGAGCCAGAGCTGCCTCTGACCGAAAAAAGCCACGAACATGAAGCCAAACCATGACGCATTGCAGGGCGCATCCAAAATCTAAGCAAGGCCGCTGGAAAAAAAGTACAAATTAGACGCGAGCTCCGGCTGGAAAAAAGGAGGGAGCATTAACCAACTGGTCGGAGCGTGTCGCCTCACAATGTGCCAAAGTGAAAAGCTGTGTTACCATTTTTTCCCCGTCCGCCATCTTCTCTGGGTGCCTTTTGCTGATTAATTGAGGAATGTGCCTCGCAGCTGACAGTCATGAAAACCCATTGAAATTAGTCTGCAAAATTGGAGGGCCAGAAACTACCTGCGAGCTATATGCTAATTAAAACTAATATACGGGGCGTATGCGTAATATCTTAAACAGAGCATGAACATTCTAGGACTTGGCAGCTTTGATAAGAATAGTTTACTCGATGAAATAGAATAGATATCATTTTTAAAAAAGTACAAGTATAGGTATATAATATAATAGCTTACAGTTTAACTCTACGAATAAGTATTATTAAGCAGTAATATACCCTTTGTAAGGGTAAAAATAACAAGCATAAAACAATTGACTTAGCCACAGTCATATCGGGGCTCTGGGAAAATGAATTACCAAAGCGCAGGGCAAGAAAATGACAACAAAAGTCGGGCCAAAGGCAACGGGGCTGTTCCTTTCCTGTTTTTACTTTTTTTTTGTTTTTGTATTCGTCCTGGGCTTGCTTTTTTTGTACCCGGCTTTTTGCGGGGCTTGTTGTGTGGCATTATGCGGCAACTGCATTGTTTATAGAGACAGCCTCCGGGCTATACCTGCCCGACAACTTTGTGCATTTTTTAATGGATTTCAGTGCAAACAAAAGGCCAGAACATGGCGCATTGAAGTGAAGAATTCGCACTCGCGGTCTTAAACGCATACGGAGCCAGCGGGGGCCGGTCCTGGAGTCGGGGTGCTGGGTGCTGTCAAGGCTGTTATTTGTTGGGCGAAATGTTGTTAGCAGGCAGGACTTCCGCCCCAACATCACCGCCTGTTGTCAATTTGGCCAAAGTGGTTTTTCAGTTGCTTTAGCGTGAAAAAAGGCGAACAATTCAGGACGATGCGGTAGGTAGAGGTTGAGGTAGGGAGAGCATGTCTCAGTGCAGATCCTTTGGCAAATTGCACTTGTGCGGCGTTTTAATCACTTAGGCCAGAACGCCTACATTGGCCCTATCTAGGCGTCTCATTCTATTTACTTAATGACAGCGAAAAGTGGCAGCCGGCGACGCCTTGAGCATCCCACACGCCTCAGCGCCAAGCAGCAAGTGCTCCGTGCATTTGTCATCTCAGTCTGTTACTCGCACTATCTGTGTCACACTGAAGGAAATTTTCATTATATATTTTAGGGTAAGTTATATTTTATAAAAAGACAAACTTTTAAAACCTTTTCTTATTCTTGAAGCCAGATTGTCACTTGCTTATTGGTCCTTCGAGCCGGATTCTTCCTTCTCCAGCAGTTTAAGTGACTCTAGCAACGCTCAGACAAAAGTTATAATTATAACAATTAATTATAATAAATAATTAGTATAGTTATTATAATTTATATGAAGTATTTTGAAACTTGTTCCCTTTTTTACACAAGTCAGTGAAATTTCTTAACCTGCTAAAAGTATGAGTTTAATGGCAAAGGAGCATAGAAGATTCAATATCACAAGTATTTTCCTTTTCATTTCTTAATTTAATGACATTCCCCGTTTTTTCTGTGCACATCCTTCGTCCTTGCTCCCATTGAAGGTAGTTTCATTAGTCTAAAACGCCCGGTGCGTGCGAGTGTGTGTGTTCGCCAAGCTTTTGTTTAACGGATTTTTGCCTTTTCACAAAAATTTGCATTTGCCAGCGCCATTGAAGCGCGAACAATTGAACGGCTCCGGCCCCGAAAAAAAAAAAATAAGGAAAAGGGGGAAATGTCCTGGCCCAGCTGTTCTCTTTTGCTCTCGTGCCATTGTCCCTTTGTTTAAGCCGTGCGCCAAAAGGCGGGCAAATATCTTTTGATTCCTTTGCCCATTCTTTTGCCCCGAAAAAAAGACGCACACTTTTGATGGCTTTCGTTTATGAATATGCTGGGTGGGGGCGAGTGGGCGTGGCGCTGCCTGTCATCAATCAAAAAGTGCGCAAAATCAAAATGTCACTGGCATGGGGAAGGGGGAGAAGCTAGGTCTCCCGGCGCGGCAGCCAAATCAAATCCTTTGACTGCCTTTGTATTCTGATCCGGGTGGGGGATAAATCCAAGAATTTCAGTCCAAAGAACCTTGAGCGAGGCAGGTGGGAATGATCGATTGCTATCTGGGGTTACCAAGTTCTTTTTTATTGTAAATATGGAAGATTTCTTTATTTAAAAATAAGGTTCTTATTTACAAATTCAGAAGCAAATAAAGATACAACTGGATTTTATATATCTTTATCTAAATGATTTCACCCAAATATTTATTTTAATTTGTAAGCTTCAATAGTAAATTTTATTTCTTATTTCAGTGCTGGCTATCCTTATTGCCACTGCCTTCGATAAACACCTAATTAGCTAATTTCCATTTAATGAAGCCCAGCTTGACCTGGCTATCGTCAGACCTCTGGCTATTAATCATTCAAAGACACTCAATGGACAAATACAAGTTAATTACTTTCCAATTTCGAGTGGAGAACCAGGCAGCAGACCAAATGAATTGAAAGCCAACCACCCCCACGATTCCGACTGGACAGGATGACACCCAGGATAAGCAGGAGCAGTTGAAGTGCACTTTAAAATTAGTTAGGGGTTGAGGAGGAGCCGGGAGACATTGGCAACCGCAGAAATTACATAAACCTTACACGTCCCAGCGACATAAGTCAGCCTGCGGATGTGGCAGCATATGTCGCTAACTGGCGATTGGGGTGGCGCATCTCTATCCATCCATCCCCTTGAGCCCCGATTCCAACCCAAGCGGCGCACCCAATCTCTCCAACCACCAACAGACCGCCCACGCAATCAAATAATTCTGAATCATTAGGTTTTTTACGAAGGGGTGGCTGCCGGGCCCTATTGAGACATTTAGCTCAACTGGATGTTCATTATAATCCACTCGGAGCTTGGTTGGTAGCTACACAGCAAGAAATTTGAATTAATTAATATAATTTAAAAGATTATAATATAAGAAATGGGGGTTTTAATATAAAACTAATGCAACATCAGAGTTAGAGCTTTCATTTTAAGTTTTCTTGTCGTTCAAGATTTTGTAAATATAAAAGGAATAATATTTTTAATATTACTAACTAATCTTAGAATATAGTAATACTTCTATTTAAACACTGAGAGTCCCTGCCTTGTTTTTTTTCTGTGTAATATCCCCATTGCTGGCCATTGCATATGGCACGTAAGC
This sequence comes from Drosophila kikkawai, assembly GCF_030179895.1. NCBI lineage: Eukaryota > Metazoa > Arthropoda > Insecta > Diptera > Drosophilidae > Drosophila > Drosophila kikkawai. The sequence continues at coordinate 19,762,810 of NC_091731.1, read as the reverse complement.
AAGTCGAGTTTTCCCCAAGGCCACCACCTGCCCCTCACTCGCCCGCTGCTCTATTATTAAATGCACTTTTAATCTTGGGCTCCCCTCGCCTCGCCTTGCCCCTCCCTCTCCGCCCGACTGATGTTCGCTTTCAATGATTTTTCCATTTTGCACCCTCAAATGGCGAACGATTATCACCCTTAAATGGTACTTTACACACACAAAGAATGCCAGGCATTGAATAGAATTGAACCGGTGCCCGCCAACCCCCCATCCCCCTAGGAATCCTGGAATCAAGAATCAGTTGAGCTGCTTGCCAGGACTCGGAGAGATTGGTACCGCACTAGAAACAAAGTATTCGAGGGGAACGGGCCCTGGGGTGAGAGATTTCAAGGGTATGAGTGTGCTTTTATAGTCCTGCTGATATCACAGGAAAACATTGGTTTGGGACTGCAAGTCGAGTGTGTATATCCCTGGGATTAGTATGCGATGTTTGTTTAACTTTTCGTCGTGATTTCCCATTCCGGCGAGAGCGGTGAAAAGCTGGTCAGGCAATAAGCGAGGAATTAGGAAAATGAGTGCGGGAAACGGCTTATTGTAATGAAAATTTAGAGCTTGCTTAGATTGCAGTTTACACTGAGGGAAGAACTAAATGATTTTAAAAATTTATTACAAACATTCTATGAAAATAACTGTATTAATTACTGAAATTGTTACTATATCTTAGTACTTAATTACAGGTATATAAAATTTAAAGCTCATCTTATAATGTATCTTCAATTCGCTCTTGAAACTTTCGAGCTTCTTAGTTAGTTAGTTAGTCCAGCCCAACAATTGAAAGTCCTTGCCTTTTGGAGAACCTGCTGTCCTTCTAATAGCCTGTCATCTTGCATTTGTCCTGATATGACAAAGTTCTGTGATGCCATTAAATGGCAAATTACTCAGTCGTTGTCTGGTGTCGATTAAATGAACTCAACCCAATCGGGCAACCCCAAAACAGAAGCGGCGATTTTCCCTTCCTGGCCCTTTTCCTAGTCCTTCCTCCGTAAATCACCAACTCACGACTCAAACACATCGCATCCCTGCCGAGCAGCAGGCACAATTACACGCCGCAGACCCTAAACAAGTTGGCATATAGTATAAAAATCCTGCCTGATGGCCGTACATACATAGATGGATGGCTCGGAATGGCATTGGGTGGGGTGGTGGAAAAGCACTCCCTGCTGTCGTATAGGTACAGTGGGGTACGAGGCTCTTAAAGAGCACATAATTGGTCTGTAATCTATTTTTGACAGATTGAATTTCGCTTTTATCTTGATTTTGTTTTGACTGACTCGGTTGCTGTTGTTCCTGCTGCCTTTCTCCGTACTCCTAATTGGGTTGTATACCAACCACCACCACCCCAGACGAACCCAGCCCAGTGGATTCCACTCCATTTGCAGGTGGAGGGTGGTAAGGTTGCTGCTGCCACTGGCTTTGACGTGAAGATTCGCTAAATGGTTGCCCGGCTTCTGTCCATAGTTTAATATGATAAGTGGGTTGCTTGTCTTGGGCTCGCTTGGGGAATTGGTTTGGTTTTGGTTTAGTACTCTCGTCTCTGGATTCGGAGTCCTTTTCGGGTTCGTGGGGTCGTGTTCGGCCTGTGATTTGGTTTCTGGGTTCGAGTCCGATTGGTTAAATGCCAATTTGGGCGCTGGAAAATTGGTAATTTAAAACCGCAAAGATTCCACCGGTCAGATAAGAAATCGAGTCGAACCAAGTCGACTCGAGTGTTGGCATCCTTCCGAATTTATTCATGACACAGTTCAAGTGTTTTGCATTTCTGGTAATAAATTACATTGAATTGCCAGTGCCTCCAGGGACTTGCCCGAGAACTTTTTATAATTTGACTGTCAACACAAGGCTGCCGAAATGAAAGCAGATAGGACAAGTTATGTAAAGATTTTGCACGGATAATCTTTAATTTCACACCTGAACGCGCCAGAGTTGAAGTTGTTTTGTTAGAGAATAAAGGAAATGTAATTCTTAAATAAATCATATTAAAATCTTAATGCAAAAAAATTTGGGAAAATATGAAAAATGGTTCTTATCTGATCTTTAATGATTCTACAAGAGCAATTATTTGGGAATAAGAATAACTAAGGATAAATTATAGCTTATATTCTATAGTTAACTTTACTTCAATCCACAGAAATTGAAAATCTAATATGTTGTGCCCTCCCAAGAAGTGTCTTCAGTAAACTTTGATGCTTCAAGGACTTTAGTAAAGTATTATTAAAAAGTGTTTTCCTAAAAATAAAAAAAAAGTGTAAGGATTATTACTTTTGTTGTTGTGTAATTACACTCTACAGGCAACTCATTTGGCGAACCGCCTCCCAACCCTTGCCAAAGTCAATTCGAGGAAAAGTGTTCAACATGTCGCACAGCCTGTAATTTTCACACCATTTTCACCACGCCCCCCCCTCGCTTTCCATACGCTTTTGATACGTACTTATTCATTTGCAATTCGGTTTATTCAATTCACGAGTGAAATGGGCGGCACCAGAACGTGTGCTTGCGGCAATTTCCTATAAATATGTTATTCTTTCAGTGATTATTCCTGGAATGGGTTCGCTGTGGGATGGCCATTACGGGCCGCTGCCATGATACCCACTTGCCGGCAGACCAGTAGCAGCGGATCAGGATCAGCAGCAGGAGCAGCCCGACCAGATTGGAAGCGTCAACAAACAGTAACAACAAGCGGACCAAACGAGCCAAACACAAACTTTGTTCAGTTTTTTTGCAATTAAAATGATTTTGTTCACATGACACCCGGTGAGTGTGCGATTGGGGGGTGTAATTTAAATTGTAATGAAGCCCTTCCGGTGGCTGTCAAGACAACGGGGAAGGGGTTGCAACGGGCTAGGGAAAGGTAAGGTACAGATAGAAGTCGAAACCAAAATGACCGTTTTGGTAAGCAAAAATGTATAATAATCAAGCCGCAATTCACACTTAAGTTAGCTCTAGACTTTTGTGTTTTAGATAGTCTGATTAAGCCTTGTTGGAATATCAAGAAACTTCAAATATAATTATAAGAATTAAGAATTTGTTTAACAAAAAAGTGGCAACAATTATTACAAATAGATCGGTTGTCAATATTAGGCAACAAATCTTATAAGAAATAGTTTTTACTAATACTTATACTTATATTTTTTTAAATTTATTTTTCTTAAATATAATTTAATTTTATTAAAACCCAGAATTCGGTTTATAAGACCCAAAATTGTGGAATTAACATGATGAATTACTCAAAGTTAAGTTTAGTTACACCTATATATTCCCATATTATTTTGAAATTCAAATCTTTTGACCTGTGTTTTTGATATAATTTACAATTTAACACTATATTTTGGTACAGTGCAGTGCAGGAGGCCCAGCTAGGCACTAATTTAGCCGCAGGCCAACTGATGTTAAATAGCACAGCGGCCCCGGCGACAATAACAACAGCGGGAGCCATGACAGCCGGGCCAGAGGTGAGATTTGAAAAGCGTTTTGCAACCATTTACACACTGTATCCTGCGCACATCCGCTGGACGGGGGACGAAGGACGTGGCCCTGCACTCGCTGATCCTGATCCGTCATTGTTGACTTCCTGTTACGCAATGCACCGCGCTCGCAATTGTCACGGCCTACATAATTTGTAGGTACACACTCCGGTTGAGGGGCCCTGGCCAGGGACACAATGCCAGGGCATCGAATAACCAAACAGCGCAGTAAGGATTTTATTGTTATTCAATTGGATTCGAATTTTGGGAATTCGTCCTGCGAGAGCGAGTGAATGTTTGCCGGTGTGTGACAGTTGACGCCTCACAAACAGGCGGCTTCCGGTGGCCTCCGTGGGTAAATGGCGTAAATAGGAGCTGTAATTCGATCGGCGAAATGCACATAATTAGCCAGCGACTTGCCGGGCTTGCACTTTTCAACTCGATTTAGTCGACAGGCGACTCGGGTGAAATCCGAGGTCGCCGGCATGGGAGACATTGTTTGTGTGTTATTGCATTAATTTACAACAATATGGCGCGTAATGAGATGGAATTTGATTATGCCATTGTCGACGCGATTCGGCACTGCAACTGGAGCCTAATGTCATTTCACACCACTCGGTAAGTGCCTGTGTGTCGTAATTACCAGTTAAACGGCTTAGGCTCATTTTGCAGCGGCTGGGAAATTGTGCAGGAAGAAGAATTCATTGAAACTATTTAATAATTAAGGATTATTGTGACAGACAAAAAACTCTACAGGACCAAATGAATTCTAATCGCCAAGGAAAGGGAAAAACTGCTCTACAGTGTCTGAAAATGTTATAAAACAAAGTAATTCCTTTGAAATTTGAATAAATCAATGCGACATGTCAAGCAAGTTTCTTTTTTAAACCATTTATTCTTGATAAAATTGCTATAAATCCTAAATCAGAGCTAGTTTTTTGATTAATTTGCATTTCTTTGAGTATTATACATTAATACAAAATAATCATATTGACCATTCAGTAATGATAGTGCTATTTTTTGTTCAATGCCTGCCATTGAGACCATAAAACATTCGCAGCTACACAACTGTCAGTTGATTAAAGCACCTAAATCGCATATAAAAGCGACAGTACAATAAAAAAGACGCAACGCTGATGAGCCTATTATAGTGACAGCAATTGCAGGACATTATGTGTATGTAGGAAGAAAGGAAGTCAACATCACCCCCCCTCGACAACCCTCTGACTACGCACTAAAACACAAAACACACTCACTCGCACACAACTGCTAAAAAATAAAGTCCATAAAAAACCCAGTAACATCGCGTTGAGCAAAAATTGCCCACATTTGCGGCGGCTGACCAGCGGCCGTAACGACAGGAACAAGGATAATGCGAAGAGGACACTGGCAGCAACAGCAACCACAACAGCAGGCGCCGGCGAATGGGAAATAAAATAAATGTGCTAAATGGATAATAAAGTACAAAGAGCGACAGGCATAATGTCCAAACTGACACTCGAAGGCGAAAGGAAAAAAAAACGAACCACAAAAATGGCAATCCTTGTGGGTTCTGTACGAGTGTTTGTGCGAGTCCTTTTTTAAGCGTAATTTAACTGTTGTGGCCATTGTATTTAATTGAACTGTCAACAAAAATAGATAAACATAATGGCAAGTGAGGCAGAAAACATGTCGGTAGAAATCAGGGGAAAAACACAAGCTGTCTATATACTTCTTACTTCTTATCACAGTATCAATATTATTATTATTGATATTATTGTTATTTAAAAATGAAAATAGTTTATATATATTTGAGATATCAGTTTCAATATATTTGTTTTTAAAAACCCTTTTTTATTGTACAGTTTTTCTTACAAACATCTTAAAATATAATTTAAATGTTGTCCCATTGCTATTTTAAATATGTTTCCATATATTAAAATATTTGCTAATATAAAAATTGATGAAAGAAATATATATATCCATACTTTTAAAGATATTTCCAAAGCTTCAATCTGCGAAAGATAGAAAGAAGTTTTCAACATTATTGTCTGTAATTTTCAAATTTATAGTCCTTGGAATAATACTTATTTTACTTAAATTAAATATTTCTTCGTCTACTTTTTTCCCTGTGCACAACTGACACAAATAGTGGGTAAACTTTGCGCTAAGCTGCGCCACTTCAGGCCCAAAAAGGCTGCAATTAAAATAAGTACCCGCCGCTTGGCTTTCCCAACTGCTGCACAGCCAAGCCATAATGCTGCATAACCCAGGGCCTAAACAAAAAATGTTGCCAAAACGCTGCCATATATATATGTATATACTGTATGTAAGTAAGTCCTATGTGGTATATAAGCACATTGTGTTCGCAAGCTAATTAAGAAATTACTGCAGGCAAAACAGCGTCTGCCAAAAGCGCCAAAACCAGCCCCAGCTGGAAACCATCCCGGGGATTCTCCAAATTGGGCAGACCCAACCCCCACTTGGGCGCTATTTGCTGAAAACCACTTCACATATGAGAACGGCAAATGAAATTAACAAAAAGACCGAAAAAAGTTAGTAACGAAAGGGATGAGAGGGATAAGTATAGCCGAATATGCAATGAGCTAGCAGAGGCTCCAAATTAATAAATATATGTTTTATAGTTAGTTTTATGTAGAATTAAATAAGCAATAAAATTGTATTCAATTTTTCTTAAGTATAAATAAGTTGTTTATACTTAAATTTATACAAAAGTAGAGTTAAACAAGGTATAGAATAGCTGAAAACTATAAAATAAGTGTAATATAGGTAAAAAATAAACCCCAACATTTTATAAATTCCATCTAATTACCCCCTCAACCTTATTTAAATTAAAATTTTATAAATTAGATTAAAATATTTCCAATTTCTCGCATTTTTAACCTTATAACCAATAGACTCACCAACTAACTGAGAGCAGGCCATCTCATAATCCAGCAGTCCCACTCACAACGACTCCCCAAATCCGCCCAAACAATTCACTTTACATATGAGCAAATGTGGCCAAAAAGAACCAAATAAAAAAAGATGGAAAGAATATAATGGGAGCCAAGCTGCATTCACAAAAATCAAGAGGCAAAAAGCCAAAAGCAACCAGCCAAAGTGCTCGTTGTCTGCCGAAACCTGCGAAGGCCCAAGTCTGGGGGCAGGCAATTTTTATAATTTCGCTACAATTTTGAGGCATTTTATGAAATGAATTGAAATATTTTTTCGCTCTGCTCTTTTTTCGAGCACATTTCCTCCTTCGGCGAAGAAAAGCCATCATCAAATCCATTCATGCGCTTAAATAAAATGCTCAAGCACTTGACTGCATCCATACAAAAATGTTGTGGGAGAGCCTTTCTGGGGCTGGGGAGTGCCGAATAAAAGGTTGCCTAATTTGTTCAGTTGGCTTTGGACAAAAAGTGCTGGAAAGATTGGCTAAAAACCGAAGGCTGAACCCCTTTTTTATGCTTTCAACAACAAAGCTTATCTTTGTCATTGTGGGGAAAATTCCCATTTTGGGGACGAAAATGGAAGGGATTTCACTATTGTTGGCCAGCGTAATTCTTGATATCCGATTGCGAATTGATTACAAGACAAGGCAATCCTTAAATCCAGCCTTCGGCCAGCGATTTATCAACGAAAATGAAATAAAAGCCAATAAACAAACGTTTTGCGTAATTATATGCCTGCACAAATACCATATACAAATATATATAGTACATTTATTTGTACAATAAAAACAAATCGATTTTAACGCCCGCCATTTATGCGCAGTCGTGTGAACTGCAACACTCCACACAATCGCCTATAATTATGACGCTATATGTACATATATATCTGTCTCTGTATATCTGCTGAATCACAGTTATGCCTGCCTGCGTTTGGTAATTCAAACTTGCCGCCGATGCCGTCGCTTGTTAGGCATGGCGAAAAAAGCATTTTATGCATTTTTATTGCCATTTATTTGCGGCGCGAGCAATTCGCAATTTATTTTGCAATTTAACACGCGATGCGAGGAGCAGAGCGAAAACCAAAGCGGCCCAAAGGACCTAAAGCGGCGGCAGGAAATGGAGGCTCGACGCGACTAAATTGCAACAAACTGCACAATAAATGGCAACTTAAAACGCCTGCGATGCAAATAAAAACAAAAAGCGCCAACATGCATTGCAGCAATTGTGGCAAGAGCTGTTGCAGAGGCATTGTTATTGTCTGTGTACGGCTATTATGTGCAAATGCACTGGAAAAAAATTGTATTTAAAATGTATTATCTTTAAGATGTATTAACAAAAATAATAGTAAAAGTCAACAGTATTTTAAAACTATCCCAGCAAACAAGGAGCGAACTTGGATCCAAAAAATGTCCGCTAAAAATATTAAATACGGACAATGAATCGGACTTTACGAATTAGTTTCGCTAAATGCTCAAAAACGGACGCGCAAACGGACGAATAACGGACGAGTATCGCGAATTCTCAGGATTATACTCGCTTGAAGCCCTCAAAACTATCGTTTTCAATATCATAAACGAAGGTTTTTGTTTGCTGCGACTCTTCTAAGTAAGCTTCTTTATTAAAAATCCAATTTTAATGCCTTTAGAGTAAATAAAACTTATATTTTATAAAGGAAAATGTTTTTTTTTTAAATAAATACATTTTAAAATTAATAAATGTCAAAGATTTTAATGTTTTTCTCACTGCAGGAATCCTACCGCGTTTATTTGCGTTGGCAATTAAACGTAAATAAGCGCTTGCCATCGCTTTCAAGCAAAATGGCAGGGATATAGCCGTGGAAAAACATTTATTACAAATGCCAGCAAATTGCCACACAACGCCAGGATGCAATCACAGATAGAAGGATGAGTCCTGGGCAAGATTTCGATGCAGAGACAATATATTTTGTGGACAGATGCTTGAAAGGGTCGACTGGGCTCACACAAAAAAGGGGTTAGGAATCCTAGCTTAGGATTTAAAACTGTGAGAAGAATGTTTTCAGGAAAAGGTATTTATTATTTACATTTTACTATTTTAATAAAACCTCTTCTTTTTTTTTAAGATTAAAATTGCTCAAATTTTAACCTCTCACGTTAAGAAATAAAATATAAATACTTACCCTGAGAAAATATACATAGTAAACACCAAAAATAAAGTCAATTATAGAGTTTTCTTTTGTTTTTCAATATGTTTATATAATTTATTAATACTTTTTATATGTATAATTTGTAATTTGTTATATTTATAAGCATTCCATTTCATGTCTGTGAACGGGCGTGTGTGTGTGTACGTTGTGAGTTGGTTTTGGTTTCAGTTGAAGTTTGGATTATGTTAACATTCGATTAAAAGTATAAATAATTTAACTAATTATTTGGTAATTGCTTGACCCACGCATAGCCCTTACGAGTAGGTCCTAAACACTAAACATTCATTGCCAGTTTTCCCGGATTTCCCCAGGCTGTTGGCTTAGCATATATCGAACTTAACTTACACTTGACCAGCAATTTAATATTATTCCAAAAGCCAAACAAAAACCGCATGAAAAATTAAGCACCCCACACTATATATGTAGGTCTTAATGGTGTATGTATGTACATGGAGTGGGATATATGTATGTATATTTTAAAGCCTAAACTTATTGAGCAAGAGACATTGACATTTACAAGGAGCGCTGAGTGGCCAGTATTTACAGGGGTTTATAGGAACAAACTATCGAAAAGTTGAAACCAATTTATGTGGCTCTTAAGCGGATCAATCTTGATCTTAGCCTCTACTTCCGCCTGGCCACTTGGTTGAATTTGGCTCAGTAGACCTTTTGGTTGATGGATTTATCCACGGAGGCGGTGACCTCCATGTGCTGACCGGAGTTCTCTTTGCTTTCCAGGCAAAGACCGTTCTTGGCTTGCGAGGGCGTGGCTGATGAGATTGGCGATCCGGATTCCTGCTCCTCGTCCGCCTCCACATCGATGGCAGCATCGTCCTCGTCGTCGAGGTGGCTTCGCTCTAGTTCCTCATCGGAGTCCTGGAGCTCTCGTTCTCGTTCTCGTTCTCGCTCTCGCTCCCGGAGATCCCGCTGCGGCAGGTGCAGGGTCGGCGGCCCCGTCGAATGCGACAGCGGGGTGGGCGGCTTCAGCAGCGACATGGGCGCCGCCAGGCACCCCACGCCCTATACCAGCGACGAGAGCGGCGGTCGCGGTGGGCTGGTGTTGCGTGCCGCTGCCGCCGCATAGTATTGCATCGGATGATGGTGTGGCGGCGGAGGCGGCACAAATCCAGCCGTGGTCCCGTCATGGTAGAGCACGGGCACCCGCACCAATCGCTGGGCCGCATGCGCCATGTTAGCCATATTGGCAGCCTCCAGTTCAGCGGCCAGTTGTCGCTTCCACTTGTTCCGGCGATTCTGGAACCAGATCTTCACCTGCGTCTCGGTCAAACGCAGCGAGGCCGCCAGTCCCGCCCGCTCCGAGGAGCTGAGGTAGCGCTTCAGATCGAAGGTGGATTCCAGCTGAAAGACCTGAGCCCGCGAGAACACCGTGCGGGTCTTCTTCTTGCGCTTCGACCCATTGCCGTCGCCGTGCGGCGAGGAGCTGTCCGAAGGACCGTCGGTGCCGTCATCCTCCTCGATGATCTCCTCGCCCTCTTCGTCCGATTCGTTGGAGCTGCCGGGCAGCAAGTATCCGCCATGTGAGCCAGCCAGGTGCGGATGCGAGTGCGGATGGTGGGCGCTGCCGCCGCCGCTGCTGCTGCTGCTGGTGGGCGTGGTGGGCTGGTGTGGATGCTGTTGCTGCTGTGGATGCTGTTGCTGCTGCTGTGCTGGCTGCTGCTGTTGCTGTTGCTGCTGGTGGTGGGGATGGTACAGGGGATGCAGCGGATGGTGCGAGGGCGACTTGCTGGCCTGGCTGGCGTTGTTGTTGGCAGTGCTGCTAGTATTGTTGTTGTTGTTGTTGGGACTCATGGAAGTGGGTGAGGGGGGATTCTCCGTTGTGTTTGTCGAGGAACTGTCTGCAAAGAGAGAGAACGAGAGAGAGAGGAATTAGAGAGAGAGAAACTTAGAAAGAGAGAGCCTCAAAATTGTATTAGTTGATTTGTCAGTCTCAGTGGGTGGTTTTTGGGGCGAGGGTGGTTCCTTCTGGGGGTTGCTGCCCCAAGTACGTATACGTACGTACATATATCTGTGCAGATTTAAGCTGCAACACTTAACCTCACACTTGTCGCCCCAGCGTTTTTATCTTTTCCACTTTTTTTTTTTTGCTTTTGTCGTCATTTTGCGATTGCTCTGCCTGCCCCTCACAGCGCAGACGCCGAGAGTATTTATTCCAGATATATATACACACATCGAAATATATATTTATATATATATATGTATATGTATATGGCATAGCCATACCGTGTGGGTGGACTTGTCTGCGCGTTAAATTACCATTTAAAATGGCTGTCAGTCAGCTTGGCCGATTTTCTTTTTATCGAAGCTTTTAGTTTTGATCTCATTCGAAAAGTTTAAATTGCCGTAATTTGCCTTGGATGGATTTGAGCCTGGAATTTTTTAAGCTCTTAATAGCCCCCCGCAGGCTATAAACTTTCGCCTCCCAAACTCCCGCCAGGATAGATGAAGGCTGATGGAGTTGGAGCTAGATGAAGTGAAGAACTTAAGGCCAATTTACATGAACAAATGCAATTGCAACGACTCTTAATGCCCAAAGGGGCCAATTAAGTGGGGCTTAAAAGGTCTGCACTGCGGCAGTTGCAGTTGCAGTTGCAGTTGCAGCTGCAGTTGCGCTCTCCACTGACTGAAGCGTGTCAAACGCTTTGTCCGTAACTCGATACTCGATTACAAATTGCAATTAATTGCAAATGGCGATTAAAGCAGCCGTCTCACTGGCTTCCTGTACGTGAGAGTGTGTGCGAGCTTAAGACATTTGCATAGTCTGCTTCTGGGGGCGAAATTCTTTGAGGCATTAGTCGCCGCCATTGACTAAACAAATTAACTGCAAGTCCACTGACAGAAATCTATTATAAATGAAGACATTTTGGGGAATAAGAAACCATAGGAATGGACTTTGCCATAGAAAATGTTACCTGAATTATATTTACATAAATAATTCATATATGTTTTGACTTCAAGAAAATCTTTGTTTATGAAAATTTACCAATTTCATTTTAAAAGTTTTTAAATTATTTTATTAATTAGTTATATTAATATATTTTTGTAAAATATTTAACCTTCAACAAATTAAAAATTGACAAACTTTATTTAAAAATTGAATACAATAAAAATGGAAATGGAATAAAGCGCACCTCATACACCTCTTTCAAGCCACAATCTTTAAGAAATAAAAATATTATAAAAACAAATATTAAATTTTAAATAACCCCATTTCGTTCAGTGAACAGTGAGGAATGTGCCTGACACATCGCATTCCTCGGCTAAATTAAAAGGCGGATGAAACGAATGCTAAGCCGCTGTGGCATGTGTTCAGCACAGTTCAGTTCAATTCAGTTCCGTTTAGTTGGTTTAGTTAGTTGCTCGTCTTAATTTTAGAAAAGGGTGCGGGATGGCCAACTCCGCTGGCTATTTTTAATTCACTTAGACTTACCATGAGTGGGACTGTGGAAGGGCAGCCGCTGGGGGGCCCAGGGCCATCCGGGCGGACACAGGGCGGCATAGCGACCAGCAAGGGCTCCCCACTGCGAGATGAAGCCGAGTCTGAAAGGAGAGAATCGAGGTATTGGTTAATAACGCCATCAATTATGCATTCTAACGATTGCTAGGCAAAATCAAGACGTGAAAAAAAAGCCTCCGAGATGCGGGCCAAACTTAAGAGGCCATTAGACATTTACCATTTTGCCGGCGGCCAAAAGTTGTTCGAGCTAAGAAAGTTCAAGCATCAAAGTTCGGTCGGAGGGGGGCTGGGGGGTAAGGAGGCTAGCGACCCTTAACAACCCCATAACTGACAACAGCTGTTAAGAATTTGGGCCACTCAACCCTCTGTTTGGAGAATATATATAGAAAATACAGGGGAAAAAACAAGAGACTGTGATTTATGACCTAAAAAAAAATGTGAGTTTTTATATTTATTAAGATAAGGTGTGATTTTTTACTTAAAAAGCCGTTCAAAATAACAAAGCTTTAAAAATAATATTTAATAAATGTAATACATTTTTTAAACTCTTTTTTAAGGGTGTGAAAAATATATATAACATATTTTAAAAGTGTTTCCTGTATGTTTAATATACAAAACCGCAAAGAATTTTCCATTTCGAATACTTTCAGTGTACAAGCATATACAAGTGAGTGGGTGTAACCTTGTTAACTTGCTGGCTTAAAAGCATCTTTATAAATACATTTTATTTATTTATGCTGGCAAGACGAAACACTTTTCGTTATAATGTGTTCTATATTCGCATCAAGGAAAGTTCCATGGGGGATGTTTTTTTGGTTTTCCCAGCCTGTGTCTTTGTCTGTGTCTGCGTCTGCCCTTCGTTTTCGGGCCATGTCAAAACAGACGGAATGTAATTGGCCAAAGTTGCTTTTGTCTCTCGACTGTGATTAATTCATTGGTTTTTTATTTGCTGCCTTTTAAGCTTCCCACGCACCCACTGAACTTTGGTGTTAAATGTAAGCCCAACGAATTGCAATTCTCACCGTTCTAAAATGCCAAGCCACATATGTATATGTATAGTGTGTACATGTGGGCGAAAGTATCTACCCCTTGGGCTCGTTTTCGCATTCTGCTTTTAACGGACTGTTGGGCTAAGCTCCCGGCCAAAACCCGGCCCCGTTTTAGCCCCCCTTTTCAGTATTGCCGCAAACTTTGACCGCTCGGGTCACCGACTGTGATTTCTTTTCGAGGGTGCAAGTGCAGCAACAGCAGCAGCGACGACTGCAACCCAAACCCACTCAGCGACAGACAGTCAGGGAGTGTGTGTGCCTGTGTGTGACATTAACATTTAGTTGACCTCTTTCGCTGCGGCCAAGGGTGCCGTCGGTGCAGGTGTGGAAATCAATAGCCAGGTGGGCCAGAGCCCACTCTCATCCACACTCTGAGTCTCTCTCTCTCTTGCCTTGCTCTACCCGGCAGTAATGATTTTCAATTAAGTTTACCCGGTCCTCAACTCGGGAAATTATGAGGACTCTTTAGGGGCTTCCCCAAGTTGGCAGCTCAAGTCACTTCTAATGGGCTTCATGTTTACAGCGTCAATTGAGAGAAAGCCGCTTTGGCTTTCGGCTAGTTTCGAGGCAGCCCGAAGCCAGACCCCAAACAGCCGCAGAAAGACCAAAATGGTAGGAACTCCGATCGGATTACTAGTGCACATGAAAGAAACAGGGCCTAAAAAGGGGTTTTTTAGTTGGGTAATTGAGAAAAGAATCTCTAGGGTTTTACTTTAAACGTAATAAAAGGGATGTAAAACATTTTACTGCCTTTATAAATGATTTTAACTCACTTTAGAGTTCAAATATCTTTACAATTAAACTCTTTCTAGGAAATAATCTAAATTATCGTCATAAATACTATACCCTTCTAAGAAATTTAAATAAAATTCCCTGAATATGAAGTTTCCCTTTCAAGTCTGTTTTTTTCTTATCAATCATTTAGAATCTCCCTTCTCCCCCTAGCGAAAAGTAAAAAGAAGACAAAAGAAATTACCCCAATTACTGGGCTAATTTTTAAAACAACCTTCGTCGACATGAAAAATGAAAACAAAAGCTTGTAGCTATTTGCTCAACTAATTACGCAAATCAAGAACTCGACTTGGGCTAATGAAATAAATACAAAATAAATCTGCCCGCGGCCAACCGCGGACGGCTGGGTATTCATTTCCATTTCCATTGGGCGGAAGTGGACGGCCATGTTTTTAGAAGTGGGTGCGGTGCGCCTGCCCCATTTAGAGGGCTCCAAGTCAGCCAAGTCACCCCCCGACTGTCAAATGGCTGATGAGGGATGCAGTTGCTGTTATTTAGCTCTTAATGAATTGTTTGTGGTTCTCGCTCTGGGCACCCATCATAACTCCCCGTCTTTGGAGCCCTTTTGTCGGAGGGATAAAAGTGTGCTATGCAATTGAGTTGTTTAACATGGCGTTCAACATTGGTTTTTCCTTGGCTCCCTTTTCCGCACGGTTTTCTTTTTGGTTTTTTCATTGACTCGCCAAGTCTTGGCTTTGATGTCCCCGGGCTGTGTGTGGGGCATTCATTGTGTCGAGAAGATCTAAGCAAAGTTCAAACAAATGTGACAGACTAGCAGACTGACTGAGTCTCTCTGTCTGGGGTTAAGTTTAATAAATTGCGGCAATGATTGGAATTAAGCAATTGAAAAAGTATTACCCGCACATTGTGGCATTAATGGAATTGATTTAAATAAATAAATTTAAATGGGAGAGAGGCAATGGTGAACCCAAAAACCGCTTAGGAATCGCTCATGCATAAAAGATTTGCACACTCTAATTGGCCCATCCCGTCCGTGCGGGACTCTCTCCCCTTCCAAATATATAGTATATGCCGGGAATTATTACTTTACATTGTTGACATTTAGCTGTGCGGGTTTCTGAGGGGTACTCGACCTGGCCGCAAAAGTAGGCAAAATATTGAACACTTGAATGGGCAGCAGCAGCGAACTTTGCTTTGTCACTAAACGGGATTATAACCAATATTGCTGCGCCTGGGGAGCGGCTTAGTCCTGAGGATGAGTCGAAACAAATAAGAACCAAAAATGGTGACATTTGTAAAGAGGACGATATTAGTTTTCGGTTTCTCCGGCTTTGTTGCAATATTTCGACCAACGCCATGGGAAGCCCCGCCAAATGACACGCGACCCCAGGACATAGAAAAAGGGAAAGTCAAGCCGCAGACTCAGATACAAATCCCAGATCGGATTCATCTGATGGTCCGCGAAATATGTTTTGATTAAATGACGTTCACCAAGGACAGCCATAGAAATTCCCGTCGCACCATTGCGATAAGGAATCAAAGGCATTTCACCACTAAACGCTAATCCCCTCAGCGGAATCAGATAGAAATGCAGATACATTTATATATATATATAGATGGGATTTGTTAAGTACTCAAGCGATTGCGATTGCAATTGGATTGTAATTACTTTTCATTGTGTGTGCGAGTGTGTGTGTAATTATAATGTCATCGTCTGCTTTTTGCGTCATCCTGGGAGAAGAGAACAAAGCCCGAGCAGCAGGACGAGGCAGGCACCCTTTCCGTTTTGCGGTCCCATTGTTTCGCGTCCACTCACAAGCATATCGGGTTACACCTCCCAAATGCCCTTCGTTCTCCAACTCCTTGAATCGTAATTAAGTGAACGCAATTGCAGGAGCCGGAGGAGAAAGCCTCAGCCACGGCGACTAATTAAAAACGTAAGCGCAACTGTCAAAACAAGCCGAGTTCGCCGAGCGAAAGTCTACTCAGACTTAAACGATCACTCAGCAATATTTATACATATATAACCCTGGCATTAATCATTCCGTTTGATGATCGAGTGATAAGCCCGTCACATAGGCAGCCACACGTCAGCTGGGCAAGCGCCAAGCCGCAGGAGGCGACACTTTGGCCAGGACGAGAAAGAGAACGAGAACGAGGGCGAGTCCTTTAATTGGGGTAACCGTAGGGAGAGGAGAGCAGGGACTGTGGCGACCCTCGGCCAACCTGACTGACTGACTAACTTCCCTTATCGCCACGATCAGCGGCGCGGGCACGCGTAAATGAAATGAAAATGATCATTATTAAAAAAAAAAGAACAAACGTCAGACTAAAGCGTCTGGGGGAGTCCCCTCTCATAAAATAAAAGTGCAACGTATAAATTCTCTGAGTTTTTTGTTGTATTAATTCAACACATACGTTAATCGAGCCACTTGGAAATTCGATCTCTCATTTGGTATGCAACATTCTGAAAGCCGGCTAAGTGGGGTTAAAATGCCAACTTGTATCGTATTAAATGCCCCAAAAAATGTAAGGACACTGGGAGAATATAATGAGTTATAGGAGTTTACTTAAAATATTAAATAAATGAATACTTCAAGGTATTTCAGGTATTTTAACAATTGAATATTTGTACAAAGTTCAAACTAAAAATATCTACAAGCAGGCTCATCTTAAGAGGTGACATTTATCCTATCCTCCATTTTATATATAATTCCCTTAACTAAAATCCCTCTTTTATTTTTCAGTGCTAGTTTTTTTTTTATAAATAAGTTGCAGTTGCAGAAACAAACAGCTGTGGAACCGCTCCTGTTTTGTGGATTAGTTTTGAGGGTCTGAGGGCTCATTCATTGGACTGCCTACGCTTTGCATACGATACTGGAGCATTGTCAGTCCGTCAATCAGTCAGTTGGGTTCATTCACGAATATTGTAAGCATTGAATTTCAACTGGCAAATGTTGGGTAATTCGATATGCTGGCCAAATTATAACCCCGACCGGTCAGACATATTTATGTATCCATAAATTCGGGGTCAACTAATGTCCGATGCAATTGAAAACGGTTGCACTTTAGTTTTATCAGGCCGGAATCGGTGAAATCCTTCAAGGACAATGGTCTGGTACTTTAGCCATTTGCATTTTCACCCACTTAATGTCTCGTGTAACGTTTGCCCAACAATTTTTGGCCTTATCGACCATCTTTCTTCTATCTTTTCTTTTTTGTGTGTCTTTCCTGCGAAGAGATTTGTGTCACCTTCCTTTGTCCTTCCCTAGGACGATTATATAAAATTGGCCCAGCCCGAGGGCGAACAAGTGGAATTGCAGTCTCCTTTTTGGGCTCATTGAGGGAAGGCTTGACTTTTTGGTTTCAGCTTGCCGGAGAATGTCCTAATCTGGGTCGCCTACACTGAGCATAAAGTGGATCTCAAAACGTATTTGCCAAGCGATGTTGTATACATATCTAAATGTTTACCTTGTGTTTGTGTACTACCTTAAATTTCATTTTTAAAAACCGATAATAAAGTAATATTTTAGAATGAAACAGGGATCGTTTTTTGTCTAGAGAATTTTTGGAAAGAGGATTGTTTGAGACTGGAATTTATAATATTATTTAAAATTGTTAATTGTTCAGGCATATCTAAGCCCTTAAAAACACTTTCTGGAATTACTTTACTTAATGAAAACGAGAAACTGATTCTAATTTCCAGGTAAATTTAAATCAAAACTTAATTTAAGTAGAAGAACCAGAAGGTGGTTAATTAATATCAAAAGTTAAATATTTTTAAAATTATAAACCAAAAGAAAGGTAAACCTCTTCAGTAATTCCGTTCTTCTACCTAAGTTTCAAAATACAAATCCGAAATTTCAGCTTACATCTCCAAAACAAGTTATATAGTTTATATCTCACCTGGACAACATGGCTGCATCCTGTGGCCCGCCAGGTCCTGGCTGTGGCAACTGCGGTATGGGCGTTATCAGCGCCGCGGCCCCGTTCTTCTTCGCCGGCTCGCTGCGGCTCAGAATACTCGAGATGGAGAAGCTGGTGAAGCCGTTGGAGCCGGTGGTGGCCTTGCCGCCACCCCCACCGCTGCTCCCGTTACTGTCGTTACTGTTGGCGCTCAGGTTGGCCGCTGCCACCGCTGCTGCTGCCGCAGCCGCTGCCGCTGAGGCACAGGTGTTGTTGTGATTCAAAGCCTTGCTGTTGTTGTTGTTCAAGTTGATGTTGTGGCCGGGCAGCTCTTCCCCGCCATTCCGCTCGGGACTTTTGGGTGGCGGACTCAGACGCTCGCCGTGCTGTTGCTGCTGCTGTGCCTGCAACTGGTGTTGCTGCTGCTGCAACTGTGTGTGCTGCTGGCTGGTGGGCGTGAGGGCGTGCTGCAGCAGGGCGGGGTGCGTGGCACCGTGAGCGGGATGCAAGTGTCCGAAGCTGTGAAGCGCATGATGCAGCGCCACCGGATGCCCGCCCAGCGTGCTGAGGTGATGTTGCAGATGGTGATGCAACACGGCCGGCGGCACAGCGCCACCGTTGGGGCTGTGATGGAAGTGGGTGCCGCCGGAAGTCGAGGTCGAGGTTGTGGGCGTACCGGCGGCCGTGTTTGGGGTATTGGAGCGGTGCGTGGGCGTGGCCGGTGGCGAACTGCCGTCGGCGGAGCGGGCCGGCGAGCGGGCCAGCATCGGACTGTCGCGGGTGGCGGCGCCCAGGGGACTTGGCTCCGGACTGGAGACCACGCTGATATCAACTTCGGCCTCGGAGGAAGACATGGTTACTGGGATCAGTTTACTTGATATAACTAGTGGCCTTTATTTTCGAAATTAAATTAAAAATTTATGTGTTTTGGGCTTATTAATTTTTGTTTTGATATTAGTTTGTTCTAGTTCTTTTTTTTATTCTTCCACTAATCTGTGTTCTTTGTTTTTCACTTGTGTTTTTAGCTATGTTGTTATTTTAATTGAAACTTGTTTAGTTTTCTTCACTCTATTTGTGGTCACGAAAACTCGGTAATGGGAAAACGCCGAGCGCTACCGTTGGGAGAGAGACACGTCTGCACCGTTTGATCAACGTTTCGCATTTAAATTCAAATGCGACTGTTAACGGACGCACAAGTCCTCCGACAGAGTCCTGTGTCCTTTGGGCCTGTGTAAGTGTGTGTGTGTGTGTGTGTGTGTGCTTGTTTGAGTGAGTGTGTGCGGGAAAGCGATCGTTTAGTATTTTTATTGTTTCAGCCTCTGGATTTTTAACCCCCGGTCTCGTGTCCGGAGAGCGTGAAACTGAAACTGAGACTGAGGTGGTTGGTTGGCAGCTCTGCAAATTCTTTTGGTCTTTGCGCTAAATGGTTTTCCACAAACACACACACTTACCTGTTTTCCTACCCCTCCTGGGAGGGTGTGTCCCATTCTTTCTCTCTGGCCAGCTCTCACTCTCTCTATCTCTCTTACGGTTGTTTCCCTCCCTTTCTGGCCTGAGCGAAGCACTCACTCTATTCCATTCCATTTGCAGTTTGAAATTTCTTTTCGTTTATTTCGACAATTGCACTGCAACCACATCGACAGACACTTTTTTTAGATTCCAAGATTCTTTTTTCCTTTTCTTGTGGGGGAAGGGGTGGTGTCCTTTGGGTGGGTTTTCCCGCCCAGAATGGGAAACACTTGGCATGTGGAACACGGCTAAAGTGGGGGCGCACTCGGCTCGGTTCGAAAATCGAGTCGACTCGAGTCGAATCGCTCGGCTTGGGTCCATTGAAATGCCAATATAAAATCAATCAATTGCCACCTAAGAGGGGTCAAGTGTTGCTCTGTGGCGCCATTGAAATTTTCCAGCCAGCCAGATGCAAACTTTTTCGACCAGAAAAGTGTTGGCGAATATGTAGCAATTGATTGCAACTTTTGCGGCTGTCTGAGCGGATGAGAAACGATTTGCAAAGGTTAGGTTTGAAAAGGTCGGAATGAAAGGATTATCAAGGAAATTGAATATGGATCGTTGAAATTGAGAAAGAATATATCAAAGGAGAGCCTTGGTGAAAAAAACAATAAATTATTTAAATATTTATTCTGTAAAATTATATATAAACTATGGTAAGAGTAAAATCTTTAAATATTTAAATATCTAAGGTGTATCGTGATCTAAAGGATATGAAAATTAAACTTAAACTTAAACTTAAATGCAATTCAAAATTAAGCTAATACTAGGTTGCTTAAAATATTACTAGGGGTTTTAAAACCCTTGAAAAAGTGTCTAAAAGTATGCAGAGAAAATTTCTAAGGTTGTCAAATTATTTAGCATAATTTTGGACACATTTTTTTGGGTTTTAAATAATCAGAAATACGTTTCCAAAACTTTTAAATAATCAAGATATCATTGCATACTTTTAGGCAGCACAACTATTGTTTTGAAAACTCCAAGAATTTATATACATATTGTATCACAAGATTAATAGATGTACAGCAGTACAGTTCAGAAACCTTTAACTAATAAATTAAATTTGTAATTGAAGAATAAATATAAACTACAACCTATCTTTCCTGCATCTTTGCCATTACTCCAAGCGATTTCCTCACTCTCTATTCTCGGTTCTCTCCTTTTCCAAACATGTTCCATTCCACCTTGTTCCATTCGCCAAAGAGAAATCCTCCCCTAAGCGCCAAGACAGGCGGCCATTTTTGCCAAGGAGCTCTGCAAAAGCTTTGCAGACCAAGAGAGCGAGAGAGTCTGACAGAGAGAGAGAGAGATGGAGAGAGCGAGAGAAGTGAGAGAGAGGGCAAATTGAATTTTTAAATGCTTTCGCTTTTTACGAGACAACCACGAGGCATTCAAAGAGTGTTGCAAACGATTTGCCCGAAACAAAACAAACATTATGCGAGTCAATTACCCGTTGAGAGAGAGACGGCGACACCGGCCGCGAGTGAGATAGCGCTAGAGAGCGAGCTCTCCTTGCTGTGGGGGCGTGGCCAGAGCGGGGCCAATGGGGTGGCTGCTCCTCAGCCGCCGGAGAACGCTTTCCAGCGACGGCAAAGACCGGAGGAGGCTAAAAGTAAAAAAAAAGAGGAAAACAAATAACGGACAAACATTTGCAGCTCAGACAGCGACGCCAAAATATGCGTAGAAATTCATGCGCAATTACATTTATCCTGTTTAGAAGATTGCTTTTGCCAAAGTGCGTCTCCAAGTGCTGAGGGCAACCCCCTTCCGTTTCGCACACCCTATTCTCCACCACCCCGAGCCTCCTCCGGGGAGGTGTAGCCATCACCTGCGTCCGTAACACATTTTCCCGCAATTTCCCAACGTGCTTTGCTTGCTTTTGATTCGTTTTCGTGTAAGACTTTAGACTGGGATTGGGGACTGTAAAAATGTCCTGGCGAGGGTTGAGGAGAGGGTATGGGTATTATTTAAAGGCAGAATGAAGCGGGAAATCTGGGGGAAATACGGTTCAAAAATAGTGACGCCTAGGCGCTGTCCCACATTCATTTCGATCCCATTTCACAAATGGAAAGTGCGATTTTCCTATTATACCTCCCAATGATTTCATTTCGGAAAGCTAAAGACCTGAATTTTGTAGTTAATATCCTTAGCAACCAATTGTGAATTAAGTTTCTATTATTTTGTAAAATATTTAGAGAGATTCATATTCCTAAATATATTATAATAGCTTTAAGAATATAAGTGATTTATAAAAAATATAATTTCCTTATTAAATAACGTTTTAAAAGCAACTTTAAAGATAACACTCGGCTGGACCTGTTTCTTCCGTGTATAAAAGGATAAAGTGGATACGAATGGGTTGCTAGGAAGAAGGAAATAGGGAAAAGCCATTAATCTCAATGCCTGACCGCTGCTGGCCAAGGCGAGCCACAAAAATTCGGAAAAGCTCTTTTGCTGGGGAACATTTAAAAGAAATAACAAACTGTTCAACTGTCGGACAAAACGATTTCTACAACAAATTGCACTGCAATAAAAGAGCTAAGAGAGCTAAGGCTGCAATGGGGAAGAGAGGGGGCCAAAGAGACGGGGAGAGAGAGAGAGGTCCTGCAGAGAGGTCCAGAAAGGGGGAGATGAGATGGAAAGGGGGTCTAATTGACGTACGAGCAAAGTGGGAGTTGCAATTTTCATTGACTCCACTTTAGCTTGCACACACACACACATTCGTGCCTGCAAACTTTGCATGACGAGCGAGAGAGATGGATAGGAAGAGAAAGAGAGGGCAATGGCCACAGAGAAAGAGAGGGAAGCTAAGCCGAGCTTGCTCGACTTAACTGCAATTAATTTGGCAATTGAAGTTACTCACACAAAAACTAACATTATTCCGGCAAGGGGTAGAGACAGGAGGCATATCCTATCTGCTCCATTTCAATTTCGGAATTTTGCCGGAATTTCGATTTTGCAACTCACACAAACTCCGGCACATTAGGCAAGTGGGCAAGGCCTTTGTTAGTTGGCTCTGTGTAGCATTTTGTATAATAGGCAGAAAGCATGGCAAAACAATAACCGTGGAGTGGACATGCCATGATCTGAATAGAACCAAATGGAATGGTTAAAAGCAAATGGAGTTGTAGTCCTTAGTCCACGCCACCCCGTCAACGCTGCGTACACTGGGGGAAAAGTCTGCTCACTAAATGTAAAACAGTTTTCTTTTTCTAGGAATACAAATTAGTATTATCAGTGGATTTGAATTGAATAAAAAGAGTACCACATTATGATATGATTTAAATAGATAAGGACTTTTTTAAGGAGTTTGGTACTGTTTCACTACATTTTGTTATAGATTTATTATTTTTAATATATTTATATTTTGCTTATACAATAAGCACATATAATCATATATTTTTGAAAAAAAGTAAATGGTAAACACGATTTTAAAAGAATATTTCTTTTCTAATTTATCTCTTTTTTTTTGACAGTGTACCCTAGCATAGCTATGCTGACCACCCATCACATCATTATCATCTTTTCGGCTATTTGCGGCTATTAGTCAGCTAAATTTGTGTGACGCGCTTTTCCTTCGCTTTTGGGGGCTTGGCTTTTGTCTTCTTTTAGAATGCAAACAATGGCGGGATAGAAAGCTAGGGAGAGCTCACGCAAACCCCAAAAAAAACCCATCGATCCACCCGCCACACTTACACACACACACACACACATCCCGAAGTGCCGAAGAGGCCGCCCCAAACCACTCCAAAAGCGGACTAAAAACGTACCCATCCAACCCCACAGTGCTCGTAAATAACGCTCTAGACTTTGATTTAAATAAATTGTATTGCGAACGGTAATATTTTATGATTTTAACAGTTCAACAATTTCCGTTTCCGCTTACGTTTACATTCCGATTTCCTTACGCATTACCTACCCTCGACTATCTGCATTTCATTTTTTTTTTTTTTTTTTTTTGGAAAAAAAAAATAATGAAATTTTATTTGACTAGTGCACTGTTACCTAGATATTTGGCAACTAAACCTAATTGGAAGTTAATTCTATGTTTACAATGCTTTGTTATGGAGGAGTATTAAGTTAAGTTATGTTTACATAATTTGAAATGATTTTCATTTCATGAAAAACTTTTCCTACTGATGGATTTATCCTTTTCAGTTCCATTGATTGAGTGTCAAGCGTAGGTGCATACGCTTAAAGGGATTAACAACTCAAACTTAATATTTAGTTTTATGTATTTACATTTATTATATGCAAATCGTTCTTTAAGTTGCCTTTGATTATTGAAAGTGGTATTAACCTATTTGTTTTGGCTTTAACAATAAGCAAAAACTTTGAAACCCCATTCTCATTGTAATCAAAACACCAAAGAACAGTATGGATCTGCTCGTATTTCCCATTAAGCCGACAAGTGGAACCCACAGGAGCTCGAAGCATTTACGGTTTAATTTTAAGCAATTATTTTGTATTATTCACAATCAAGAGACCGTTATCGAGCCAACCGGACCAACCGACCGACCGACCGAACAACAGGCACCGCCAACCGTATAAAATTACCAATTTCCAGCGGCATCCTTGAAATTGCCAGCAAGTATACCGGCAGAGAGATGGAGGAATACAGCAATGGAAGGATAGAACGAGCCAGCTACGATTGTTGTACGATTCGAATCCTTTCCGCCATCAATCCTCGGGAAATTCAATGGCCAAGGAGCGGCCTTCGCCTGATGGACGGCACATGAATCCGATACGTCTGTGTGGGCAGCGCAGCGTTGCGAAATTGACAGCTAAATTATTGGTTTAATTTTTTCATCCCCATTGAGCAGAGGGTGTACCAAAAAAACAAAATAAAGTGTCTGAATTACAGTTCAATAATTATTACTTAAAATAAGTAAACGTTTCAAAGAGAGTTTGTGTGCATATAAAATCTATAGCTAATAAATACAGCTCTAAAATATAAATGTAAATAAGGTTTTTCTAATAGCTGCTGGAATTCTGCGGAATAATCATTTAAAAATTCGCAGAACTCTCAAAAAATCTGTGACAAATATTCATTTGCTCATTGAAAAGGTCAACGGACATCGCTTATCGCTTAAGCCCCGAATGGCTATAAAAACATCGCAGAGCTCTCAGACCGTATCAGTCAACACTCGAACCTTGCAGAATGGCATCACAGTGGAAAGTTGCTCTTCTTCTGACTATCTCAGCTTTACTGGGAATCGCCCAAGCATCGATCACTTGCGAATCAGATAGAGAATACAAGTGTGTTGATAAGAAAGACTGCCAAACTTTGATAGATTATCGCTCAATTGGAGCCGGATGTCCATCCAAACAAGTTTGCTGCCGGATCAACGAAGTAAGTGCAAAAGACCTGTGTTTTGATAACAGTTTTAATAATTTCAATTAAATTTTGTTTTATTTAAACAGATACAACAATATTGCGGAAGAAACAATGAAAACGTCTGTGTCGAGGAGAATGTGTGCGGATCAAAAGTAGAGTTACGTTCGCTCGGTCCACAATGTCCCGATGATTTGATATGCTGCGCTGTTGAAACTGTGAGTTCATGACGCAATGATACGTATTTATTTTAATTTAATTATTGTGAATTCACAGGATAATGACCTCAGCGTTATGGACCCCGAGCCGCCCAGGCGAAAAGGAAAATGATTTAATTTGCAGTCATCCTATTAATATTTTAGTCTGCAAATAAGAAAAACATGGAGTTTAAAACATTTCGGACTCTTTAATATATTATTATTATCATTTAAATAAAATATTAACAATTGCAATTGCACTTTATGCCTATTACTTGTAACATTAACATATTTCAGGCAGCTTTTAGAAATTACTTCAAAAAGGCTGTACGAAAAATCCATTTTAAAAGAGTGGTCAAATCTTTGGTAAAATGTTTATAAATTGTAAATTAAACATTGATTAAAACATTACCAAGATTCAACTCTTCCCAAAATATCACTTATACGCCACGTCTGCTACTTCCTAAATTTGCATAATTCAGCCATCTTGCGGCTGCTCCAAGTATCGAATTCAGCCAATTTTTAGACCGATGTGCATGGCAAACCCTTCTCGGAAACCTTTGTTATTTCGCAATTGAATGCTTTGCCGGCAAAAGGATCGCAAAGGATCCACTTGAAAGACGATCGGGGATTAATGCGATTAACTTACAGTTGATTTCAGCAGAAGGAAAACGGAATAAAGCCGAGCCCGCTGAATGAATGGCCGCGAGTCAGCGAGGTGGAGAGGGGAAAAGTAAAAGTTTCAAATTTAACGGGAGATCCCTGTGTCGGCACACAGACAATGGCAGCGGCAAACATGGCGAAAATCGCGCTAAAGTCCTTAATTTCGCTAGGATGCGCACGCACAACGGACACCCGAACAACAAACACACACAAACCGCCGCGCCGACAGACAAAGGGGACAAATAGAGGCTAAGACTTAATTATTTTATAAGACGACGAGCGGGGCGACTCAGCGGGCGGCCGACCGCCCAGAGTGCTTCATGTGTCCTGGCGGCATTAGAAGGAGGCAGGACCGTTGCGGTTTCTGCCGTGCAGCTCAATTGGCCCTCAAAGGCGGCGGCCAGTCACTTGCTCCGTCCGCCCCCGCTCGTTCCCGGTCAAGGGGAAATATCAATTTGTCGCCACATCATAAAAAGCATCGCAATAAAATTACCAACCCCACGCAAATACAGCCCACAGAGGGGCGCGCCGCCCGTCTATCTCTTTGCCAAATCCCACATTCAATTTCGCACTGCTTTGTGCGCAAAATCCCCAATGGTATCAGCACGAAGTCCTGCTGCACTGAGCCAAAATACATCCAAGTTATCTTAAATTGATCTGAGATGCCATTAAAAATGTCTTGGAGGTTTGGAAATCCGAAATGTTAAATAGAGTTGGGTCATTCTCGTGGCTTCGAAACATGGTATAAACACATTTATGTGTAAAATGTATATATTGTACATATACATATATTGAAATTCTGTTTATTAATAATTAACCAACAATATGATGACACGTTTTATAAATGGCTAAGCTTTGGGTCATTTGGGAGATCTTCTAAATGATTAAAAATACCAGCGAATCAAAAAAATCGTACAAAAATGTTTTGAAAATGTTTGATTTAAATGATTCAGAATATTATTTTGTAGTTTTATTAGTTGTTCTTAAAAAAAAATCGAAACAATTTCTAAGAACTTTCAAGCTATCAGTGAGGCCAATAATTTGCCTGTACATAAATAATTTTGATTTATGTTGAAAAGATTTGAGAGGATGCCCGCGATACACAGTTTGCTGCGAGTCCAGCTATATAAGAGCAAAAGACATACATAAATAAATAACAATAATTATAATTTAAAAAATTAAACAGGTAGATAGTAATACTTCCTTTCCCCCGTTGGCGAGTTGGGGATTCAAAGGGAAAAGATTTCTGTCTTATGTGCCAGGATCGTCAATAAAACAAGAAACAAATGATTTTCCACATCAGTTAGTTTGTTGTAATTTGAATTTCGTAAGTTTAGATCGTGTATTGCCGGACCACTAATAATACTTGTTGCTTTCATTTTCATGGGGATCACAATTACACGAGAGACAATTAGTTCCTTTCAAGAAATAATGTTTAAAACCTTAATAAATGCTTATTCTTTAAACAAACCCGAATATATGTTGCTGATTTTCTCTCAGTGTACCCCTAACCACCCACCACAAAGCCGCAACGAAGAAGCACAAGAACAAAGCCACGCAAAAGCAAGACAGCAGCACAAAAAAGAAAAAAGAAAACGGGGGAAACAAAGATAAAACGGAAATCACATCGTAAATGGCAAATGCAACGTATTTTATGACGCGCCGTTTTGATGGCGCAAAAGTGCTACCCATCTAGAGCCAGCTCCGCATTCAGACCCACCCACCTCCTCCACCTCCGGAGCCATTCTCCGCCAATTTTACCCACAGAAACCATGGCTCATAGAGCTGGCCCTGGATGATAGTGATGCCATTGGCTCTGTGTGTGTCTGTGGGTGTGTGGGTTCGGCCCAAAGTAAGCTGAACAATAATAAGAGACAAGCAAAATAATAAAATAAATAACGAAGAACAATTCAATTATTTTTCGGGCGAATGTTAAAAGCCAACGCAATCACAGCACAAAGGAAGGAGTCGTCGAAGGAGCGATGCCCAAAAAGGGCTCTTTGGACTTGGCTAATGATGATGCATTATGGCTGGATTTGTGTGGGGTTATTGCCACCAAAGAAGCCAGGAGTTAAAATAGTTAAAGGATATTATTATAAAACAGGAAATGAATAGGGAAACAACCAAAAGGTAGTCTACTTCATTTAATAATACCCCAAATATTTACATCTACTATTAATCCAGATCTTATTGTTACATTCCTCACAACTCCTAATGATACTGTTTCCCAGTATCAGTCCTCGGTCTGTGCGATCCTATCCAATTATCGGGCAAATCTCAAACCGAGCACAGCTGGACGTACCGAGGTTTCCATATCAAAAAAATATAGAGAAATATGGAAAAGTTTTAATTGAGAGTCTCCGGGACAAACAAAGGCGGAGCATGTAAATGCAATTTAATTGTAATCCAATTTGTTGCCAACACAACGGAGCAGCCAGACGCACAGAACGAAGGTAGCGAAAACGGTAGCAGTGATATATACCTGGGATATCGGCATTAGATCGGCTTAAGATATGCGCGATTGCTGCACCCTTCCCTTCCCAACCTTCCCGGATATTTTCTGCCCTTCGGTCCGACTTTTCCCAACCTTCCCCGCATTTGCATTGGCAGGCACTTTCCCAAAGCAGGCCAGATTTATTATTGCAATTAAAATGGTCGAGAACGGGACTCGACTTCGATCCTGAGTCGCTCGGCGCCAGTCTGAGCCAAACTCAAGCGGATCGAGCTGAGATTCCGGCAATTATGTGATCAACTTTAGTTAGCTGCCGATGGATATAGCCAGATATAGTCTAGCTCCCCGGCCAAGTGAACAGTTTAGGGCGTGTGGCCTGTTGGCCCAACACATGGCAAACTGTTCACTTGGCCCGAGAGGATCGAGAAAATGAAATTAAATTAATATGCCCATAGTTTATGAAACGCTTATTGTTCGTTACCCTAAGGGCAGCTGCCCGTGAGATTTTTATCAATCAGAAAGCATACTGCACGGCTTGAAATCAGGCGTAAAATTAATGGCAAACAACGCGGAAATCAAAGTGGTTGAGTGCCTCACAACACGTGCGCGGCCTCTGAATGTCAGGGATACCTTCAATACAGAGAGGGAAATCGATGATATATTATAATTTAATAAATAATATACATAACATATAATTGTTAACTAAATAAAATAGGATTAGACAGTGTCCAAGTGTAAGAGAAACCACGAGATATGCGACTTCTTGGTTGATTTTTATTTATATTAATTTAAATTGCATAAACTATTTATGAAGATATTTTTAATCATAATGAATAATATTTATATATTCCTACTTGACTTAATTTGATAGGAAAATTGGCTTAATTGAATTAATTCTCCCCGTGTAACCGGGGTAACTACAAAGTTGAAACAAGGTATTTACACACTTTATGGTTTCTGACAGGCCGTGATTCCCGGCTCCTGTTCCGCCTCTCACATGCAAATGCCAGCGTGTAGCCTCACCGCCATTAAAGCGAGTCCAAGCCCGAGATCCGGATGCCCCGGCAGAGAGTAGTTTCAATGGTACACGTTTTCACCCCTTCCTGGAGTCGTCCCCGCCTTGTTAATAGAGTTGCTCAAGTGTAGTCGAGTGGCATATGCTCGTCCAGAAGGGTTCTCCGGGCGAAGCTTGGGTGTGCGTATGCGTGTGCGTGTCTGGCTTTTGTTACGTCACACAGGATTAGGCATAATGAAGTGTTTTAATGCGTTTAGGCACACAAACACACAGGAGGAGCACACGAACCTGGCCGAGCTACTTCAGAGTGTAATTAAATTGTAAACATTTTACGGTTTGATATACTTCAATTATAATAACCGATTTTTATGGGAGTGCTGAGAACAGGGAATAAGTTGGTGAATATGAAATTGATGTTCCCATAAGAACTATGTTATTTACTATCCCTTTTACAAGCCAAAGCATAAGCTAAGATGAAAAGTGATGGGAAAATAACTCTTTAAAAAAAGTAATCAACCCTTTTCCGTTAATATTTTGCTTTAATAATTTATAAAAATGTGGTTGTTGATTTAACTAATTTTTCTTATATTTATTTTCAATTAATTGCTAACAAAACAGCCTTATTATTCGTCATACTCCTCCAACCGTTGTCTAAAATTTTCCACTTGTTTTCCCAGTCTTTGATTTTTGGCACCTTAATTCATTTGAAATTTGATTTTTATTTATTTTCGGACACACTCGTTGGGAATTGCGGCACCAGCGAACGAGGAGAGTGTGAGTGGGAAAAACCATTAAAGAAATTACATGCTGTTTGACGGCAGGTCCTGTTCACAGGATGGATGGACGAGTGTCGAGGGTGCTGGGATCGAAGCTGAAACAGCAGATGGGGTAAATGCAATCGCATTGATGTTTAAAAAGCGACGACTATGGGCGCTTAAATGTCTGAAACTGGGCGTTAACATACGTACCCCCGCTTGTGGAGGAGGCGGTGGCGTGGCCTGTCTGGGCGGCAGGCAGGCCAGCGCCAGGGCCGGGGCGCTCGTTTTGTGGGTTGAAAAACATCAAAGTGATTGAATTGTTGCGATTGCTTTGAAAATCAGCAAAAGCGTGCCAAGGGGCGGGGCTATAATTTGTATATGTAAATTAAATTACAATTTTCTATTGCAAAGTGAGGTAACTTTTGATTACAGCTTGAGTTAAGTGAGACACCTTAATAAGATGTAAGCGATAAAGTTATAGGATAGCATAATTATGCTTTTATTAACGGATTACTTCGTACTAAAAATTTAATTTTACAAGGGGATCTCCCTAAGAAAATATTTGTAAGAAAATGCTGCTAGGAGCATGTTGAACAACACGCATTTATGTTGCACAAGTTCAACATGCAACACATTTTATTATAGATGCCAGTTTATCAGGAAAATAAAATATAATATGGGGAACATGTCCCTATAAGGCCTTTTTATTGGAAACCTATTCATTAACAATTTTTAGAAATTTGTGTAACACTTCAAATACTCTTTAAAATCAATCTTTATTTATGAAAAATAGTATTTCGTCTTTGATTTGATTTCCATATTAAAATCAAAGTCCAGGTATTGTGACTATTACAATTTCCCAAATGCATTTTAGCTGTTTGCCCTCTCCGCATCGATGACACATAATTTTCCATTGCAATAAATACATATTAACTGGGTCGAAAGGCACTGCTCCGGGACTTCCAGCTGTGTGCTGTGTGCTTCGCTCTTGTTTACCAACAATTGCCATTAAAATTTAAATCACAGCAATTATTATTAATGGTCCGGAGTCGGGAGCTTTTTATAAATGTATTCAAATTGTTGCAATAACAAAAATACCACAGCTACTTACCAATGACAGAGAAATCAATGGCAGTCATTTTAACGCCATTTTAATGCATTTCACTTGGCTGCCCAGGAGTGGATGCGATAGAAGCTATCCTGGCTAATTCCGTTTTATTTTGATATTTAAATTAAACAACATTTATAGAATTTTAAGAAATAAACAAGTAAATCCCTTTCCATTTCTAAGCCAAAGCAGGTGTGAAGAAGGGCCTCCTTTGGCGGAACCGAACTCTCACGGCTGTAATGCAATGCCTTTGTGTCCTTTTTCTGCTTGCGCACTTTCTTAATTAACTGGCGGCAAGCATCTCGAATTTCCAAACACAAAAGTGTTAAAAAAGAACATCAGAGCGGCAAATGGCAAGGCGATAAAGATGGCGAAGGACACAGATACAGATATAGCAGCTATAGGAGTACGGGAGCTGCTACCGATACGAATCACATTAGCTAGATTTGCATCAGGATTACGCGTTGCCCCGAACAGGAGAACCAGCACTCGGCATCCTCACCTCGATGCTCCAGATCCGAGACTCGAGAGGCCCTAAGCCCCGGCATTGTGACAATTGTCACAAATCAAGATCCTCCGAATCTGGGCCAGCACCAGCACTCGAGATGCTAACAAAAACCTAAGCAGATTTGTGCTAATATGACGGCATCTGGGCCACAATGAAAGCGCAAGGAGATGGGCTCTAGGGATCCGGCAAGGAGCGGTGCGTGTGAATGTCGTCAACGCCTTCAGAGAATCCCCGAGAATCCGCCCGAAACTCCTCGGCCCCGAGATCCTGCGAGTGCGGCACACGAGCGATGCTGCCTCAAGTGCTCAAGTGTTTGTTTAAATTATGTAAATCTGCGCAAATCCTGCGGGCGGGCCAGGCAAGCAGCGGATTGAAAGCGATACATATACGGCTACCGGCTACCGGGTCTGGACCCTAGCAGACAAAGCGACGTGCACTTTTAATTGGTAAAAGTAGTCCAACTGTCTGGGAATTAGTGCAGGGCCACGGATTTGCCAAGCGTGCGCGCGGGGAGTTCCTGGAAATCCGTGGAATACACACAAAAACACCCACACACACTTTTCGGGGACCTCAGCGAGCTGCCGACCGTAATTACTTAGCGCGCTGCCTTTTAACGCACCCCACGACCCCAGCGCCCAGTCGCCAACTCATAAACAAGTTAACGACCGAATACACTAAACGAAAATCTTGATATTTTAGGTAAAGCATTACTGAAAAATAAATATGAAAATTCTTAAGTTAAACCAGGAAATGTATGTAAAAATAAAGCCCAGAAAGGAGTATTTAGGCATACATTTTGTAGCTTAAAAAAGGACTTACGCGTTTTTATATTATTTAAAATTTATTAATATGAATACAAATTTTATTTTCAAGTGTGAATTTGGGGAATGGCAATGGCCATAAGGACGGACAGCCACTTGGAGATCGTAATTTGCGCCAAATTACAGATGAAAAGCAGCGAAAATTGTAAAAAGCGTGCAGGCCATGGAAGGGCGAGAGGTATGCCACCCCCGTCAGGGGGATGCAAAAAGTTGGGGGAGGAACCGAGCGTAATTGCAAACATGGGAATTGACTAATTGCGGGAAAGTAAGAGAGTCGAGCGCCATTGGCGGACCATCAACAGAACGGAGCAGAGCAAAACAGAGCCGAGGCTGGAAAAATCCCCGTTGAGATCAGAGAGATGGCAATGGATATGGAAATAGCAATGGCAATGGGCCAGGAGAACTAAGTGTGTGGGCGTTCCGCCATCCGTCAGATGTTTTGCCAACATATCCGTGCAAATATGCAAAAATATTTGTTTGCCCCTGCATGCCACACATATCTTGCGCCATTGTTCATTGTTCCGATTCTCGATCCGAATGCGGCGGCATCTCGCAGGATACAAAAGTATCTAGATCGGGGCATTGTAGCCTGGCAATGGGACAAAACCTCAACCAAAACGAAACGAAAGGAAGCCCTCCTTGAAGAGGGCCAGGGTCCCGTAGTTCAAGAGGGATCTGAGCCGCTTTCGGGCATTTAGTGGATTAACGAGCGGCGAACAAAACACATGTAGTGCAAATAGTTGGACGGGTAAGCAGCTCATTACCATTGTGTGGCGTGTGCAGTGCGTGGTAAATATTTTGCTACACTTTCCATTATCCGCGACGGTATGAGGATACTCATTTCCCCCAGTGGACAATGGACAAAGCAGGACATTGCGCTGAGCTGCAAAGAAATGGGCTTATAAACGATATAAAGGGGAGGTGTTTCTTTTTATAACAGAGTTTGCATGTGAGGAAAGGGAAGCTGGATGATAGCTCCAGTCATCCAGTATGTAATTAAACTAAACTTATGTGATTAAACCATCACTTTTTTAACCATTATTCGGGATTTAGTAATATAAAATCATCTAATTTGTATTCCTGGGACATCCAAAGTATAACATCTTAGGCTTTCAATTTAATCAAATCAAATTTTAATACTTCTAAGAAAGTCACAATTATTTTTAAATTTTCCGCCAATAACTTATCGATAACTCTACGTAACGTAATGAAAACCTTACGCAAGGTTAGGCGTTGCCAGACTATTCCCTCAAAAGCAACCAAAGCTGCCGCTTTTAGAAAATATATCGATATATTCATACGGATTTTGGAAAATTCTCGGTACTGGTCTCACTGTCAGTTTTGTTTTTACTTTTTAGATTGTTAAAAAATTCAGCCGGCTCCGCGAATCCGGACTTAAAAAGCCCTTATCAGTACGTAATAATTAAGATTGCAAAATAACAAGATGTCTTTCGTGGGACGCACACTTTTGCGCAACGTAAGTTGGTCAATGAGCCGTATATTTTTCGAAAACATGCCACGGCGATTACGTAATTTGTTGAAACCGCCTTCGGATATTGAATTAATTTCGTTTTAATATGCCTTGCAGGTGCCGCTGCTTGGCAAGGGCATTTTGCGCCAGCAGAAACAGCTTGCCGCCCGACTCCTGCATCAGAGTGAGTTACACATATTTTAGACATTTCCAACGAACTAACTGAATCCTAATCTCTTCTTCCAGCGGCTCCCCTGGCTGCGGTTCGTGTCCAGCAGCCGGCACCCGATTTCAAGGGTCTGGCCGTGGTGGGCAACAACTTCCAGGAGGTGAAACTGGAGGACTACAGGGGCAAGTACCTGGTGCTGTTCTTCTACCCACTCGATTTGTATGTCTGCACCATCCTGTGTTGGCTTGTCCACTGACCTATGCTTCCATCCTCCACAGCACATTCGTTTGCCCCACGGAAATCGTTGCATTTAGCGAGCGGATCAAGGAGTTCCACGACATCAATACCGAGGTTTTGGGCGTGTCCGTGGACTCACATTTCAGCCACCTGACCTGGTGCAATGTGGACCGCAAGAACGGCGGTGTTGGCCAGCTCAAGTATCCGCTCCTCTCCGATTTGACCAAGAAGATCTCCGCCGACTACGATGTGCTGCTGGATAAGGAGGGTATCTCGCTGCGTGGCACCTTCATCATCGATCCCAATGGTATCCTGCGCCAGTACTCCATTAACGACCTGCCCGTTGGCCGTTCCGTTGATGAGGTACTGCGTCTCATCAAGGCCTTCCAATTTGTCGAACAGCACGGAGAGGTGTGCCCGGCCAACTGGAACCCCAAGACGAACCCGGCCACCATCAAGCCCGATGTGGAGGAGTCCAAGAAGTACTTCACCAAGCACGGCTAAGAGATCGTTTGATACCTTCTAAACGCGCCTGAAGAAACATTCACCACAAACAAAAGACTCCCAGCTAATAAAGAGGAAAATTATTCTAGTTGCAAGTTTAACAAATTAATCTTAGGAAGGGGTGACTATTAATTCATCGAGACTAAATCGATATTTATTGATTACTAGATAATTTAGAGGGATATTAAACAGGAACCGTAATCATTATTATAAGTTATAGAGATCAAATGGTGATAAATATTATATTTAGACTTTTTCTGTAGGCTCAATCCCTCAACCAGGCTCATTAAAATCCCCATACATTGTGATTTAATTTGATAATGAACTATTTAATTGCGTCCTTTATTTTTAAGCATCATTAAATACAAATTAGTTTTGTAGGTTCGTCTCGATTATGGTGAGTTGTAGGGAAAGCGACTATCTTGTGGTCTTGGATTAGGATTACATAATTAATTGATTGCAGCGACAGTCTCATGCGGTCATCAGCAGCGGCGTCTAGTCCCAAAGCTCAAGCGGAGGGCGGTGGTGGTGGCGGCGGCTGCGACAAGCTCAAGGCTGGTGGCGGCGGGCCACAGGGTGGAGGTGGTGGCGGAGCATAGCCGCTGCCCCAACCACTGTAGCCGCCACCGCCCCACGGCGGCATGGGTGGAGCACTAGTGCCCGGCGGTGGCGGTATGAGCGGTGGCAATGTGCCCGGTATGGGTGGATTCAGCGGCTCCGTTGCCGGTGGCGGCGGCTGCGGTGCACTCATCCATGGCATTAGCGGTGGCGGCATTGGTGGTGGCGCTTGGGTGCCAGGCGCCGGCAAATAGGCCGACATCGCGTGCTCCATGCCCACACTCATGCCGTGATCCATCGCTGCCAAGCCGTGAGCGTGCTGCTCCATCCCCATACCGTGCTCCATGCCCAGGCCGTGCTCGTGCCCCGTCGCACCCCATCCGCCCATGTCGCGCTGGTGATCTCGCGACGAGGAGCTGCTCGGCGGTGACTGGATGGCCTGCAACTGCGAGGGCTTCTTATCAAAGATGCTGTAGCTGGCCCGGTGCAACTGAGGACCACTGTTTGCGGGCGGATCCGGCTTGGTTGCTGGTGCGGCTGATGGCGGCGGTCCCTCTCCGAGCTCTGCCATTAAGCTCATGTACTCCTCGTCGATCTTCGCCTGGGTATCCTCACAGGCCATGCCCGGTGCTCCGGATCCCGGGCGCTTGTTGCGACAATCCTTGGTCAGATGGCCTGTCCCGCCGCATGAGGTGCACACTATGGTGTTTGTGATAATCGGCTTGTCTGGACACTGCCACGACTTGTGGTCCGTGGAGCCGCACGTACACCGTTGGATGTCATTTTCGCGCAACGTTCCATTGAGCTGGGCCAACTCTCGCAACTGCATTCGGCGGAGATCGTTGTGGCCCTCTGGTACCTCGATGCCCTGCCGTATTACGTCCTTGATCTTGTCCACCGCCTTGCGCACCGCCTCCGGATTGGGTGCGGTGATGAACGCATGCAGGGGCTCGTCCTCGCCCGGCAACGGTTGACCATCCTTGCGGCCCACCTTGCCCTCCTTCACCGATCCCTTGCCGCGAATTATGATCTTGGCGCCCGTATCCTTCTCCATAGCTTTGAGCGTATTG
The DNA here is from genome assembly GCF_030179895.1 of Drosophila kikkawai. NCBI lineage: Eukaryota > Metazoa > Arthropoda > Insecta > Diptera > Drosophilidae > Drosophila > Drosophila kikkawai. The sequence continues at coordinate 19,726,628 of NC_091731.1, read as the reverse complement.
CCTCGCGGCCCGATCAGCAGGCCCACAAAGTTGATGTCCGGATGCTGTTCCTGCGGGATCAGCACTTTATCGCTGACACGGGTCACCGGCGGTCTGGAGAAATTGGGAAATCAATTAATAGTTCAATGGATACTAGTAGTCCGCACTCACTTGTAGTCCGCCGGTGGCTTAAACTCCGGATTGACCGTCTGCATTTTGACTATCAACTGATGTCGCTGTTCTTCCAAGCGTTTCCGGTAGCGGAACTCACGGGTGTTCAGCCGCTTGCCATCAGAACTGTAAATGGGCTCCGGCGAGGGTGACCTGCGGACGAGAAGAGCAGAGAGAAGAGGCGACTTTGATGAGAAGGTTCTCGAGCCTGGGGACGTAAGAGGGTGCTGCTCTTGGCGCTAGACTTAGTGGGCTTATCGTAAAGTACTAACTAATAACGATTATCGAGAATATGCTGTAAGTTGCAAATCAAATTCATTAATCAAGTGGTTTATTATTAGCGCTGGCAGAAATATAATTCATTATTCGCTGAGGAATTGAGAAAAGAAGAATTTTGATTAATTCGTTCGATTCGGTAGCTCTTTCTATATCGTTTCTGTGTCTGTGTCTGTCGCACCGGATTGGATTTCTCTGCGAGAGATATCCGAACTACTGGGACGCTTATTGGAAGAAAAGAAGAGTGGACATTAATGGTAAATGTAGGATCTATTCCGGTTATGTTATCTCCAGGCGCTTACTTATTGGTTGCCCTTTTTCGGATGCAAATCAATCAATCATTGTTTCGATCGCTGCCTCTAGAATCCCTTGAAGAGTTGTCATTAGTTTTCATTAAATAGTTTCGTTATCAAATTAGCTACAAGGATCAGCGTTATACACCGTATGTATGGGACTGTTTAGCGTTCAACAAAAAGTTATAGATTAAGTTAAACATATCTTTATGTTTTATATCGGATGTCCTAGACTCATCAGTGTTCTGTTGTGTCATTAGATATCGTGGTTTTAAATTCCATTAAACTATGTGAAAAATTAAGTAATTTAGCTGATTTAAAAATGCGTTATTTTGGCTTAAAAACTGTTGAATTCAATTAGAAAGTAAATAAAGGGGCCACAGAAATCGCTATAGATTATATCGATAATATATATATCTTAGGGTTAAATGCTATAATTTTCAAGGTTAATATATTTTAACTGCATAGTTTTTTCGCTAGATTTAACACTTGCTGGCTTACTTTTGTTATAAATTTCAGAGAATTTAATCCAAACCGTATTCTGAGGCACCCGATTTAAAACCTAAAACCAATCGAATTCTGAGTGACACAACACGTAGTGGATCTTAGTCTACAATAACAAAAAAAATATATATATATATTGTGTGTGGGAACCCCGCAGTTCAATGGCATGCCACAATGAAACCTGTTCGCCTCATGACTCATAATCAGGACCAATCCCGACGACGACGACGACGACATCCTTGGCATCCTTCCCGATCGGACGCCGTCTTTTTGATTCTAGTAGAATATTAAGTGCTGCTTGGTGGCTGGTGTATTCATTTGGGCATTTGCAATAGCTTTGATTCAGAGACTCGACTCGGTCAGTGGGGGGGGGGGAGAGAGAACTGTTTCAAACCTTTCTTCCGGATTCTGCGTGATTCCCAGGTCGCCGGTGCGCAGCTTGCGGCTGATCTCCTCGATTTGGAATTGAACTGCAATTAGAAGGCGTTAGAGAAGAAGGAAGAAAATCGAGCGCAACCTCGACATTAGTAAACGTCTTACATGCTGATTGTCTAGAAAAAGGGGGAGAGGAAATATGCATTAATTATATCTGGGGGGTGGGCAAATGATATTGTGGGTATTTGAGACTTGTATCGCTTTCGTGTGTCCGCTCCTAAACTAACTGAAAATGCTGCGACCGTTACAATCGAGTTAATTAATAATTGAGTGGGGGTTAATTTGATTAGTTCGACTGCGCATTAATCTCTGCAAATATACAACAGCGGAATAGCCACATGTTTTCGTTTCTAGCCGTTTTGGAATGGAACGGAACTCTTGTTGGATCGTATCGTATCGAATGGTATGTGTGCCACGCCGGAATCCCTTCAAAAAGAGAACGAGAGATTATTATAGATTGCTCAGTTGCAGTTTGTTTGTTTGGATGCCTTTGGTTGCTTTACGATCTCTGGGCGTGCGCTGCTCTTCCCTGGCGTCTCTCACTCTCTCATGTGTGGCTCTGTCTGTCTGTGACTCTCTGTTTTCATCCATAATTGTTTCTCATTAAACTTATAAACTACTTTTGCAGTGCTTAAGGGCTAACTTAGTTGCAGGATCGGATGCGATCGGCAGTGGCCGGGGTTGGAATATTACCTAGGTAGGCCTCCTGCTGGGCTGGATCCAGTGTGGACGGCAGGATGGTGGGCATGCCCGGTATGAAGGTCTTGTCGTTTTCATTTCCGCCCCAGCGGGACTTGCGCTTCCTCTTTCGTTCTGCTGCACTGTCCACTGCAAGAGATTCGTTAGCTCATTATTAATCGATTTATTGAATTGATTTACTTGATACTCACTTGAGTTATCGATCGCGCCATTGCTAGTGGAGTCATTGCTGTTCTGGTTGCTAAAGAACGAGGCGAATCCTTTGCTGCCCGCGCTGCCCATTAGCTCCTGAATTGTCTGCGACAGATCAAATCTTGATTCTCGTGGCTCCTCCCGTATGGTATCCAATCCCTGGGGCTGCCTGTCGAAGAGCGAGGGGATTCGGGGATGATCCTGTTCCTGGTTCAAGGAGCTCATCGAACTCCGATTGCCGGAAGTGTCAAAGGGATTGACGTGAGTGCGCTCTCGGCTGCTCCTTTGAGGCGGCTGATCTCTCTGATCCCGCTGTCCACCGCGATCGTTTCGCCGGCGATCATAGCTCCGACTGCGCGAGCGGCGGCGACGATTCCGGTCGCCGTAATCATCTCCACCACGTCCACCCCGCGAACTGCTGCGCCTGGAGCGGGAATCACGGTCCCGATCCCGCTTGCGATCACGATCCCGGCTGCGTGATCGCTTCCTCCGCCTGTCGTGATCGTCGTAGTTCCGTGAACGACTGCGATTCGAGCGGGAGTCCCGATCCCGGTCGCGGTCACGATCACGATCCCGATCACGTTCCCGATCACGATCCTTGTCGCGGTCATCGCGTCGCCGACTGTCTCGGTCTCTGCTGTCCCTGAAATATAAAGAAGAAATATTAAAAAATTAATAATTATAAAATTGAAGACACCAAATAATGGTCCCAATGAGTGTTCTGTACTTTACATTGGTGCATACATAATATATATACATACAAATATATGAATATATATTGTTTCCTTGTAACCAATGCCAACTCACCTCCTCTTCTTGTCCCTATCCTTGTCCTTATCCTTGTCTCTACTGCGATCCTTGGACCGCGAACGCTCCTTATCAGCGCCGCTTCTGCCGCTGCCACCGCCGTTCGCTGCGGCTGAGACTTCTCGGGCCACCGCCACCGCCGCCGCCGAGGAAAGTAAGTCCGGCGGCGTTGCACTCATTGTTTCTCTACAACTTTGACGCCACTCTTCAGGTCAACACAACCACGCACAGTATACAGTTTTCCGACCACGTTTAAAGCACTTTTAAACAATATAAAATATTTTTTTCAGTATGCGGCGTTGCGTGTGAAAATTTTCAATGGCGGAGTGCAAAAACATCGACACTATCGATACTATCGACGTAGTGTGTTTTCTAACGTGTTTTCACTTCCTTGCGGGGACTTAAAACCCTATTCACACTAGCCCAAAAAAGGAAAATCCGCCGGATTTATTAGACAGTTAATCAAGTTAAGTTTTTTTGTAAGCCTCTTATTAATTTTCGAGAGACCAAATATAAAAAGAAATATTTTAAAATGTTTTTAAAATGCTATATAATATATATATAAATGCAATTATAAAGTTCTTATATCTGGCATTACCATTGCTCTATATTGCTCTATTATGATTTTTAAAGAATTTTACATTTATACATATTTTATATATTATTAATTTTGGGCTAAAATTTCATCGGCTTCAAGAAAAATTCAAAAGTTGCGGTCTAGTGGAAACGCCACGATTTTATGATTTTCGTGCGATAGTTGAAAACACATCGATATATCGATAGTATGTATCGTTTTCTGTTGCACGTGTGCGGCGTACTTTTGTTTTGCTTTTGCTCAATGAGTTTAATAAACTGAATTTGAAAGAAAACATGGGGGCGAAGAATAAAAAGGCCAGCGCGGATGCTGTTTACGCCAAGAAGACGGTAAAGTCCGCCAATCCCTTCGACAACACCGCGGCTCAGTCCAGCAAGCGCGGCCAGAATCCCTTCGATGTGCACGTGAACAAGGAGAAGTTCAAGATTCTGGGAAGGATCTGCAAGCATGACAGGGGAATGCCGGGCGTGTCCAGGGCGAAGGCTCTGCAGAAGAGAGCCCAGACCTTGGGCCAGCAGTTCGCGGTGAAGAACAAGACAAACAGGTTCAAGGATAACCGTATCGGTAAGCACCTGAGCGGTGACCAGCTGACCGAATCTGTGATGAACGCCCGTTACCTGGCCGAGAAGATGTCGCAGGTGAGACAGTCCCAGAAGGCGGAGACGTTCAATCTGAACGACGATGAGCTGCTGACGCACAGGGGCCAAACACTGGAGGAGATTGAGCAGTACAGAGACGAAAGATCCGACGACGAGGAGCTGGATGACGAGGGTCTGGATGGTGAGTATACGAAGTACATTTCTGCTGGACATTTATTTACCAGGATTTCCTTTTAGCTGATTTCACGTCTGCTGCCCACTTCGGAGGGGATGGAGACACTGTCCAGGACCGGCAGACTGCCATCGAGGAAATGATCGCCGAGCAAAAGCGTCGTAAAAACGAAATAGTCAAGGAAAAAGACGAGGTGTACGAGCTCACCGAAAAACTGGATGCCAATTATAAGCTATTACTGCCGCTGGTGGCCAAGGCCACCAAGGATGAGCAGGACGCCAAGCCGCCACCAGATGCCTACGACAGGTTGTTGAAGGAAATGATCTTCGAGCCTCGTGGCAGTGTTACGGACAAGCTGATCAATCCCGACGAGCTGGCCAAACAGGAGGCGGCCCGTTTGGAGAAGCTAGAAGCGGAGAGATTGCGGAGAATGCGCGCGGATGGCGAAGAGGAGGAGGAGGCTTCCATTAACCAGCCCAAGCATCGGTCAGCAGACGACCTGGATGACGGTTATGGCTACCTTGCCGGCGGGGATGATGAGGGCGATGATACCCTGGCGTATGATTTGGATGGAAATCTGGGCACCCACCTTAATGGCAAAAAGAATATTGCGGCAGAGCAGGAAAATGATGAGGAAAATGGCGAGGAAGAGAGCGATGGGGAGGAGGAAGAAGACTCCGATGATGGAAGCGATTCCGATGTGGATAATCTGAGCGATTTAAAGGAATCGGATAGTGAAAGTGAAGCTGAAGTTGAAAGCACCTTACAGTCGAGTAAAAAGAAACCTCAGAGGGAAAAACCGTCTGTCTCCATGGACACCAGCATACCCTTTACCATAAAGATGCCCAAAACCTACGAGGACTTCACGGCACTTCTCTCCAAACACGCTGTTCCCCAGCAGGCGACAATTGTGGAAAGGATTATCAAGTGCAATCATCCCAAGCTGGAAGGTGTGAACCGCGAGAATGTGGTCAAGTTGTACTCTTTCCTGCTGCAGTACCTCAAGGATTTGTTTGAAGATGCCAGTGATCAGGACATCCGCGGGCATTTCCAGCTGCTCTCCCAGCTTATGCCGCACTTGTATGACTTGACTCAATTGAATCCGGAACGGATGTCCAATACCTTGCTAGAGGTTATCAAGGAAAAGTACGGGGAGTTCAGAAAGAACCACAAGACATATCCGTCACTGGACACTCTAGTTTACTTTAAGCTCGTGGCCAATCTGTACTCCACCTCGGACTTCCGCCACCCGGTGGTCACACCCTGCTTTATTTTCATGCAACACATCCTCTCAAGGGCGCGCGTTCGCACGCGCCAGGAGATATCCATGGGGCTGTTCCTGGTCTCCGTGGTCTTGGAGTTCGTTTCCCAATCCAAGAGACTGCTCCCAGCCGTGTTTAACTTCCTGCAAGGTATTCTGCACATGTCCATACCAAAACGGGACGTTCAGCAGCTGGAGATCACAGCGCCGTTCGAGCGGGATGGCCCTTTGAGCAAACTTCTAACCCTTCCAGCCAACAGCAAGGAATGTAAGGATTTGGAAAGCCAACCGCTGCAGTCTGTGGATCTGGTGACCCAAACAATCACTCCGGATTTCAAGGTGCGAGCTTTGGATGCAACACTCCTGCTGATCAAGGAAGCCCTCCAGTTGGTCGAGGAACATGTAGGTGCCTGTTATCTGGCCAAACCCTTCCTTAGATTGCTCGTCCGCCTGCCACTCGATTCCTATCCCGAGCATGTCCAGCTCCACCACAAGGAAGCCACTCAACTGGCCGAAAAGCTGGCTAAGCAGAAAATGAAGCGTTTGGCTCCAGCGGAAAGGAAGCCGAAGGCTTTGCGGCTGCTAGAACCTCGTTTCGAGGCGGTGTACGATGATAAGCGACGGCCCAAGATGTCCAAGGCCAAGGAGGAGCGGGCCAAGTTGCTGCACAAGATCAAGCGCGAGAAGAAGGGCGCCATTCGAGAGATCCGGAGGGACACGGCCTTTGTCCAGGAGCTCAAACTCAAGCAGACACTGCAAAGGTAGGTTTTGTCATAAGAAAACTATACATTTTGTGTATTCCAATTAAAAATAATTCTATATTTCTCAATTTACAGCGACAAGGAGCGCCACGAGAAGGTCAAACGCATCTACCAGGAGGCCTCTGTGCAGCAGGGCGAGCTCAACGAGCTGGCTCGCTCCAAGAAGAAAAAGAAGTTCTAGTTGTTCTCTCGTTCCAGTTAGGCTGATTTCGATGTAGTTATTAGCTAGGCTAGTCACTAAGCTTCTGAAAGTAAAGAGCAGCGCTGTGCTGCCTTGTTTTTAATATCGCAACATCGACCTTCATATTACTGCGAATCATAATAACCCAGATTATGGCATCAACAACGGGGTTAATCTCAGATGAACGATTGAAAACCATATATACAAACCGGTGATTTGAAGATTGTTTATAATTAGAAATTAAGGAAAACAAACTGTGCAGTTCTGCCTTTAATTTTTCTTTCTAATATTAATTTATTATAAAAATCGGCCCACCCTAGTGTACATAAAGTCTACGCCGTCTTGCCCGAGATCTGCCGGCATCGTAGCGTCGCCTGCTCCACCGCACCAGCCACCGCAGCTCGAAAACCTACAATCAAAATCAAAGGTTGAATTTGAGGCGATAAGAGTGCGTCATCCGCGTCATTAATCCAATTTACCTGACAGTTCCAGTTGTCTGAGAGCTGCTGCCGTCGAACCCGCGGGACTTGTGACGCCGTCTTTGAGTTGTCCGGGATGCATTCCGCTATCTCGCACCATATGACCTGCGCCGAGGACCGTTTGGGAGGCTAGCCGGTAAGCCAGATCCCTGGGCATCCCCATATGGACGGCTCCATCTGCTAACGCCTCAATCATCACGAAAACATAGGCCGGTCCACTGCCACTGAGAGCGGTAACCACATCCAGTTGGGACTCATCGACCATCTCACAGGTTCCCACGGATTGCAGGAGTCTCTGAGTGACCTCTGCATCTGCATCGGTTGCTTTGGATCCCCGAACATAAACCGAACAGCCTGAACAGACCACGGCTGGAAGATTGGGCATCACGCGGATGACTCGAGCTTGGTGAGACAGACTGGCTTCGATGGTGGGCAGGGTAATGCCCATGGCGATGGACAGGAAGAGTTTGTTGGAGCTGATGGGCTGAATCTCGGCCAAAACCGTGGGCACCACTTGTGGCTTCACGGACACAAAGACTACTTCGGACCGTTCCACAACTGGGTCGTTTTGAGTCACTGTCTCAACTCCCAGCGACTGGAAAGACTGCAGGGAGAGCTTATCCGCCGGATGAACACTGGCAATCAGTGTGCTGGGCTTGGCCAAACCTAAAAAGAATCAAGAAAATGTAAAAAATCTATGCTATGGTGAAATTTTAAGAACAGGAGAGAGGGTTTATGGGGTTAATGGACTGGACTCACCTGCTGCCAGGAAACCCTTGGCCAAAGCCTTGGCCATATTGCCACCACCCAGGAAACCGATCTTTCCTATCGCTGTCATTTTGGCTTTCTAGGAGTAGTAGAGCGAACTGAGGACTGCACTTTGTGCTGGCGGAACGGCAACTGTTTGCCGAGTGCTGTTGGCGTTGACCAAAAACAACCCGAGTGGGCTGATAAGAAATCTGGCTGGGTCCGCTCCCCCACCCACCCCCTGCGATGTGCGAACAACATGCCCAGTGATCGCCCCTTATCAGGGGGAGTTCCTGTGTGTTGGTTTAAGGCACAGTCGCGGTCAATGTATCTATTTAATTGTTTAAACATGTTATTTATAAATTTATAAACATGTAGAATATAAATTGCTAGAACAAGCTTATACTTAACAGCACATTTTCATTGTTAATTTACTAATAGATGTGAAAAAGTTCACAGTTGGTTAAAGCAAGCGCTAATTTTATGACTACAGTTGTAAACCCTTTTTATCAGCAAAAACAGCCTATGTATAGTTCTATGAACTGGAATTCATTCACCCATTAGAAGGCATGACAAAGGCCTAATTTATTCCAGATGCCCTGTAATCCCTGTAATCGTCCATTGGCTTCATTCTGACGTTTAATCGAGTTCCATTAGGGTATAAACAAAGAGCAAGTCCCTCCAGCGCAATAATGTTTACCAAGATCCGAAAACATTCCCCACCTTGAAAGATAACGTTGGGTATCAGCTCAATGTGATAACAGAAACGAGTGTTTGAAAAGTGTGAAAATACTCTATATAAAAACACAAATTATGTACTTGAATGTTTCTCAACTTTTGTGTGTTGTTTAGATACCTATTATTATATAAGGGGGACCCATAAATATTTATAATACAACTAAGAATATAAGAACATTTTTGAATTCTTTAAATTTGGTTAAATTTACCATAAATTATATATCTATATAAATACCATACGATCATAAAATATATTTTAAATTTAAATAGGAAGCCTTTCTTAATTTCAGAAATAGCTACCCCGCAAGGACAATCTATTAAAATCTCCAAAGCATATTAAAGTTGGAAACGGGTTGATTCAAAGACCGATAATGGAATGGAACCATATTATAATATTTGATTTTTTTGTTTTATCCAAAATTTCCCTCTTTTATCTCAGTTCAAAATTTAAATAAATTTTAAACTCTAACGGTGATTGACCGGAAACTAAGGAATCGATTTTGAAATCGATTTGTCTAACAGCTTTATCGTAGCAGTGTGGCCGTAGCATAATTGTAGAAACGCCGAATTCTTTACTGTCTGCCTACGGTCACACTGCTGCTCTAGAACGAAATCGGGAGAAATTTTTATCAAATTGCAATTTTACGCCCCACACCGCCTGAAACCCGCCCACGTCGTGTTCTTATACAATTAAAGACAGCCGCCAGCAGAGGATTACTCCCGTAGTTGTACCAGATTCCAGCCCTAATTAGCTGTCTCAACGAAAGTTGTGCGTGTGTGCTGGCTTGTCAGGGTGTGCAAGTGTGCGTGCGTTGTTTTCACACACAAAATTCGCTGCAATTTACAAAATTAACAACAAAAGCGCAGTAACAGCGACGAGAACAGCAACAACAACAACGCCAACAATAGGAAACGAAACGCATTTGCGAGGCTGATTGTTTAAACAAGGTATAAACAAAAGTATTAGTATTAGAGGGGAAATCGCATGCCAGGCATACGGACAACTGGTAAACAAACCGAAAGGCCATCGGCAGTCCCGAAATTCTAAAAGCGGAGGAGGGTAAGTGTTGCCCGATGGAATAATAGATAGCGACTGTCATTTAATTGATTTGCAAATTACTTTCAGGGCCACGTCGCTATCCCTTATCAACGGCGGCAGTGCACTGCGAGAAACACGTCAGTTGTGCTTCATACATTTCTCAAAATTTTCACCGTGTCGTTGTTTTTACTTATTGTGTCTAAAGAAATATAGACAGAATAATGTCCTCCTCGTCGGCTTCCGGCGGTCGCAAGCAGCCCACGGCCGTCTCGCGCATGAAGCAGGACTACATGCGTCTTAAGAGGGACCCGCTACCTTATATCACAGCGGAGCCGCTGCCCAACAATATCCTCGAGTGGCACTACTGCGTCAAGGGGCCGGAGGATTCGCCCTACTACGGCGGCTACTATCACGGCACTCTGCTCTTCCCGCGTGAGTTCCCCTTCAAGCCGCCATCCATCTACATGCTGACGCCGAACGGACGCTTCAAGACCAACACGAGGCTTTGTCTGAGCATATCAGGTAAGATAGAAGCGTCTGTTAGGAAAAGCTTTTACATTTTTAGAAATCGTGTCAGAGGCATTTGGAAGTATGCAGACTGAATACAATATAATTCAATTAGGCTTGTGAGATATTAAGGTTAGGGTATTCCAAGACTTCATAGTAAGCTACATGCCGTGTCTGAGCATATCAAAGAATCGCCTCCTCTTCAATTTTCATGCCACAAATTCAACAAATAACTCAAAAATTAAGTTTTAGATTTAAAAAAACTAACAATAATCGAACATTTTTATCCTATCCCTGTCATATAACAATTTTACTAATGTAAACCACTATCTTTAGGTTGCTCTTTCATCCTTATCAGATTTTATTATTTTGCTTGAAATTATAATACCTATACTGTATCGATATTTGCTGCGAAAGTCGATATATATCAATAATTTAATGTTATGTGAAAGCGATAAATCGATAAATCTTTTTGAGCAATATAATTGGAATGGAAATAGGAAATAAATTAAATAACATGCCTCGCATTAATTTCTTAATAATATCAATATTTAAAAGCTCTTCCGGTTACAAAAGTTTTTGAGATATGAAAGTTTAAGAGATATTTCTTGTCTTATCTTTTATATTCAAGAAAAGGCGTTTAAAAATTGTATTATCACTTTGTTCTGTGATTATATATCGCTATCTGGCTTGTAATCTTATTGAAGAATGTTGCAATCTTAGTTTTTGCCTATTTCATGTTAAAAATCTGAAGTAAAAATGATTTAAAATATTTGTATTTAAATGTTTTGTGTTTTATCTTTTCAGACTTTCATCCAGACACTTGGAACCCGACTTGGTGTGTGGGGACCATACTCACAGGCCTGCTAAGCTTCATGGTAAGAATATATCAAGTGCCCTGAAATATAAATAACTAATAAAAACTATTTTCTAGCTGGAAAGTACACCCACGCTGGGATCCATCGAGTCGTCGAACTATGATAAGCAAATGTTTGCTCAAAAATCCTTAGCATTTAACCTGCGCAACACAAATTTCTGTGAGCTGTTTCCCGAAATGGTCAATGAGATCAAGCTGCGACTGCAGGGCACTCAGGCGGCGGCAGCTGCAGTGGCGGGGGCCACTGCGTCCACTTCCAGTGGTGCGAAACGTGCCAATGGCCTGGCCAATGGCGATGCCCTGGGAGCTGCCGATGCTAATCTGGCGGCGGGTGGTGCTGGTGTTGGTGGCGGTCATCCTCAAAATGGCGCGGACGGCATCGATGGTGGGGGAGCGGGGCAGATGGATCTGGCCAACGGCGGTGGAGCGGCGGCGCTACAGAACAGTGCTCGCAATTCGTATATGAATTGGCAGTCCGTGTATTCCAACCTGGTGATCATCATCTGCTTTGCGATATTTGCCCTCATTGTTAATTACGTGATCAAAAACCTGAATCAGGAATAGAACTAACTTTACGACACAGCCTCTATATTTATATATGAATGTACACATCTGTGTGCGTGTGCATATTTAATCTAGTTTACTCTAAAGTAGCCTTCGTGGATTCAGTACCGCTTGAGAAGTATTTACAGACCCGCTTGGCCCCAGCCTCCGCAGCCGCCACCCGTCATCCCGCCATCCATTCCCCGACCTAAGTTCCCACGATCGCTAATTAGTTGGAAAATATTGGCAATCACAAAAACTAGAAACACAAATACACACAACCGCACACCCACACACAAACATACACTCAATTATAAACACAATTTGTGAAACCTATAAATTGTTTTGTTATGTATTCATTACTATAAAAGTCTAGTTTAATGCAGCGTGAATGAAGCCAGGAATATGTTTGTAAATGAATAAAAAAGAAAATACGGCAACAGTAAGCTCGTGTACAAATTAGCCAACTCATTTATGTCAGATTCCTGCTTATAAAATGGATCTTCACTTTCAGCGACGTTAAAATGCCTGATGTTGATTCAACTTATATAGTAAGTTGTAATTTGTAGTTGGCTTTGCGCTGGCTAAGCGGCTTAAGTGTGAAGCAAAGTCCACTGGCAGTCGACTATAATTTTCCCCTCATGTCTGGCAGTGTGGGTAAATCCAATAAACTGGAGCCGGTCCGACAATGTTTCACATTTAAACCGCTTAACACGGCCAGAAGTCTCTTTTGCGGCTACTTTGTTGGTCATCTTAAGGGGGTCTTCTCATTGGGCAACTTTTTTTTTTCGATTTTTTTTTTTTGCATTTATTTATAGCTTGGGATGGTGTGTATATGTCCCCAAAAGGATTTTTGGAAATTCGAAATACTTTAGAAGATATAGCCTTTTTTGTGAAGCAAGATCTATGCAAAATGAGCTTTTTTCAAACTTCAAACGCGTTTATCTCGAAACCACGTTTTTCGAACTGGCGGCCATGATATCTCCAGTTCAACTGAACCGATTTTCATGAAACAAAGTGGAATCGACGCAGAATTGTCACCATTTTCGGCTGACGGAACAGATTTTTTTTAAAATTTTTTTTTCTATTTTTTTTTTACACTAAACTACAAAAAAAACGCCCGAAATCGAATTTTTTTTTTTTTAATGGCCGCCATTTTGTTTTAAAAATTTTTAAAAAAAATCTGTTCCGTCAGCCGAAAATGACATCTATTCTGATTATAACCCCGTTTTTATTTTTCATTTCGGACGCTCTGGAGACACTGAATCGTGGCCGCCAGGACGACACGTTTTTTTTTCGACCACCAAGTTTGAAGTCTCATTACTCTTTGAACAACCCTCGTATCGAGGCAAGAACAACTTTTTTAGGTACTTTGAACATTTTTGAATACAATAAATAAAAAAAGTTTTCAATTATTCTTTGCGTTTTCAAATAAGAATTTTTTTAAAAAGGGTCCAAAAAACGGCTTTTGAATGAGAAGACCCCCTTAAGCCAAAATTACACACATGACGCTTATTACTGGTGGGTACTGGGCTGGGGGTGGCGCGAACTTTGTGAGTTTAAGCGATTTATGGCGCCCATAATAACAGGAAGATATATGTGCTTGCACTGCAGGCTGAATACAAGATACTTCTAAAAGGATTTTTCTCATTTTAGTATTACAAAATGAAGTCTTGAAATTTTGAAAAAATTACTCTGCAGACTAAAGCATATTAGACATAATTTTCTATATTCTTTGGGTATTAAAGAAGCTAATATAATTATTTACATTTAAGGAAGAGATAGTGTTTGCAAATCTTCTTAAATACAGAAAATCAAGTACCAAAAATCTTCAATTAAAAAGATTCACGCCTGAATTTCCTTCTGAATATAAAAATCTAAATTGTATTTCAATTATTAACGTATACATAAAGTGCATTGGCTTAGACTGGTTGAAAAGACTTCCTGCTTACTCAGCAGACGCTAAAACTTCTTGAAATAAACGCATAAAGGATAGACTTCATTTTGTGATGAAAGTTTTTTTTTTGCCAGACGCCGAAGTTGATAATTTAACTAACGTAAATTTCAAGTTCAGGCAGCATGGCAAAGTTTCCCGAGTGCGGCTGGCACTTGCAACTTTTCAAATTTCGTTGTTTGTTTTATGAACTTGCAACAGTTTAAGCCAATTTCGGTTGCACAGAAGAACAAAAAGGAAATACTAAAAAAACACCAGCAGACACAACACTAAATGATATCCCGGATGCCGGGGAGAAGAGCACACAGACCCCGTAACCGAGACTTTTCTGGCCCTGTCATCAAGTATTTTTATGGGGAGTGACGATGGGCGGGGATTTCGAAATATGATTCCAGTAGTTGGGGTACTCTCCTCTGAGCTTTTTGCCCAAAATGTATTTTGAGTGCCCCCCAAGATGGCGGCGACTAGCACTGGACTCCAAGTCCATCCAAGTTGTCTCCAGCATTTCCGCTTTATCCTCTTCAATTCTCGGTCGGATGTGCAATTTTTGCTCATTTGTTCTTGGCATTTATAAGCTGCTGCTGCCCCGAAAAAGAGGTCAGTGGCGTTGAAATCCGTTGAGTTCATTGTTCGACCGGCCACAGGATAGAATACGAGTCCCCGAATGTGGTCAGTAGTGGCGGGACCAGGCTTAAATGCCCAACAAATGGGCACAAGACATTAGTTGGCGGCAATAAATGTCGATGCTCCCGGGCTAAGCCGCTTAGCCAGGGAAATATGCGCGACTAAACCCACCGAAACAAAATACAAATGGAGTGGTCAGTGTCTCTTGGATGGGCTACGAAGTCCAAGGAAGTCCGCCAGAGGCGGTCTGAGCCATAAAAATAATGGCAAAAACAAAGGCGAGTGCCCACGGCCAAGGCGGTCGGGCAGATAAATAAATATAAATAAATAAAAATAACAAATGCAATAATCATTAAGTTCGCCTCATTGGTGGGCATGTGCGCCCCAAGTCCGATGGCCATCTGGAGCTGGCTTCATGTCCTGGATCCTGCACAGCAAGAAAAAGTGGGAAAATTTGTAATTTAATATTTATATTTGGCTTTTAAGGAAAGTTTAATAGATTTTATACAAGATAATTTAATTTTATATATTATTACCTTTTCATAATGATATTTTTTCATCATAAAATCATTGAGGGTGCTAAGTTATTTGTTTATATTTTTCTCTGTGTGGATTTCTTTGACCAGTCCTCAGGTCATAAATGTTACACACACAGCCAGATGCGCATATAAATGAAAATGTTTGTTAAATTATGTGGGCAATATACGTTTATGCCTGTGTCAGTGTGCGCAATAAACGATAAAACATAAACTTAATATGCAAAGGCCACGCGAAAATAGCAACAGACGAAAAGTATGCTACATATTCGCCGAGCTTCAGAGTGTTTGCTTGGCGTGAATGCTTGAGTGTGTTTGTGTTTGTATGAATATATGAGTGTGTGCGGTGCCAAGTGAGCATTCTCTTTATCAATGCATAAACAAATGGTCATCAGCTGTGGACAAAGGATTATGGCAGGAAGGAAGATGGAAAAGGGATGATGGTGCCGAAAAAATAGGTTTCCCAAGTTGGTGGAATTCCCTGGCAGAGCCAAATTTTTCTGACTTGTTGAAATATTTTAAGGCTTTATTGTAGCTAAATTTAAGTACCTATATAATAATGAAATTTTATATTAAAATTATTATGGATCCTCATTTTGCTTTCCATAATATAAAAGCCTTGAAAACGAGTACTCTTTTTCTGTGAGTGTTCAGGAAAAAAAGCTAAACCTCACCAACATTGATAAGAAAGCTCAACAATAATATCCTGAAATTCTATTTTGTTTTACCGTTCAATCAACGCTGCAATAATGCCCCCTTTCGTCAATTTAACCCAATGCAAAGATATTTATTATTGGCAAGAAATTTGCATAAATCAATACATTATAATGGAATATAAGCGAGGCCATTCGCTTCACATGCGAACCTATGTACATACAAGGATGTGGGCTAAAAGGACGAGTGGTCGGTTGGTCGGGCAGTGGACAGTGACTGGGGAAATGGGATGGTCAATTGGAGAGCTGGACAATCGTTAATTCAGCCCTGTCAACGGTCTCGAGCTCGTTTACTCCCGGAAACCGTGCACTTGGACGCTAATGTATTGTCCTTTATGTGCTTTATCTGCTGCACTGCCCCACTTCATCATCATCATCATCACAGTGATCGTCGCTGTAGTAGTCGTTGTCGACATGGCCGGTTTCATTGTTGTCCCTCTGTGTCCCTCTGCAATTGCATTATGCGATATTTTCTGGTCGCTACTAATGCGACCTGATGTGAGTGGAAAAAGTTAGCACCGCACCACTCAACCGCATCGCCATAAATTTCAATTAGTGCGGATGCATTTGTGTATTTGCGTGCGCAAAATTTTGAATTATGAACTCTGGATTTGGCGAAACGGCTAATTGCTGATTGAGTTCTGGGTTTTGGCTGGATCTAGTTTGTTGGATCAACCAATCAATGTCTGATTGCTCTGTAGCCCAGCACAGACGAGAGGCAATTGGGTCACAATGTTGGTGGAAAATTGTGCGAACACTAAAATTACAGAGAGTAGAGGGGACTCAGGGGTATAGTACACGGAAAAAACTACACAGTTTTATTTTGTCATGTCAGGAAAATTATAGCAGAATTCCTTACATTCGTCTTTTTGTTCAAAATATGACACTTCTTTCATTAAATTTCAAATATTTATATTTAATATTTAAACCTGTTTAAAGAGTCCTAACAGACTCCCTGTTTTTCGTGTGAGGACTACTCCCTCACTCGCAGGCTGTCAGTGCCAAGTGGTTGCTGTCCTAACTCCAACAAATTATGAGCACAATAAAAAGTGGCAAGGGGCGACACAAACGAGTGCCACTACATGAGCGGGACAGCAACAAATGCAACACGCGACACTACACAAGTGGCAGGCACTTCCGGCCAGCAGATGCTTCACATCCACTTCCACTGCCAATGCCCTTGGTCCAGTTGTTACTGTTCCTGCTTTTGCTCCTTTCACTGCTCCTGTTCCTGTTCCTACTCCAGCTCCCCCTCCTGTTACTATTCCCCCTCTTTAAGCCTCAAGTGCTTGCTTGTTGGTTTTATGGGAATGTGTGAGACTTTCGCATTGAATTAACTTGAGTGGCCGGCGAACGAGGGCGTTCGTGTGGTCAGTGGCTGGCATTTATGGATCAGCCTGTCAGAGCTAGCACATTTGTCAAGTGTTTTCATTTACTGATGGATCAAGCTGGATAAGCAACTGCCATGCAAACAGCAAGGGGGAGTCTTTAAAGGACTCGTTCTAGAGGAAAATAGATAATCCACAGACGGATATAAATGTTTGTGTTTATGGTAATTCAGAGATCTAAATGCTAGTATTTATAAATGAAACCTTCATATATTCGTTTTTAAAGTTATGTATATATATATTTTTTTTTTAATATTTTGCAGTGCACAGCTTAAATTGTATTATAAGTGTTTGTGTCTTATCATTTTCCTTGGCAGGCTGCCAGACGCTAAAGTCAAGTTTCGCGATGCGTCGACTTTAAGGGCCCCGACCCCAGGAGTCATCAAAGAGAGATACGCCACTTGAATATGCAAAGCAGCCCGGGGAGAAGGGTTCGGCTAAGGGCAGGATATCTTTATGCCGGCTGGAGCACTTGTTGCTCCGTTTTTGCAGTGCGAGCACGAGTTGTTGGAAAGTAAAATTATTAAAACTTTTTGAATTAACAAAGCGCCAACAACGAGCTAAATGACGTCGACGATGTCCGCGCAAAAAGTGAATTAAAAGCGAATAAAAAGCGACAAAGTTAATTTATGCACAACTAGATACAAGCAAGGAAGTAGAGCGACAGAGTGGGATAGAAAGAGAGAATGAGAGGGAGCGAATAGTTGAAAATGTCGCTTGAACTGTGGAAACGGAAAACTGAACGCCATATTAGATTCAAATGCATTTCCCTGTCGGCCGACACCTCCCGTTTCCGGTGGTGCTGCGCGGTCCATCCCTTTTCCCAGGCCCGGCTTCCGCTTTCGCAGCCGGAAATGAACAGCAAACTTTTCAATTGAGTTTTCCGCCCCTGCAGTCGGCACAGGGCCACGATAAAGTTTTGGCATTATTTTTTGTTTATTTTCTTGTTGATCCATAAAACACAGTCGCAAAAGCAGCAGCAGCAGCACTACCAGTTGTGGGCGTGGACTTTTTGGCGGCGGATAAACTCCCTAATGGAGCCTAACATTCGGCGGGGGCAGTTAACATAAATTGACAACGGAGAACAAGGGCAGCGAAACGTTAATTAATTTGCGGACAAATCTTTTCTAGGACAACTACAAGGCCCTGTTAGCTCGCTAGCAATCAAAGCTCATAAATTCCAAACAAATTAAGCAGTCGAAACTTGGTCCCTAATCCAAGTCTCAGCTGGTGTCCAGCGGATGGTAATGATGGGTATTTACCAGGCAACCGGAAACAGGAAAACAACAGCAACAGCATCGACCGAAGACCCCCACACACATCAATGGCAATCATGAAAATTGGACAGCTAAGTTTGGGCCCAGAACAAAGGAGAAATAGGAAAAGGCCGGTGGGGGAAACGGAAAAAGGAAAAACAAAATAAAAGCAAGAGAAAATATATATGGTGTTTTCGGGGCCTACGGAAAGTGCCGACAAAGCGAACAGAAAATCAACAGAGTCGAGCAGGCAATAAACTGCCTGACAAATGAAAATAAAAGCCGGGCAGCAGGCGCTCGCAATGAGGAGCCAAAGAGCTACAAGATACAAAATACAACCTCCGACCTACAAGATACATTCTCTGCCAAAAGGCAGAGGCGAAATGAACAAGCAGCAGTTGATGTCCTTCCGTTGGGGCGCCAGATCTCCGAGCTTCGAGCTCGGCGCACATCCGCCGCTGGTCATTTCAATCAATTTACCCGTACACACTCATACACACACAGCAGCCAACACTCTCTATGGCCAGCTCCAGACGGATGAGCCCATACATGCTTGGCGTCTCATTTGCACCGAGGAAAAATGTCAAGTAGAGGTTGATTCACACCAAAATATATTCCAACTATACGGAAGATATTTCATAAAATAATAAAAATTCTTCACTTAAAGTCCACCAAATGTAAATTTATTCGTAAAGATTGAGGCAATAGCTTTCATATCGTTCTTCAGAGTTTTTCTTCTAAAGTGCAGAAGGGGTTTTTCCCTTAGAAAATTTTTAGGTTTTAGTTTCTACTAAAGATATTTTTGTACTAAAGATATTTACTAATATTTTCATTGACGAAATTACACTGATTTTTTCGTTGTGCAGGCTATATTTGACTTTTTTTTTTTTTAATAAATGTTCGGTGGGGAAACTGTGCTGAAATTCGCTAGCCGGAAATGGCAGCCATGACGGAAACGAAGACACATTGTTGTTGCGGCCCCGAGCGGCGAAAGCGTGTGTGTGTGTGTGTGTAAATGGTTAGACGCATGTATGTGGAAGAAGAAGAGGAAGAGGCGGAGAAAAGCTACATACATAAGCAGTTATTTGTCATGTAGCAAACTCTCAAAATACTTTATTCACACACACATACACTCGGGTACACTGTGCCGTGCAATACAAAGCAATGTTGGCAGCTCAGCAAAACACCGGAAGTCGTAAAAAGTATTTCAATTTAGTGCAAAACGTCCTTGCCACCTCCTCCATCACCTTCTCCGGCCGCCTCACATCTCCGGCTCTGCGCCGCTGATTGAAGACATGGCCAGTACACTTTTCCCCCTGGTTTTTCTTTTCTTTTTTTTCTTTGGTTGGTTCGCCTTTTCCTGTGATGTTTTTATGTGTGCCAGGTTTTTCCGACATAACCCGAAAACTGTGAGGCGGTGGCAACTATGTGGCGGTAGCACAGCATTATTGCATTAAAGCCATACGAAGGCATCGCAAGCTAAAGCTCAGGATGTCCAAGAATCCTGGCTTATTGAGAAAAAGTCGGGTAGTTTTTGTGGGGTTAAGTCTAGTGGGATTTTTTTATATACTTAATATTGGATACCACCTTAAATTAATATTAAACAAATGAAAATATTAATTACTTCAACAAAAATGTATCCTCTGCCAACATATATCATCATGTTAAATCCTTAACCAAACGAGTATCAGGATAGCCAGTGAAATTGCTTGAAATCCTCCAAGAGTCTCTATACGACTTGAGCTACTCCTGTAACCGCAGGCCTGTTGTTCCTCCTCACTGCCCACCCCAAAGGTGCACTCGTTGTCGTAGTAGTTCCCGTAAACAGCAAAGGTCAGCAGATTACTCAACTCCAGTGGTTCTCGCATGATAAAGCGTACCTCGTGCTGATAACTGTGCCGGGGAAGATTGCAAATGAGCAGAGATTTCAGTCTTAGGACAACTCACCTATTCTCAGAGGGCTTCTGCTGCGACCACTCGAACTGGCTGGGCTCCAGAGGGAGCAGATTGCTGAGCAGGGAGTTGGGACTAAGCAAAAACTCCAGCGATTCCGGGTAGATAACACCGATCGCCAGCCGTGTAAAGGTCACGCTAGTCTGCTGCTCCGCTCCCTCTGAACCCAGCAACTGTCCACAGTCCCCGATGGTGGGTCCAGAGCAGGCAAACAGCCCACAGTTGCGGATGTAGTTGGCGTCCATAGTGTCGTTGGTGCGCCAGCCGTCGTAGGTGCCCAGTCGGTAGCTGTAGTAGCTGCCGTTCTCTGCCACCAAGGATGATCTCCAGGCGATGTCGAAATGACAGCAGAAACTGCCCTGGCACAGAGTCCTGCTAACATTGCCGCTGGCTCTCTCGTCAAATTGCAGCAGCTCAGTCTCATAGTTTTCCACGTCGTCGCGTTTCATCAAGTAACTTGAGCTGTTGGCAACCTGACGAGGCGTCCTCGCTTGCAGTGCAGTCTCCCTTTTCGCTCGCTTTTGAACGGACCTGCTTCGTGGGTACTTTGGCACCTGCGCCACATAGATGGTTCGTTCTCCCAAGTCCTGCCTCATCACTCTGGTCAGGGCACCGCTGCGTCCATGGTAGATGCCGGATCCACTGTTGCCAATCAAAGGATTGCTGGCTCCAGCTGCCAGTAGGTTTACATCGTTGGAGTAGGCCCAACCTTCTTGGACTTGTACAGCTGGTGTCAAGAAATGGGAGACGGTTAGTTCCATTTAAATGCTATGATCAGGTGCCCCTCTGTCTCACCTGTGAGAAAAGGCAGCTGTGAGTACCACATGGCCGGGAGAACAAAGTCCGTGACACCCTGCTCTACGACAAGCTGGCGGGCTGGCGTGTAGAAAAGGATATCAAAGCAGATAAACTGGCCAAAGGTGACCCCAAAGTCCGTCTCAAAGGTGATCAATTCCGGAAGGTAGGTGCTGTTTTTGTTTTCACCTAAAACGTGCACCTTCCGGTAGCGGGACACTACGACACCTTGACGATCGAAGACCACATTGGTGTTGTAGGTATTGAGGCCATCGGGAGCACAGGGCCTGGTGTCCTCCGGCACATCCTTGCACCTCTCTTTTTCCGTGAGATTGATAACGACATACTTGCTGGCATTGCGTGCTGCACACGACAGAGTCACTAGGAACTCCTCATAGTAGGTGGCATTGGGATCAAATTTGGCGCAAAAAGTAAATATTTTTAACTAAAGAGATTTCAATTCAGTTCCATTACAAAACAATTTAACTTCGTTGTTCTACGCGATTAGGAGAAAGGTTTAACCACGTTAATCCGCGGCTTAAAGTCTCGCTGACCTTTTTTTCAATATCTTTGTCAATCCCGTCTGGATATCTTCCATTTTGTAATCCCATCTTGCTGGCAGCCCGTTTTGCTCCGGCGATTTCTTCTTGTTTCGCCTCAGTTTTAGCCTTGGTAATATATTTCAGAGACACGTCGCCTGCTCCCGAATCCCTGCCCGTGTATCCTGCTGCTGCTGGTATCCTTCTCCCTTCGTTTCGCCTTGCTGCTCCGTGACTTTTCGCGGCCGGCGATTCACACGTTCCGGCTGGGATAGTGGGGCCAATTTCAGGGTTTTCCTGGTCCAACACCAGATACTGCAACATTTTTATTTGGACGCTCCGTTGTCATTGGTTTCGGGGCCGAGGCAACGTGACTATTAGTGCGGCATTTAACGCCTTTAATGTTTCTGTGAGCTGCCCGAAGGCGCCCGGGGCACGTAGTTAGTATTCGGCAGCTGCAATCCGTAATACAAATTAATGATTTTCGACTCGCATTGACAGTGCTAAGACAAACAGAAACGAGAGTCGGATAACAAACAACAATCTGCCGTACATACATATGAATGTGTGTTTTCTTATTCGACAGCTTAGCAAAATATGCTGATGCCTGTTTGCAGCGCCGTGTGTCTACTCCAGGCCAATATAAATTGAATAGCTAAGAGTACACAAGATGCACAGGGGGGAAAAGGGTAGCAAAAACAAATGGAATTTCGATAAAAATAGCAAAATATACTTAAGCTAACTGAGGGATTTTTAAAGCAAATTGTATTTTAATATTTATTCTTTTTTTTTCTCTGAATCCCTTAAAGGAGAATTAAGATTTAAATAACCTTATAATATATAATTCTTAGATTATGTATTTTCCGAGTGCCTTGTTGTGTATATGCCAGCCTGTTGCTAAAATATCAAATATGCTCAACATGCCAACTAATTTTCCATTGTGATTTATCTTCATCAGGGCTTCTGGCTCCCTCTTATTGTGATTTCGGCATCGTTCGTCCATGATTTTAATTAATGCGTTGGATAAAATCTATTTGCAATATGACCGAACGACCGACTTGCCTCAAGCTTCAAATTAATGTCTGTGCTTACACTGACAGAAAGAATTTCTCCTCGTTCAGTCAACTGGCTTAAACGAGCACCAGCAGAAAACAGGATGCCTGGCAACGGTGCGTATGTGTGATCCGCAGCAGGTCGCGTACAATGAGCGAAACGTGCGGCTCGTTTGTCACGTGCGGAGTCAGTAAATTGCAATAAGCGCCACAGCAAGTCGAAATAAGTGCGAGGAAAGAAAGTCAGCGGTGCGAGAGTGGTTTATTTTTCACGGCAAACCAAATAAAAGTTGCGCATATCAAACGGAAACCGCCACAAGAGTTGTCCCATCAATTGCTGGCACCTTTAGCTGTAGGGGGGAAAAACAATACAATGTTATGTTTGTTTTTCTTTTAAAGCGGACTTATTGCAGGGGATTTTTTGTGACTTAGCGATGGCTAAATCATTGCGAAACCAAAATATCGGTATGGTGATTATCGATCGAGTTCTTAGACATTATTAGTACTAGTTTTAAAAACTAAGCTTAATTATTATTACATTTTAGGTATATCCTATCTTACTTAACAAGGAAATTAAATTAAAAAATAATTTTACTATATTTTATATATAATTCAAAGTCAAAGTAGCTTGTTTAAATAATCAAAAAATCACATTTCCGATATATTTACATAAGTACGCCGCTAGTATGGCTCCCGTTGCTAAATAATTCTTGAAGTATAATCTCAATCTTGGCAATTTCCTTGCTCTCTTCCCCAAAATAAGAAAAAGAAACAAAAGTTTCCTGCCAGCTCTCGTTTATCATTTCGCTCCGGCACGACATTCATTTCGGGTGCCTTGGCTGTTTGCACGTTTTTTCATTTGTATCTTCGGGAGGTGTCGTTGGCCCACATAGATTTAAGTGCTTTCTTTGCTGCCAGGGCTGTTGAAATAAAATTGAATTAATTTGCCATCAGGACGATACAATTTAATTATCAGCGGATACGTGATATCTGGGCACTTTCCGTCATGCCCAGTTAGCCGCTCATAGTTGCGGTTCATTCAGTTCGCATTTGTGCGCAAAACGTTTATAATTGTTATTGAAGACCATTAGCGCCAGCCATGCAAAACATTTTAAATCATGGACGGCCAAATGCAAGTGCTCCACACATAGTATGTGTTTTTTGCGATCATCTCCGTTCGAATGGCAACAAAAATAGCAAAAATCCAATTATGCCCAAGCACGTATTTTCCATTAAGCAAACAGCAAATGGCGGCCAGGCCGACAGCAGTCAGATAGCCACAAGCACATTATGGGCACAAGGTACTCCACAGTCCCGTTCTCGATTCCCATTCTGTTTGGGTTTATTCGAAAATTCCAGACAGATTGTCGGTTGGCATAGACTTGCTTTTGAATGGCTTAAAATAAAGTAAAGGATTATCATCAAATGGTTTAATCGGAAGGTATAACTGCAGAGAATATACAAATTTGTTAAAGTAAAAACCAAGTAAAGTAAAGCCATGAAAACATTGCAGAAAAATAATTTATGCTTTGGACTTTAAATTCTTATATTTAAATAAAATAGATCTAGAATTAGATAAAGACTTAATGCATTCCAAAAAATTCTCTATTATTTTTACTGAGTGACCCAGCATTAAAATCGTCTCTCAATGACTATCGCTTACTTTTTAAAAACAATTGCAAATGGGAACAGGTCTGATAGCCTCAGCCTTTTAATGAATCACAGCTTCGGCTCCTGCTGCAGTTCCTGCGCCGGTGGTTCTCCGTTTATTTCCAACAATTAAACCCATCAATGGCAGCGTCAGCTGATGCGCTTAAGCCAGCCTCGAGACCATTAAGCCCAGTTTGAATGCCGCGAATGCTGCGGAGGCTGGGAAAAAGCGGGAAAGGCAGGAGAGTGCCTCAGCACACATGGCAGTGCACACTTGACATTTCAATTTCCGCATGCACCCCGAGAACTCACAACAAAGGGGAGAAACAGAAACAGCAGCAGCAGCAGTAGCAGCTCGACAAAAGCAAAAAAAAAAAAAGAGGAGACTGTAGCCAATTCCATGCGGGCAACGTCGCAAAGTTGCTTTCAATTACCCAGTCAGGACACGCTTGCTGCCTTTTGTTTTTTGCATGCCCGGCACGCCCCCTCTATCAACCGCCCGCCGCCCACTCTTTACTCCACCCGCCGGCGACAGTTGTACAGTTCTTCAGTCTATTCACATTTTACGCTTTGTTTCTGGCCCCGAAACCATCGCTGACTGCCTGGCAATGCAGTTTATTAAGCTGGCAAAAGTTGAGGTAGTACTTTGGTTTATTAGGTATTTCGAAAATGATCTTGAAAATAATTCGAAAACTTAATTTTTAAAGGTTTTATGAGAGGTTTAGCTTAGGTATAAATGGGAGAGAATAGTTCTTAAATTTGGAATATAATGCACTGAGCTTAGTCACTTGCTTGAGTTTAATAATTACATTAAATTATATTTTTAAAATTATTTAATAATTATTAAAATATTTAAGCTGCTTAAGCGACTATAAAAAAGCCAATTCGGTGTCACCGCTAAGAACCCTGATATCACCTTAAGCTTATAGCAAGTAAGCAGAGGGAATGCGTTGCCAGGAAAGATGGGGAAAAGAAAAGGGATAAGAAGGAGGAGGAGAAGAAGGATTGCAGGTGACCCGGCCACTTCAGTAACTTGAAGTGGACAGGGCGAAAAGCTGTCAAGTGGCATTAATAACAAAAGCCATCTCCAAGATACGGGATAAGCAGCAGTGCGCACCTTAAAGTATGCAGCACTTGTGTCCGCTCCACGGCCCGGTTTTTGCAGCCGGATAAGCTTTCGATCCGATTGGCGAGGAGAACGACGACTCGACGACTCGACGACTCTGAATTATGCTAATTTACTTTTATCGCTTCGCCGGCAAAGTCAATTTAATTGTAATTTTCCAACGCGCAACGCATTTTAGTTTCACTTCCGCCCGCACTCGCCTTTTCAATTTCAGAACGGCCCGGCGCGTCTTGCATTTTCATGAGATATAATTTAATTTGCCTTTTCCACTTCGACGTCCACTTTTCAAACTTTGCTTTTGCCACTTCCTTTGCCGGGGCTTAGTGTCCGTCTATCTAACTGTCTGTGGCTCCATTTTCATGCTTTTCCACCGCCGTGTATCATTTGGAAATTCAAAGCTCGTACTTTTTTCCCTCATTATTGAAAGGGCGAAGACTCGACTCACAAAAGGCAACGGAAAAATATATAAAAAAAAACCCTGTAGGGGGGGCGAACGCATAAAACTGCCATGGAAAGTAGCTGGCAGCCCGGTTCTTTGCAATAATGCGATTGGGGGCGCGAACTGCCACGCTTTGCCGGATTCCGGACTCCGGACTCCGGTCTCCTCTCCGCCGCACCCATCCGGTCCAGTCTGGTCCGGCCGCGTCCAGTCGCATCCGCCTGCGATGCCACTGTCTAAGTGGAAAAAAGGTTTTGTCACGGCTAAGCACTTTTCAAATTCACAAGGGTCGCCCCCAAACGCCAGCGGCAGCTGCTGTCCGTTGTCGGGAGTCCGAAGTCCAAGGGCCACAGGCCACAAACCGCGAAGAGGCTTTCGTCTCGGCATGTTTTTTTAATAGTCTGTGTGTAGGAGTATATTGAATTTTTAGATTTGGGCCAGAAAAGTAGAAAATGTTTCATATCTCAGATGATTTGAATAAGCTTTATAATACTATTTTAAATTTATATTTTAGAGCCTATTAAAATTTGTGTCTTGACAATTAAATACTTATAATAATTTTACAAGTTATAATGACGAAGAATCATTAATAAAAATACTTTTAATAATCACTAATCGGTATTTTTAAGTCGATACTTCTCAGCTTCCTTTCTTATTTCATTCGATTTCAATGTTTTATACACAATTTTTATGGCTAACAGCGTCGCCGTTGGCTGGGCTGTAAAGTTTTATCATTATAATTGCAACAAACTGAGTACTCCGGCAGCTATTGAAACATCTGGCCAAGGGCTAATGATACAACAATCTAGTGCGACTTAGGGGATAGTCGGCCGCCGCCCTAAAGTGTTCGTAGGGCGAAACTTTAGTAAGCCAAGTAAAGTTGTTCAAGTTTTTTGGACTAAAGACTTAAAAAACAATAAGAAAGATTGGCTACTATTGACAGACTAATGCCTGCCTTGAAACGATAGTTAAAGCAACAACTGAAAAACTTTGGCTTGATTTGTGTTAAGTTTCCTCTCTAATTATCTTGCGAAACTTTTCGGCTTTCAGAGCTTCGTTTTTAGTTGGGAAAAAAGTTATGAGGGTTGAGTTTCTTAATGATTAAAAAAATATTTTCATTTTTAGGTACCTAAAAATGTACGCTTAAAGTTAATAAGATTAAAAAACCTGTCATTATTTTGGTAAGTTAAATATTCATATAACTTAGTGACTTTTTAAAATCTTAGAAGAACCTGCAGAGCCAAACCATTACATGTAATTATGCAGCTCTTTAATTCCATGCGTAATGACCTTCCGACTTCATTGTTTAGCTTAGTCGCGGCTCAAAATTTGCTACAAATGCCACTTGATTTCCGAGGAGCCCTCATCCGGGGAAAACTCACTGCTGTCAGCGACAAGGAGCTTCTGCCCCCGCCTGAGCATCCTTATCTGGTGCACCAACTCGACAAATGAAAGGGTCGCCATGACAACTCAATGAAAAAGTTAGGCATGCAAACTAAGGACCGGGACATGTGGATATGGATGTGAATGTGGATGTGACTGTGACTGAGTCTGTGGAGAGAAGTGAAAGCTGGGACATGAAGTTTGATATCATTAAAGGCCACTTATGTGTCAAATGCAATGCAGCCGCAATGAAATTCGCCGGGAGACGGTACCAAGAAGTCGACGGCACACTTAAATGTCATTGAAATTGAAGCTCACTTGACAAGTAATGCTGGCGCAACACAGCCCTCGTCCGCGCCCCGTCTACGCCCCTGGCCTGGCAGGGGGTTAACTCAAGCCAACTACACAAAGGCCTTGTCAGCAGACACTGACAGAACCGCCCCCGAAGGCAGGCAGGCAGGCAGCCCCGCTTTGTACAAAAACCTGGCTCTGTGTGCTGCAAAAAGTTCCCTCCTTTTCCTCCGATTAAGCTCGGCAAGATTGACATTATCTGTGGCTCTGAGTGATTTGCCAGCAAATGAGAATAAGAACCGGAAACAGAAGCGGGCTGCAGCAGACGGTGATTGGAATATCCTGACTAGCACATGATTTAGTTGTTAAAGTTTTTTAAGTGCCAATATCCTGTGAAAACAAGAAAGATTCTTCATAAAAAGAGTATACTATAGTGCCTATTAATATTAAAGATATTATAATGGTTAGTCCCATTCTAAAATCTAAAATTCCATCTGTATAACTTATTTATGTTGATTAACTTTATAGGGTATTAAGTGACTATGCCATAGTCCTTTGGAAAGAGTGCAGAAGTATGAAAAAAAGTGATGGTGGGAAGCTGTGTCGCAGCGTTGACTGTCGCATAATTTTCATAATTGCATTGCCACGCATCAACGGAAATTGCGTGGCGCCAACAAGTCGATGTCAATAATTGCCAGGCAGTCAATGTGCCTCCCTTCTCCAACGACTCCTTCTTCTGCTCCGCCTCCATCCATTCATCCTGCATCCTTTATCCCTTCTTCCACCCCGTCAATGTGGCGTATACGTAACCACGCTGCATTCAGGCTGCGGCCGAGCAATTTAAAAGCCACAAAAATGCATTAAAATCCGAGTGTGCGCATAAATTATTGCAGTTTCATTAACAAACATTTTCGTAGCTCGCTCTATGCCAGGAAATGGCCAGCTCCACTCGTAATTAATCCCACGCCCAACTACTCATATTAAATGTGGGCTTAAATGATTTATGGTTTAAACAATTTGCCATAGTCCGCTCAGGTGAGCGGAATGAATGACCAGTCGCCATATTTTGCCCAGAGACCCAATAAAAGTCAATGAAGCGTGCCAAATGAAGTGAGGCCGCCTCTCCATTTCCCAGCTCTAAGTTGTTCCTATAGTTTTTCGGCGAAACGAGGTGCAATTTGCCAGCTGAACGGGTTCAGAAAGTCCTGGAAAAACCCATTAATAGTGTGTCTGTGTGTGTTCAAAGGTGGGCCCAAAAACTTGGTCTGACCTATCCAGGGAAAATTATCGCAAACTATATCGAGCATTTGTGAGTTTTGAATCGGTTGTAATCTGCTAACCCTTTAAAACTTCCACAATTAACACATTTGGCTTTGCCAACGCCGCCAGCAGCAACAAGTGCTGCTCCTTCGTTGTTCACAATGAACTTTACCCGCTGACTCATTGCCGTCATGCACAGGAAGAATTTTTAATAGGAAGTAAAATATATATCCTTTATAATGAAGTCTTAACAAGTTATAAATTTGTAGATATTAGATTACTAATTTTAAAGAAATTTCTGAGTTTCAATATTATTAATTTTTCTTATTTGCTGTTTATTTAATTTGTATTTTTTCTTATATATCTTCTTTTATATTTATTTTTCATTTTGTAACCAATACATATTTTATTTTTTTAGTCCCCAAACATACTTTATTTCCCTGAGTGTGTCGTGACTTTGCCGAACTGTTGCTGCCGCTGTGGTTGTTGCCGCTCTTGTAATATAATAAAACGCTTATTAAATTTTGCCGCCGTTATAACAAGCTGAGCAAGCAGGGCCCACAAAATTGCTGCCTGGGTCGCCGCAGCGCCACGCTTCCGATTCGTTCTTCATCTGCCAGTTGGCTCCTGGATGCTGGCTGCTGGATGCTGGCTGCTGCTTGCTCTATTCCTTGCCTTCAGGATAATGATGCGGTTTTGTTATGGCTTTTTGTTGGCACGGCCACCGAGACTCGGGCACGGGCCCTGCCATCATCATCATCATCATCGGCACCATACCGTGGTGGCCCCCAGTTTGTGGTCTGCAGCACTCAAGGGGCGGAGCAGACTATCCGGCCACCCGGAGTCCGCCCTCTGTGGAAAGTTTTCGTGTACTGGCAAACACTTTTTCCTACTGTTAGTCTTGTTGCATTCGGCGGTGGCCAGGAAAAGTTCAGAGTATCCATTTAGGGTATCCAAATCTGTGGGGCCACGGCGGAAAGTCAGCAGGGGAATAAGCTGCCGGGAGGGAGTATTAGCATTGTGCCAGCATGGGCTACGTAAATAATTTGCCTATTTTCGACTCTTCTTTATTGTTGTGGTATAATTATATTTTAACGACACTTTGAGCTCAAATTATGACGGCTCACAGACGGTGGTTTGTGTGTTGATTGTTTGGGTGGCAGAGATGAACTTGAAACGAGTTGGAAAACTTTTTCAAAAACCGCAACTGTGGGTGTGTTTTACAGTTAATTATCATTAGACTGGGCGACTTTTGGTGTGAAAAGCCACACAACTACAACAGCAGAGAAAAGTGAATTACAATTTAAGGGGTATACAAGTACAGTAAAGACTAACTATATTCGAGTTGAAAATAGATAAATGTATGCGTATGAGCTCAATTTCTTTCTATAAATTCTGCATATAATATTGTGCTATTATTATTATAGTTCCCTTTTTACTAATGGCCTTAGAATTAAAGTTCTCTGGCTTAAACCCTGTAATTGACCGTCTATCGTGCCTGCAACAGGATGATAAATAAATCGCTTTCTGGCCATAAAACTCCCGCATGCCAACTTGAGTTGTTCTCATTTGAAATGCAGCCAGGCCTCTATGAGAGTTGGGCCTACGGAGCCGTAAATCTAAAATTAAATGCCGAGATAAGCGGAGCCTACGTAAATTATGCCATTTGCCAAGACCCAAGTTCGCAGCAAACAATTTCCGTGCCGTTAAGGCGCAAAAAGCAGCGCAGCCAAGCAACATGCCACATTACATTATGATATTCGTAGAGAACAAAAAGCAACAGGACTGCGGCAAAAACCGCTCCAATAGCTTGAATCTTTAGGGCCGCATTTAACAATTTCGTAATTTATTTGAGAGCGCCTCATAAATGGCCAAAGCCATTTGTTAATGCACACATTCATATATATATTAGGATAAGGAAACTGGTGTCCGGGCCCTTGTTTACGGGTGTCAGCTAATAATTCACTTAAGCTTCGCTGCATGATACGCTTTTAAATTTAATTACAAAGCATTTTCCCCATCGAATACCGGGCGTATACTTGATATAACTGCTAAGCAGTAAAGAGCATATATGAGAGACATATGTATGTACATTCAGCAGGCACTTGGCAGAAATATTAATGACAAGGCAAATATGTTTGCCAGGCAATCGAGTTATGCAACTTCATTTGGCACACGGTGATGATTTATCAACTAAAGCGGAGGCACTGAGAGAAATAACTTTTAGTTGTACAAGATTATTAAACAAAAGTTTATAATTTAATTTCAAATAAATATATTAAAAATTCTTTTTTAATATTTATCTGGAATCTCCATACAATTCGAATAAAATGTTTACAGAAGTTTACAAAAAAAAGTTTAAAAACTATTTAAGTTCGCTGAAAACACCTTAGTTATTATTATTTATATGTTTCAGGGATAAGAGGTATAGGTTTTAAGGATAGGATGGTATTATTTAAGTTCCTATAAAACTTCTTATTCATGATTAATTTTTTATAGTTTTCAGGGATCAACTTTAAATTGCTTTCGACATTTTCCCACACTTTTCCTTCCGTGTAAAATCTCACCTGCCTGCGGCAGTGTTGGAATATTGAGTTGATTCATCATTTTCCTGGGGCTGAGCGGTAACAACACAATAGCTTTCACCTTTTGACGATAATGATGTTTGGCGGGAGGGGCGGACGCGGACCGACCCCTTCGCATTTGGCATGATATATGAAAATCATAATGCGCTTTGACAGGCCGCAGTCCTGGAGGGCCCTCGCTTGCACGCATTTGTGTCTAAATAAGTGGCATTCGATGCGCTGGCTCGCTCGCTTTCCGTTTGCCCTAGGTCATGTACATTTTTGGATAACTTTTTAAGTCCTGCCACAGGACTCGCTCTCTCTCTATCTCTCTAGCTCTGCCTCGGCTGGCGTCGTAAGAGCGCGCATGCTCCTTTATTTTGTTGACGCCAGAGAGTGTTCGCGCGGAAGCAACACGTGCTTGCCAATATTTCGCCGAGTGTTTGTGTTGGGAAAAATGAAGGGTAAACAAATAAATAAACAACAACAACAACAACAACAGGGAGTGTGTGAGCGCAAAACTGAATGACAGTTTACGCTAAAAGTCGCGTAGTAAAATGAAGAAAAAAAAAATGTTCGAGTGTTGGTGGTGGTGGTGGTTTTATATTATTTTTTTTTCATTCCTTCGTTCGTTGGGTGGTTTTGTTGGCATGTGTACCATGCTTTATGTAGCATAACTTTTGGCGCCAAAGTGGCATTCGTGCATCGGACATTCGGCGTGATTTATGATGTCACATGTCGCCGCAGAGGTGATGAAGGGCCCAATGCAGTTGGATTGCTGCAAATGCGGTTTAACATTCAATGCGAATGAACGGGAAATAAATTCAAATGGTGTGCTCCATGATATAGGAGTTAGATGTTTAGTTTTGTTTTATTTTTTTTTCTTGTTTTGTTGCCACAAATATCAGGCTAAAGAATTGTAAATCACATTTCGCTTTATATTCGCAGGAAGGTCTGTGGGGGGGGGGGTGTGAATATTTCTGTAAAATATTGATGAACACAAAATTGATGAATTACAAA
Source organism: Drosophila kikkawai (assembly GCF_030179895.1). NCBI lineage: Eukaryota > Metazoa > Arthropoda > Insecta > Diptera > Drosophilidae > Drosophila > Drosophila kikkawai. Next base: position 19,694,230 of record NC_091731.1, on the reverse strand, counting down.
ATTGTGAGGACACAGAGGAAATTAAATGAATGTCCTTTAATTAAAAAAGCAAATGGTAATTGAAATTATAAGGAAAATATTTCTGTTAAGGTTGAATTTTAAAGTCTCTCCAAAAAATATAGTTAGTATTTACATTTAAATGAATTTATTATTAACATTTATGAATTATAGTTTCTATAGCTTTTATTCCGAGGATCCCATATTTCAATTGATTTTTTAACACTTCTTTCCTTTTATTTAGAATTGTTCGCTTAGCTTTGAGTCTATTGCATTCCAGCTTATGATTTTTTAATCCTATTTTCATGAATTTTTCACAATTCTCCGTATTTTTGCTTGTGTGTGCCAGTGTGAGTGTGGAGGTCCTTTTCAGTCATTCACGGGAATGTCAACACAGCCGCAAAACAACAACAAGTGAACGCTCTTTTGACTCTCTGGCTTCTCTCTTTTTATTTTCCCAACAGAATACCGCTAGACAGATAGCAAAGAGAGCCGAGGTCCTGCGAGAGCAAGAAGAGAAATGCCAAAGGATGCGCTGGCAATGACGCTGACGCAGCGCCGGCGTCGCAGTCAGCGTCGTTCGATTGTGGGCCACGTGTGGCAACAGTTGCAGTAATGGCCTCCGGAGGGGCAGGCCGTGGGCGGTGGGCGAATCAATGCTCGAGGAGGTGGTATCCGTTTGTGTGTGTGTGTGTTTATGCTGGACGATTACGCTGACAGAGATAAGCCCAAGCGACAGGACGAGGGCAGAGGCGCTGCGACGTAGCAGCGGTGCCGGCAGCGCAGGACGATTTCAGGATTCAGTCATTGCCGGCGTTTCGAACTGTTTGGACGTGTCAAGCGGACGAAATCGGGATTTATCGGGAACTGTTGCCAGCGGTAGTGTGTCTCAGTATTAGTTAAGCACTACAGGATAGTTGTTGCCGTACGTGTGTGTGTGTGTTTGCCTGTGTGTGTGCGTGTGTGTTAGGCACTATTTGGGGATTTAATGGAAAAAGCATTAATGGATGCTGCCTCGGGGAGTGACTGTAGTGCCATCGGTAATAGTAGTGGCCAGTGCATGTATGTGCCTTTTAGAGAGTGTGTGTGTGTGAGTGGGTGTAAAGGGATAAATACACAGAAAGAAAAATAAAATAACAACACAGCAACCAACAGAAAATATAAATATATATAGTTTTCTGATTTTAACAGTTTAAATTGTAGTTTAAATATTGGATAAGGTCCTTAAATTCGTTAACAGAAAAAAAAAAATATTTCAAAAACTGTACAACTAACAAATAGTATTGAGTTTAATTTAAGCCATAAATATATCGAGTTCCAAGTAAATGTATCAGAAGAAAAATAATTTTTAATCTAAAAATAATTATAGTTTTTATCTCCTAGTGAATCCTTGAGTATTATAGGTTTATTACTGAGTTTATGTTTTACCGGTTATTAAAATACCCCATTAAAATATAACTTTTAAGTACAGTAAAAATTCTGAAGGCAGCTCAAGGGTTAGGGACTAAAAATAGTCTCTTAAGAAACCCTTTTCTCTCTGTGTGCGTATCAATGTTTTCGAGTTTTGTGTGTCTGCCTAAGCCTAAAACTATGCAGCGCAATTTTGTGAGCTGACATTTTGTTTGCTCGCCCGCATGTGTGAGGAGTCCTGTGCTGGTGTGTCTGTGTGTGTGTGTTTTTGGGCCAGTGTGAGTGGTGTTTGGTTTTATCGTGGATTTTACTGACTTCACGGGTTATTTGTCCGCACGAATGTGTTCATAAAAAATGTAACAAAAGTGGATTTTCGCTGGCCCTCCGAAAACGCTTTGTTAGCACAGGGGTCCTAACATCCTACGGAACCGGAAGCGGAAGTTACTGGTGCAAATACAAAAGCAAACACACGCACACAAACCTAAATATAAAGGACCCTTGCTCCGCGGCAAGTGGATAAAGTAAATTGAATAAAAGGTGAAATAATTCGAGCGCTAAGCAGGCCGAATGCTGGCTAATGGAAAAGTGTGAAAAAGGTTGGCACCGGCCAAGTGAACCCAATAAAACAGAAAGAGAGAGATAGAGCGTCGCGAAAAATACCTTCGAAAATTTTCAATTTTCCCAGCGAGTCGTGGGAGAAATGCAAATGTAGCGGTGACTTTCTGCGCGAATTTATGGAGCGGCAAATTGAATCGAATGGCCACCGAGCTGTCAGCGCTGACGTGCCGTGAAGCATGTGCCGTGCGATTATCAAAGTGCGATAAAACTGCCGCAACAATGGCCAAAAAGAGACAGAGCAAAAGCTAGAGGAAAAGCTGGGAAAACCCCCAAAAAAACGGAGACGGAGAAAACACAGAATCGCTGCCTAGTCACACAGTCCATAAAAATTTACCGTCTATGCACTGCGTATAATTTATGGCCGCGATTCGTTTCCTTTTTCTCTCGGTTTTTGTTATTTTTTCCTGCTTTTTGCGGCCCACCTTTTGGCAATTGTTGAATGCAGCCGCAAAATATGGCGTGAATCTTTTTTTTCGCCATCTAGCATGTGTAAGCTGCCGGACATATGTGTTAGTGTTCCTGGCAAGCTGCCAAAAATAATAAAATCACAATCCTATGCCAGACAACTCCATATAAGTGCTGCTGCTGGTGCTGGCGGTGGATCCTGCATCCAGGACGTGGCCAAGATAACGAGGTAATTTCACCGAATGATTCGCAGTTTTCGCAGTGTTTGTGCTTTTGTAGATTTTCAGTCTAAGCAAATTGAGTTGCCGTCGGTTTGGCCAATGAAAATCGCACAACATCGATGCTTTTTTCCGGCACTTTTCCTTCTGGTTTTCCGCAAGCTGTTGAATTATGCATTGCCCGGCGATAAGCTGGAAATGTTGCACAAGGCTGCCAATTCGACTGGCCATCGGGGATTTGGTGTCCTGGTTGGATGGGGTGTCCATTAAATTTTAATCTCTGAAAATATTTGTATGCAACGGGTGCGACTGCAAAGCCAATCTTGAAAAGTTAGTCGAGATAGCGAGCTCTCTCAAAGGGAAAAAGGAATGTGGTCAAGGGGAAAAATTTACATTTTATTGGAAATTCTTTTCGATTGCGTTTCGCAAACACCTCCACCTCTTGTACATTTTCAATGGTGTGCAGCACCATTCTGTTATTCTATTTGCTTCCTGATATCCTTGTTAGTCGTGGACATTGTCCAGTTGATTATTCAGATAAGTTTTAAACTTTTGGCCTTGCTTTCTTCGAAATAATATATCATTTTGACAGAGTTTTATTTGTGACCTTTAACTTTTGATGCTTTTAAAAATTCTGAAATCCTTTTCCTGCATCTTTTATTTAAGTTCTTTAAATTTCTAGTTGTTTTCTACCATTAAAAACTTAACTACGGGCTTTTTCATTTTCCCTTTTTTATTCAGTCCACTGAACTTCCCCACAAGACATAATCGTCGGTGTCATTACGACTGCATTTAGCGGTCCCATTACATCTGCGTATCTTGCCAACGCTAAATTACTTCCTCATCTGACACCTTCAACCGCTATCAGGCGGAAAATTTTAAAGAGTTGGGAGCCCAGCGAGCTGCGAGCTGTTGTACCAATTAAATTTATTTGTTAGACCAGCGAGCGATGTCACCGCCATGGCCAACGTCCTCGCAATACACTCAAGTCAACTTTATTCATAATAACAACAAGAACCCCATGCGGCACGACAGCAGCAAGAGAACACTGAAAAAAATTTAAGGGGAGTCTTAATATATAAAGATAAAAATTTACTACTAAATGCACTCTGTGTCACTTACAATTTTCATTTTAGAATTTATAAGACCTCAAAATTAAATTCTTCTCTTATCTAAAATAGATTTAAATAAATAAACAATTTAAAATAACAATGTAGGAATTCTTCTGATTGAAGAAAAAATACATTTCCGATTTAGAGTGTCATTTAGAAATGTATAAATAATCTAATCTTAAAGTGTTTAGTTAAATAGCACTTTCGTCTTGTATATCGTCTTTCGTCTTAAATATTCTAAAATATGTAAAAGCATTAAGATTAATATGAGTAGGTACTTCATTTTTTTCCTGTGTTTTCCGTGCACCAACAGCATCTAAACAAAGGCACTCGAAAACGCCGGAGGGCCACGAACAAAGATAAAACGGCAGCCCAGCGAGCTCGGGGGTTTGTCAATGTGACAATGCAGCATCTCCGAACGAACCGCTGGCCTCGGATCCGGATGGATCCCGTCCCCCGCCTATCCCGCCTAGTCCAGATATGTATATGTATCTGAGAGAATCCTGATCCCAAGGGGACTGGCTGCAACGGCGGGACGCCGAACAATGGAAAGTTGCCATGGCAGAAAAAATATGCGCGCCCATTACATTTTGTTGCCGTGCCTCATTTTTCTTGTTGCCCTTCTAGACGGGAGCTCTGTTGTGCCCGAATTGATGTTATATAAAAGGTGGCCAAACATTTGTTGGGACACGCGAAATCGGAAGGGGGACGGGCAGTGTGCGGCAACAATATGAATAGGTCGAGCCGGGTCCTGGCACGGCACGGGCGAAATGTTATTAGGTGGCCCGTCACCTTTGCATTTCCGGTGGCCCATCCTCGCCATCATCCATCCTGAAAGGGAGAGACAAATCTTGGATATAATTAGCAATTAATTGAAAGAGTTTTAAAATTATTTACTTTATGATAAATATATTATAGCAAGCTATAAAGAAACAATTTTATAGGAATATTAAGCCAATAAATCATTTAAAAAAGGCTTTGTTAAAGCTACATATTATCCTAAATCATATATTAAGAAATATTTAAAGAAATGTATAAATAATATTTTTATACTTTCTTAAGCATTCTCACTATAGTTTTTTCCGAGTGCAGTCTTAGCCTCATTTCGTTGCGGCACCTCCTGAACTATTGTCCAGGTCGGGAGTACATTGTTCCAGTGTCCGTTTTGTTTTCCAGCCGTAGTCCTAGCCGTAGCCGAGCCGTTGTCCTAGCCGCAGCCATAGTCCCTGCTATGGATTTAGCCATTTACGAGTACGTGCCCCGCGACGGATGCTCTTTGACTTGCGGCCAAGCCCTTTGTTGGCTCGAACCAAAGAGTTGCACTTCAGGCCGGGGGAGTGCAAATGGATATCCATTGTTCGGAGCATTTCGCATTAGGACCAGGCGAAGGGTTCAGAAGTGGGTGCTGCCGACAGGAAATTGCCGGGCTTTAAGAAAACCCTTTAAAACGAAAACCCTTTTGGGTGGCAGCCGGCAGGATGTCGGGCATATAAATTGCCAAGCTGTCAACCAGCGCTAAACGCAAACACATCCGTCCCAAAGTGCTGCGAATAGGTACTATGTGCAACACCGTTTGCATGCGAGAACAAAAAGAAAACAAACATTGCAGGTGACGAGCATTAAAACGATTCAACAGCTCCGTCTCAAAGCGAGAAAAATTATATTGCTTAACGCCTGCACCACCTTCTATGGGCTGCCACCTTCGCCCGTTTCCCCAACTCGACTCGACTCACTTCCAATCCCACGCCCAGTTCATCCACCGGATGAGGGCGTGGCAACGGCGGATGCAGCAGCGTTTAACCTCAGCCCCGATGAGAGAGGTTCACTGGGAAAAAAAACCCTTACAGAAATTAATCAAAGGGGTTTTTAAACAAATTTGAGAAAGCTTATTACAATTCAATACAGATAATTTCCCTATTTAAAAGGGAATATTTCCTTGACAAATTATGTTTCTTAACTTAGATACCAATAATACTTTTTTTTTTGAGCAGTGCATTTGGGATCAGGGGTGATTTGCGCTCGACTGCCTCTGCAACACATGAAGGCATGACCATGTTGCCTTTGAATTGTTGCCGTCGCTATTGCTTTTGCTGTTTGTTGTGGCGTTCCGCACTTAAAGCCTTTCAGATCCAACAACAAAAACGGGGAAAAAGGTGAGAAATATATTGGGTAGAAAATAAAAGGAACCACCACTTGTGAGCTCATGGTGCATGCTGAGCCAAGGACTCGACTTCCAAGGAGTATCCATTGCATTGCCCAGCTGCATCCACCGGGAAGTAGCCTCTTTTCGGGCATTTCAATGTGCAAGATTGATTGCCCTGGTCCCAAATTGTTTCCACTTTGCTGGAGATGAGCCCAATGTACGTAAATGGATAATGGATAAGTTCAGTGAGCGGAGAGTAAGGAGCTTTTTATCACCTAATTGAAGGAGCAGGAGAGCAAAGGGACAGGGAAATATCAGCAGCTTTCGGCTAACATTTAAAGAACGCCGCGAAAGACATGCCCTACTCAATGGAGAGCTTAGCAGGAGTCGGAGTTAGTTTGACATATTGGCAAAGGGAGAAGAAATCGTGGGAATATACCTTCAAGGATATATACCTGGTAGTGATTTAATTGTTTGGTTTAAATGTCAAATTGATTATTACCTAGTTAAAACTGATTAAGATATAATTTAATACTGCTAATCATTCAATGTTTAAATTCCTTAATTTATACTCCCGCAAGTGGATTAACAAAACAAATAAACACCTATTATAATCATGGCCACACATCACGGTAAAATAAATAAACAAGAGCTCAACGTGCCCCAACAAGGACACGCAGTTACAAAAAGCCCATTTAATCCAGAGTGACACAACTAAAGCGGCGTCCACATATTTAGTGTCAAATTTGCTGACAGCCAGCAGTTATGACACCAGACACAGACACACAGAAGCCAAAGTAATCGCTTTGCGAGTACGGAGGACGCAGGATGTGGCCTGTATCCTGTCAGCTGAAGCTGGCCCCGCCGGCAGATCCGCTGGAGAATCCCCCAAGTCAGACAGTTAGACGGCACAAAGGCGTGCAAAATAAAAACTCATTAAAAATGAACGAGCCAACACCCACACGCAGGTTATCCCGGGCACTCTAAGGACGATGCCGTCGTCCAAGTGCTGAGCAAAGAAACGAATTGCTCGTGGCAAATCGCTCAACAAAAGACGCTGCTAAAATAAACAAATCATTTTAAATTCTCAATTAAATGCAAACAGCGCCGGCTGCCTCCGCCCATATGTGTCGGCTGAAAAGGTGTCAAGTTGCAAACATTAAAAGGAACTCTTCTGTGTGACCCTCAGCGCCCACATGCTCGCCTCCTCGATAGTCCTTCGTTCACAGAAAATTACACAGAAGAAAAGCGGTTAATTTTTTAAGTTATGGGTTCGATTTTTAGAGTCTTTAAAGACAAAAAGAAGTTGAGAAGATTAGTAAAATATAAATATTAAAATTCGATTAAATATATATTTAAAAAGCTTTAAATTAACATAAACTGTATACTTTAAGTTCCTTTCTTACCTTAAAATTTAGATTAAAAAAACTCCACTTTTTCCTCTCCGTGTACGATCCAACGCCTGTCGATTGTGTGTAATGGGTGTCATGATGATGTTTATTTAGTCGCTAAGCTAAGTGCCCGACTGTCTAAGGAAACGAGAAAATCCAGATGGGCGGGAAAGGATTCTGCTGAGCTTGGTTTTTTTATTATTATTTTTTTTTTTCGGCTCGGCTGTTGAACTCCTGCTTCTCGACCCCAAAACATGTTTATGTCTTCCTCATTGTAGTCGGGGCGCTCGTGTGTGGGGGAAACTTGGCCCTAGCCATTCCAAATAAAATTTAATGATGGCAAAAGTCATTCATTTCGTATGCTCGCTCATAAATACTCGTTAAATGTATTTACCAAGGGCTCTACAGCAATGCAAACGCCGGATTGCTCTCGGTTTCTGTGAGGATTGGGATGTGTCTCTCCGTCTCTGCTTCTGTTTCGGGGGAAGTCCTGGCATAGAAACCTCCCGATGCGGAGGACTCATGTTGATTTCTCGCCTCTGTCGGCGTGCGTTGTCGAGTTTTGGCATATTTATATAGCACTTTGTGCACTCGGTATTCAGTATTCTGTCTCTCGTATTGTTGGAATTCTCGCATGGATTGTTTACACAGCTACGAATCGCAGAAAAGCCCATAACCTCTACATCGAAAATGATTTGAACTTGACATGCAAATACTGAAATGAAAGCGGAATTTTCAGGGCATTAAGTCTTATAAATGAGAAAATGTTGAACTAAGCTGAAACATCTAAATGTCTAAAACAAGGCTTTACTTTTCAAAGACAGCTTTAAGTATTAAAATCCAGTTTTATTTTTGTGTTTGTAACAATTTTGTAACAATTTAAACACGTAACAAATTAGCAACTTTACAAAAGCTAAACAATAGAAAAACTATCGTAAAGCAATCCATTTAAGCGTATTTATTTTAACTAGACTTGTTCCAATTTACCCTCTCCGACTTTTCCATCATATAATTGCTAAACTAACTTATTTGGCTTTTGAAAATGCATAGTTTTACATTTTTGGCAGGCAAACAATGAAAATGAAAATATTTTCATAATGAAAATGTATATTAAACTGCTGTTTTCCCTTTCCCATGCATTTCAGGTGGCTGAACAACATCTGAAACGACTGAAAATTTTCAAATAGAAACAAGCAGCAAGGGGGGCTTAGACAAAAGCCAAACATCGGAAAAGCCACACACAAGGAGTTGCATATACATATATATATATATATATGTATATATTCATATTGCAAAAATAAACAATCTGGATACACGAAGCTGCTGGAAAAATAAACGAAACGAAATTTAATTTTCTGCAGGCCACACATTGAATTTTCATGCAACGAAATGAGTTTATTAGAGCTTCCTTGTCTAGACGTGGCCAAAGGTGAGTTTCAAAGCGGGGATACCTGGCTTTTAATTTGTAAGCAATATTTTTAAAAGAGTTTTTAAAAACGTATGTTTTAGAAAGGGGTTGCCTAAGTAATTATAAGTATTGTATTTTATTTGTTATAATTTAATATTGGATTATAAACCTTTAACTTTCATGTAGTTGTTTTTGTATATCGATTTTACTTATTATTTAACTATTCTTTATTTAATTTATAGATTAACTTTATTTATTTAAGTATTTATTTAGTTGTTAAAATATTTTTGACTTACTTATCAGTTATATTGTATTGTTTTTTCCTTTTAATTTAATAATTATTTTTGGGTATCTTCTAGACGTCAGAGTTGGCTTATATCCGGCATGATAACGTTATTATTATTATTATTGTTACTTGCTCCAGCTGCTGCAATTTCTGCCAGCACACATAGGCTGCTTGTATATATACATACATATATATATACAAATTTATATACCTACATATATCAAAAGAGATGTTGCAACTTGCAACAACCTGCAGCCTCTAATCTGCCACCCAAGTGGTCGGGCTCAGTAGTCAAGTGTCAAGTGCTGCCTAAATGTGACTGCGAATCCCGAACTGAATCCGAAACTGCAACCGAACCAAGTGCCCTCGCTGGCGGATCCAAATTAACCGCATTTATGAGTTGCACTCGAGGTCCTCGAAACACACACACATATGTACATAACATACAGATTTGCCGGCAGCTGTGGCGGCATTAAAGTTTTAAACAAACTACATAAATAGCGACATTGTTGGTAATTAACCTGCCGCCGCATGGCACCCTCTCTATTCTGCCCCTTTTCAGCGCTGCTTTTGGGAGCGTTGCTGGTGCTGCTGGCGGGCCTGCCGTCGCCCCTCCTGGCCACAAGCGGCTTACGGGTGCCCACATTCCTGCTGGAGCCCGCACCGCGTCTGCTCTTCGGCAATGATACCGGCGCCCAGGTGACCTGCACCGCCCACGGCAGTCCGCCACCTCTCGTAACCTGGGTGCTGCGCGACGGATCGCTGGCCACCCAGGTGCCGGGCCTCAGGTAAGTTGCAATCCTGCGGTGCGCCTCAATTCCCTCAGCAATGAGCTTGTGTTATAATAAGCGGATGTCGCTGTTGCACTGGGCGAAAATAATAAGTAATGCTATTATTATATTTAAGAGATTATACAACTTGGGACAGATTACTAAATACTGTTTTCTGGAGCTATAAATCTATTATTTTCTCAAGAGTTTTCTTAATTAGAAAGTTAGGCAATAACTAGTAAACATTTTGTTTGTAAGTTTATAGTCTCTTTATTTAACTTTTAAATATTTCCAAGTGTACATAAAGTGTTGAGAGTTGTGACCATAAGTATGTGTCGTTTGGCTTCCTGTCGGCGGTTTCGGAAGTCACATTGCTGTGGCTTCAGTTTTTGCCAGCGGCATTTAAGTTATTCCCCAACACACAGCTTCGTCTCAATTGACGTGGCGCGAAAAGGCACCGGCGAGAAAAGCTGTGGAAATCAATGTTAACAGATGAACGCCACCCCATTCGCATTTTCCCATTTCCCCGTTTTCTGAGGATCTTACCCCCCATACCCCCCCATCTTTGTGGCCACAAAATTTCAATGAAAATGCTTGGCTGGCAGCAGCAACAACACTGCAGGGGAGGCAGACAAAAGATGCGCTTTTTGTTTGTTGCCTGAAAAGGCCAAAGAAATTACACAAAAGTAATGCAACCAAGTTGCAGAGACAGCAGTTCTCATACACAGACAGCAGGGGACGCAGAAATAGCACAAGAAAATAGTAAGTTCTTAAATGAAGAGGAAAACAAGGAGAATTTCTTGTAAGGATACTTTGAACTTTTTTATGTTATTTACATTTTTTATACATTAATTTTCCTAAGAGTTCAAACTTCTTGGAACTATTTATTTGTCTCAAACTGACATCCCTCTGTAGCATTTTATATCTATTTCTTCTGTTAGTGAGTTGTATGCGAGAGCATTTAACATATTAAAAAACCGCATCCTTTGCCGGATGACAAGCTGAATACAGAATGCTCACACACGTCTGGCATTAATCAAGGCGAGTGTACATTAGTTGCTCGGGCAAATACGACTTTAATTTGCGGTTATTTTGCCCGAATCCATTAGTCGCTACTCAACACAATTAACGCACTTAGCATGCGAACTTTTTTATTGACTACCACTTTGTTTGGTTTAGAGATTTTTTCAACTGCTGATGCACTCTTAAACGGATTATTATATAACGTGAAAAAATAATATACAAACAAACAGATAAAGCTGATAAATCGTAAAAAAAGCTCACTTCCTATGGCCTCACGACCCGAAAATAAATACGGGCATAAAAATGTATAGACTCACGGCACAACTCCCCATATATATGGCAACAAATTTACTAAAAGAATTTTTATGTTTCGCAAAATGAAATGTCATTTCAAATACGTGATCTCGCACACATACACGTCCACAAGCCCGAGGATTCCATGTGCATGGACGTCGACGACTGTCAGTCTGGCAGACCCAAAAAAATACAACAACAACGAAAAATGTACAGAAAATCCGGTTGCGATGGCACTACTACTGCATAGAAATGAAACAAAAATTTATTTTAAGCTACTAAAGAGCATAGTTGAGTTCAAGTGACGACTATATAGGACGTGTACTTATCTGCTGCAAAAACTGGCGGACAAACAGACAGAGTCCGGACACGGGGGGCACGGAATCCGGAGTAAGCCAGGGTCTCTTTTTTGCACTGTGCACCCCCCTAGGCAAACGCAATAGACGTAAACAAATTGCTGGCACTTAAACATTTTTGAAAACAGCGCTTGATGAAGTTTTCCCTTTTTCGGTGTATGCTGCCCGCCGCTTGTTGTCCCAGGCATCAGCAGTCAGTGCACCACATCATGAGAAGTCAAGCCAAAGTCCCATCTAGATGCACTGCCACAAAAGATAGGTGGCTTTAGATAGTCCATAAACAAATAGAACAAGTTTTTTTATATATGAAAATTATTTAGAAGTTTAGTGACTGCCAGATGAAGAATTCTATATAACTTCGCATCCTTGAAAGATCTTAAATTTTGGACTCCATATTTTTTCTGAGTGCTTCCATCGCTGTCCCCATAGCTTGTTAGCCCAAACTGCAGCTGCAGTTGAGATGATTAGCGGACACGAGACTGCAACTGCACTGGCAAACTGCATCTGCCACTGGAGATGCGGAGGAGTTGGGATCAGAGAGAGAGGACTGAAGCTGCTCCGGCGGCCTGCATGACTTATGTGATGGAAGGTTGATGGGTTTCGGAATGCTCCATAGCCACAGAGCTAATCAAATGCATTAAAGCCCTGCGGGAGGCTTTAAGTTTTGCTTTGATTTCGCAATTCATGTCGGGGATTGAAGAATAAGTCACAGGACCAAGGCAGTTTGACTTTGGCTTTAATTTAGAGATTAATTTCGTAAATAAATATACATTTTGATCTTCTTATGTTAAGAGTACTCCTTTCCATTCTCCTATAACTTTTTTTTTATTAAGGTAAGACTCTCCCAACATTGCAACTGAAACTGCAGAGGAGCTTAGGCCGTTGCGCATCATTTGGGTTCAACATGCATCCAACCGGCATTAAGCTTATTGCATTTTTATGTAAATTCACACTTTGCGCCCCATGTACTTACTGCTATAAAAATACTCGCCAGCAAATGGCAGCCACTTTGCTGTCGCTTTTGTGGAGCAAATTTTTGTGTGCGCCACGTTCAGCCATCCCCAAATTCAAATAAATAAATAAATATGTAGCGGGGGGGAGGAACAACCTAAGAAAAGAATGTGCCCACTAAAATATTGCATTTTGCCGTTCGCTTTTGTGCTTTTCAGGAAAATATCTGGCAACGGCACCCTGCACTTCCCGCCGTTTTTGGCGCAATATTATCGCACGGATGTGCACGAGGCCACCTACAGATGCCGGGCGAGCAACGAGGCGGGCACCATCCTCAGTAGGAACGTTCAGGTGCAGGCAGGTGAGTGTAATGTTACGACGACGAGTGTTGGTATGGGTATAAGTATGAGTACGAGTGCTCCTGCTGCGAGTGTGAGTAGCCTAAGTAGCTGAGCGAGGAATGCGCTGCCCCCATTAACAGTATTCGAGGCGAAGAAAGAAAGTGTTGCCAACTTGCAAATGCAAAAAAAGGGGAGCCAAGACAAGCACTCAAAATTTTAGAAAACGTAAAATACTTTTAAAAGTAATATAAATGGTAATAATTAAATTAAGAGATTGTCATTACCTTAGAGGAATTTTATTTAGTACAAAAGGGTCACAGGGAATCTTTTAATTAAAATAAAATTAACGATTTGGGGATTAGTTTTATTACTATAATTTATTTGGTTTCTAAAATAAATTTTAAATAAATTTTATTCCCAGATTTATATAGGAATCCCCCTAGTTGCCAACACTGTTACCGTGAAAAGATAGGGCCGCATTATGTTGACAACATTTTGAAGCTGCTCACGTTCGCTGTGCTGGCATTCTTTACGATTCCGCTTGCTGGCAGCCCCTGGGATGTCACCTGTGCGCCACTTTTTCTTACTTTTCGTCCTTCTATTCCACTTCATATAACATTAATATCCTGTGAGCTGCCTGCCAGCTCTTGGGCTTGGACTTGGACTCTGTGATCGATGCAGCAACAAACTTGGCGCGGCTGCAACTTCGGGGCTCGGGGCACTGAAATTAAGTTAATTATTTTATGCACTCTGCCTGTTTGCTCAGGCCCCCTTAATGCTTGACCTCGAAAACGGGGCACGTCGGCTGTATTTACAGAGCCCGGGCCTTAAGTAAACACACAGTAACCCCCAACAACCGCCTCCTCTTCCAGCAGCCGGGAGGAAAAAACCAACGTTGCATGATAGTCGCTTAAAATCTCATTCAATATTTACACTTTGCATTTTCCATGTGCATCACTCCTGTCACTCCTTTTTTCCCCATGCTGTGCCGTACTGTGGTGCTTCTTCCTTCGAGTATTTTGGCTGCTCTTCAACTTCCGTTTTGCATGTAATTTCGAGCAATTTCATTCATTTAAACGCCAGCCATTCCGCATTGTGTCCCGTTTATTGGGCCGCTCGGTGTTGTTCCCTGTCGACAGTGTCGCCAACGGCTGGGAGTTCCAAAGGACTGCGATTCTTTTGCCCGAAAGCGTTTTATGCGCTCATCTGTATGCGCAGTTTGCGCCAACGGGCAGACAGCACCGTTTGTTGACTTTTCCTATATTCCTCCCTGAATCAGGGGACCCCTATGAAGGTACAGCAGCGGTCAATACAATGGGGAAATTCCTTATGGGAAATGTATCCTTGATTAGAACTGAAGCTAAGCTTAGATATACTTTCATTATAAAGCATTAAGAACTTAAAGCTTAAATATTACATTTTTAAAACGATTTATATATCAAAATATTGTCTGTTTCCTGTACTTTTACACCCCCACTGACAGTCATTCTTTGAATCCTGTTTCGTTTCCTTCTTTCTCGTTTTTCTTGTTGGCCATTCGCTCTCTTTTTAGTGGTGCGTCGTCAATTCCATGTGCACGTGGAAAACACCGAAGTCTATTTGGGAAATTCGGCGTTGATTAAGTGCGCCATACCGGAGTATGTGCGGCCCTATGTGCGCGTGGCCAGTTGGCATCGCGGCGAGGAGATACTGCTGCCGGATCTGTCGGATGTCGGTGAGTGTTGCCACATTTTAACAGATCCACATACGAGGACGCGAACAAATGGAGGGCGGAGGAGAGTTTATCGGCTGCTGAAATTTATGTGCACACGATTCATTTTTGTTGCTTGAACAGCAATGGGAGTTGCAGTTTTTCTGCAGCTCAGCTTCAAGGGGTGGACGCGTGGGTCGCATGACATTTATTGGAAAACGTTGCGTATACGCAGCGGGGGCCGGGCGCGCTTTGATTTTCCTCTTGCTCTGCAATTGTCATCATGTGTGACCTGAGTTTATGATTTTCCCCACAGCGGGTCGCTATGTGGTCCTGGCCGCCTCCGGGGATCTGTATGTGCGCTCCGTGCGCACCGAGGACGGACTGATGAAGTTCAGCTGCCTGGTGACCAATACGCTCAACGGGGAGCGTCAACGCAGTGACGCGGTGATGCTGCAGGTTAAAGGTAAGCTTGAAAAAAGCCCTAGAGAAATATTATGGACATTTTTTTTGTTTCTTTCTTTAGTCAACATTTAGTTTATGTTATTTCTATAAGTTAACAAAGTGATTTTTCTTTTAAAATAAAATATATTTCCACCTTTCTTGCTTTATATTTTCTTTAATAGAACTAAGCAAGAACCTGGCACCTCGAACCACCCAAAAACCGGTGATGGAGATTCACGTGGAGCGCGGCAACGATGTACATCTGCCCTGCAACATCCAGGGCAATCCCTTCCCCATATTTACGTGAGTTAACCAAGTTCCGGGGGCGAGCAGGCGTAGCCAGCCCGTATCTGTATCTAAGTATCTACGCAGCTGGCAATAAAATAACATCACGAGCTTCCGGGTCGGAGATTATAGACAGCCCTTAAGTGCATTCGAATGTTTGCTTGGGGAGGCTGGCTTTATTGCATATTAGGGACTGCTGTTTTAGTGCTAATTAGGTGACTCCATAGACCAGCCCTTGTGCTATTAGCAGTGGGGTATCTGGCGGTGGAAAAACAAACTAATAGGGGCCAGAAAGCCAATCTGGCCACCCAAGTCAGCTTAATCAACTTGTTTACCCACTGAAAACGTATCGGCTTACAAAAGCCAAACCACATATCAAGTAACCCCATGACGCAGGGCCTTCACAGATAATTAGCAAAATAAAACAGTAAACATGCTGGCGCTCTATAGGGTAGCACAATTTAACAGTCTGTTTCACTTAGCAGAGCTTATTAAAATTTCATGCAGTTCTAAACACTTGAAGCGCCCCTCACTTACCCACACACATAATACTATATATATATCTGTATATATATCTGTATATGTACAGGGACATATTCGCGACAAGGAGGCAGACAGCTGGAAAAACAAAAACACAAGACAAACATGCAGAGAGCAAAAGTTGTCGGTGGGAAAACATAAACGTTGGGGCCAGACGGGCAAAGTGCCTGAAATATTTCACTTAGGGAGGGAGTTTTCCCCAAACTGATTACAATAAATGCTTAGGAAAGGCGATAATTTTGTTTTCAGCACAAGTTTAAGCGTGGCAGGAATAACAAAACAAGCTAACTGGCTTTTATTGATTTCGTGTGTGATTCTGCAATTGATTGAGTTTCTAGTTTTTGTTTAGTGAAGAGAGGGAAAAGTTTTGCTTATAACAGTGCGTATGAGTAATATTTTTGTAAGTTATATATAGAAGTTATTGAGATTGAAAATTAATAGCAACTGATATTTGTTTTGTTTTAGTGACACATAAAGTCGGAGTACTGAAGTGATTAGAGTTCTTTAAATGCTTTTATTAATTATTTTTAGCATTTTTTAACTTCTTTATATTCCTGCCAGTAAAAGTTTAGACATTTTTCGAATACCAACACATTGTTCGCTTTATATACCAACTTTAGTTCGCGTGAGATTTCGTAACTGATGCAGCCTCTGGTTTCTGCAAACAAAAATGTAAATCAATAAAGAGTTTGTGCCTTAAACCGAAAGCACTACCAACTGCCAACGAACCTTGCCTTATATATGTATCTGTGTGCTCTCTGATTTATAGCTGGTATCGCGTTTCCGACTCGGCGGCCCTCTATCCCATACCCTCGTCCCAGCGAGTGATACTTTCGCGCACACTGCTGCTCATCAAAAATGCTGACGAACGCGATGCGGGCAAGTGGGTAAGTAAGCGTCAAACAGCCAACCGCCGGCAATCCGTATATCTGGATATATGCAGAGCCCGGGAGCACTGTACAGTCGAGCATCGATAGGGTGGAGTTCTTTAGTTATAAACTTTAAAAATTTTAAACAATCTCTGTAGTTCTTAAAGTAAATATTCTGATATCCAACTTGAAAATGTTTAAGGGCAGCTTAAATCTTATTATATACCCCCTTTAACCATTCGTTTTTTTTTCAATGAAAATTCTTAGGACAAATCAGTTCTTTAATTACGAGAAATACCAACCTTTTCCAAGAGACTCACATTCTTTTGAGTTAACCCAAGCTCGACTGTAATGCCCGGAGCCTGGTGAATTTGAGCATAGCATGGAAAAAAGACTAACAACTGACTCTAACTGCCCGCACTCTCGTTGCAGATTTGCCAGGCATCGAATCAGTTTGGGGAGCAGCGCATCGAAATACGCCTCAGTGTCAATTCGTATGTGTCCGTGCATATATTGCCGCAAGTTCAAATTGTCAATTCGGGCGGAACGGCAAATTTCAATTGTACAACAACGGGTTCAGCGATCGATGCCATCGACTGGCTGCACAATGGCAAGCCGCTGCAGGCGAATAATGCACTCACCACCGGCAGGGATAAGTAAGTATAGCCAGAAGCTGAAAAATCTAGCTAGACTAGGACTGCACGGGAAGAAAACAGTCTTCATTTCAAAGAGGTTTCAGCTTTTAAGATATCATTTCATTTTAAAGAGTTTTAAGAATTGAATATCCAATAAATCGTTCAAAATATCTTTCAGTAATTTAAGTTATTAAAAAAAGAAACGCTTCGAAAAATATTTGTAAAAATATTTAAGAAATTGATAAAGCCACAGTCAATTAACCTCCCCATCCATCATCATACAAGACTTATTTTTTCTCTGTGCAACTGGAATTGGGAATGCCAAATGGGAATGGGAACTCGGAGCGGGAGATTGGGTTGTAATAGGAACAACAGGCTGGCAGGCCGACAGACAGACATGCAACATTGTATAGCCGATTTCGATTTTTATCAGTTTCGCCAGTTGCGAAAAGCCTTCCGACCTACCGAAAATATTAAAAAAAAAAAAAGGAGAAACAAACCAGAGTTCGGGGAAAAAATCCATAGATTACGCTACGCTGTTGTTAGGGCTTTTCGTCTGGCGAAAATGTTTTATTGCCATTGTTATTATTATTACTATTGATGAACGTGGCTGGCAACGAGCGAGTGAGCGAACGATATTTGTATTTATGCAGGCATTCCCTGTATTTTTGCCCCTTTTAGCGAACATTCAGCTTTCAGTTGATTTCGTTTCAGTTGATTGTTTAAAAGCTTTGCACGGTTTGGTCTCGATAAAAAAAAGAGTCCCAGATTGAGTGTAAGGTCAGTGCGCAAAAGACCCCGATTGTTGGCATTGACAAGGCATCTGAATAAATATTTGCGGATAGTTTTGTGCTGATTGCTTTTACAATGGCCGAGTACAATTAGTTTATGGCCTCCTTTGAAGCATTAGGTGAGTGCGGTATTGTTTTTAATTAAGATAACTCCTGCCAGAGCACTCAACGTAATATACATGAAAATCCCAGAGTCGCACAGATGGACTAGGCCTCCGGGAATCCTTTTGCTTTGTGCATATTTTCGCCTCAATGGCCCAGGACGCATCTTGATAATTTAATGCAAATTACACGAAATCAGCATAATACGGGGCCAAAGCAAAACCGAAGGCAAACTAAATTCACACGCAAAATTTGTACAGTAGCAGCTGGCAAACAATCCGGCCGGCAAAAACAAACATCCTATGTAGGTTTTGGCCATATATATGTACATATACATATATACACGCACATATATACCAATGGCCATATCTACATACATATGTAAATATACGAGTATATGGGCTGGTGTTTGTGCGATGGCCAGCTGTTGGCCAAGGAAATGTGGCCCGAAGGATAAGCATGCGAAATGCGAAATGCGAGTGGGAAATGGGAGACCGAGCAAATCAGCATTACAAATCAAGCAGAAATTTTTATGCTTATGCTAATAAAATAAATAACAAATTTCGCTTGAACGAACAGAAGGCAACGAAGAGCGTACAAACGGAGAAATATCATCGACACTTGAAGAAAATAGGAAGCCATTGTTATGAGTAAAGGGAAACTTTATCTTAGATAAGTTAGTTCAAGATTATTTATAACTAAAAATATATTAAATAAATGTGAATAGTCATGAGAAACTTGTTTTTATATATACTTTTATAATACCTAAAATTTTAGAAAACTAAGAACAAATACTACTTTTAAAAGTATTTTCCCCAGTACATGTGAAGCTGTATCGGTGTGAGTTTATGGCAAATTGTGGGACCCGCTTTCATTTTTCCGCAACGTTGTCAGTTTTCAGCAGTTGAAGTTTACTTTGCCAAGCTCGGCATTTTTAACACTTTTTTCCATTCTGTGTTCTTTGTCCTGTGTTTGCCCTGCGCCTCTCCACGTGACTCCCCTACCCCACATCGGCATCCTGTTAACCCCTGTCCTGGGTCCCCCTGGCAGCATACGCTTCCTGTCGAAGAGCTCGCTCCTGGTGCAGAACGTCGGACGACGCGACCGCGGTGTCTATCAGTGTCTCGTGGAGAACCAGCGGGCCAGTGCCCAGGCGATGGCTGAACTGAAGCTGGGCGGTGAGTTGACATGTCGATGTGCATAGTTTATGAGGCGGAGTTTTGGCATCTATCAGGGGCTCGTTAACCACTCTACCTTATCTCCTCGGTTTTCACCATTTTCTCGTTATTTCGCAGACACTGTGCCGGAATTGATTTACACCTTCATTGAGCAGAACGTGCGTCCCGGGCCATTAATATCGCTTAAGTGCTCCGCCAGCGGCTCGCCGCCACCACAAGTGAGTAGAAGCCATTCTCAAATGTTTTATTGGCCATATTATGCATTATTATAAGGCACAAACAAGCACTGAGAGAAACTGAGACTACGGTTGATAGGGAAAATTAATAAAATTAGCTTGAAAAATTTGAAAAAATTATAATTTGACCAAAGAATATATTTTTCGACTAGAGCATTGAATAAGAAGACAATTTATCTCTACTCTTATATGCATTTAGTAATTAAGAAGTATTATTATTTATAAAATTTGCAAGCTTTTATGTTTTCTTTTTATCTAAAAATATTAAACATTTTTTCAAGTATTCGTCAGTATTCGAACAAGTAATTTAAAACTTGAGCTATTTTTAAGTAATTTTTTCCGTTAAGTGGATTTCCCCAAAAACATACACATACCGGCTCCGATTAAGCCCAAAAATTATGACCTTCTCGTTGCTCCTTATTGATTTTTGGTTTGCTCATTCCCGTCCAATTGCAGTTCGCCTGGCTGCTGGACTCCCAGCCCATTATGGACGTCTCGCTGCACCATCGGTTTGCGATCGGGCAATTTGTCGATATGTCTGGCGACGTGATAAGCCATTTGAATATCTCGCACGTGCGACCCGACGACGGGGGTCTCTACAGGTGCGTGGCCACCAACTCGATGGGCAGCGCGCGTCACTCGGCCCGGCTGAATGTTTACGGTAAGTTGATAAATTGGCTCGGAAAATCAATTACCCACACCATGGCCCCTTAATTGTGTCACATAAATGGGTTTCTGCGTCCGTTTTGTTATCGAGAAGGAGCGCGTGGAAAGTCGGCTTTTGTGCTCTGGCCAAACAATGCAAATCACAAAAGAAGCCGATTTCAGGCCATGAATTTCGTCAGAACGGAGGACAAGCTACAAGGAATCCGGCAATCGGCAATCGAACCTTCAGCGGCTGATTGGAAATAATGCCAAGGCAACGAAACAAAAACATTGCGGCGAAAGGAGTGTAGCGATGTGTGGGGGAAATAAGTCCGCTATTCAGCGGAAAATGCTTGGCTGCGCCTCTAAGGAAATCTCCTGAGGCAACGACGTCGTCGATGACGACGATGCTTCCATTCCAATCATGCCAGACGATATGCAGCCGAAGCCGGCACCGTGACAAATTGTTGTACTTAAATCCTCTTATATATAATATATATATTTTTTACAAATGCCATTTGAACTAAAGAATGAACTAAGAAAGAAGGTTTCAGAGATTCAAATAATAGTTTACAGCTATTTAAATAGTACAAATAACTTTAGTTATAGCATTTAAATGTAATAAATACATTTCACATTTAGATTTTTCCCAAGTGAACCCACTGAATACTTGGCTAACAAGTTTGAGCGTGTGAGAAGCCTGAAATTCTGTCAGGAAAATCACTGTCACCTTCGGTTTATAAACGTTACACATATAAAAATGTCACTCTGCCTTAACTTCGAAGGAAGGTCCTTAACTTTTCGTGCTCTGTCTGAGAGTTTCTCTCTCCTGACTGCTGAGCTTTTGAGTATTATAAGCAGTTGCAAAAGCGTAATCTTAATGTGTTAATAATGCATAAGCGAATGGATATGTGACAGATATAAATCATACGCCCCGTGCGCCGAATGATTGATGAAGGGAACCGAGGCAGATTGAGTTTCTGTGTGTGCGTATACTTGATATTTAAGTGGGCGTGGGTATTGATGATAAATGATGGTATTTTGAAAGCTGCCCTGCAGTCCGGAGAACTGAAAATCAAATTAGCTGTGTATGTATATGGCAAATGTGATTGAGTGAATGAAAATCGAGCAGAGGGAGCTGTGGTGCAAATGTCTATTATGAGTCCTACTAGAGTGGTCATTCAACAGTCCGTCCTCTCGGCTGTGGCGGTTTGCCTCCACCCCTTTAAGAATTTTTGCTGGCGTAATAATCGCAAAATGATTTCGATTATGAACAGCTCTGGCAACAAGCCTATATCCCAACCCCTACACACATTTACCGATATCTGTAGGAGTTACACAGCACGAAAGTTGGTCAATAATAATCAATTTTGATAGATTAAAAACTAAAATATAATTATAATCATTTTTATAATTTGTTGAGCTTAAATCTCTCTACATACCTTGGCTTCTGTGATATATATCCCTAGATTCTTATTTTATATACTTTATTTTTCCGCCTGCATGTGAGATGGGGTCTGTTCAGAGAGCTGTCGAAGCCGCAGGCATCGGCTCGCCTGTTTAATTATGAATATTGCAATTTATGCAACGCATTTACCCATGCAACGAGTTGCATTAGCAGCACTAAAAATGCACACACAGGCGCACACACACAGACTTGCGGCTGCATCTGCATTTCATGCATTAACGTCGCATGTGCGCCAAATGAATATAATTGGAATTATTCAGCATTTGTGCCGTATTCCGGCCTAATTGCATTTTGTAACTAATTTAATAAATTTCACAATGGCCTAAAATGCGCAAATATAAGTCGATAAACTATGGAGAAAACTGTGAAGGAAAATCTATTTTCTTGAATTGAAACTTGAACATTTTATTCCTAATTAATCATAATTCCTTGAGAGACTCTTGAACTTAAATTGGGAAAAAGCAAAATGAAAACTTTAAGATAATTCCTAAAACGCTCCACTTAAATATAAGTAAGTAATTGACATTTTGCTCTATGTAATCCTTGCAGGACCTCCTTATGTGAGAGCCATTGGACCGATTAAAGCCGTTGCCGGCGAGGATATAATTGTGCACTGTCCCTTTGCCGGTTATCCCATCGAGCAAATTAGATGGGAGAAGGCGCACCAGGAATTGACAACAAGTAAGACAAATTGCAAAGGGGCGGGAGTCCTGCAGGTTTAACACATTACTGTCTTTTCTAAATAAAAACAAAAAAACAGACAGCCACTACGAGCTGGCTTCAATTGCCGACGGAGGGCATCTGGTCATCAAGAGCGTGGAGCCGGCCCGGGATCAGGGCATCTATACGTGCATCGTGAGGAGTCGCGCTGGTGAAGAGGCGCGCCGGGACATGCAGCTGAATGTGAACAGTAAGTAGAAAGAACAGGGGACGGGAGGCTGGACTGTCAGCTCCTTGTCCCCCCTGTATCCTTCTCTTCGTGGACGACATTAACGTCTGGCCGCCTGGCGGCTAATCGCTCATCAAGGTCCGCCCGTCATCGAGCCCTTCAAGTTTCCCAAGAACCTGCAGGAGGGCGGACGGGCCCAAATCACCTGTGCGGTCTCCTCCGGCGACATGCCCATCTACTTCAGCTGGAAGAAGGACGACAGCTCCATTCCCAGTAGTTTGCAGGTAAGACTGTCACTCCGAAGTGCATCGAGGAAGTTTTGCCGTATTCTTTTATCCTTCCTATTCTTGCGATGCCCCGTGATTGTCAGAATAAGAGTGTATTGGACATAAGATATTCAGTATTTGGTATCCGTTTTAGTTATTATTTTACTCAGTTGTTTACTACAATTTTTAAAGAAATTTATTTTGCAGATTTATCCTTTCAAGTTTAATTATTTGAAGTTTTTATATTATTCTAATTAGGTATCTCAAAGTCGAATACCATTATAATCAGCCATCTTACCTGTGTTTCTTTCCATTTACAAGATTACCGAGAAGAAGGAGGAGTTCTACTCACTGCTGGTCTTCAAGGATATCACGGCCCGGCACAGTGGCAAATATACCTGCTATGCCAGCAATGCCGCCGCCAAGGTGAACTTCACGGCGGAGCTCCAGGTGCGAGGTGAGTAAGGGGTAAAGGGGCGGTAGCAGAGGACACTTCGGATTCCAGACGGGTTGGAATGCGATGGCATGGAGGACGGCAGAGAATGGGATGCTGTGTATTGAAGCGTTGCTCTGCTGTTTCAAAATAAATCACACAGGATTTGTGCGCCAGTTGCTCTCTCCCAAGTTTGCCCTTTTTCGGGGCTGCAAAACAAAGATACACATGCACACACGCCGCTCGGATCGAAAGTTGTTAATTTTGTTGCCCTTTTCGTTGTTCTCGATTCCATGCCATTCCGTTCGTTACGCATTCGCCCTGTGGCCCGGTCACGTTTCAGTGGCGCCTCGCTGGAGCCACGAGCCCATGGACACGGCCATCATGCTAGGCAATACAATATCGATAAATTGCGAGGCGGAAGGATATCCGATTCCAGCTATTACCTGGTTCAAAGGGCAGGGTAAGTTTGCCAATCCCGATCCCAAGCGGCCAGGGATTTCGATACACGGCCAGAGTTCATCAGAAGTACCGTGCCGGTGGGTTCAAGTGGGGTCTCCATCCGCCGCCCACTCTGGGCTTATCAATTAACATTTCGGGACTTTGGCGTTTACTTGGGCTGGCCTCGTATTTAATATCTTTTATTTGGGGTACAGGCAAAGGCTCCAAGGACTTTAAGCCCCTGAGCATGCGAAATCACTCGCTGCTGCTCAATCTGGCCACGGATAATGACGAGGGGTATTACATGTGCCAGGCCACCAATGAAATCGGACCAGGGCTCAAGAAGACCATTCGCATCAATGTAAATGGTAAGAATTAAGAGAGTCTATCCTCGGCGCACAGTTCTATTTAAGGCAACCATCCTGTTTAGAACCCGCTCGGTTTGAGCAGCCCGCCCGGAACATCAGCTCCCGGCGGAACGATCCGGTGACTCTGGACTGCCATGCCAAGGGTGATGAGCCGATAACGATTGGCTGGACGCACAATATGGGACGGATCGATCTGAACAACTTCCGGTTCAGTATAGCGGAAATGAAAACGGACCGGGGAGTGGACTCCCAGCTGACCATTGGTCACTCCGATCGCCACGATTCCGGGGTGTATCGGTGTGTGGCAGAGAATCCGTACGGACGGGCCGAGCAAATCATCTTCCTGGCGGTCCAGGAGCGCCCGGATACGCCCTCCAATCTGGAGGTCTTTGAGGTGGGCTCCCGCACGGTGAAGCTCAGCTGGCGGCGACCTTTCGACGGCAACTCGCCGGTGCTCAGTTATCTGGTGCAATACCAGGCCCTGAAGTACCTTCAGTCTCACGGGGCCCTGGGCGCGGCTGGTGGGGATTGGAACGGCCAAAACGTAATCAATGTCAGTCTGCCGTCGACGAGCATTAGTCGCAGGTACGTGTTGGGGTTCTGGCAATACACCGGGAATGTAATCGAGGTGGCATATATGCCTATAACTATTAAATATTTTTTTTATTAAAATGTCTTACATGAAATTGATATGAAATAAATAAATTAACTCCATAATTGCTAAAAGACTGCACTAAAAATAAAAAAAAATATTATCAACTGATACATATATTTTTCCCTTGCTGTGTTTTTGTTTTGTTTGTACAGCTATGACACCGACCTGCGGGAGAGCGCCATTGTGGCTGGCCTGACCCCGGCCACCACCTTCCTGATTCGGATGCAGGCCATCAACGAGATCGAGCGGAGCGCCTACACCGAGGCCATTGTGCTCAAGACCCAGGAGGAGGCGCCCACGGAGGCCCCGTCGAATGTGCAAGTGCAGACGGGCGGCGAGAGCGAACTAATTGTCACCTGGCAGGTAAGGACACTGAAGGAAAATGTTATAATTTCAAGGTGTTAGTTAGTAATACGTGACGCTAATATCTGTTAAATTTAAAATTAACAAATCGAATATCCCTACTACCTTTTCTTGCTGTGCATCCTTTACTGCAGATACCGCCGCGGGAGTCCTGGAACGGCGAACTCATCGGCTACACGGTAAACTGCAGCGAGGAGAAGCAGAACATCAACTACATCAGCGTGGTGAACAGCTCCCAGAAGTCCACCATTGTCAGCGGCTGGGCCACCACGAAGGCCACGCTGCGGGGTCTGAGGAAGTATACCCGCTACGCGGTCACCATCCGGGCAATGAACGGCTTCGGTTCCGGCCCCTGGAGCGCTGCCATCTTTGGTTCGACGGCCGAGGGAGGTGGGTACCACCACATAGCTAATGAGCAGAATCCACAGAAAGTGTATCTGCTATCCATAAACCCTTCTAAATCTCCTTGCAGTTCCCGAGGCAGCGCCCCAGAATGTAAACTGCACCGCCCTGTCATCGCAGAGCCTGAAGATTTCGTGGCAAGAGCCGCCGCTCCAGTTCCACGGCGGCATCATACAGGGCTATAAAATTTTATATCGCCCGATTGTGCATCAAAGTGAGTATACACTGCAAGCCGCACAGCTGAGGGTGAAATAATAGGAGTCATTAAATGTTGATATATAAAAATAAATTATAAATAATTTATAATAAATGGTTTTTTGATAGAAAAGTTAGAGTTATGATAAAAAATCGTATTAATTTTGTATAAAATATTTGAAAATATACTTGTTTCCTTAACCTCGACTATAAACCCCTCATACTCTGTCTGCAGCAGTTTGCAGTTGGCACTTTATGACGCTGATTTTGTTGATATTGCCAGTGCCAGAGAGCGCTGTGCAAACAGCTATAGATATGATACGATATCCTGGCAGCAGGAAGTGCCAGGATGAAGTTGCAGGCCAAGGGGTGTGAGTGAGTGAGTTGCTTGCCTTTATTGGTTTTGGCGTAGGGTTCGGGTTCAATCGGTTGGCGTTGGTTTCGATGCAGACTGCCAGTTGTTGACTTTGGCTTTCGTTTATCAAATCTCATCACATGAATAGCACCAGCTGAGTCTAGTTTCTGCTTAAAAAAACTCAGAGCTGCATAAATTAATAAATAATGGTTAAAAGCAAGTAATCATAAGACAGTTTTCTGAAATTAAGGCTATACCTTAAAATATATTTTAAAAATATTTCCTTGCTCTTAAATTCAATTTCCTGTCATTCCCCAGTTGACTTTCCCGCCAAGCTGGAGATCAAGCGCACCTCTAACCTGGAAACGTACCTGCACACCCTGCTCAAGGCCAGCAACTACTCTATTCGTGTCCTGGCCTACACGGCCACGGGCGATGGCCTGGCCAGTCCGCCGCTCTTCTGCCAAACGGACGACGATGTGCCCGATGCACCAGCGGCCATTAAGGCAGCGGCCCTAACCGCCGATTCGATTTTGATTTCCTGGCTGACGCCGAAGAACCGTAACGGGATGATCTCTCACTACACGGTCTATGCGCGGGAGGCGGGACGGAAGGGCCAGACTAAAAGTGAGTAGAGCACAGAGGCGGGACAATAAGGGGCTCTGAAATGTATACGATTTTTTCGGGAATTCAGCTCACATGGTGCGTGTGGACGAGGATGGGTATCCGGTGACATTCGAGTCACGCAGCCTGGCCGAAAATCAAATGTACGAGTTCTGGGTGTCGGCCTCCACATCCGTCGGCGAGGGCGAGCCCACATCTGTGGTCGCCCAGGCCACCAATACGCGAGGTAGGAAAATCAGCCATTTAGATACAATTTACACAGAAAGAAAAATAATAAATAGACACTTGGAAAAATGTACAAAGATTGAGAAAAATGATCAGATTATAATAAGAA
The DNA here is from genome assembly GCF_030179895.1 of Drosophila kikkawai. Taxonomy (NCBI): domain Eukaryota; kingdom Metazoa; phylum Arthropoda; class Insecta; order Diptera; family Drosophilidae; genus Drosophila; species Drosophila kikkawai. The sequence goes on along the minus strand of NC_091731.1, from coordinate 19,667,299 downwards.
TTTTAGTATGTTTAAATTATTTCTAAAGTGGTATATTATGCTTTTTTTTTGTATTTGTGTAATCAATTTTTAATATTATTAACTTGAAATCTATATTTCTCCAAGTGCTCGTCTACAAATAGCTGGTAAATTGTCGTGTTAATTAAAAATTGACATTTATTCAGCGTGCTGGCGAAAGCCGCACTTACCGCAACATTTTAATTTCGTTCACCTAACGATCTGCCTGGCTTTCTGTTGTCAACTTTTGTGTGCGTCTTTTTTTTTTCGAAAAACTGTTTTCATGCAGCCCCTGCACGGATTGCATCCTTTGGCCAGGTGGTGCGCAAGGCGGTGGGCACAGCTCTGGTCCTGAATTGCCTTGCGGTGGGCAATCCCACGCCACGTGCCCGATGGCTCACCCGCGACAGGCCCGTCACCTTCAGTCCCTTCTATGAGGTCACCAACGAGGGCAACCTGAAAATACACCGTAAGTTAACATGAAATGAAATTAAAAAAAAAAAAAAGAATTCGCATATACTAGTAAATCTACAAATATAGCCAGAAAGCCATATAATATAGTTAAATTTTCCCACCTGTTCGCTTTCATTTCACACTTTAATTTGCAAACAATTTTCCATTTCACCCTCTCAACCCGATTCGCAGGCGTCGAAGGCAGTTTGTCCGGAAATTATACGTGCACGGCGAACAATCTGTTCGGCAGCGACGAGATCCAGTACCAGGTGATTGCCATGAAGCCGCCGGGCGCACCGCAAATCATCGTGCAGTACGCTTCCGCCGACAGCATACGCGTCAGCTGGGATGCCCCGGACGACGGAGGAGCTCCGCTCCAGGGATATGCCATCTCGTACCACACGGCCGGCGAGAGCTGGTCCACCACGGAGCTACTGCCGGAGAATAATGCCTACACGATCTCGGGCCTGAAGTGCGGAAATCAGTACATTATAAAAATGTCCGCTCACAATATGGTCGGCTCCGGCGTGGCCAGTGAGGAAATTAATGTCTGGACGAAAGGCAAAGGTGAGTCCCAAAACCGGAGAGCCAATCTCAATTCCCAGCAGCCCTGTGTCCTGAATTCAAATTTTGTCTGTTGACCGCAAAAGCCATTCGGTGAAGTGACAGAAGTGACCAGAAGTGGGCATCATGTTGAAGGCTTACAGTTGCAGGCAATATAATAATGAGGAAATGAAAATGTAGGAACAATTCATACATCATTTAGTTTAGTCAAAGAATTTACATTTAAATTTAAATTTTCTACTAATTCCTACTCTTAATATATAATAAAATGTAAAGTAAATCCCATTAGCACTATTGTTACGACCTTTGCTGTATATGTTTTTCCCCAATTATCCTCCTCTTGATTTCGCTCATATTTCGAGTTTTCCATTTGCAGCCTCTCAGGCGCCGAACGGCAACGAACTAATTGCCACAAATGCGACGTGCGTGAATTTGAAGCTGTCATCGTGGCAGAACGGCGGCTGTGGCATTCATCATTTCTCTATCGAGCACCGACCGCTGGGTGAGTGCAAATTAGCAATCAATGCATGGATGGGCATTTCGGGTTTGGGATTTCACAAGCACCCAGCTGAAGTGGAGGGCTAGGGCTCTTTGGATTTATTATCCACAAGTTGCTTACATGTAATCCTGCAGGAGTTTTTTTTAGTAATTGACCTACATTATACAATATTAGTTCATAATTTATTTATATATGTCTCATGAATTATATTACCTGCGTGATAAGGGTTAGCCAAGCGTTATGTTTATCGAAAGATATTAGTTTTCTGTTTTTTATAAACAATGTAATAATTTGAATATTGTATAAGTACATTCACTAAAGAGTATTTTCATTACACAACATCAGAAGTACTTTAATTATAAATATGAATTCCTTAATTAAGAGTATTCAGGCGTCAGATTCAAGATTTTTTTTATCTTGTTTCATACTTCATACCAGTTGCTGGTGCTTAATTTCCGTTAAATTAAATACAGTTAATATAATTATTTTTGTTTTCAATTAACTGACCAATCTACAGCCATTTGTATTTATAAATATTTATCAAATTTATTACGTAGACCGTGTGCCGTGTGCAACGTGGCGTGTGATGCATAATTTCCTTTTTCCATACTCTCTTTTTTCTCCCAAACCATGGTTGTGTGCGTGTGTCCCCAGGCGACATACGGTGGACAGTTGTCACATCGGACATTTCCAACGCCGAGGAAAATCGGGAAAATTTAATCTTCTGCGACTTTCAGCCGGCCAAGTGGTATCAGCTGCGAATCTCCGCCACCAACGATGCGGCCAAAACGACGGAGCATTATCATTTCAGCACGACGAGCATTGATGGCATCACCATTCCGCCGCCCTCGGTTTTCCCCTCGGAAAACGATTTGATGAACAATCTGATAAACGCAACAAATCCGACCAGCGGTGATTGGTTTTCAACGCTAATTGTTGTCGTCATCATCACCGTTTCCATCATAACGATGTAAGTGCGTCCGAAATGGGGTGGCTATGCAGAGCGATGGGTTTTCCCGGGAAAATGGTAGACGGAAAAGCGAAAAAAACGTGGAATTGAAATGGCGAATTAAGGCCCAAGCGGGGGTCGTTGGCTGATGAATGTTAATTAAGGATTTATTAACTATCTTGCTAGAGAATGCAGGGATAACGAATGGAATTTGAGCAGTAAATATCATGAAAAGTATGATTTTTTCGAGAAAGAAAATTTGTTTGGAAACGGGTATTTAATTTTATTATTTATCTTACATCAGGGAATCATTAGAAGTTTGTTATACCCTTGCAGGGTATTATAATTTCAGTCAGAAGTTTGCAACGCAGTGAAGGAGACCTTTCCGACCCTATAAAGTATATATATTCTTGATCAGTATCAACAGCCGAGTCGATCTAGCCATGTCCGTCTGTCCGTCTGTCCGTCTGTCCGTCTGTCCGTCCGTCCGTCCGTCCGTCCGTCCGTCCGTCTGTCCGTTTCTACGCAAACTAGTCCCTCAGTTTTAAAGCTATCTGAATGAAACTTTGCATATAGTCTTCTATATGCTCTCACTGCTATATATGTCGGAACGGGCCGGATCGGACGACTATATCATATAGCTGCCATACAAATGTTCGATATATTTCTAGAAAAAAATTTATAACTTTGCTGTTTTTCAACATTTTTGCACCATTTTTTAGATATGGCCATTCTATATTATTTCAGAATTTTGGTAAAAATTTTATCAAAATCGGACGACTATATGATATAGCTGCCATAGGAACGGTCGAGAAATAAATAGGAAAAAAAATTATAGTTTCGTTGTTTTTCAACGTATGTTTATCTACTCTGAGATATAATATTTTTTTATTATTCTAGAATTATGGTATAAATTTCATAAAAATCGGACAACTATATCATATAGCTGCCATATAAACCGATCGGTAGATGTAGAGAAAATGTAAAACTGGGAATGTAAAACTGTAACTGTCAAACTGTAAACATAATAAGTATAGGTAAAATGTAATGAAACTCTGTTTTGTGAGTGTTTTCAGCATTTAAATCTATAATATAAACATCGAAACCAATCTGCAAGGGTATACAAACTTCGGCGTGCCGAAGTTAGCTTCCTTTCTTGTTTTTTCATGTTTTTCATTTTATTTGCCAACTAAATATGGTCCAAGTTGAGTAAAGACAACTTTTTCATCAACTGTCTGGAAAAAATAAATTTAATGAGTACTTCACTAGTTAGTTCCACTAGCTGGTTTCCCCTCCGATTTCCTGAGTGATTAAAACTCGGCAAAGGAAAAACTTTTCCTCATCTTTCAATTAAGGTCATAATAGAGATTCATCTGTTCGTCGCTTCGCAGAGCCCTGACCATTAAGCATCGGCGCACACTGTGCGGCCCCATCGCCGAGGGATACGAGTCCCGGACTTTGCCTGGAGACTTCAAGGAGGACCACGAAAATCGACGCAATCAGCAGGTGTACAGCGCCTCGCCGGTAAAAACCGTGGACAAGGGAAACGAGTCGGGTGAGTTCATGGATTCGAATGAGACATAGGCGCAAAACGTGCCGCGTCTTAAGGGTGGCAATTATATCAGAAGCAGCACACTTGAAAAAACTAACTTACTCTGCATTGAAAGTCTTATAAAAAGGATATTTAGGTGCAGAATAATGTACGTAACCCAAAAGTAATTTGTTTGAGTGCACTTCGCTCTGTGTGTCTATTAGAAATGTACGAGATTTCGCCGTATGCCACGTTCAGCGTTAACGGAGGACGTACAGGAGCGCCGGCCAAGACGCCCACACGTGCCGTGGCAGCCCAGACGCCACTAGATTACACCATGCAGTTCAAGACATTCGGGCATCCGGAGGGCGAGAACCTGAATGCCACTGCCTATCCACTACTGCCCAGCTCGGGATTTGGACATGTGAAGAGCAAGTCCAGCTGGCACAAGCAGCGCTACTACAACACAGACGGTGAGTGAGGGGAAAATACTACTGTACTTTAGTTTATAATCATTTCGAAAACTGAATATATTAATAATCTTTATTGGTATTTCTTCCTTCTCTTAGACGAGTCCACGCTGAGCAAGTCAATGACGATTGTGGCCGGCTCGCAGGCGGGTCACTCCAAGAAGTCGAGTGGCGGGCGGAGCGCCAAGAATAGCGCCGCCTGCAGCGGAGTGGTGGCCGAATCGGAGTCGGACACCAGCATCAGTCCCAGTACTGAGTTCTCCAACATGCCCACCTATCGGGTGCCCTGTAAGTCATCGCGCAGCAGCGATGGACGTGCGGTCGTTGGTGCGTATACGTAATATTTTTGTTCTAAGCGTATACGTAATATTTACATTCTTGACTTCTATACCCTTTTCTTTTTCTATCCCTCTCAGATATGTTCCGCCCCGATTCCAGCACAGAGTCCAACAATGACCAGGGTTCACCGGGCCCCGAACGTCGCCACAATACTCCGCGCCATGTCCTTGGCATGGGCGTCCCCATGGGTATGGGCGTGGTTGCCGCCGGGGGCGGTGGTCCCGTGGAGAAGCGAAGCGCCGGACAACGCAGCCGGAAGCATGGAAGCGCGGCACAGCAGCCCAGTAACCAAACGTTGGAGCGACGAAAGTGCCCTGCTAGTAGCAACAGGTAGTTCAGGTACCTAAACCCTAAACAATCCAAATTAAATTAGCATCGAATATAGAATATAATGAAAACAATCAAGGAAGAGAGTTTGCTGCGACGCACGGGTATGACACTCTCTAGGGAGTTGCATAAACAAAATTTTAAAATTAAAACTTAAAATTATGATTGCCATCTCTAAGTCTTACCTTAGGGTCATGTCATACCCCTGCAGATCAGGATAGCTGGCAATTATCACACTTGTTACTTCATTGACTTACCTGTGCAACTTTTCCTTGCCGAATCTGTAGTTTAGACAGTGAGGTCGATGCCGAGACCGCGGCTTCCCTGGCCGCCTCTATAGCAGCCATGGCGGGGGCGGGACTTGATCTGTCCGGCGGATTTCGGCCGCCGACGGGATTCCATGACGGAATCGGACGCGAGCCCGGCGACCAGAGCGAGTGCGAGCGGGAGCAGAGGGCCCTGGATCTGGAGGTGCAGCGCGTCATGGAGAGCACCGGAGAAGCGCAGCTGGCCAAGATGGACCGCGAGGAGTTGACCTCACTGTTGGCAAGGTAAGGTGTCCTTCGAACGAGCTTTAACGCCGCCCAAAGCGCTTGACCGTAGCTGTTGTTGCATGCCTGTAGCGTCTACCTACCCCGAACTTGAACTCGCACTTGATCTTGATCTTGAACTCGATCGAAAGCACTTACTAACCAGTACCGGAAACCTCTAGGTATCACGAGAAGAAGGAGCAGGAGCGGCAAGAGTACACGATACACGTATAATACTGCCCCCTGGGCAATACTCGGCAATGACACTCTGAAAAAACACACACAAGATGACATACAAACTGTGGCATTTAAATGCATTTAGCTAAGACCATAAGTGTTGTTTAATAAGTGTACACTTTTAGGATGGTTATGCGCCGGCAACTATGCGGAATTAAATAATTTTATAGATTTTTAGGGAGATTTCTTACTTTGTCTTATTAAAAGATTATTTCTTTTTAAGTAAATCGCGCTGAAATTTATCGTAGTGACTTTAATCATCTGGTTTCATTTCTAGTTAATAATTAACTCTCATTTCCTTAACATTTTCAAATCAAAATTGTTAAATATACAACTAAAATATGAATTATCAGGTTTCTATGTTAAGATATAGCTATTTTCTCAATCAAAATATTTATTTCCGCAAAGTGGCGTGTGCATAAGCCTGGTATATTGTAAGAGCTAGTTTTTAAGCAGGCACCCGAGCAAATTAAAGACTATATCTAGCTATAGAGATCCAACTGACTATTAACTACTGATGTCCGCGGGCGATTTCTGTTGATATTGATGCTGGCATTCGTTGCGGGACGAGTTGTACTGCATCTGCTAGCTAGTAATACTATCAATATATACACACGCAGACATATTTGCATATATATATGTAATTGAATTTGTTGTGATAAATTAAATTGTTCTGGAGTACACGTTGATGCGGAAAACATGTCGGGTTAATGAACTGCATAACTCGATTGACACTTTTGGAGCACTCACAAATGCTGTTTATATTTCATCGATGTCATTCAGTTTTTCACATTTTATTCAAGCCCATTTACGAGATTGGCAAAAATCTGTTACTGCATTTATGGGAATAAAGTAATTATTGAATTTAATTAAAGTAGATAATCAACAATTAAATTGTATGGCTACCTTAGGTAAAATATATACACATAAACTACACCTAAATTAATATATGTGCGGAAATGAATGCGGCAGTGACCGAAAACCAAATACGGCAAATTAATTAAATAAAAGAGTGTAAAAATAAACAAAATCAAATCGTGGTAATTTCATTAAAACCAAATTTCCCGACTGTTGGGGGGCTGTCGGGGCGAAAATGTTCCACTTATCAGGTCAGTATCCCTACACCCGCGGGGCTCCATCTCCTTTTCGCAATGACCCCATGTCGATTTCCGTTCCCCGCCCCCTCGGTTCACAGTTGTGCAAATATTTATGCAAGCAAATGAGAGCAAACCAAATCAATCAAATACAGTGCAGTCTAACCACAAGCCAGCGGTCGCCATTTCGCCAAACCCACCCAGCTCCAAGCCGAATCCACAGGGGCAGAGTGATCTAGGAGATGGAGATGGAAATGGAGATATATGTATGTATATGTGTGTAAGCCCCCAGACGGAACGCACGTCAGTTGGGCAATCAGTGGAAGTCGGAGTTGCCGATGGCCGCCACAATGTGGCTGCAATTTCACTAGGTAAACTCAACCACAAGATGCCTTTGACACACACGCACATCACACACTTAGGCGGAGGCACTGAGAAAACCAAAGGGGAGATGGTTGTTAATTCTAAAAAAGCGAAGGTAAAATAACTGAGACTATTTTAATTTTATTCTAAACTTCCCTGATTCATCTCCTAAAAAGTTAATACAAATTAAATTTAAAAGCAATCAGAAAAAACGTTTTTATCTCTTCAATTTTCCAAGTTGTTTAATTTTTCGATAATGCATTGGGTACACAGAAATCTACCAAAATCATAGCATCATTTGAAGGAAAGCACCTGGTTATTTTCATTCAAATATTGCTTTTTTCTGCGTGCATAGAAGCTCACTCAGAGAGACATTAAACATGCATGGCATGATGCTGCACTGTTTACCATCTGTTTGTTGCCGACTTGAAACTTTGTCAATTTTCACAAATGTTGGCAACTTTTCCGAAGTCATGTCAGTAAGGTATAGTTTGCTTGTCTGCCTGACATTGTGACACACAGAGCCAGTCAAATCTAATGGGATTATCGAGGTAAGACAAGGATTCGAAGGTTGCATCTCACGTAGCAACAGCCACTTAAAAGTGAAACAGTTGCTGCCAGTTGGATTGGTTTTTAAATAAAATTAAGCTGAGCTTTTTGGTAAGTAATTTTAAGTTATAAAAGTTACCTAATAATATGATATAGCATAAAAGATTTTATTATGACTAAATGAGGATTAAACAACTGAGAAATTAATTCCTTTTCTCTTTGCTAATTAAAAAATTGAATCTAGAGTCCACGAAATATTGATTTATTATTTGATTTCAGTACGACTTACTAGACTTTCTTCTCAAGTGTAAAACTTTCGGTTATCCTATAAAAACAGCTGTGACTTTTCAGGTTAAAACCTTGATCTTATATTGTTTTTTAATTAAATTTGAAATGACACTTTTATAATAATTATTATTTAGTTAATATAAATAAAAAATAAAGTGGAAAAACTATAAAAATCTATAAAAATCAAATTGAAAAAGGTACAATCAAGACTCTAATTCTTATTGACTCTCAATATCCAAACACTTGTCTCCCCGCCAGGATAGTTGAGTCTAGGGCAAAACTTTTACTAATTAACATGGAGCCATTGGCAAAGTTTCCAATGCACGTATCGAACTGTTTATGGAGTACACACATTTTGGGGGCGTTGTTTTTTGGGGGGCGTTGCTCCCTTATTTTGCAAGGACTGGCTTAATCGAAACGGTAATTGGCTGCATGTTTGCCTGCTGCTCCTGTTCTGTGCTATTGTGCGAGTCTGCTCTGCTGCTCGACTGCTCGACTGCTATTAATTATGGCCTAGCCTGGCCCAGCCCAGCCCGGCCCTGTGCTCTGTGCTCTGTGGCTCCGATTGCCATCTAATTAAGCATGAAAATACAGACCACAGCCGTAAGGAGTGGGAAGACAGTGCGGTTGGGTTCCGGCAGAAAGTTGAAGTGCACTTAAGGCGCATGCAAGTTTTATTGGGACTTTTGCTTCATTTGGCAACTGAATGCGAGAGTCTCCTCCGAAAATCGATTTTGCAACCGCACGCATGACAGGCACTTTGGGTTTGTCGTATTTAGGCTTAACGCTGACATGATTCTCGATCCGAGGAAACGTGTCCGTAGGACTCGGCCAAAATCGATTTCAATTAGTTAAAGCTGCAAGGCTGGCAAGTCTACAACAAATAATCACAAAATTGCAAAGGGATAAATTTGGCCAGCAAACACAATGGAAGGCAATCAGCTCTGGGTGCGCCGCCAGCAACAGCAGCAACGGCAACAACGGCAACAACAAGGACAATAATGCAATTTAAGCAAATTCAAACCCCAAAATTGCAAGAGGTTAGTAGTACAAGCAGCCCACTTGTTCCCGTGTAGTTGTAATGCACACAGGAAGCACACACACCAGCAGGAGCTCACAGTACACACTGGACACGCAGCCACAGAGAGAGAATGGGGTGACAGGAAACGTAAAAATGAAATGAGTTTAAAAAAATATATTAATATATATTTTTTTGATGTAAAATACAATTTAAATTCATATCCAATAGCAAGGAATTATAAAGAAATTCTGATGTACAAATCAAATCAAAATGATATATTCTATAAATAATGTTTTCAGTGTAGAGGACCCATGCAGGTCACACAAAAGCTGGAAGCCAGCCGACCGCACTCCTGATGCACTTGCATTTAATAACGACCTCGATGGACCACGCCGAGCTCTACACTCTGAGAAAATACACAGAGTAATCAAGGAAAACACTGTAAACAACATAAATATAATATTATATGAAGCCACCGAGAAGTTGCATTCATATGTTTAAATAAGCCAAGATAGCTCTGATTTATTGTCATTAAAAATTGTTGCTGATATTTTTATATTAAGCCAAGTATTTTCTTGTTGTGTCTATGCCAGAGATAGTCCTTTTCGGCTGAACATTATCTACAAATGCCGGGCAAATGCAAATGTCCTTTGATGCATTTGCACATGGCGCCCAACTGTGCGCCCCCATCCTGTCCCATCCCATCGAGTGCGTAGATTGAAATGCAGCCTGCTGCTGTTGCTGCTGCTGCTGCTGGTCAGTGCCTTTAATTAAAATTCCCAAATTACTAAAGGTAAACGACTCTGGTTGCATGCCGAGTGCACGTCTTGTCATAAATTGCTGCAACTGTTTTAATACAAAATGACAGGACATTCCTGGCCTTTGCCTTGCCGATGACACGCTCTTGATTTATGCCTAAAAGAAAATTCAATATCGTTGTCGTAGAGTTCAGGTTGCTAGTTTATATCTAACTATAAATATTATTCGAACTACGGACATATTAAATGTTTCACAACAAAAATCTTCCATAATAACTGGAAGGAATGAAAACGTTATTATTAGTTTAGTTTAAAACTTTCCTTTTTTCGCTCTCTTTGATGGAAAATCCCAAAATCAAGTTTAATATAGATTTCGTCAAATATTTGACTTCAATATGAGATAAGTTTATTACAAAAATATTCTATATTTTTGACAAATAGTAGTACAATTTGATGGTTAAACCCCTAGGGTTTCATTTTATAATTTAAAATGCTTGTTTAAAGTCCCGGCAAAGGCAAAGCTAACTCAACATAATGAGCACGGCGCTGGTTGGGAAGCGGGTGGATATAGCCAGCGAAAAGGAATTCAGAATGGGAATCGGAATCAGAATCAGAAGCCAAAGCCACAACCGCCGCCACAGAAATGCCAAACAGCTGCTGCCAAAGGCACTTGATGCTGGGACTCTGGGATGCTGAATGTGGATGTGGATGCAGCTGGTGATGGAGTTGGAGCAGCTAGCAAAGAGTTGACTGGCTGTGTGCATCCTTTATAAAGACAGGGCATAAAAAATGCAAAGAAGTGTTACAAATACAAACAGTCAGGGTAGCCGGGCGGCCAGACAAACAGACGGAGAGACAGACAGACGTCGGATGGGGCATGGAGGAGGGAGGACGCACAGCCAAGTGCAATTCATGTGGGACTCACTTAAATAAAGTGCTTTTGCATTGCCCGCCTCGCTGGCTCACTGGCTGACTCGCTGGCAGGATGCGAATGCGAGTCCGAATGCGATGCGAATGCCGGATGCTTCCGCTCCCTGATTATTTGAATTATCACAGGTTTATCCACCCACAGCGAGAGCAACATGTGCGGTGTCGGATTCATTATAATTCCTGGCACCGTTCAACTATTTAACACAAAAGCCTTTATCCCACTCGCTTAGTGTTCGTTTAAGGATTCAACTGAATTAAACTGTTTCAAAGGCAATAGAAGAAGGAGGGACCAGGGGCGTGCAGAATGACTTGAAATACGAACTCGTAGCTTTAAAGGGATTTGAAAACTTGTTTTGACTAAGGTATCTAAAGAGTTATCTCCGAATTCCTTCTAGAATTTAATCGATAAAAAAAGCATCTAAAAATATATCCCATTTTAAAATTTATACAAACTACCACTGACCCCTACCACTTTTTCTAAACTCTTTTGCAACCCCAAAACCTAGAATTGGTAATTTGTTCGAGCTGTTTTTTTAGAGGGTTTGTCTCTTAACTTTTTCTTTCATGTCGTGCACTTCTCACTCCCTCACTCTGCTGATTCCTTTGTTTTTGCTCACTCGAACGATGATCGGTTTCCAGTTCCATGTGGATTCGTCTTGTGTGATGCCGCATCTGGGAGTCGAAATTCAATTGCCCGGGGGGTACATGGAACCTATTCAACTGGAAATAAAGCCAATTGAGTGTTCTATACGGCGACAAATTCAAATTGAAACCATTTATGACAATCACAATTGTTTGTTGTTCGAAAGGCAATAAAAATATAATTGTTAAATTACCTTTTGAATCTATTTAACATAATCATTAATGATTTTTTTAGAAGAACAATACTTTTTTAATAAGAACAACTACTATAATTTTTGAATATATTCAGTTTTAAAGAAATACATATAAAAATAAATATACAAAAGCATCCAAAAAGACAAATAAATAAATACACATCATTTATTTTTATTTTTAGTTTGCTTTTTCATTTTGTTTCTCTCCTGATTCCAGATAAATTAATATCCTCGGGACACATTTTAATACATTCTGATATTGACTATAGATTATAACAAATCCATGATAAAAACAATAGTTAAAAAATTATAAAAAGTGATTTAAAGATTTTATTGTTTTATTTATGATATTATTAGAAGTGAAATGTGTAGGGTAAGCTTTAAAATCAAATAAACTGACCACTTACTTACCATTATCTTTGAAAATCAGATTACTCTACACAAATAACTTAAAGCAACGCCTTAATATTCGCTCTTAAAAATAAACCCTGAATTATTACGCAGTTTTTCGTAGCCCAAGGCTTATTTTGGTTCTCTCCATCATCCACCCCATTTATTACACATTTTCAAACTATGCTTTTACCTTGCCCTTTAAATCTCTAATTAATTTCGGTTCGATAGGCACACTGCACAATGGGGTATGTGTCACAAATGCCTGCCCTGCCGTTCACATAATCAATATTATTATAATATAGCCCACAAAATGATTATCGCAAGCATGTAAAGCGAATAAAATGGTTCCGTTTAATTAAAGTGACGCTAAATTAATAGATATTTGCAGCTGTGGCAAAAAGTGAGGGACTGGAGAATCAGGAGAATTGTTGCCAGAGGGAATGGCTTTGTAATCAGGTCAACAACTGTCCGGTAATTTGAAATGTGCATTAAATCGCACGCCGGGGAATAGAGTGAGCAGAGGGGTGGAGCTGAAGATACGGATACAAACTATGTAGCAGATACAAAATATATATATAGCCAATCGTCGATACAAATACACTTACTATCAAGCATTTCTTCACTTCACTTGGACTCTCGCTTTTTGCCTTTATTGTCACGGGTTTACAGCACTGAGAAAAATATTTTAAATGCTTATTTTTAAGACATTGATACATAATAGGGACACATTAAAAGAATTCTGGATAAATGAAACCTCGAGACCATTTCTTTTGGTTTCCAATTTAGTTTAAAGAACACCATAATTTAAAGTGTGTCTTTTTCCGAACGATGAACGTACAGTCGTATAAAAAATGCACAAACGGAAATGAAAATTCATGAGAATAAAAATCTAATCAGAAAAAAATACGAAACAAAGGGGACACTTACTCTGACAGATAGAGAGCGAGGCATCCCCAAAGAAGGACCATCGAGGGAAGATGGAGCAATGGAGAAACAGGAAAATAAGTTGAAAGGCACTTTTTGCGCTTGAGTGCTGCTGCAAAGCGTGTCGCATGCCACCGGAAACGGAAATTCACAGCCGGGCCCAGGACTCTGGCTACTTACTCCGCCGGATGAACGGACCAATGGACCCACGGACACACGGACACACGGACACACGGACACAGTCCCATGTCAATAGACAGCGACTGCCAAAGAAATACAACGAGGGAAAAGTACTGCAAAAAAGTGTTGTCAAAGGCAGAAATGCAAATTCTAAGAAATTGAAAACGAGTCGCAATATTTTAAAAAGCAAAAAGTCTTTGTATAAATTGTACTTAAGAAGGCAGCCGTAGAGCTTTCAGGACCCGATTATCCTTGACTTTGAAGTGCACTCATTTGCCATGCATGCTAATAATATGCATAAAATATGTATGCAATTACTTGAGCTTTATGTGTATGCCAAGTTGGGAGCCGCAAAAACGCTCGAGGGGCCTGCGAGTGCTGCAGCACAATTATGGCGTTAATTGGCGTAGATCCCCCAGAAATTGCCAGTTCCAAATTGACAATTTCTGCCGGCAAATCAAAGACGCTGGCCAGGTCCGGAGCCAGAGTCGAAGCCACACCCTGTCATTCAAGTCGGAACTGCTGGAGAGACGTTGTCCAGATTTGCATAAACGTCCTGGATGCGGTCAGCGTAGATTTGCAGGTCGATGTGGCTCAGCTCACAGCACCCACAGTCTGCAGTCTGCAGCTTATTAATGCGACGTCCGTTGTCAAGCTTTAATTAGACTAATTAAACGTTCAACTCACCTGGTCAAGGTCCGGTGGTCAGTTGCCAGGTGCAAAAGTGTGCAGAATGCGCATGCAACTGGAAAATATCGGATGCTAGTCCTTAATTGCAGTTGGGCCAGAAGTCTTTCCTTGCTTCCTATCAGGCTAGTCCTGATCAGCATTGAATTCATTAATTTATAGTTATTTTCTTGCGTCACACTGGTCTTACTGAACCGATAAATCGAATGTTTTTAATATTCTTTCTTATGTTTGCCATTATAAACAAAATAAGACAACATAGCACTCACAAGGGCTTAATAAGTGTAGCCACCAATCTTACATACTGGGACTATAGTTTATAGATTATGTTATCTCTGCTCAGAATAAAAACAAAGTAAATTTATGGCCCTTATCAGTTTCCTCATGAATTGTCTTAAAACGAATTATCATCAAACGAAAATAAAATAATAAGAATTTAGTTTAAGATCACTTTGATCAATATTCATGGATTTTTTAATATTTAGTACTCGTTCTTCTGGGGTTTTTAACATTATTTTTATTTATATATATATAAGAATCAAAATTGTTTCTTAAGAAAAGCTAAAGCGAATAATTTATACATTAAATATTTACTTTCTCAGAATTCAGGATAGATTTGTGGTGCTTAAGATATTCTTAGATTTGTTTCCTGGAAATCGTATGACCTTTTTATTTCGGGCTTAAATATTTCTTCATTGACTTCAATGAACTTTGGTGGGTATAAATACTCAAGCTTAGCCAGTAAAATGTATTTATTTTGCGATCCACTGTCGAAATGAAACTATTGGTGAGTAAAGCTAAAGCTAAGTATATCCCCAAATAATTCAATATTTATTTAAACCGCAGGTTGTCCTCTTTGTCGTGATGGCTGTTGTCCTAAACAGCATAATGCCCATTGTGGCCAGGACTCAGGAGTGCGACTGTAGCCGCTGTTTGACAACGTCCTACAAAGTCGTGCCCATGTCACTTAAAATTTCGTCTTCATTTGGAAAAAATAACCGACACCAGCCTGGGCGTTATATACAATAAATAAATAAAAGAGTTTTGAGTTAAGAGAGTAACTTGATCTTGTTTTTATTTATCAAATAAAAATGATTTGAAATATGGGCTCTTATTTGTATTTTTTGATATCTACGATTATGAGACATCCACTGACTTCAGAAAATCCTACCTCTCAGTAGATTTTTTTCATATCGAACCACTTTTGCCGTTTCACCAGGAAACAGGATGTTGGAACGCGAACGCGAGCAAACTGTCAATTGGCTCAATCAAATCAGAGCATTAAAATCGCATTAATGGTGCCAGCGGCAACGACATCAAATCTGCGAAGATTGTCAGTCAGTCTGGCATAACGAAACTATTTCTCGCCCGACTAACCTAACCCACTGCGGCCAAGTGGATGCAGTGGGGCGTTAACGATAAAATGATTAGCCGCCACGGAAACCCAACCCAAGTCGGGGCGGGGACAAGGACAAGTTGCTAAGTAGCTGGGCGTTTGTTGCAAAAAAACAAATGAAACTTAATGAACTTTGGTGGGCGGTGGGTGCTCTGTGCTCCGAGCTCCTTATTCTGAGACCTGCCCTCTGTGTCTGCTGGCTAAACAACATTGACGCCGGCGAAATTCATCCCAACAAATGGCAGGCACTTTGCAGTGGCAGCACATAAGCTCCATCCAGTAAATTGATGCAAGCACTCCGCCGCCGAGTTTGGATAGTGTAGAGTATGCCTACACTCGCAGGAAATCATCAGGAAGTCATGAAAATAAAAAAAAACGAATCCATAGAGTCACAGAATTCACAAGAAATTTAAGCGAGTTAATATATAAATAATAAAGCAGAAAATCTTATCGCGGAATATTTGGCAACTCCAAATATTTACTTTTAATTTTTATAGAAATTCTTAATCTATATTTTTTTCAACATAACTTGGGTTATTTTTGCTCTGTGTGCTTAGAACGCTCGTAATGGCTGCAATAACCGCAACCGAATAAAATTCAATCTGTGGAATGCTCTGCGCTCTCGCATTTTCTGCTGACAATCTGCAAACATAAGTGCAGCCGGCGAACCAGTCGCATCAGCATCAGAATCAGCCATGGCTTCAAGTTAAAAAGCACTCAGCGCGGGCAGGGCGGGCATCATCTCGTATGTAACTCCGGAAATGGCTAAAGACACGGTCCCAGCATCCGTCGGCATCTCCAGCAACTCCCAACTCCCATTCCGCAGCTCCCAGACAGCGGAGCATTTCCAGCGCCATTTGCGCCCTGCACTGCATCAGCATCGGAGCTTCAGCGCATTATTGGATGATTTATTGACGTCGATATGCTTAGTTGAGCAGCGTGCAGGCAGCCATTTTTAGAGTGTCTGCATGCGTGTGCCACACACACACACACACACACACAGGGACAGAGAGAGAAATTAATGTGAGGACTATAAAATACCTAGAAATAGTGTTTCCCTATAAAAGAGATAAAATCCAAAGGAGAACAAAATGAAATTTAAGGTCTTGTAAAAATTTAAGAAATATTTAGAGTACAAGAATATTTATATCCTTATGTTAAAGTTTTATGTCTTCCTCAGGAATACTATATACCCTGTTGGACCGATAGTACCGTCTACAAAAAGGACGCACAAACATGACTCTACATTGGCCTCATTAGGCGAATGCATCGGCGTCACCATCGCATAAAACTACACTGACTACGACAATCTTTCATGGCAGCGTCTCTCCAGCTCGTTTCGATCTTTTTGAATTTTTGCAAACTTTTTGCCGTTTTGTCAGTCATGGAACATACGGACATAATGTACGATTGGAATATGCCACATTAAAGATTGGGCACGCGCTGTGCCACAAATTGCATTTCGCTGGCGATGGCCAAATCGTCTAGCTATGCTTATATCTCAGTCCTATACATATGGATATTTTTGGCTACCGGCGATAACGGTTGCCTCTAAATATATGTATATATATTGTACTCGTATATACAAAGTTAGAGATGCATATTCCGATGGCAATGCATTTGGCTGGCAGCGCGCAAACTAATTGCATGCGAGGCTGGATAAATGGGCCCTGGATGTCGATCAATAAGGGCCAGAGGGCTGCTGCCGTCGATTGCTTTATGCATGCGGAATATTTGCGTCTTGCCAAGCTTCCACACATACATATGCATTTGCGAAATACGCTTTCCTGATGCTCCTGGCTAAAGGACACAACACAACGCAACACACACACATCCGCTTGCCAAATATTTGCTTCCGTCAAATCAACAAATTCATACATTTTTGATGGCACTGCAAATGGAGCTGCAAGGCTCCTTTCTCCGGGTTTGTGTGCCATTGCTGTCAGCAAATTTCATTTCTTATTGTCAATCGAGGAGTGATATGCTTTTAGCAATAAGCAGCAAACGGAAATGCACACTTGCGTTTTTGCAGCGGATGCTGTCGCCAGAGAGAGCGGAAGTGGAATTGGCTGCAAGTCTGCGAAAATTCGTTGCCATTATTTATGCAATGGCAATTGTAGAGCGAGGCTTTTGGCCCGTTTATAGCACAGTAGATATCCTCTGAATGGAAAGTGTCTTAATTATTAATAAATATAAATTATAAACATATTTATGCCAAGAGTGCATGCACAAGTAAAGGAATTCGAAAATAGTTAATTAATTAAACAAACTTGGAAAGTGATATAAAATGATATACATAAAATGTTTACAAAATCATCACCCACTGTAGATAGATTTTCGCGCTCTAATGAACAAAATCGCATTAGCTGGCATGATGATGGATATGACTACCATTATTATTAATATATTGTTACAATAGAACAAAAGCGCTGAGGCAAATTGCAGTTCATTGTCCACGGGGAAGCCAACTCGTGTAATTGCAGCGCAAATTAAATAACTCAATTTGCTTTTAGCCGGTCAATGAATTCGATTTGTATTTTATTTAAATGCAATTCT
Organism: Drosophila kikkawai; assembly: GCF_030179895.1. Classification (NCBI taxonomy): domain Eukaryota; kingdom Metazoa; phylum Arthropoda; class Insecta; order Diptera; family Drosophilidae; genus Drosophila; species Drosophila kikkawai. Next base: position 19,649,428 of record NC_091731.1, on the reverse strand, counting down.
GTTGCTCAAACAAAGCAAAGCGAACAAAATGAGGCACTGCCACTGGTACTGGCTCTGGCTCTGGCTCTGGCTCCTTGGGAGAATTGGCAAAAGCACTCACGCTGATTGCGTTACTTAAGTTGCCTAGAGAAATTGGCGAGCAAGTGGATGTCCGACTGCAAGGACGTCTGATTTATCGCCGGGAACAGGACGTGCGATAGTTGCGACTCGGCATCGACAGGATCTCTATAAAAGTACGTTCGTCCTAGTCATCGTTGTGTGTATTTCCAGCAAAGACAATCAAAGTTAGCACGTGTCGTAAATACGTTTATGTAGCAAACAAAAAAAGCAGCATTAGTATGTGCATATTTATGTGGACAGAGCTCAAATCGGTTCACTTTCCACTTTAGCAAGAGACGCTTTTTCCGGGCAAAGTTTAATTGAAAAAGTCCGCTTAAGTAGACCAAGTGCCTGTCCAAAGTTTATCCTCAATATGGTCCGCATTGAGTCCGTGCTATATTATTTACTTAAAAATTAGGTACTTCATGCTAAGCATATGGAAATTACAACTCTCTTTCACAGCTTTAGCAGCTTCTGACTGGCAATTTTATATTATTCAAGGGTATAAAAATATTGCTATCAATGACGGTATAGTTTTCATTCTCCTCTTTTTTATATAAACCTTTAAATTTGCTTTTATTAATTTCTTTGTTAACTAAATATAACACATTCTTTAAAATTAAACTGCAAGAGGCAGGGAACTAAATCGTTAATACAAATTTTTTAAATACTAATGTTTGCCTATATTCCTTTAATATGACTTAAAATAATCTCAACTTGTTTTTACTATAGCTTAGAGAACATCTTTAAAATTCAGCCCGATTTTGTGTGCGAATATTTCCGTTTCCATTTATTTTATTGATGTCTTGGATGTCCCTGGGATATATCACGATTCCCAGCGGCGTATATCCACGTTACCTACACGAGTACAGATGCTTATTCCCACATCGCAGCGATTTGTAAAACCCGACACCTCCGCAAAAACAGTGTGCATGTCGCTTTTGTGTGTGTTGTTGTCATTGTTGCTTTTGCCGCATTTCCCGGGGAAGACAAATAACATTTTCCGCCTTTCAAGATTTCATAACGCTTCAATAAACCCGAAAAGCATCGGTTTGCTGGGTCCTTTGGTGCTTGGGTCCTTGGGTCCTCGTTAGCAAGTGTGCTCTTTCGGGTTGTGTCTTGTTAGTTGAACGGTTTGATTCATGTGGCGTCTGTTTTGGGAACTCTGTACCCGAACATCCCACTCGATGTCAGTTCAAATAAAACTCCTCAAAGTTGGCCATAATGAGATGCCCAATGAGGTCCCGACACTTCGAGCACAAAAACGCAATTAAACTTGGGTCAACCGAGGAAACCGAGCGGGGACCCAGCGAAACTTTTCAGCAAATTGACAGCTAATTAATTTGCCAATGAGCTGGAGGTTAGGCCATCAGAGCACCGAACACCTGGCTGGCACACTGACTAACTGACTGACTTATTCGCAAATTGGGCACTTAAGTGTCCCGGGAGGATGCGCTTTATGACAGCGACAATTGGAGCTAATTAGCCGGGATTATGCAGGCGATTCGCTGAAAACTCCCCCTCGAAAATAAATGAAATTCGTGAGTTGTTTGCTGAGCATAAATTTTGGCATTAACATGCTCATTGCTCAGCGAATGGCAGCCGGACACGAACCAGGGATATCCGGATACGCTCAAGGATTTGCCAGACGGGGAAATGGACAAAACGCGCCTCCCTCGCACAATTTACGAGTTCTCGGGTGTAATAAATTAGCCAAAACTTGTTACGCAAACTGAAAATGCCAATAAAAAATGCGTTGCGAAAAACAGAGGCTAATAAATTATTGACCTCCCATCGCCTGGCGCTTTTTGTAAGGCGATTTAATGGGAGTATTACGATACTTGTAAAACAGAAACGAACACTAAATTTGTATTAAGGCAATGAACAATTGCTAGAAATTGCGACTCGAGTTACATTTTAATATCATATTATTTACTCTGCTGGCAATATCCAAATGTAAACGGAGCCAAAACCTAGATTCAATCAGTTTAATTAAGGCCGAAGACATCGCTGTAATTGCTGAGTAACCAGGCAACTTTTCAGGGCATACATTGCATTAGTTTTATTTGCGCAGCGCTTAAAAACGCATTGCACTCGAAGAGCAAATCAATTGAATTGGCGCAATGTTGCCAGGCAACTTTGACTGCAGCATCAGGATAAAAGGTGCAGCAGCAGAGAAAGGAGCAAAGGAGTTGCCTCTGCAGCAGCAGCACAAGGATCTCATTGTTGCGCACAAACTTTAAAAAACTTTTCGAGTGCCCATCCGACTTTATTCACTCTCCTCAGCCAGCCCTCCTCGATGCTCGTCCTGCCCAGCTAGGACCCTCCAGTTGACTTTGAGTGGCTTTTGGGTGTCTTTAATCCACTTCAGCTCGGAGGCAGGGAGACATAATCATTCTGCATATTCAACTGCTCCTGCAACTTATGAGCTTCGGTTTACATTGAAACTCAAATCAAAGTTGCTCGTTCTTCTATTTGCATTGGAAATGCATTTTGCCAGCTCTCATTCTATTTAAAAATTTCATTTTTTTCTACCTCTTTCGGCCAGCACTTAAGTTTCGTTAAGCCATAAAAGTTTTCTGACTTTGGTAATATTTTTGGCCTGGCTAATGCATTGATTTTACTTGTCTGAAAAGCCAGTTTCAGGATTTAATGGCAATTTACAATTCGTGGTTGGAAACAAATGACTTTTTAATTAGGATTAGATTTTATAGCAAGCACATAAACTAAATTCAAGATGTTTTATAGATTACATTCACAATTGTATATGCAAAATTCAGGACCTAGAAAAACCTCCCTTAAAATTGTGACTTTTCCAGTGCATCCTTTACCAAGCCATAATCATAATCACTCAATATTTACATAAATTTGCATTGTAAAGTAAGTACAAATTGTGATTTCAACTACAAATAAAGATGCACTTAAGCGGCTTTACTGGCATTGCAAATAAGTCCTTGATACAGGAAGCAGCATTGAGAGAGAGAGAGACTCTTCTGGCACACGTCAATATTCATTAATCCTTTCGGCCTCGTTCTCACATAAATCGCCAGTTGAAATGTGTGTACATATATAATAGTATATGAATATATTGCGTATACGCAACGTTGGCCCATCAGGGAGCCGTAATTAAGTGCCTTAATGCACAGCAAAATCTACTTTCAACACATATGCCACACATATACACACACACGCACACACAGACGAAAAGGATTTTTATTCAGTTAGGTATTAAAGGGACATAAACAATAAGTGAAACTGCAGCTGACAGCACGTAAATATTTATGAAATTTTCACAACAAACAAAATCTAACTAAGGCAAATAAATGCTTGCAGGCATAACCGTATAATACACTGCAATCGAAGCCTTTACGCACACAGGGACAGGCCGGATACCAAAGGATATGGCTGGAAGAATAAGATACAGGGGAGCGTGGGGCCAGGACACGTGCGGTGCCTGCCCTTAAGGACAATGTGACCGATATGCAAAAGTTTCCGACCACAGCACTGAGAGGATGTGCTGACATTGTCCAGAGACAGTTACCTGTGATATTTTGTGAAATGCTAACGGAAAACACAGGACTCTAGACCGAGACAGCCTCCATATGCACACACGAACCCACTCGTATAAACAGGATTATGTGTCTCGGGGGGGTTATGTAAGTAAGCTTCCGTTGTAAATTAATTTTGTAGCCAGCCGGACACACTGAGGGAAAATGAAAAGGATTTTCCCCACCTATTGTTGCTTGGGGTCGTGCCTGGCCAGCACCTGAAATTGAAACTACACAGGACATGGACAACTGTCGAATTTTAGGCAAACACACCAGAGGTCAGCAGAAGATAGTTTTTTAAGACAAATAAAAAGTCTATTTACTAATTTAAAAAAGGTATATTAATAAAAGATGTATTTTTAATATTCCTTTTAGTAAAACAAATAAGTATAATATTTAAAGAAAATATTTCTAGAAATGTTCAAAGTGTGTACCAGCATATCCTATATATTTTATCATAGTTTCAGCTATTATATTGACCCCTGCTTTATATATTTTTTACATTACATATTTGGGTCGAGAGAAAAGACGGCCCCAAAGTTGCATGAATGAATGATTTGCTGTGTGGAAATATTTTTAATTTTGGCATAGCTCTGATTTGATTGTGTCTGGCCAAGGCGAGCGCCAAGGTTTGTGGATTTTTCTGCTGCTTGCCCCGAGAATGTCCTGTGCCTTTTCTTTTATACATATTTTTTTTTCTTCTTTTTTTTTGTACATTCTGCGGAGTGGAGACAATTTTTCGCTTTGTTCGTTTGACATTTGCTGGATGGCTGAAGGACGGGTTGACCGAAAGACTCCGCTATCTCTTCGCCGCTCTCTGACAATGTCCATGCTTTTGATATTGATGTCCTTTGAAGTGTTTTCAATTAGTTTGCATTTCGCTTGTCGCTATTCCTGCACTCCTTCGTATCTTACTGGGGGTTCCTTTTTGTGTCCTAGGCATTGGGGGTATATAACATTCATGTTTGAAAAGGCTTAAGAACTTACAGTTTTGTTAAAACTAAATACTTTATTGATAAAATGCGACTGTTAGTTAGCTATTGTTTAAGTAATTATACTTTTATAAATCATTTACCAAATACAAAATGGATAAACTCTATTTGAATACTCGGTATCTCCTTGTTGTTACGCCTTTTTCTTGTTCTACTCCTGCAGCGGGCAGCAGGCTAGAGGGCATATTAATAAAAGACAGACGACGACCAGGGGAATGTCCTGTGACCGTCTGCTAATTGAACGGACTATCCAATCCGTCCGGGACTTGTCAGCTTTGCGCCAAATGAGTTTCAAAGGTAAACGGGGAGCGGAAAACTGGCAACTGCACAAAACTGTCTACATGTGTCCCAAATTGGCGCTCAGTCGGATTAGCTGCTTTTTGCTACAATCACTAGCCTCTTTTTTCGTCCTTTTAGCCGCTGCACTCAGGTATGACAACTGCGAACAGGTGGCTGGCAAACATTTACGTAAACTGCTCGACCCCTTTCCAGCCTTTCAGCTGGCCATAAATATTTGCCCCGGCTAATTCAGTGAGCATCTGGGTCGCGCTGATCTCTGACACGGCTCCTGCATAAATTCAGAGAGTGGCAAGGGAATCTAAATATCCTGCAGATACCCCACTCCACTCTATTCCCCCCATTTCCGTTCTGGGGCCATCGGCATAATTTACTTGGACTTCCGCTTTGGCTCACTCTACCCGTGATGTGCATATTTTATGCCTTTTATCATAATTTATGCGTTGATACGGCAAATGCATAAAATTAAATTCAATTCACACACACACACACAAACACACCGATGTCCTTTTTGTGTTTGCCGAATGCATTCAATTTTGATTTAATGTAATGCCGCGCCCCTATTTTAACTGCAGTTGCCATTTTTAGCTTAGTGCAAATGACTGCTAAAATTTGCATAAATTGCACTTAATATACGGTCCATTTCCATATGAATATTTCGGTGAGATCAGGTTATGCAAATGGAGCCCAGACGTGCCTGATTGGATAATTGCCGGTAATCAACAACAAAAACGCTTTCCTAACCTCTGTGAACTTTGGAAATGGAGCCGCAAATAAATTAAAAAGCGATTTGTGATAAAAATTATTATAATTTTTATTTCAAAATGGAAATATTAAAAGGAATTCAAATGGTTTAAGTGCGTTCTGCTACTAGAAATTGTAAACAAATTGCAAGCTATGTACATTTTTTTTATATTCAATTTTCCCCATTTTCCCCTCACTTTCAGTTAGAAAAATATATCTTCATAACCCAGAGAGGGCAAAATTATTTAATTAAGTCATACAAAGCCTGGCTCCGATTCTAGCTATAGTTCTATTCCGCCTTCTTTGCTCGTTTTATTGAATTCGTTCGTGCAATAAAAATTTATTACCAGGCATCTCCAACCCCCAACCCGATGGTTCCGCCCAGACTGGACCATAAAAAACTTGCGGAGAAAAAAAAAGAGAAAAGGAAAATCGGGGGATAAGGATGGAAGCTGATGATTTTATCACGGCCAGCAGTTTTTCAGCTTGAACTGTGGCAATGGCCTTTTATTCAATTTGCGCGCTTCATTCAAATTGTTCGCCGGCCAACTGGGGGGAAAGAAATGCAAAAGTTTTGGCCGCCTTTTGAACTTTTTGGCACTCGCCACCGATGTATTATTGAGTCTGTAAATCGCCAGCTTGTAGCCAGTTAAGCCAACTGCATCCTGCTGCTTTAATTTCAATTTAACATCAGCAAAAAAAAAAAAATAAAGAAAAAACTGCGAAAATGCGAGAAAGAAATAAAGTAAAAGCACCGCCGCGGGGCGCATAAAATGCGGCATTAATTTGACAGGAAAAGTCTGGGTGCTGAGGCATGTGTGGTGCCTTTTTAGGGGGCGTTAAGGGGTTAAAAGCTGTCGCTGGTGGGGCGAAAAAAAATAAGAAAAAATCGCGTGAGTAACTTAACGTGCAATCATGTGCCAAGCTTGAGGATTCGATTCCCCGAAGATGGCCAGCGGCAAGTCGAAAATATGGGTTTTTACTCACTGAAGGAAAATCGGAAATCCATCAGAGTTGAGTGTTAAGTTTTGATTTAATTTGTAGTTTACATTCAGTTTACAGAATAGTTACAAATGAACTGATATCATAAATTATATTCTTATTACTTTGGCATTTTAAAAAGTTCACATTAATTCCAAATTGCCAGTTTTTTCTTCAAGTATATTCCAAATTTTATTTTATTCAGCTGAGAGCACAAAATGTTCGTTAACATAATCTCAGCCCCGTGCGATCGTTCGATTACCTCAACCTAGGAGGCACCCTTTCCAGGGGTTAAGGTTGGGTTTTCCCGGCAACGTCTGCTTCAAGATCATCCTGGTGGCCCTTGAGGAGGCCATGGCCTCTAAGAGCATACGGCAAATGGAGGAGCTGCCGCCATGTCTGCTTGCCCGGCGAAAATGCAAAATATCCGTACCGCAACCAAAGCCAGAGGACGGCTGTTGCGATAATTAATTCATAATGCCAGGAGAGTATCCACTCGAGTGGCCAAGAAGAGCAGAGCAAACACTTTATTAAAATTAAAATTTATCTAAATTGCGACAGCAAGCTATTCTATCCGCAAAGTACTTGGGCAACTCCGTCCACCGCCACCGTCACCGCCTCCGCCTCGGCCTGACAATGACGGAAGGGTTGTTCCTGCAAAGCAAAGTGTCTGGCCCCGTTCTGGATGTTTTTTATTTTCCTTCAGCCAGGACTTACTTTTCCCCTTCTCCCGAACTGCACTCCTTGTTGCTGCTACTCCGGCGTCTTGTGTCTGTCAAACGTCAGTCTTGGCGCTGTGGAGCGTTGAAATTGAAAGCTCTGCTCGCTTTGTCTTCTGCCCAGGTGGTGAGAAAGCTGGTGGAGATTTGAGGGGGTGAAAGGGAATGGGAGATGGTGCAGTGGTACTGGGGGCCCGTGCCTTTGCATTCCCAATGTGTCACTTTGATTTATTATTTTCGACAGCCCTCCCCACGGAGCCCTGCTTAAGGCACTTGTGAGTAAAAGCAGAAGGAAAAGCGTACACTAGGATCGAAAAGGTATATTAAAATATTAAAGAATTATATAATGACAATATAATATTTATTTATTATTTTAGATTAAAAATATATATATAAGGATTGTTGAAGCTTGACTATAATTATACAATTTCTTAAGATCGCATCACTTGATGCTAGATTTCTAGATCATATAAATACAATATTTTCGATGTGATTTTAAGTGCGATATTTCTTCCAAAGTATCATTTCGGACATAATCCACTCTCACCTGAAGATATCCTAATTTCTTTCAGTATATTGGCATCTGTGTGCGGTTCTTGGGGAGAGCACAGCTCGAGCGCAATTTTTCATTTCCCTTTGCATTTTTTACACGCCCCTGCCACTTTGCGTTTTTATCTCATTTATTTATTTTACAATTAGACAAAGTGAAGTGCACTTCCACACGGGCAACAGCTGCACATGCTCGGCGAGGCTGCTGTGGGGTCCACAGGTTAGGGATTGGGGTGGCAATTGCAATTGCAATCGCAATGGCATCTGCACCTCCATGTCCACATCCACGTGCCCGTCGGTTGTGAACTTTGCGGCATGGCAGCGGGCCAAGACCCCGGGAACTGGGAGAGGGCCAAAAAGGTACTGTAGGCGGCGGCGGCGGCGGCGGTGGCCTTGTGGCTGTCCTAAATCAAAAGCTTACGGCCGAACTGCTTAAAATTAACATTAAGGCTTAAGTACGGCACAGCATAGGCTCATGGCACACAGATACCAGATACGAGCGAACGAGATACTTTCTTGCCGAGATACTTTCTCGCCAAGGCTGAGCAATAATCATAAAAGTAGCCCGCACACAAGTCTCTCGCAAAACTTTTCACATCGACGAAACAAATGGCAAATGGCCTGGTAGAAGAAACACTTAAGCGCCAGGTAAGTGAAAACTCAAATAAAAATGGCAAAACACCCCCCGAAAAAAAAGGAGGAAAACTTTTACAATGCGAACGCGACTCGACGTTGGGCTATTTTTGGGCCTCGCAAACTTCAGGCTCCGTTCGGATTCGATGAACCCCCATCCGGCAGCTCTTAAAGGCAGCTTTACGTAAGACTTTAATTCAGATTTACGGATGGAATGAGATGTTATGTATCCGGGGAAAACTAATCTAAAAAAACAAAGAAATATTATAAAAACGATAATTATACTCAAAATGCTTAAAATAAATTCTTGGTAAGAGTTTTATGCACTTAATCAACTATTGTAACTTATATAGCTTTGTAATTCCAAACCCATTAATAAATGTTCTCATTTCTATGATTCAGTTACTAAACTGACTGTTTGATATTATAAAAGGCACATTACGAATTGAATATAAACGGGTTCCATTCGGAATTAAGTGTCTTTGCACCCACGTTTTCTGTGCAGCTTTGATGCTCCCCTCGATGCGCCTTGGGCTAGGCTTTATTATTGCGGCGTCAGCTCTTTGAAGTCAGCACAAATTTTGATTGCAAACGGCCAGCGGCCTGACATTTATTGCCGTCCGGCTTGGACTTTCGTCTGTGGACAGTGGCTTGTGGTGCAGGCATTGCTCGGACTCCAGTTGGCTGCCCGATTATGGAACTCTGCATCCTCCAAGTGTAATTTCAGCTTTATCTGGCTTGCCTTAAATTCGAAAAAGAAACTCCAGAAGGCAACAGAAAGAGGCAAACACTAAGGCAAACTGCTAGTTTTCATTGCATTAGCCTGGCCGGCAAGGTTGAAATGTCAACGCAAGTCACACAGAGACAATCATACAAGCCCACACACCACCCACTGGCACAGAGATTTATCGGGAAATATGCAACTGCGCAATTTTGCCCCTCCATTTTGTGTTAGCCAGCCGAGTTACCATTTTGGCTAGTTCGTTTTAGCCAAAAAATGGATTGAGGTTGTCATTTAATAATTAAAACTAGTTCTAGTTAAGTTATCTGTATTTTGTTAGTATTTATTAAATATATTAATACGTGGGAGTAAAATTGGGAATGAGTATGTTAATATAATTTTAAAAGACAGGAGAATTCTAGAATTCTTAATAATAAAAATGAGAGAAAACTTTAAAGAAATATATAAAAAAAGAACCTCAAATACAAATTACTTTAGTGAAATATAAATTTAGCTTAGTGACAAAGAAAACAATTGTTTCCTGATACTAATACCTTAAAAGGGTATATAAATTAACCTGTTTTTCTTATTAAAAACTTTGAATTTGTATATTAAGCACCCTTATAATCTGTTCTTCCTCTTTATACTTGTCCAGAATCTGTGCCATCACTATCGCCCCCGCATCTGAGTGGGCAACCAGAGTTGAAAAATTTGTGAAATGCGACCCAATTTTGTCGTATCGCAACATGGCAGAGTTCGACACATTTCCGCACCTAGACAGGGGCTGATTCAGAGAGGGTGCAAGAGCAACGGATTTTCCCCACTGACATTTTGTCGAGTTGTGCATTTTTGGACAGACCGTGTGCCGCCCCCACCACCCACTAGCATCAGTCCACTCTTCATGGGCCATCCGTCAGTTCGATTTATGTCACGCAAACACGGTAGCCCCGCGTGCATTTGCGTTTGCTAATTAACAAACGTTTGGTCTAATTTCCAGGCAGGGACACTTTTTATTTGGCGGTCAAACTGACTAATTACACCGCAATGTAATCAACTGGTGCAGTAGTACACTTCATCAGCAGGAAAATACTTTATTTACGGAGTTAACCACAGGAAAAAAATATAGAATGAAAAGCCAAAGGGGGTTTGTACCCTTCTGGAAATTAATTTAAGGTCAAATAATATCCTTAAAAAATAAAAATCTTCTTCAGAATTAATATTCAAATTCAAAACTGGGAAATAATACTTTAAAAATGATTAAATTTATTAATGCCACAGTTTGTTGATTTAATGATTGTAAAGGGGGTTTCCTCCCCGTGCCGTCGGTTATTTGAATTGCCTGCAAAAATATGTGCTGATGTACATTTCAAAATCCATTAACGAGCTTTGAACGCGTCCTTTTGTTTCCCTCACAATGAACAGGGTTAAATTATTTTGAAATTATTTCTATCGCCGGTGGGGGGTGGTCGCTGTGGTCATGAAAATTCTCAGCTTTTTATGCAGTGTTGGGCAACATTTCGGTGCAAAAAATCCTAATAATTGAAGCGTTTAAATTCACATCAATATAAATTATGCACAGTTAGTGTAATGAATATTTTGCAGTTAAATACCACACCGACCTCTGTCCCCAGCTCTTGTTTTGGGAAGCCACTCTAATGCGAGATTACCATGAAGCGTGTTATTATAAAATATATTTCAAATAAATGCCCATTAAGGTTCATTAGCGAATGGTAGTTGACAGCCCCTCGAAAGGTAATGAAGGTAATGAGTATATTTATAATGTTTTGAAAACTATTATAAATAATTTTTATTATTTATATTAAAATTTAATAAGAAAGTTATTAAAAAAAAAACAAGCTTTAAGGGCTTCAAGAGTAATCCCCACTTCGAATCATACCTTTTTTTCTACTTTATCTGTCGAACGATGATGGTGGGGCTCTTCATAAGCACTAATGCCAGTAATTAATGTGTATTTGCAATAATTAATCAGCTGCTTGTACTATTTATAATTGCCAAAGTGTGCGCTAATGCGAGTATGCACTAACGCATTGAGCCATATATTTGGATTAGGCAGTAATAACAAATTGAGGGTACTGCGAGCCGCATTAATTAAGCTTGTCAATTTAAATATTTATAAAATAATGGTAATTAAGATCTTCAGATGTAATTTTCCTTATTATATACAATATTTTTACTCGGGCATGAATCCGTAAATGAAATTCGATTAGGCTGCAATGACAAATCTCATTTCCATCCGAATAGGTTTTATACTCCAGGATACCTGCTGGCAATCTTTGCCGAAAACCGCAAAAAGCAATTATCAAATAAAGCAAAACAAGGACATTTTGGCCAAGCATTGCAAACAAACAAAGCAATGCAAAACAACAGGACATCAAAAAACAAAAGCAGCTCCGAGTCAAACGCAAAATGAAAGGACATTAAACATGAACGAGCATTGTGGCACAAAGTAAATGGCAGGATTAAAACGGCTCATTCTGTCTCTGGCCGTATGTGTGTGTGTGTGTGGGCGGGCATCCATGACCACGGATGCAAGGACACATCCCTGCAACCTCCTCCTGAGCCTCCTGCGGCCGCAATGCCGCCACTTAAGCAGCGCTACGTGAGCCAAGAGACACACACGCAAATAACTGCGGGGGTAGCTTTTAATTATCTCGTTATTTTTTAATTTCCACCATTTCACTGATTTCATTTTGAGCACATCGAGCGCGACGGGTGGTCGGTCGCCAAATGGAAAACGGGAGAAAAACAAAATAGGCGGCAGTAGGAGAAGCCGGCTCCGTAATCCCGACGCCATTCCAACCTGCTGAATATGCAGAAAACGAGGACCTTAAGACGCAACTAATTCTCAGCTCGCTTAATTCTGTCCAGGTTGTTGTCTTTGAGGGACACGGGGAAAAATAATCAGGTGAATAAAGGATTTAGACAATTAAGCTATTGCTTAAGAATTCTTTAAGCCTAGCGTCCTAGTTAGTTATCTTGAAAGAATAGTTCAATTTCAAATTTAATCAATAAATATAGTCTTGCAAGATCGTAAACCCTCTTTTTATGTTCAAATATTAAATAAAGTTAATAATGTCAAACTTGCCATCTCATTTAAGCATTATTAATGTAATTTTTTCTCTGTACTGTGATAATTTGCTTACGCTCTAATGGCCCGGCCACTTGGAGTGGTTCTTAAAGCCCCACAAAAACGACGGCGGAGTGTAAAGTGAGCTGAAAAACAATTAAGTCAGCTGGGGAAGCTCGACGACACCGACAACATCGACCGCCCGACCAACGACCAACAACCACCGACCTCTCGACCCATCAGCCCTCCACATTAACATCAAATTAGTTCGTGGATTAACACGTTTTTCACATGCCGGTGGCGAAGAGCGGGCAGGGAACTCCAGGAGCCAAGCCCAAGCTCCATTACGCATACGACACGTTGGCGGAGAGGGGTCCTGGAAGGCACCACCCGTTCTTTAGTTTTCCCCCCTCCGTGCTCAGCGAAGCATGTGAAAGGCTTACTACACTAATTATACTCATGGCCGGCCTTTATTTTTCGGGGACATAGTTAAAAATACTCCAAACTTTATTATTAACAAGTGAAACTATATTAAGAGTTGCCATCCGCTCCATCCGGGATTGGATAAAATGAGAGGATAACGAGGCTGACAGCTCAGGTTAAAGCAATAGTATTAAAGGGTTCATCTTAAATTTAAATAAAATGTTTAGAAATATAATTTAGCTGCATAATACTTGGGTTTCAAGAGTATACGCTAGTAGAAACTACATAGTGTTGCCAAAAACAAATCACTTCTTTAAACGAAAAACAAATGATTTAAATGTATTTAAAAATAAACCCCAAATTAAATCCATCTTCCACATACAAAGTTTTCTCCAGAAACATGTTACATTTCTAAAAGAGTTTCAGAGCTATTATCCTAGCCACAACTGTGGTTGCATTTAAATAAAGTTTCAGCTCGACCTGGCAAAGTTGCAGCTACAAAATAGGCTTCATCGCTCTTTTGTCATGCCCGGCAAGAGCCGGCAACATATAGCCATATATCTTGGAGCTAAATCAGTGGCACAATGACCATATTGTATGGCTAAAAAATTTAATGCTTACGTGCCTGCAATATCTGCCGGCACAAAGAATGTGATTGCGGCGGATGAAAGGGATATGTGAGGCGCATCGACGGAGCTGGCAAAGTTCATAAATAAAGCGTCCGAAAACCTCGGCTTTTGGCTTTGGTTTAAAATAAAAGTTCCTCTCCACGTCGTCATCGGCGAAAAGAAAAAAAATAATGGAGAAGTTGCTTGGAAAATGCTGCTGCACTATAAAGAAAATCGTTTACTGATTTACTCGCTGTGGTGTTCGGTGGGGAAAATGGGGGAAATCGGGAGGGAAGAACGCTGCAACTAATAAAAGTTTTCGCCGTTCGGCGGGGTTCGGTGCTGGTAGTGGTGTGCCAGCCACACCCCCAAATACACACACTCGAGTCCTGGTCATCCTGGTTGAAATGTTTGCTGTTGTGGATTTTCAGCAATTTCAACGCACGTCCGGAGGGGGCACAACAAAAAAGCTTAATCCGCCCAGCACTTTAATAATGAGATTTATATTGAAGAGAAATTGATTGCCCCAAAAGGGAGTCGATAAATGCCAATAAGCAACTGAATGATCGAGCTTTATAATAGAAAAATATCTACAATGTGCTTCCCTTTTGTATTCCTTTTGCATACACAAAAATAATTAAAATTAGTTTATAGACCTTTGCCACTCAATAAAAACCGTTTTTCGAGAAGTAAGTTGAGTTTATGGATCCACAAATAAAATCAGCAAAAAGATACTCATAGGCTCCACCCACAATGCCCCTATTAGTCACCGGGTCATAATACAAAGTCGTGGGTTCCGTAGCCAGCTCCAGCACATCCAAAATAACACCAGAGGTGAGGTTCCAAGTCAGAAAGTGCCTGGATTCGTAGCTCGCCAGCAGGAACAGCTGCGAGGCACGTGACTCTACCTAGCCTGGGCGGTTGCCCAGGGCATCCTCCGCCACTAGCATCTGATTGGGAGCCGAGGCATTGGTCACATGTAGAACCACGACGACTCCTTGCGGGGATAAAAGAGAAGCTTCTCAAGAAATAATCGGACTAAGTTTCTAGACTGAGGTTCCGAAATGTTACGCTAAAACAGACGGTGAAACAACGGGGCTACCTCATGAAGTTGGCCTAATCATAAGGATAATTGCTCTGATTGTAGCAGAAAACCAAGAGAGTAAGCCAAAATAAATCAATTTTGTTAATTTTTCAAAAATGTCCAATGTTATCTCTTCACAAATCTGCTCAAACTTGGCAAATAAGACTCTCTGAACTTGAAGAAAAGAGAAAAACAATTTTTAATTTTGGTTTTTTAAATCTACGTTTTATTCTCCCAGTGCAAAGTAAGCAGTTCAACCAAGCAGTCCAATGTCAATTGCTACACTGCTTTCAAGTCAAACGGATTCGCCAAATGGCTGCATAGATGCCGCCACCAAGTCCCAGCCTACTGGGTGGCGCTGCTGCCGTTCCCAGGCCGTCTGGCCTGATGAGAGTTGCAAGGAGCGAAATCCGCCTTAAGGCTGGTCTGGAGCAGTCCTGCAAGGCGGGCATTATGAAGCCCGAAGAGCTCAAGACCTCCACGGCTGGCCTGATTCTGCTTGGGCGTGTGGGATCGCTGGATCCTGGGCCGATTGGCGGAAACCTTGTCTATTGTCCCCAATAGCTTCATCAAGTACAATTTCCATTACCTCTTAAACGTGAATGCAGGAGAGCATCTAGACGGCGATAAGCAACCGCGAGGACAGCGCCTACATCCATGTGGGCACTTTGACCGTCTGCAGGCCTCGTTCACCCCCTTTGCAGCCAGCGAGTTGCTGCAGCACGAGCCTATAGATGTCCGAATTGAGAGACCAGAAGCGGGAGGACGAGGCCAGAGCGTGGGGCAGGTGAAGAGTCGCAACGAGATCAGCCTGCGCCACCATCCGCATCTCATTTTGTTCGCCCAGAACGCCGAGTCCCAGGACATCCTGCATCGCCACTTGCCACAGATCAAGGTGCTAACGCGCTGTGAAGTCGTGGAGCTGGAGCTTATGGACGAGAACGCGAATGTCCCACAGAAGCAGAACTTATTCTCGACGGCGGGTGCACTTTGCTCCTTTGGCATCATTGTCAGCGAGGAAGTGGGCCTGACCCCCGAGAAGCGCGACGAGATGCATCAGGCGAATGTGAAGAAGCTCAAGAGGCTGATCAACGAGCTGCAAAAGTATAGCATGCCTCTGGACAACGAGGCCTTTCAGCTGATTGCCAAGAAGGACACCAAATGGCATTTTGAAAATATGGTAAGTCGGAGTCAGTTTATCCTCATTTCTCCTATTTAACTTGGGTTTCATGGCAAGTCAAGGAGTTGGAGGCGGAGATCGACAGCCTCATCAGACTGTCTGCCGGTATGATTTGGTATGATTTCTTTTTCTACGATATATTAACGGAGCACATGCCAGCTGCCGCAAAACAAAGAAAATATTATAATTTAAATGGTTTTATTACGTCAAACATTTCATTTACACAAGCCTGTATTCCATATGCTAATGTGTGTTTTTTATTCAGTTTATAATGAATTAATTAAATGAAATAAATTATTATTTAAACAAGTGGTAAAAACAAAGAAAAATGCGGGAAAAAGGCAACTCCTTTCGCTCGACTGATTTCCTGTTTTTGTAAAACGATTTCCCAGCCCAAAGCCAATGCAGTGCCAAAAGAAACGCAATTAAACTGGCTAAGTGACATCCAGTATCCACTATCCAGTATCCAGTACTCAGAATCAGAATCGGAATCTCAATCAGAACACCGCTGTGAAAAACACTCAAGAAAGTGTACCGACTGCCGCCAGCGGAAGTGACATTTTTGCCCACTTTGCACATATTCAATTAGGTGGACTTGCTGGGGAGATAAATTCATTAAGCAGCAGCACGGCAATCGCACCAACGTGTATAAATACAACAAGAACTCTGCAATCCGTCAGCAGTTGTTCTAGAACCAGTTTGCTGGCAAACAAACGTGTGTTGCCAACGTACGCCCACGCCTTCAGCATCGCCTTTGCTGCCAAACAAACGCTCAACTGCCGGTAAGTAATAGTGTCTCGGGTACTGAGTGTCGATCCTCTGCACATATGTACGTCACTGGTCCGAAAACTTAAGCCCCGTCTTAAGAGTCACGCCCACAAATCGCTTGTGACGTATACGCCGCATGGGCTTTATCCATTACTCATACGCAAACGTATGCGGCGCGTGTTGCCAATTAGTTAGGAAACATACAATTTGTGTCGCATAAAATTAACATAACTAAAAATTTTCCCACGATACCGCCGTATCAACGATTATTTCAGCCCATTCGATAGCCATATATTTCCATATTTTGTTTTGTCTGTTTCACTTCGCACGGAATACTTAAATTGTAAATCGAAACCAGTTGCCAGTCGGCAGCGTGTCCGGTTGGAGGCAGGACAAAAGAATTCCTATTTAAGTTATTACTTTATGTCTCATATCATCGGGCATCTGGTCTTGGGTCCGTTCTACGCTTTACATTTTAACCATATATATTTTTACTGCATTTACAGCGCCATTAATTAATGGGCTCGCCAGTCGCATACGATTTGCATTCATTACGATTTCAGTTCAGTTCGGCTGTGTCCGTTCGCTCGACACTTCCTGATGCCATAGTTGCTTTTTCGAAAAGAGCTTTTTGCTTTAGCCATTTACTTTCTTTCCCAAGTTCGGTGAATTTTTTCGTTTGCTCTTGAGAATCGGGGAAATTTTTATAAGCCTTATCGGTTTGTTAATAAATAACAAGATGCAGGAGGGACTAGAAAGATTTCTGTATGTTTATCCTCAAATAAATCTTAAAAATATTTTTATTATCTTAACACCATTTATAAATACTTGTTTCTGTGTGACTTAATTGGAGCTACTTCTTTGCATTCCTCAAATTCCGTTTGCTAAATACCCTCACTAAAAACGCCATTAAATCCATTCACATGAAAATTATGCAAGATTCAGCATTCAAACATTTTTCTATATAGAGAAATACAATATTTTTTTGCGTATCGTTTGCCAATTTGCATACGCTTAGCAACTATAATGGATATTTTATTGAGTTTGTACTGCTTTCGATTGGCTCAAACATCTGACGTATCTTAGCGCCACTGGGGCTGGCTGGTCGGACGACTTGCCTCGCATCTGCGACCGGCTTCCACAGTTGCTTTTTTTATTTTATTTATATTTTTTTATTTTGTATTTTGCCGCTGCTTCGGGCTTCTTTACGCTGTTAAGCTTTCGCATCTGAGTTTGGGCCGAGAGCATATATAAAATAAGAAGACAAACGAGCGATAATAATTATTTCCACTCCGCTCTAGACAGACAACGGTCGCAATTCAGCCTGCTCTCCTAACCAAAACTTATTGGAGTCTCGAATAGATATCACCATGAACTGCAAGCCCTTGATTTTGTGTACTTTCGTGGCAGTTGCACTCTGTCTGGTGCACTATGGAGGTGCACTGCCCGCCATCGGGCATTACACGCACAAGAGATTTGGTAAGTTTCCTGCAGCAACTAAGCTCTAGAAACTCTCAAACTAATTTTACAATTTTAATCTTGTGTTTTTCCTTTAGATTCCATGGGCGGCATTGACTTCATTCAGGTGGGTAATCAGAAATAATGGGTATTACTCCTTTGAAATTGTAAAACTGGTAGATAAAAACTTTTAAATATAATGCTAAGAGTATATTTTTAAAATACAAGTTGATAAAAACACAATGATTTTCGTTACTACCAAAATAGTTTTGTTAGATAATCAAAAATCGTTGACTTAACATAATTCCTAATCAATCAAATTCATTTAGAACTGAGAAAAGTAATATAAAGTCAAGGATTTCTCATAAAAACCAAGTTATTTATATTTTTACTCTTTTTTATCCTTAGGTCTGTCTAAATAACTGCGTCCAGTGCAAGACCATGCTGGGTGACTACTTCCAGGGTCAGACTTGTGCTCTATCCTGCCTCAAGTTCAAGGGCAAGGCTATCCCCGACTGCGAGGATATAGCCTCCATAGCTCCGTTTCTAAATGCTCTCGAGTAACTTCCCAGCGAAGAAGCGGCTCTTGTGCGGTGTGCGAGGTGTGTGGATATGGATGTGCGTGCTTTTATGGCCTGTGACTCAGGTGTGGATTTATTTGGGTCAATGCGAGGCGATGCTCAATACGAATCTTGGCGAACTTGGCTGCTGATGTTGACCACAACGATGATGAAACTGACTTTGCTCAAAAAAAAAAACTGAATTTCCAGCGCGAAACCAAAGAGTTCCTATTATGTATAACTGTTTAGTAAATAAACAAATTCTTTAAAAGAACTTTAAACTTTTCTTTTTGGTTAAAGAGATTAAAAGATATTTTCTTGTCTTTACAAATTTAAATAGTTATTTCAAGGAAAATATACACAAATCTCCACTTACCTCACATTTTATGGATACTCCTAAACCCATATAAATTCCTCCATGTAATTTTTTTTTAATTTTATTTAAAAAATAGTCGCATATACAAAACTTACATCGATACATATTTTAAGAGTTATTCATGTTTTCTTTATCGCTTTTTTCCGATTGCTTCGATATGCTTTAACTTAATCGCTCTATTTCTGCTATTTAATAATAATATATACAGAGAATGTATGGGGCATGCACGGAAATGCTGGAAAGAGCTCTGGAGAGAATGGCAGTGTCAAAACTACTACTGACTGGCTACAGAAGGGCTTAATGGGCGGTGTGGATGGTGGGCACAGACTAGTAAGGAGACTAAGCAGTGAGAAAAAGGAAAGAACAGGACGTTCCGAGACGGAAGCTACAGATACAGACGGTGGTGGCCAAAAAATGAAACGAGATTGTTGAACGAAACGTGGAAAACACAAATGGCAGTTACTTCCTAAAGTTCAGCAGCGTGTCCGGTATTTCATTGATGTAGTTCTGGGAAATGCATATATGCCAATATAGTAAAGTATAGGGATGATAATTAAAGCTTTACTTAAACTTACATAGAGTGAGGGATCTACGCCATGGCCGCCAAAGTCCGCCCACTTGGTCAGATCAATTGAGGGAATGATACCGCTCTTGCAGGGCACTCGGGGGTTGCTAAAATTGAAGCGAATAATTAACGAAACTATAATAATTTATCTAATAAATCAATACATACATTTCGTGATCTGGCAAAACCATGGGGTAGATCTGCACGGTATCAATCAAGTCGGTGTTGTCGCAGATCAGCCGGGATAGCTTCGCCTTTCGGATCTCCTGTAGCTGCTCGGGGGTAAACGAGGATGGCTGATTGGGCAGCTCGTACCAGAAGCGGTCTCCTCGACGCAGGTAACTCATCTGGGTGGCAATGACACAGGCAAAGGTAGGTCCCAGCATCGAACCTGGCAGGGATTTCTCCGAGACGCCGCCAGACCAAAGATCAATATCAGCAGGGTGCCTGGAAGTTATATAAGTTTTGAATACTTTTTTCCGGAAAATATTAGTTAATTCTCTCTATAATACTAACTCAAATATGCTGCCGTAGCGCAGAACCGTCTCGTTGGGCATGGAGCCGTACATCTCGTCCCAGGTGTTTGAGGTGGGCAGTCCGCAGAATTTACGGAACTCCATGTAGCCGGGAATGCCGAACTCGCGGCCACGCTGCATGTTGAACGACACCAGATCCATGCCGAAGCGGGCGCCCTCCTTCTTGAACAGATGGTTGGTCACCTCCTGCGTGATCGAGTCGTCCATGGCCTGGGCCACCTGGTTCATCAGGCCCATAAAGTACTCGTCCAGGACTCCGGCGCGGTACAGGTCGTAGGGTCTGCGAATGAGGTCCGACAGTCGCTTCGAGGCAATGAACTTGTGGGCCTTGGACCACCGCTCCACCGCAGTGGGCAGCAGGGAGTGGCCAAAGCGGAAGGCTGCTCCGGCAAAGGAGTCAATGATGCCGGGATTCACTGTCGAGTCATAGCCGTCCCAGTAGCCATCCTTCTGCAGAACCAAACCAAACTTCTCCATCACCTCCTTGCCCAGCAGAATGGGCAGGAACTCGTTGAATGTCACGTGCTGGACGATGGCAATGTTGATGCGTCGGGCCTCCTGGAACAGGGTCTCGTCGTCCCAGTGCTTGTTGATCTGCGACAGGCCGGTGGCCAGGCGGTTGTGCTCACGGGCCATCAGGGTGTGCATGCAGGTGAGCACCAGCTGCTCGTTCACCCGGATTTCGCCGCCCTCGAAGCAGTACATGCTCTTGTTGGGACGTGTGCATCCCTCGTCCGGAATGTCCAGCTTGAGGGGCAGCAGATCCTTTAGACCGTACTCCTGGAACACGGGATTCATGCGCATCAGTCCGCCGTAGCCAGTTCGCAGTTTCCGAGCAAAGGCCTCCTTTACTCCGTAAACGGTATTTGCATCAATCACGCCGGTCAAGGTGTTGAACTGCTGACGGGATCCTGAAAAGGAGTGTTGAATTTGGTTAGTTGAAGGAGAAAAGAGTTAAAATACATATTCAAATCTCTAACAATAAATAAAATATTTGGAAATTCCTATATACAAATATTTAGACAAAGTGATCTTAATCGAAATATAATTCAGCAATCTCTTCGTTTAAATTAGACAATATTTATTCCTTTCAATCTTTTATATTTCTATATATTTCATAGATTTTTTCTTTCTATGTTTTAAAATACAAAAAACTCACCCAATTTGCAGCCTGGTCGTGGTGAGGGGAAACCGCGCACGAAATCAATGCACTTGACATTAAACAGACGGTAGAAGTAATCGTCATCGGGCACGCGGATCTCATTGCAGTACGGATGCTTCAGATGCATGGGCCGCTTGCAGCACTCCTCGGGGTCGTTGCGGTTAATGGGATCTGAAATCGGAGATTGCGCCAACATTAGATCTCCGTTCACACCATTAAAATATAAACAAATTTATTATACCTAAAATATATATAGTTTTTAATCGTTATTCAATCGAAAGCAGTAATTTTTAAAGCTGCAACTTATAAATTTCAAGAATATCACGTCTAATAGATAAATGTAAGTTTTATCTTCACAAATTAATATATTTTCAAATATCAATAATAATAGGCATGTTTAGTATCCCTCCAAAGACTTTGCTTTAGACAAGTAAGTAAAAAACATATATTTTCATAGTTCCCTAAACGAAATTCTCTTAAATTTATTCCTTGATCTTTTCATCAATTACTTAACCAACTCACCCAGCGGCGTTCCCGTGAGCGTAAAATCGTGATCCATGAACTGGCCCCAGGCGATGACCATCACAGTGCCGGCATGATCGTGGTAGCCGTCGTCGGGATGCATGGTGCGGGAGACCACACGGGAGAAGGGCAGATCCCGGCCAGTCACCGAGATTCTGGGTGCGTTGATACCGTCCGCATATAGCGGTCCGATCAGGCGCTGGAATGGAGAATTGGCTGCCCCCCAGGTGGGGTGCTCGATGTTGTTGCAGAGACCATCGAAGCGACGGTACTTCCCCGGACGACACTCCACGCCGGCGAAGAAGGGTGGACACACCTCCCGAATCAGGGTCTTCGATGTGTCAATGGTGGGCAGACCCTTCTCGATCTCCTCATAGGACAAGCCGTAGCTGAAGAAAACAATTAGAAACGGATAAATATTGACCGAATCTGTCAAGAGTAATTATTGCTGCATCCAAACGCAACTGCGGATATCGCTCAACTTGGCTTTTCCTGTCGCCGCTTTTTCTACGTGTAAGCTTGAGATTTTTATTGAAAAATTGCAAAATTATCGTATTAGCCCAGTTAGCAAACGGACCGCAATTAACGCGCTTTTCGACTGGCCGACAGATATTGAAGTTGATGCCTGACGTTGACAGTGGCAAATTTTTATATACTTTCAATTGGTATCTGGGTTTTTTTTATGCTGACAAACTGGTATTTAGTTGGCGGAGGAAACTGAGAGAAGAGTGTGCCGCCGCCAAAGGGACCGACACCAGCTCTTCCTCGAGTGCATGAGAAAGCGAGAAAAGCCAAAGGGAAACGGCGTCCGGCCGCCAGCAGTTGCATTGTTGTGCATTTGGGAAGTGAAAAACCGTGAAACTTCACAGTCAATTGGGTCTGTAATTTACCCTCAGCTGGGTGTTGTGGGTCGAAAAGCGTGAAAGTATACAAGAAGTGCAGAGACCGGAGATCTATAATGGTCCATCATTGATTTATTGGGGCTATTCCACGCTCTCAATAGAATGCCAAAAAAGCCAGGCAGCGGTGCAGCCTCTGCAATGGCCGTTTTACAACATGTTATTAGCCATAATCAAAAGATTATACAACTGCAATTCAGATGTTGCAGCTGCAGATGAATATGCTGCCGAAGAAGAGGACCCGAAGCCCGTCTTAGACAACGGGTCTGAGTGAAAGTCGCACATGGGGAGGTGGTGAGCTTAAAGGCTAGCCAAGACTGCAAAACTGTGGCCAACTGACTCGCCAACCCGCTTACCCAGATTCCACTCCCCTGCACAGCGAGAAATATTAAATAGATAATGGTTGAAAAATGTTTATTATTGAATAAGATATTTTGAGGCTTGAAGCTTGATTTTGGTAATGAAGCGGGGAATTGTAGTTATTATAATCTCCCCCAGTGCAGGGGCCAATCTCTTGGAAAACCAAACTGGAAACGCTGAGCGGCTTCTTCCGCAGCTTCTTCTCGTGGGGGGCAGTCACATGGCGAGGGTTTCGTTTTCAGGGGAGTCACGCGCACTCTCACTGGCTTACTGGCTCACTGGCTCACTCGCTGTTAGCCAAGCCAAAGCGGTCCGTTGCATAATCCCCAGCTCCATCGTCATCGCCATCCGCATCTCCATCCACATCCACATCCCCAACCCCAACCCCCATCTCCGCCCGACTCTGGGCTTGCATTTGTTTACATTTTGGCGCTGCGAGCTCCGCAAATAGCTGCAAATATTTCTGTGTGGCAAAAATGCGGTTGCGCCAGTTGGGAAGAAGGCTTCGACGAGCTCTCGAATGCACTTCTTCGGCTGCCAGCGACTACTGGCCATC
Organism: Drosophila kikkawai; assembly: GCF_030179895.1. Classification (NCBI taxonomy): domain Eukaryota; kingdom Metazoa; phylum Arthropoda; class Insecta; order Diptera; family Drosophilidae; genus Drosophila; species Drosophila kikkawai. The sequence goes on along the minus strand of NC_091731.1, from coordinate 19,626,000 downwards.
AGTCAAAGCCGCTGACAATTAGCATTTGCATGTGCCAAACTTTCAAAAAGAACCAAGGCACACAGTCAGAAAAAATGGATCAGTTTTTGGATGGATATTATGAGGACCAATTATTATTTAAATTAAACAACGGTTAACAACGGCTTTTCTATAACTAGAAAATAACAAAGACCCTTTTTAAATAAAGGAAATATTCAGCTTTTGTTTGAAAGAGAATTTTTTTCTATCTGTGCCTATGCCTTCGAGCTTGAGTACCGATTTGTGGCGAGCGTAGAACCTTGGAGGCAAGAAAAGGCTCATGCATATTTGATGACTGCAGGCGGTCTTTTCGGTGGTTTACTGGTGCAGTGGCTCTGTGGAGCACCGTTCCACAGAACAGAGCAGTGGTGCACGACTTAACTGCCTTGTCATGCGTGATTTGGCAATCGTTATTAGCGCCGAGGGACATGGTCGTTGGAGTTGGAGCGATGGAGATGTGGATCGTGGGCGTGCCAGGGCAACTTTCAAATGCGTTTAGCGCTGATTACTTACGTGCGGGCCAATTGGATGGAAATGTCGAGCAGCAGTTCGCCCACAGTGGCCAGTTCCTCCGGCTTCCAGTCCGACTTTGGTTGGGCCACATCTGCAACAACAAAATACATGGGATTAGTGCGAAGCTCATTTAAATTAAAGGAAGTGGTTAGCAGTGAACGGGCTGGTCTCGACTTTGCTTGAATTTATTTAAAAGATTTATTTAAACCTTCAAAGACCAATTTGAACAGAATAAGCTTACAAATAAGTGTATCTAATTCATTATAATTATTTCTTTAAGAGTATAGCCCTTTGATTTTCTCAAGGAGTTACAACGAAATGATATATACCAAAATATTCAGCTATAATTTGCTAAGCATAATGATCCATTATTAAATAACTATATCTTTATTACTCACGAATTCGCTTGCGTGCATCCAAGTAGGCGGCGTTGACGGCATCGTAGGTGATGCAAGTTCCCGGTCCATTGTTGTAGGGATTTCTGCAAGTAAATTGAAGTGAAAGTGATTTCAATTGACTGTAACTGGCAATTTGTCCCTTATCACATGCTAACCACAAACGCAACCACCCTCTGGAAGGCCTGCGCAGTGCCAGATAACCAAATTATTGCCGGGCCAACGAGCTAAAAAGCCACGTTAAAAGAACAAAGCCAAGTTCTGTGTTCAGTAGCGAACTTGACGTGGCCACAGCAGCATCGTAAGGATGAAGGATAAGGGAGACCTGAAGCGGGCTCGCAGTAAACTTGTGGAAATACTGAGTGTCCATAAGGCGGACTTATATGATAAAAGGATTCAGGAATTATTGCAGAAATCTTGCCTTGAACATGAAGGATTTGAAAAGTGGATGAAGTGGTTGAAATTAGTTTTGCTGATTATTTTTCTGTACCTCATTGGGAAATACTATTACGAGGAACTTCAGGGAAAGGTATGTGAATTTAAAAATAACTCTCTTTATTATTTTCTTAATAACTTTATAATTAAAAGCGTTTTTCTTTACCTTAAATTCCTGTATTTTATTTCTATTTCATCAAATTAATATTTATCAATTTTAGAATTGTGTTTTTTCTCTGCCACGCACCTTGCGTTATGCCTTCCGACCGCCCGAGAGTTGTGATTTTTGTGAAAATATTAAAAATGTGCCCCGCCTACAAAACATAAGCCCCCAAGAGTTTGAGCAAAAATTCGCCTATAGTGCTGCCCCGGTTATTGTCAGTGATGCCACCCAAAACTGGACAGCAGTTTCGGTAACTCTATACCAAAAACATAAACTATATAAAAATTATATTATGAATTATTTAGCTCTTCAACTATTGGTACTTTCGTGATGTCTATGCCAAGGCCAAGCAAAAGCAGCATATAAGGGAATGCCAGTTTCTGCCATACAAAACAGGATTCCAGGACATATATGAAGCCTTAGATATGCCCGAGGATCGGGTGAATCTGAGGCCGGGTGAGCAGCCCTGGTATTTTGGCTGGAGCAATTGTCATGCCGAAACGGCTGAGGAATTCCGCCGACACTATGGAAGACCCTACTTTCTGCCCGAAAGTTCGGAGAATAATGCAGTCGATTGGTTCTTCATAGGCAGTTCCGGGCTGGGAGCGCAAATGCATGTGAGTAAATGGGATAACAACCTGTCATTACTCATATTTATGTGCTTTAAGCTTTTATATTCTCAGTTCTATAAATTATAGAAATTGTTTTTCACTTTGCAATTAGCAGAAATCCATTAAAGCTAATTGATTCTATTTTAAAGTTGTCGGGTTCGCCAGTTTAACATACTAGCAGGGTGACATTACTATAAATTTTAAGGAAAATAAATCATCAAATATTGTCTGTATTGATTTATATAATTCAGATTGACAACGTGAGACTGCCGTCGTGGCAGGCGCAGTTGGCGGGCAGCAAACGTTGGCTACTGGTTCCACCGCCCGAGTGCTACCTGCAGTGCAAGAGCTTCGATGTGGTTGTCCAGCAGGGCGATATAAGTAAGTATAGGTATATCCTTAGTTTTAGGGAATTTCTTCTCGAAGAAATATTTCTTTAGCCCAGAGAAATATGGGTTGAAACCAACTACTTAGGAAGCACATAACTTTCTTGGCCTCCTTGCAGTTGTGCTGGACACAAACAAATGGTACCACCAGACCTTTGTGCAGCCGGGAGCCATCAGTCTGACCATTGGAGCGGAATACGACTAAATTGGACCGGCTGCCAGTGGGTTTTCCTCGTGACAGGAAACGGCGGCTGCCCCAACATCTCCATCTGCAGACGGGACAAACCAAACACAGACAAAAATATGGCCAACTGTTACTGTTACAGTAACAAACTTAACTTTAACATTGCATTTTGCCAGCCACATTACTCGCTTTTCGCCAGCCGGTTTGTTAATTAAATGCCAAAAACACGCAAATTTCTTATGTCGAGCTGCGCTGAGCTCGGTGGCCCGGGAAAAATCTAACCAAAAATGGGGGCCGGCAGGCAACTTCCTCGAATGGTGCGACATGTAAAACGCGTGTCAGGCGACAACGATGCGTGTTAACAATGCGTAAGTATTAAGTAATTACAACAACATCCAGAGCAGCAGCAGATTCAGCCTAAAAGCAGTCTCGGCCGATGAAAATATTCAGAGACAAAAAGGCATAAGAGGCATGGCCAGCACACGCAATGCAAAACCATTTCGACTAAAAGCTGCATTTTTCACGATCTTGCAGACAATATACTCTTTCTAGGGGGGTACTTCGATATGGGTTTGACTTCTTTAACTCATAAATTATGAACGGAATTTTAGAAAAATGTGTGAATTTAAATTAACAACATTTCAGATAATACAAAATTATCTAGGTTTACTCGGGTATCAAAAACTAATAAGAATTATATGTAATATTAGTTTAGTTTCTATTCTAGCACCCCATATATTGATTTAACTCAATCTATTCCTTTTAAAACAACTAAATAAAAATGTTTTCAATATTAAATACAATTTATTAACTTTAATTATTCGAGTTTTAATCTATTAATTCTATTATTTAAATTTGAATGCAGAAAATAATCTTTAATTTGTTTTAACTACATTTAATTTGTCTTTTTTATTGTTAAAAACCCAATTATTTATATTTAATTTCTCCATTTTATAGAGTTACTCACAGTCGCCGCTGCTCCAACCAACTTTTCTCGCATATTTCTTGGGCAAATTTGTCAAATTGAAATCGAAAATGGCAATGTCTGGCACTTAACTGGTCTGCCGGTTAATTTAAGCCACAACAAAAACAAACACACAAATCCAAAAAAAAAAACCCAAAAAAAGGATCACAAAATTTACGGCACTCCGGTAAGTTCAATGTGCGCATAGCCAGAGTTTTGGGCCAACTAGAAAGTGGCTCGCATGCGGCACGCACTATGCATTTTAAGCGAAGCCCCTCCGCCGATCCTCTCAGCTCCGCCCGATTCCAGACCCAAACCCAAGCCCCAGCCCGTCCCGCCCCAGACACGGACTTGTACTTGTTATCCTGATTGTAAAGTATAAACTAATGTTATGAATCCCGGGCGCCGATCGCAGGTGCGCGCAGCTTCGAGCCGGCCAACACACTTCCTGATCGGTATTGAGTTGCAGTGGAGCGGCAGCGCACACGGCGTATGCGTAATATTGTGAATAATTGCAAAAGCGTGTCGTAAACTCGCTGTGAAAAATATTCAAATATCATTTATCTATGCGAACGTGGGTCTCTCGGCCTTTTACAATCTTTTTTTGGGGGTCTGAGCCCGAGTCGGAGAGTCGGCGTCTCTGGGGAGCTACTTCGCTTACGCAGACAGTGGATGGAAAAAGATTCAGATACAGATGCAGATGCAGATACAATTGCAGACTTTCCGCAGACGGAGCAGAGGCCGCAACGAAAGTGGCCCCTGCGAAAACCTGTATTTAAGTTTTTAAGTAGGTTGTTGCGGCCAATTTTCCTTTATTTTCCCATCTGACCGGCAGTTGGTTGCCAACAGGCAACAGGCAAAAGACAACTGGCAACAGCTAAAAGCCAGGTTCAATACCCAGGCCAAAGTCAGCGATAACGACTCACGTTTTGGCTGCCCGGCGACCCCAAAAATTAGCTCCACTTCTCGATGACCCCTAAGCTCTCGAAACTGGCAAAGACAATCGGGCAATTGAACAATTTGCAATCGCTATCTGGATCGTGTGACATTTAAAATATGTATATCTATGCGCTGCCATAAGTGCTACACCGAAAGAAGTCTACGTGTAAGCCATATTAATTCGTTCTTAAACTGAAAAATAGGAAATCTTTGTGTTATATGCGCAATTTAGTTTGTTTAAAGATTAGAGATTTCAAGGAATGAAATTTAATTACATATAAATATTTACTGAAGGCATATACAAGAACTATTTTCCTCTCTTCCGAGATTTTTATATCTATTTTTGAGAAAACAGTCAAAGGTTTTAGTATTTTGACCTTAAATATATATTTTTTTGTGACATTTCTTGCCGTGCAAGTTCAGCTCGGGAGGCATTGTGTGTTGGCAGCATTTCAAAGTCACTTTTCGAAATCATCTCGAGACAAAAGTTTGCCATCAATGGTGGCTACAGCCCCACGGCATCTCAGGTGTTTTTATTCCATTTTAGTGTTTTTATTTTTAGTTTTATTTTTCCTTTGGCATCTGCAAGTGTTGCAATGCCATTTGTTTTGGGTTGCTGCTGCTGCTGCCGCTGCGGCTTTTTGTCGTGCGGTTTTCATTTTTTTTCGCTTACTAATAAATCGCGCCGATGTCTGTCAGGTGACTTCATGATGCGTCCGTCTGCATCACATGACTCTGGAGCTAAAAGGCAGGCTAAAGCTGCAGCCACCAAGCTGTCGACGCTATTCGAGGCCAAAAAGCATTTGCTGATTGCCGTTAACGAGCCGCCGTGACAGCGGGTGAAACGTTAGGAGCCACCATCATCACAGCTGAGAACACAGACCTGTGTAATCGGAGACGAAGGAATGTTTTTGTCGCCTCCGGGGACGGATATATAAGGGAGTAGCTGGAGTCGGCTATATTCATTGAACCAATTGCAAGAGAACCAGTGCCATGCGATCCCTAACTTTCATAGTCCTGATCATCACCTTTGTCGCTCTTTTTTGCCTGGACAATGTTCTCAAGGTGTTAGCGGGCTGCCCCTCAATTTGTCGCCTGAACTATCGACCAGTTTGTGGGTTTAGATTCGAATCCGAATTACCAAACCACTGCACCTTCCTCAACCTGTGCCTCCTTATTCTCTACACTTGCAAAACCAAACAAAGTGAGTATTTTGGGAAATAAGATTAAAATATAAAATAATTCTTCTATAATATACCTAAACATAATAAACTTATATTTTGCAGAATGGCACACAATGAGCACGGAGCCCTGCGAAACTCCTGGCCGAAATTGTGATGAAATTATTTATTATTTTAGCAATAAAACGGAGCTGCTTACATTACGAGGCGTACACGATGATGACTAAAATAACAATAAATAAATTGAAAACCCCAGAAAGACTTTGATTTGCCGCCCTTTTAAGCGGCAATGAAGACATCGCCTGTCAAATCTTACCACCAACTTGGCTACCCGCTCAGCAGGCCTCTGCAAAAACAGAAGAAAAAATGCACATATAGATATATCTCCCCCTCTAGGCATTGCAGGTTGAAAAAATCAACGTCAACAGGCGGCTGCCGCTGTTTCTGCTGCTAATGATTAGCTCAAAGCTCGTACTACGCCGTGTTGTCGTAGGTGTAGAGCCGTGTTGCAGCCGCTCAAACAAGCTGGAACAGTGCAAGCCAAGATTTATGGGTGTCAGTCTGGCATTCGTACACAGGGAGAAAATATCAGCAAAATCGGTTTTGGTGAATTCTTTATGATTTTCTAATATTTTGTACTGTTTAAGCCTTGCCAAAGTTCCATTTTTTCCCTCTCTGCACCACGTTTCGGTGTCAACACTCAAATATTTGAGACCCAAACATAACCCAGAATGCCACCGAATGGGGCTCTTTCCGCCATTCCGCATAGCCAAACACTCGGTTTCTATTTGTACTCACAAAGTGCCGCGAAATAGGTTCACGTTGTAGTCGTAGACGGAGGAGCGACCGGGTCCGGCCAGAAGAAGGGCGCAGTCGGAGCCGTGAGATGTCTGGAGCTGCTCGCCGAACTGATGGTACTGCGCACGCGCCACAGCCACCAGAGATAGTAGAAGTATTCTGCAAATGAAATGTAGACATTAGTGGGTTTGTTTTTTGATAAAGTACTTGAGGCAAGAGTTGGCAAATTAGTACGTCAATATAAAAGCACATATGCAGCGGAGGCGACACGCCCCGTTGACAAACAGAAACACGCCTGCGGCCAAAAGCATTAAACAGTTGGCACGTTGAACAGTCTAAAAGTTGGGCCAGAGTTTGACAAATTGAGTTGCAGACACATTAGGTTAGCAAGATGTTTACTTTGGTATTTTTTTGTAAAGAATTTTGCATAAGTTTTGAAAGTATAAACAAAATATTACCCATATGTATGTACAGAGATCTTATAATGTAATTGCAGTTGTTACTTGATTAAAGACCAAAAGACTTAAGATCTTAGAACCAGTTTTCTATTCATTCATTGAAACCGGAATTTTATAATTTATAAAACAAAATTAAAAGGATCTATTCATTGAGAAATAAAATTGTAAACATAAATTCCAAAAAATTGTATGCCAACTAAGGTTATATTTTTCCATATTTTGGTCCCTCAGTAGCTGAGTGGTCTGTCGATTGGCAGCCAATGGAACCCATGTCCCGGTCTGCATTGTCTTCAGACAAGCCATTGTTAAGGGGCGTTTCTTTATTCGTCGGAATTCGACATCTGACATCTGGCAACTGGCAACCTTGCCTTTATTTCGCGGCTTTAATGCGCTCAGATTTATGACTTGGAGCGCGTGTTAATCGCTTGTTAGCTTTTGTCGCCTCACAAAACGAAAGCCAAAAACAAAACCCCATATTTTCGGACAATTGTTAACGGCTCTTGGTGAGTATTGATATTGATTGCTATTGTTAATGCTGCCCTGCGGCTTTGGCCAGCAGTGAAAGTCCCAGAAATGCCACGCCCCGCTTCTTATATAATCGAAAAAGAGGCTGGCCTCGGACACCCCTTAACACACATAGAGCTTAAAGTGCTTGAAGTAAATTAATTGAAATTTTGAAAGTAATTAATTGTTTAATTATAAGAGTCTGCAGCCTGGAGTAGAATTAATTAAATTAAATTATAATTGTTATTAGCTAAAAAACCATTCGTTTTTTATGTGTTCTAATCATAAAATGCAATTAAAAAGAAGGCCACTGCTGTCTTAATACTTTTACCATCAAATTACAACAATAGTTCATTAATTAATATATAAAATAAAAAAAATAAAATAGATAGCAGCTGTTTATGTGCAATTTCCCCCAAGATCTTCAATGATTGTTGATAATAAGTAAAGCTGTAATAACACTCAGCAATAAATAGTGAAAGTAATATGCTTTTCATCTCTATTGAGGGTCTCGTTTTGACGAAGGGCACAGCTCCCTGGGCATCGTAGATTTGCTTATATAAGCTGTAAGGGAAACAATAACGCACTTAAGTCCTTTCACTTTTCATTTGACAGTTGGGCCGTGGCTTTCTTTTCCACTGACCAAGTAAAATGATATACCTTTTATAGGTATCGCCTTTCCAGGGTTCACTGAACCCCAGTATTTAGCTGAAAGGGTTTAAAAGCACCTGCTTACATTAAGCATATTGTAATTTTTGTATGTTGAACATCTGCTTCGTGAATGAATGCCACAAAAAAATATGTTACTCTTTGTTATTGATTCTTATAAATACCCTAGCTAAAGTAGATAGGCTCATTTTTAGTCTCAGAACTTTTGAGCTTACAACATGAGGGGTGTCTGTATCGTTATGCTCATTTCCCTGAGTGTCCTGGCCTTGGCTGAAGGTATTAGGGTTAGGCCTCCTGTTCTGCCTCCTCCGTGTCCTCGAGCCTGCACAAGGGATTATAGGCCTAGGTGTGCTGTTTGGAAGAGGGCTGGCCGAACCAGTGTCTGCACTTTCCCCAATCCTTGCACTTTGGAAAATCAGATATGCCTAACGGGTCAAAGTAAGTGCATGAGAACTAAGTAAAATGTATTATCACATGATAACTAAAACATTTATTTAACAGATTGGCAGATTCGAGATGAGGATAGGAAGTGCTGGCGTGATTCTCCCGACTGCGATACTATTCGAAAGTAAACTGCATTCTATAGGTGTTGATGATCTGGGCCTCTGAAAGACCAAAGGAACTTAAATAATTGTCACTTGTATCCTCTGAATTTTTTACCATAAAAAAAATACAATAAATAAATATTAAGACACCCTTAAGGCTCGATGCGATCTAGAAATAATGGAATCTTGTGGAATTTCAAGACCTTAAAATCTGATTAATCTCAGTTCCCACCAAATTAACCGAAGATTTGCTCACTCTTGACCGTTGACTGGCCATAATTTGCAGTTTCGCAAGACTTTACGCGTTAAATGCTTATTAAATCTGGTTACCAGCGAGTTTGCTTTCATTTCGGCTGCTTTGTGAGCGAGTATTTTCGCACAGAAGCGGATTTGGTTCAAGGCTGCCCTTAAAATATTTCACAGAAACGTGGAGCTGGTTTTCGGTTCGTTTCGTTTACGATCGCAGTGCAGTTCATTAGCCGTCATGACAGGGCAATTAGAATGCGAACAAAACGCATTCGCCCACACAGACACTCGGGTCGGTGATTTTTTTATTAGCCCGACATGCCACGCCCATGCGCGTGCCAAAATGGGGGCGAAGGAGGGGACTAGGCTCACAGATCGGGGGCTACCGAACCGATATCGAATGCAATGCAGACCGTAGATTTAATTGCCGCACCGGAGATGCAGATCAGAGTTGCTGGCAGCGGGGCAGCGGGCCACTGCGTAAGTCAATTAATTGTTGCTCGCCTTTGGGGCGACAGCTTTTGTGAAAGGCCAGCACGCAACGTCCTTCTGGCCAAGAGCCGATGCCAAAAGCCAATCCAGCACTGCCACAGCGGCCACAATTTATGCGCACTCGCATGCATATGCAATCTTTACACCTGCCCGCAAGAGTCAATTAATTTCGCCTCGTCGATGGCTGGCCAAACGACTTTTACACAAAAATCCATCGCAGCGAAGCAGTGCTGGCTAATCCGTGGCACTTGGTCACAGCCACAGTCACAACCACTCGGTGTATCTGGGATGGCACACATTTTGGCGGCAAAATCCGACCTTTTTCGGCAAAAATAGCAACTGTCCATGCACCAAAAGAAATGAATTATTAATGCTGCTAGAATAATGCAGAATATAATCTATAAAAATTTACAGAGTTTTTAAGTAAGATATCTTTATATTACAAATTGTTTAAAAGAACTTCTGCCCTTACACGTTCTTACACTTAACAATTCAACATATGTTTTGGAGAATGAATAAAATAGGTACATCTGCTTTATGAACTTTCCTTTCAAGCTCTGCTCTATAAATACTGCATTCTAAACTTTTAAACTTATTGCATATCTGTTAACCTTATCATATACAACATGAGGGGTAGCTTTATTATTTTTGTCATATCCTTGAGTGTTCTGGTCTTTGTGGAAGGGGTCTCTTCAATAAAATGCAATCAGAGTTGCACAAAGATTTATAAGCCTCTTTGTGCCACTTTGAGAAGGGGTTCTAGGACTACTACTTGCACTTTTGCCAATGAATGTATTTTGGACTCTATAAAATGCCGCCAGAGGCAAAGTAAGTTATTAATTGAATAAATATAAAAAACGATGTTAAAAAAGTATTCATTTAAGCTTGGGAAATACTAGACGCGAATAAGAAATGCAAAAGGGATAGTTGCAATTGCAGAGATCTTTTGAGATGAAGTTAATGTATAATATAATATATAAACCCATGTACTTATTTATTGGGAATTTTCTTATAATAATATTATTTGTATATTTTAGTTTTCGGCATAAACGTTACCACAACCTTATTTATTTCGTGTGCATTTTGCGAACAAAGAACAGGCGCAGTTACCCAATTATAGTCGCCATATAGGACTCTCCCTGAGCGATCTGCGCATGTTTAAAAGCGCATCCAAAAGTTGACATTTGCTAATAATACCCGAATATTTTTTCCAAATCCAAAAGCCAACACTTTAATTGCCCCGGTGCATTGTTGGGCGATGAGTGGTGGAGGTGGAGGAGAGCTGCCAGTGGCTGATTGTATCAGGGTATAGCTCTGATGCTACTTATGTCATCTCCGCTGTAATACCTGGGATCTGGGACTTGGGACTTGGGACTGGCGGACTTGGAACCCCCATAAAGAGGCGTGCCAAGAGCAGACGTAGGACTTTTTGTTCGGATCTCGCTTTGTTTGCAGCTCGTTGCCAACTTGCCACATCGCTCGCATTGTTTATATGTAAATTGCATGCCCCGACTCCTGGGCTCCAACTCGGAGTGGCTGATGTCATGTAAATGTGTGGAAATGACTTTTGAAATGCATAGGGAAAATCATAATTTATATGCTCAGCGTTTTCATTGATAGTGATTGAGTATGTTGTGAGGTGAAAATATGACAGATGTCTGAAAGTGCATCAGAGGTATTCAGTTTTTCTCTAAAGAAACCAATCGCATTTATTAAACATACATCTTGCCAATCGAGGCTTTCAGCTAAAAGTTCACACCATTTTACTCAGATAGTGTAGATGACATTGCCTGATTGCATGATAACTGAGTGTAATTTATAATATCCAAGTATTAAAGAGGAGATGATTTTCATGAGCATTGTTTATTTAATTCATAGCTCAGGGAGTTTCTATTGATTTTATAAATAATATAAAGGCAGAAGTATATATTATTTGGGTATAACTTTTAATAGCATTGCCAGACCTACTTTAGTTTGTTATGTGAGACTTTAGCTCATTTATATCAACAAGTCTTTAGTATTTATATAATTTATTCTATATTTATATATATAATTTATTTTTCAACTTCAGAAATGTGTTTAACATTTAAAAGCCATTTGTGTTAACCTTGTTTTATTTTGATTGGATTTCAACCGCCACTGTCATATATTTTTTCTGCATGCCTGTAAATCGAAACCTCTTATTAAAGATCATTTATCATTAAGTAAACCTTAGTTAAAGCCACTCAATCGCCACGAGCCGAGTGCCGATATGTAAAGATCGAGATATGTTGCTGCACTTCTGTGTATTATTTTTTCCCAGTCGCGGCTAACCCATGCTGAGTGGATCTCGTTTCTGGGCCCGATTGCTAATGCCAGTCAGAGACTCGGGCTGTTTTAATTGTTGCACTTAGCCAAGCTCTGGCCAATTGCTTAATTGATTCTGGCCAGACAGGTAGCAAAGCTCTCATGTCTTCACATCCGCCTGGCATTTCGCAGGCAGCGGGGCAAAAAGCGGCAAAAACACATCCATCGATGGGGCACACATGGCGCATACTTGATAAACGGCAGACCAATTGCAACATGACGCACATTTATGTGGCATTAGTGTCGCCTTCGATATTTTATTGTGCCATAAATTGGCAATGCAAATGCAGATTCGATGCCACAGAGCATGCGGACCGATAAGCGGGCCAAAGCTGCCTTAATTCGCTCTATGACCCACAAAAAATACGTTTGCCAACCAATCTGTGAGAGAAAATCTATTTAAAGTTGAGCGGAGTACATGTAGAAAAAAGTGTTTGAACTCTTTATTACTTTAAAAAAGTAAAAAGTAATTTAAAATTTCTTTTTAGATTTAAATTAGTGCCCTAAGTAATAAAGAAACATTTGTATATAGATTAAAATGCAAGTATTAATATTATTTTAGTTCTTATATTCATATTTTTTCCCATGTGTAAATCCCGGCATGTGAAGGGTTTTGATATATCGCCCCAGCAGCACGCAATTGCGATAGCATCTCGGACACGGCTTACGTGCGGTTTATGGACTGCAGCAACAAGTCTTTAATAGAATGTAACCAAAGCTGCAGCTGGCCAGGCAAACAGCCAACAAGCCAAAAAACTAACTGAATTCGACTCCGATCTGCGGTCCTCCTGACTGATAACCGAACTGGCTTGCAATCTGACGCTTTAACAGCTTATTAATTGGGCGTCCGCCCCTTGCAGATTTATACCTGGCCAAAAGCGCGGCTAATTGCACACAAATTGCGGCGGCTAAGCTAAATCAGCCAAGAGTAAATCAGCGAGACGGAGCAGCGACAAATTCAATGCCAGCTCTTTGGCCAAAAACGCTCAATGCAAAACTGGCTGCAGTGCCGCCGTTCGATTGTGCATAAATCAAATGAAAAACCACTTTTGCGACTGACTTTGATTGCACACACACGGGAAGAAAATGATTCATCAATTGAATTAGTTTTCATATATCTTAAATAATAAATATATTAACACTTTAAATATGTACTTGTTGACTTAAGACTCAGCTTCTTCAGGAAATATATTTATTTTCTTATATTTTTTAGTTCAAAATCTTATCAAGTTAAACCCAAAATGTATCCATTCGATGACATATGCGATTTTTGCTATAGAAGCCCCTTGATTCATAGATTTTTCTCCGTGCAGGACTTTGTGCGTTGGCTGTTGGCGAACAAGCAGACCGCCTTGACTTTCTTAGCCGCAATTCGAGTGCTCTCATCTGCGGCTGAGCATCCTTCAGTGCTCCGTTCCCAGCCTCAAATACATACCCATCCCCCTTGACGAGTGAGCCACGTGAGCAGCAGCAGACTTTTCAGCCTTTCACCAGTCCAAAGATTCCCCAAAATAGCTGCAACAATTACCAAACATTCAATAACTCGTAATGGCTGTACGGTGTCTGGCAATTGGCACATCGTCTTGGATCATCATCATCGCCATCAACCATCAATTTGAGTGCGAATGTTGCAAGCGCGGGTAAAAAATAAGCACAAATAATAAAACACATGAGCACTCCACTTGGCCTGCCTACAAATGAGCCAAGTGATTATTCGGGTTCGACTCCGAGCTGAGCCTGGCATTCGAGTGTTGCGTGGCCCAGCATACCGACATGCAGCATACTTGGGCTTTATTTAAATAGTTTTTCCGAAACTATGAAAAGCAGCCGAAAATATGTAACTGCTGGTTGCATCTGTAACTATTACTGGCTGCTGCTGCTGTTACTGTTCAATTTGCTCTGCCGGCTCACAGTTTTGCCATCCGTTGCCACATCATTTCTGACGAGTGCGCATACAAATCACAGCCAGCACAGGCACTGCACGCCATTTGGGTTACCAGGGCTCTCACGATCCCGATCGGCGCCGGTTTCTGGGCCGAATCTGTAGCTGTAAATCTGTATCAGTATCCGTATCCGTATCTGCTCCATCTGCTGCGAGTTGCGTCGACAGCCGCTGCATTTCAATTAGCAATCTGCTCAGCGGGTTCTCTGATAAGGCGGGCGTGGCGACACGTCGCCTTGATCCCACGGCATTTCGCTTTCAGTTCTCACGCTCGTGGGCGGGCTTAATCACAGTACACAGAGGAAAATAACAGGTAGACCACTAAAAAACTCAACAAAATAAGTAACAGTTTAATTTTGCATCAATTAACAGACCCATTATGGCAATGGATATATTCTTTAAAATTCTCCAAAATTCTTGTTAGAGTCTTTATAGTTTGGAAATAGTTTTAAAACAAAAGTTGTATTGTGACTTGATATGATTTCAGAAGCTTATAATTAATGCAAACAAGGTATCTTTCTCTTTGTTGATCTCACAGTAGCCCATATATTTTGATTACAATGATTCTCATGTCCATTTCCCTATGGGAAGTATTTCACGTGGGCCATAAAAATTTCGTTTTGTCATAGTTATTTGTTACACTTTCTCGACCCGTGAGTCGGCAAATAATAAATTCAAAATAAATAAAAGATTTTCACCAAAACGGAAGACAATGCTCGAGCACTTTTCGGGGGCCCGAAGATCGCAGGTGATGATCACGTAGTGGTACCAACAAATGAATCTAAATGGGAGGTCCATTCATAAAGAGGGGCATGCTCAACCACTCTACTCAATCAAACCATCGCCGACCTCTTCAATCATGATCCCTGCTCGTTCAGCTTTCTTTTGTTATAACATCAATCAGTGATGTTCGCGAAATCGAAGCGACCTCCGGCCAGGGCGCAAAAAAAAAAATATCTAATTAAAAAAAATATATAACGAAAATAGAAAACCGATTCAAGAGGTTGTTGTGGGCAGGCATGACGTGAATTTGGCTTTTGAAAGTGAAATGATTTCGAGCAATTTACGTTAATGTAGCGCATTAATGGCGCATCATCGGCAACATCCGAGAGCAGGAGATCTTTGGGCCAAAAGTGAATGTTGACCAGCATTCACTTCAAGAAATCGAGCAGTTGCCAAATGAGTATGTACCCGAAAACACATATATCCATCACTGCAAGGCCTCCGCCAAATGATTTGTTTCATTGCTTCCTCGTCTTAGTTTTTGGGGGCAAGGGATGGCCGGAGTTGTGCGAGTAATTGTGGCAGACACATCAGCCAGACATTTGCCCAAAAAAGGGGGAAAACAACGGCAATATGCTACCACAAGTCATGGCTTTTGGCTGCCTCTTGTCTGTTGAACCTTGTAAGGCGGTTTATGTAATGGTAACGAAGCCATAGCCACAGATTTAGCCTCAAGCAGCCTTTGTATATTTTTTGTTCAACAAAACAAAGGCCCCCAAACACTGATCGATATAAGTGCAGGCGAATTTCTTCAGTTTCAAAGGCTCCACGATTTTCTGCATTTTAAACAAAGGGTTTTGGCTAATTATAAATATATGAAAAACGAATATATTAAGACAACATTTAGGTAAATTTTCAAATTTTCGATTCAAAGGATATCAATAATTTATTCGTTTTACCTGTGATATCCTAAGCTTACGAAATGCTTACAAAATGTGGCTTATTGAAGTTCAACTGTAGTGGTCTTGGTCCTCATTAATACGCAGCACAATGCCGCTGTTTATCGCCAGGTCTCGATCGATCGTACTCAATTTCGATACCGAGTGTTCGATTGGGGATCGCGATCTTTGAATGCACTTCACAGAGCGCTTTCCAATTTGGCACTAACGCCCTGCCACGATTGTCTGATTTATATGCGGCATGCAAATGGAGTGAGTGAGCAACTGCAGTTGGCGGTGCGAAAAAGTGCTGGCAGCCTTGACACAAATTCGCCAGGAGAGCGGCAGTCACCGTCATTTCTCTCGCCTGCCTGCCCGCAATTATGTCTGCATTTTATTTTATAACATTTCGCAAAAGTGCCGAGGCCGGGGAGACCGGATTTGTGGCAAGTCACGAGGCAGATGTGGCCAGGAAATCAACAGGTTGCTCCGTTTCTGGTCTTCTACATTTAAGGAGAAAGTAAAACGCTGCCTGCAGCCATGATCGATTTCAGCTGGCAACTGGTTGAACGTGAAGTTCAACATCCACTTACACATCCACACGTCCGCGCCATTGTGCAACGCGATTTGAACTTCGCATCAAATGTTAATGACCCCGTTTGGCCATAACTAAAGTCCAAGCGAAAAAGAGCTGAGAGGCTGTTCTTGGTCATAACCATGTTTTATGGGTCTTCGGAAAACAAATCAGCGAACGAGGCGACCCAGCAACCAGCGGACAATTAGCAGGCACTCGCTAAGTTTTTATTTTATGCTCATTGCAGTGCTGCCCCTCGTACACGGCTCTTGGCCGCGTTGGGCCTGATGGCCAGGCTGGGCGAGGTGTGAGCTGCTGCCGGCCAACAACCGTTAGGCGATAGAACTCGCCGGGAAGTTATGGCCATGTCCCGGAGGCCATGACAAATCACCTGGACACGCCCCACGCCGTCTAAGCCTGATTGAAACGAGGGCTAGCGACACAGCCTCGGTAGTCTAAGCGGATAAGCTCCAGCTCGATTGCCTTGCAAAATATCAAGGGGATTGCACTTGCAAAAATGTTCATATTTTTCTAAATATAACTTAATCTTGATAAGATTATAATGACAGCTTGATTGAAAAGATCCAGCTGGATTGCCTTCTGAAAATCACAGGGATTGCATAAGCATTAAGAAATATAAAACATATAAATGGTATATATCCCTGAAATTAAATGACTTCAAAAAATCTTCCTTAGAGTTTTGTTTCAAAAATAAGTTTCGTATGCAATAAAATTGTGAAAACACTGCCTACAAATTAATTATTTAAATTGGTAATCATTTGAATCTTAATAAAACTAAAGAAGAAACTTAATTAGAACTTTAAAATAAGTAAAACCTCAGGACACACCAAAATTGTAATTTTTAAAATAACAAGCCATATTGAATTATTCCCATAAATTAATTCCAATTACTATTCATTATTATTTTCTGTTTTTAAAAAGCTTTAACTGAAGTTCAAAGATCAAAAGATCATCTTTCACCTCCACCTTAATTGCTAGTTACATCGAAACCAAAAACTCCAGCTGAGCTCTATTTTTAAGCCCGCATCGGAGGTGTGATTTCGTACTCTTTTTCGGCGGAAGCTGAGATGGCCAAGAGCGTGACCTATACGCTCATTAATTTTGTGGCTCTTGGCGATGATTTGTTCATCATTACGAGCTGGGAATGGCGCGTGGACGGTCAGATAGAAAGTGGCAGGAAGCCATTAGCATGGGAAGTTGTTGGACAAGCAAAAAAAAAAAAAAAACGCTAACCAACTCGCAGCACAGGTTGGCCTGAATATAAATGAACAAATCAAAACACATATATGGCGCAATGCCGTTTAATCATTCGGCGTAAATCCCCCGGAATGCCGCACACACCGAACGAAACTTTCTGTGCCAACGACATTCAGAACTTTCCAGCCAAAGCAAACATAAACACACACACAATAACTGGAGAACGAGGCGAGAATGTTGGAGAAATGTTAACAGAAAGCCGTCATAACCGGGCGACGAACACGTAAAAATTACATAAAAACGATGAAGATTATGGCTAGAACCAGTCGCCAAGTTGGTCTAGACATTTCCGAGACGATTAGCCCGATCACTTGCCACACACAGGAAATTAACTGGAAAAATGTGTACCAAAACCGAGAGTACGGCTCATTAGGAAATAGCCAACGTTCGTACATACCTTAAGATCATTTTGTTGACGTTGCACGTTGCCACTTGGCCGTTGGCCGTCGTTGCTGTTAATGACTTCTTTAAATGCGTTTTCAGCTGCTTATATGGCACCGTTTGGCTCTGTTTTATTATTTGGCGACCAAGAGCTGTGAATTAATCCAATTATGGCCGCGATGCGACGACTTCTGCGTTCAGTTGGCCTTAATTAATTTTGGGAATGGCGCGAAGAGTTCACCGAGTTCGTTGCCAGAGTCTTTTGATTTTGTATTTTTTTTTTGTGCCACAATTATCAAGCACTTGTTGTAGCTGCGGGCCACTCTTACTATCGGGCTTCGTTTCACCCTTTTGTCACTGCGACTATCGCCTTTTCAATACACTTGCACACACAATACCGCACACACTTAATATGCACTGGGTGTTGGGGTTACCGTTAGCCGTCGGCGCCTCTGAGTCGCTATTTTCCGCCTGCACAACCGCCACGGAGTGTGTCCAACAATTAACTGAGCTCCGCCAGCCGATGCTGCCACAGAAAAACCAAAATACAAAAAAAAAGAAGCAAACAAACGGAGCCGGCCCGCCAAGCAGCGCTGCTGACGCTGGCGTCGGCTTCGGTTATCAGCTGCCAAGTGCCGGCGGCAGCAGCAAGAAAAACACAAATAAATACAAATAAAAAATAAATAAAAAGAACAAAAAAACAGACGCCCCAAGCCGAAGACTGAAGCTTGGCTTGGCTCGAGTCGACGTCGTTTTTGAGTGAAAGTTTGAGTGAAAACGAGTCGGGTTGCGTGCGCTTTGTTGTGTGGTGAAGTCGTCGGCTGCTGCCACTCCGAGTGGTGAAGTCAGTAGGGTGCAGTTCGTTGCCTAAGTCTTTCGATTTTTCGCTTAAAAATAAATAAAAACAGCTTATAATAAATATGTAAAATTAAATATAATTATTTATAATTATATGTAAATGTATATGTACAATTATTTATATTTATTTATAATAATCTTAAAAGTTTAATTTACTGAAATTATGAATTTGTATTTGTTTATAACTTCTATGACTTTTTTTTATTCATACTTTAAAATCTAAAAGAAGTAAGTTAAATTAAACATACTATTGATTGTTGTGAAGTTCTCAACTTGAGTCATTTGATACCAATTCTAGCAACTGACATTTAGAAATAAAAAGTTGGTAAACAAATAATTTGGCTTCTCAATTAAAAAAATATAATGAAATATGCAAAGTACAATTTATGGCAATATATGATAATAAAATTCAAGGTTTTTAAAATGCATTATTTAGGGGCACATGAATTATAAGAACAATTTAGAATGAAATAACGACTTGTGTTTATTATTTTATTGATTTCGGTGATTTGCATATTTTATTATAAAAATTCCAGGAATTAAGAATAATAAATAAACGTTAGAAAGACAGTACATGTATATCTCCCGATGATTTTGGTTTAATTTAATCTCCCTTTTAAGCTGTAATATGTATGTAATTTCCCATGTATCCCGACACTCCCTCACTCTAAAATCTCAATACACCGCTACAACTAAAGACTCAATAATTATTTAGTGACGGCTGGGCCCAGCTCCTACATCGCTATCAACAATCATCCATGCCCATGTACAAATAAAATCTCAATCTGCTGTCGGATCTTTTAGCACTCGTATTTTTTCAATTTGCCAAGCCGGGCTGCACCTCCGGCGGACCAATATCACTTTGAGCTTCGTCCGAGCAGCGGCATATCAGTTGGAGCCAATTAATTTAATTTGTCAAACCGCAAATACTAAATGGGGTGGGCAAGCCTCCGGCATAACTCAAAATTCGGCGGGAGGCTACCATAAACTATGGCAAAGGGGGCCTAATAATAATGAGCGGAGACCCAGAGTGCGGCCAGAAAACGTCAAAATGCAAGGCAGTTGATATTAATTTGGCCTAAGCAGAGCCAAATGGTTTTGGCGTTTTCTTGTGGTAAAGCTCTGGCTCGGCTCAGTCGAATCCATATCGATTTTGTGGCCTTTGGCTTGGGGCTTTGTTGCATTTGACAATTGCTTTGCATGAACGCACGAATGTTGTGCAACATTTTTGGACCACAGCAGCAGCAGCAGCAGCAGCAGCAGAAGTAATAAAAACAGCAACAACGGCGGTATTAACAATGTACCACGCATTTTTTGAAAAGTTGTTCGTGCCACGTTTTTGTTCTTTTTATTTAACTCAATTTTTGTTCGGGGTTGACGCTGGCTTTTCGTTGTTGTTTTGAGCATTAAACACCGAATTTTTTTATTATCGACCCGGTTTGACTGCCTCGACTGTCCAACTCCTTTTTCTCTAATTTAATCTTTGCTGATTTTTTTTCCTTTTCAAATTTTGCTTTTTTAAACATGCTATTAATTTTTAATGGCGTGTGACATTTTTGTTTACGCATAGCCTCAATGTAGAGCAAAACATTAGCATGTCTGCGGTATTAGTTTACCATTTTTCTTGCTGCCATTGAGCCATTTGACGGAGTCTTAATTGATATTTATCGCCCGGCGATAGCCATGTACATCATAATAGAGGCATGAAGTCGCGTAGCCGACAAAAAGCTCATTACTTTGGCTCACTTGAATGGTAAACGCATTTGCACTTGGAGAAAAATGGGTATCTTTTAGAGAATATGCTAACAGAGGTGGGTGAATATTTAATTTAAAAAAATATAGCTATAAAGTTTAGTATATAAATATAAATTCAAATTATGTTATGTTTCCTAATAGAACTATCAAAAACCTTTTCTTTTATTATAAACTAAAATTATATTTTATAAAATTTTCTTTTCAGTTCTTTAGGGTCTTATTAACTCCAATAAGACTTACTCCATTTCAAGGTATGTACATTTCAATTTTTTGTGTACAATTCAGACATTTGATTAGCCTCACCTCGCCACGGTCGTTGGGGCCCGAAATGGTCTATCCAATCCGGCACATAAAATCCAATTTAATTAAGTTAGACTCTCGGATTGCGATTGAGACGCAGTCGGAGGGTCGAGATGCAGACCAAGACCGGAGCTGACTGAGATGGAGATGGAGACCCACAGCAGCAGCTGCCATGGTAGACAACCTTGCCGGCATTCTTAACGTGTTCAAGATTTTTACCAACGCACTGCATTTAGGATTGTAGTTGTTGGCGCTGCTGCTGCGTTCACTTTTCAAATGCTTACGAAATGTCAATATTCGGCACAAAGTTATTTGTTATTTGATCGAAGCGATTGAGCAATTGTTGATATACAATTTGTGTGTGTTTTTTGTCTTTTTTATCCATTTTGTTCTCTTTGTACAACGGTTCTCGCATTGATTTGTTAGCTAATTGTGTACCGAAAATATAATTAAAATTAAATCGAGTAACTGGAAACCCGCAACGCTTGCATGTCAGCCCAACAAACGAAAAATAAATGAATAAAAAGTGTTAACACCCTGATCGCACAGCTGGTGACAACACAGAGAATGAGTCATGATTGCAGGGGAATGGAGCTCGAATTGGTTGGAGGGTCTTTATGTCCCCAAATTAATACTAAAGGTAATAATAATTAAAATAATTTAAAAGAGGTGGGCTGGAATCCAAGCCAATTGGTTCCCACACTTTGCTACACTTTCTAAATTATAGAAATCGCCAAATGGTATACTCTTTCACAAATTTACGTAATTTCATTAAATGTTGCCACCATGATTTCGCACTTTTTATTATAATTGCCTGCCCGGCTATCAAAGCAATTGGTTTTGCAATTTCTTAAACAATCATAAGCCTAATTTGCTTTCATTGTTATGGATAATGAGCTGACCCTGAGCCAAATAAGGCAAGGTTACCCATTATTAAGCTCTCTTCTCGCCTATATTTTCCTATATATAGGAAAATGGTAAACTATATTTTCGCAAATGTCCAACTTCCTGTGATCCCCCAGCAATGGGTGTCTGCTTTTGGCAGAGCTAATGGTCAGCCTAATCAAGTCTTCTATATGCCAATTAAACCAATGGCTGGCAGTAATGTTAGTTAAGCCATAATTGTATTAAAAGGGGCTTCTGTGTTGGCCAGCTCTGTTCATGTATTATGCATATATTTCTTGAGGAGTTGTCCGAAAAAGTATGAAAGGAAAAATATAGATAAACATGTCTTGTGGCTAAGAAAACTCTACTTTTTTGCTTCAGCTAACTTTTAAATGCGTTTGTAAGCCAGATGTTGATTTGTGCTTGTAATAAGAACCATTAAGCCACTTTTCAAAACCAGATCTGTAATGTTATTTCGCAATTTAGTTACTGTTAGGATTTAAATTTTATAAAAATACCTAATGAGTTCAAACTGGAGGTTACTCACCGCAAAAGTATGAGAACTGGATCGATCGGGGAAACCCAAATGTAGTGTAAAGTTCACGCGTGGCCTCAGTGCAATTAATTTGATTTCGTCAAGTTTATGAAATTTATAAAATAAATTAAATTTTTTTGGGCTAAGATATAAAAGCAAACATTTTTCCAAAGGAATCATCAGTTGAAACCCATTCAGCAATCGTTCAATTTTCAATTTCAAAAAATGGCATTTCGGTACATCTTTGTGATAAGCGCTGTGGTGGTTCTGGCCCAAGGATCCTATCTGTCCTCTGTGGACCAGGAATCAGAGGTTGGAGTCCATAGCTCTGGTGGTGTGTCGTCTGGAGCCGGTATTCCACGAGGATATCCCGCAGCACCGCAGCCACAACGCCCCGTTTCTGGTCATGGGGGTTCCTATGGACCTGCGGGAGGATCCCAGCAGCGCCCTCGTCCCCATGGAGGTTCCCCTCGCCGTCAGACCGGTGGATATAATCGCCCTGCTGCGGCCAGTCATGTCTCTGGTGGTGTCCATGGAGGCCGTCCAATTGGTGGTGGATCCGGCCACGGAAATCCTCACCAGAACCGCAATCGCAACCCAAAGCCCTATTAGAAGATCCGCCGACACAAGCTCAACTTATTTGTTTTGGATATTGCCTTGTTTTAAACTACATATTTGTATACAGTAATTTCACTTTTGTCTTCAGCTTATAATAAAATTATTATGAAAAATTTAAAAATATTAAATCTCTTATTCTCATTCACCAGAAAAGGTGTGTAATTTTAACGGCAATTGCACTTTCGATGAACTTGTTAATATGCCAATTAAAGTGGCTGCCACAAGTAACGCAATCAACCGAGAGCACTTAATGTATTAAACATTTCTTGAATAGTTGGCCCAAAGCGTATTGCCAGATCAGACTACTAAGTGAATTGGTAAAGATTAAAGCCATTTTGGGACCAATGTTTAAATCGTATTCAGTTTTTGTCTGTATTTGACAAATATTTCTAGAAAACACATAAGATACAACAAGTAGAGAACCTAAAAAAAATTATACTATAGCCCAAGCGATTGTAATATAAATAAAAAATACTGCCTTATACCAATCATTATTATTAATAATTTGGTCAATATTTTAATGTTTTGTTAAGATTAAATTAAAGCATTTTCGAAGCTTTTACTCCAAGCGTCTTTATAAATTATCTATGGTCGTAATGCCAAATCAAAAACGTTAATTTTGTATATGTTATATATTCATTATTTGTATAATCATGGGTGTCAGATTTTAAAGTATTGAGTACGGTTTCTGGATATGATTGCGGTTCTTGTGGGGGTTTCCGTAGCCTGCTCCTGCGGTATTTAGGCCACCTGCTCCTGGACGATTGTATGATCCACCAGGCGGTCTGTGAGATGCAGGTGCTGCTGGATGAGGAGCTGCCTTGGGACGAGGTGCCTGGCCAAGACGTGGAACGGAGTTTGCTCCAGCACCGACACGATATCCTCCAGCAGACGTTTGAGTTTGAGGGGCTGGTCGTACTTCGGGGAACCTAATAGGCGCACCCGACGTAATACCGCCAACTTGATGAGATTCCAGGGCGGCTTCGGGTTCAATTTGCACAATGTGCGTTCCTTGGACTTGGAAAAACAGGACACTTAATGTGGCGATGAAGAGCGGTGCCATATTTGTTTCCATATTTGAACTAAATGATTCAAAATTTGTAAGAAATCTGGCTTTTTATACAAGTATTTGTACAGGAGAGTGGAGAAAACAAAAGAGTTTTACTGAAGCAAATATCGTCTTAATTGCTTAAAAGATTTTTAAGACTGAGTCGTAAATCAAATTCATCTGGAGTTTCCACTTTAAAATTAATTACAAATGATACATTTTTGACCTTCAAACTGTTTAAAATGTTTTGTTGAACTCACTGAAAATTGAATTAAGAAATTTATATATGTGTTTATATATTTCAAATATTTATTTAATTATTTTTGCTAAGCATTATTATGGTTAAACAATGTTTGGTTAGACAATCTTCTATGGCCACATTTAATGCCTAGTTTTAGGTTTTGCCGAATATATTTGTGCTAGGTTTCGAAATCATTTTCAGGCTAAAAGGGTCTCTGGTTGTGAATACGGCCCTGGTGGCGGTGCGAATGACCCGATCCAACAACAATTGGGGCAGCCACTCGATGGGGATTGCGAATAGGAGCGACTGGAACTGGAACTGCAACTGGAACTGGAACGACCACAGCCACGGGCGAATTCTGATGACGATGAGCTCCCCGCACTGGGAAAGGATGTGGGCCACGGTTTTGGGTGGGGCGTTGAGGCTGTGGTCTGGCTTGTTGTCCTGGCGAAACGACGACAACTGGAGCTGCAGGCTGGACTACAACCACTGCATCCTGGTTAGTTCGCCTGATAGTCGATGCGTTAGCCAGGATCAGGAAGGCACTGAAGGCTATAATGAAACGGAATGTCATTTTGCTGCGATTATTCAAACTTGACTGATGCCTTCAACAAAGTAAGGGAATGTATTTATAGTCGAAGTTTGTTACTTTTTTAATAACACTATCAACCAAATATCAAATAATACAACATTTTAATATTTAATTTAAACAAAATCACTATCTTGATTCAATTTGGCACGCTTAAAGGGACTTTGCTCTTCGAACTCTTTATTCAAGCTCAGTTCACTGATCTCCTTAGCACGTGGCAAGTTGAACTTGAGAGTCGGAAAATAAGTTGAATACAATAATTATATTGTGTGTAACTACTACAAACATTTTATTTTTATAATATATATATATATATATGTATATATATTTTTTAAATATAGTTTTTAGGCGCTCAGTCTTTATCAATAATCTCAATGAATTCTGGAGAAATGCCATAATTTATCAATATCGAATTAAATTACAAATTAATACACTAAATTAGTTTTCAATAGTTTTAGTTTAATTTCGTATTAAAATTTACATTTGAATCTCATAGAAATTGTAATAATAATAAATACAAATACAAATCAAAATACATATGTAAATATAAGAAAATTAAGGGGAAAAAAAACCTCCTTTATTTTTTTTTAATATATATTAATTTAAAATTTATTCGATACCATAAATATTCTATTGGAGTATCATCTTAAAATACCATATTAATTATAAAAAGTTACATTTTATACAATAAATCCAAGCGATTAACATGGACCTCAAGGGTTGCAAATGTTTTGTGACTTAATGATTTCGTTATGGAAACTTTTTTTATAATTTCCTCTAGAATAATAAAAAAGGTTGATAACTTTTATAAAAATATATATATATTTTTTAATATTATATTTCAAAATCAATTAAAATAGAGAGCATCTTCAATAGTTCACTGAAACCAATCCCTTATTTAAAGAAACACACTTATTTTTGGTATAATATGTATTTTATTTTTTGCAGAAGACAGCTGAAGTTATTTTTTGGTGATAAATAAGATAAAACGTAAAATGTTGTTTAGATGATCTAAATCAATTTAGATTGCTTATGTTGCCAAGGAATTGCTGGTCTAATACGGTTTCTGGTTGCGGTTCTGTTGGGGATTTCCGTGACCTGCGTTGGCACCGCCAGCAGGACGATTGGCAGGATGACGATTGCCACTGCCATAAGGACGATTAAGGGATGCACCAGATGATCGACGAGAAGTACCACCATGAGGACGAGGCCTAGCGGTATTGGATCCGCTGGATCGTCTTGGTCCTCCAACAGAGCCAGAGGTGGAGCCATAGCCTGACGCGGGGCGTTGAGGTTGAGATCCAGAGGGATGACCACGGGGAGCGCCGGAACCAGATGCCCCAGACGAAGCTACTCCAGAGTGATGGACGCCAACATCAGATTCCTGATCCACTGGGGACAGATATGATCCTTGGGTCAGGACAACCAGGGCACTGATCACAAAGATGTAACGAAAAGCCATTGTGCTGTGTTTGCTTGAGATTTCTTCAGCTTAAACTGATGCCTTCAACAGGAAATCCAAGTGGTTTTATAGTGTGGAACAAGGAGAATTATTCAAAAACATTTAAAAACCATTATTACTGTTTTAGGAAAAATGTTTAATTCCCATTTCTTGGAGGTAAATGAACGTTGAATATGTATAAAGTTCACTGACTTCATTAAGGTGAAAGGTTTACGAACTTTAATACCAGATTATTTATATTTTAGATTATTATATTCTGTTTTGTTTTAAATTAATTCAAACTTGAAATCATTGAACTTGTAACTTACAAAATTTTGCAAAAATCCTCATCTCCCCAGACAAAATAAGCTGACCTTTAAGATCAAAGTATGCGATAACATTGAGTACTGGGCTTAACTTTCGTACAATGAGTCACACACTCCCATTAGAGTAAGTGCCTTATTGAGCTAATTATATGATGCAGTATTCCATAAGTATAAAAGTTGACAAAATTCAATAGAAAGCATCAGTTGTCTTAAGTGCAATAATCACAAACAAGCAAAGCAAAATGGCATTCCGTTACATTTTCGTCGTCAGTGCCATCATCGTCCTGGCTCAAGGATCTAATATTTCTCCAGTGGATCAGGATTCGGAGGTTGGAGTTCACAGCTCTGGCGGAGTCTCATCTGGTAGTCCACGCGGCCATGCTGCTGCTCCCCAGTCTCAGCGACCCGCCTCCGGCTATGGTTCCGCTGGAGGATCCCAGCGCCCTCAGCGTCCCCAAGGCGGTGCTGCTCGTAGACCAGCCGGTGGTGCTTACCGTCCTTCAGGTGGTGCCAGTCGTCCTTCCGGCGGTGCCAGTCGTCCTTCTGGCGGTGCCAGTCGTCCTTCCGGCAGTGCCCATGGAGGACGTCCAGGACAGGGAAATCCTCACCAGAGGCCTTATTAGGAAGTCATTTGAACTGCGCAACATTTGAATCTCTTTGGAACCCCGATTATCTTGTTCTTCCCTGTAAACGATTTTCACATAGCTGTCTTCTGCAAATTATAACAATTGTTATACAAAACTTGTGTGTTGTTTATTTTTCAAGGGTGGTAATAATAGTTGGCCTTGCTTGGATAGTGGATAGCTTGGGACCGAAAGAAATATTACAGAGGTCTTAGATATGAGGCAGGTTATCCACTCGATCTTTCATAGGTATATAAACAAAACCATGTATTCCTGTCTAGAGGGAGCATCTGTATATCTTATGACATTAATATTTAAGAT
Organism: Drosophila kikkawai; assembly: GCF_030179895.1. Taxonomy (NCBI): domain Eukaryota; kingdom Metazoa; phylum Arthropoda; class Insecta; order Diptera; family Drosophilidae; genus Drosophila; species Drosophila kikkawai. The sequence continues at coordinate 19,598,777 of NC_091731.1, read as the reverse complement.
AATATTTATTTATTTATTTGTTTATAAAATACATTAATATCCTATTAGTTATACATGGCTTCTACGCATTAGCTTGTCATTAGAAAGTATTAATTTCAATTGGTCAAATAAATTCTACTCAGCTTTATATGTATCATTTGCCAAATTCACATAAAATTTTGTGGACAGAAAAAGTTGTTCAAAATATATATTAGTTAAAATAGTTCTAAAAAATTAAGCAAAAATAATTGATTTATATATATATATTATATATTACTAAGTTAATCTCTTTCTTTACCAACGTCATACTGGATTATTCCCCAATAATATTTTAAATAAAATACTAAAATTCCTTTTCATATAGTTTTAAAATACTTGTATATTTTATTAATTATTTATATTTGTTTAATATATTTTAACAAATTTGAAATCAAGTAGCTAAGCAGCTAATAAGGCCTGAAGGGTGCGTATTCATGGGAGGTTCGCAAGACCAGATCCAACAGCATTTGCTTGGTGGGCGTGTAGGATTCGTCGGAGGAGGCAGCAGTCCAGGATGCGTGGGATTCATTTCAGAATCCTTGCGACGTGGAGCATAGGGACGGGGCTCAGTCAATCCAGATTCTACCAGCAAATAATCTTCTCCGCCAGAAGCAGGGTGGAAATGCTGGGTCACCGATTGCAGTCCTTGATCATCATCCTCCAAATCTTCTAGATGATGTAAATTATTCAATTCTTCAGAAAGGACGATTGTTGCACTAAATAACAAAATTATTTGAAGATTCATTGCTGTTTTGGAGTATGATACTAATGCATACTGATGTTTTTTGTAAGAATGCTACTATTTATATTCTGGAATCTGGTTTCATTTATTTTTATGAAAATAATTACGGTAATAAAAGTTGTATTGTATAAGATATACATAAATATACAAGTAATTTAAGTGCTTAAATTTTCTCGCTTTAAGCGAAAACTGGTTTAAATGGCGACTTAAAACAAACAACGTAAAATTCGCCCCTGGAAATTAACTAAAACAAAAAAACAAAATTCTGGTTTTCCTTATTTTCGGTTTTCAAAATAACGGTTCATAAATATCACCCAAATCGTCAATTTCAAATATCCCAATACCCACAACAAAGAATATATCCTTGCACGTTATTTCTAACCCCATAAATCATATATATTCCTGCCGGAAAGAAATAAAATTTCTGCTATTTTTTTTAACATTTTATAAAGGTTAACAACGTTAAAATTATCAAAAAATGGCAAAATTTTCAATTATTTTTAATATTTTTTTTATTATGCAGATTTATTAACTTAAAAACTATCACAGAACAGATTATAATATATATTTTTAGGCTGTTATTTTTCCAAATAAACTTATAAATTTAGAGAAAAAAGTGTATTTGTAATATATTTTCATCTACTTTCAGAATATCGATTTTGTGCAAACTGAATTATTATAATTATTATAATATGTATAAATATATAATATATACCATACATATATATATTTTATTTATCTCTGTTAATTGTCCAATTGCAAACTGCAAAGGTATACAAACTATATTCATATTTTTAAAAATTATTAATAAAAGTCCAATAGCATTTGTTAAAAAGTGACAATACGTTCGTATTTAATTATTTATATTTAGTTTATAAAATCATATATGTACACAAACAAAATGGAGTCAGGATCAGGATCAAGTTCAGTTCAGTTCAGAAAAGACTTAGTGGGATCTGCGAGCTGTGGGCAAATGGTGGCACTCATGCTGGCTAATGTGTCGCAGAACTGAAATACAAAAAGAAAATTAAATGTTGCTACTAAGTTAGATATTTCCGAATTACCTGGCTGCAATTCATTGCGACGCAGGCAGTTGAGGATCGCCAGTTCGCAGGCGTTTCCCACATGATAGCAGGAGTGGCCATCGGTGGCGTAGGTGGCACTATGAGTCCTCGGGCAGTGGATGGTGGCATGGCAGTTTCGGTGGTGGTGCAAATGGCTCACATGATGGCCATAATGCCCGTGATGCCCATGGTGTCCGTGGATTGAATGCAGAGGTGCCTCCAGATGATGATGATGCGATCCCAGAACGTGGTGATGCGACTCAGCCAAGTGGTGTTGATGATAGGACTCTGACAGGTGGTGATGCGACTCCAGGTGATGATGGGGTCCGTGCTCATGATGATGCACTTGGGCCTGGTAATGGTGTCCACCGTGATGATGATGGCCCACCTCAGCCGGCTCGTGATGGTGGCCATGCTGAGGCTCCACAGCATCCTCGACAGGCAGATATCCGGCCTGGGGAGCTTCTACTTCGGCCTCAGCAATATCCTCATTGACAGATCCCTGGACAAGGGCCACGAAAACGCAAAGAACAATCAAGAAACGGAGATCCATATTTGTTTAGACAATTTACAACGATTTGCTTCGTTACTCGGGAGACAACTGATGTTACTTCTCGGCAAGGTAAACGATTATATACCCACGGCGCAGTAGAGCCGTGGCCAAAAATTTAAACCTGGCAGAAGCGGCATTTCAATTAGAAATTAATTAAAAGATAAGCACTGCAATGGCATCGCAGGTAAGCGACTAATTAAAAAATATAAATATCCTAACGCAAGCCGTAAATCATAAGCTGTGTATGGTATATGGTGTGTAGAGGCTAGCTGGGGCGTTCCATTAATCCAGTTATCTGCTCTACCTAGAGCTCTGACCCCTGAACTCTGCAGTGTGTCAATCAGAATTTAGTGAACCCCTTTTCAAATTTTACAAAAGAATGCTTTGAAACAAGTTTTCTTTAAAGATGAACCGATGAATCTCAGGTTCTAGGAGAAGAAAAGACCTATTACTATCTAACTTCGTTTAATCTCCCGAAGAAGGAAGTATATTGGAATTAGTACTCTAAATTTATTATTTATTTCAAGCTAGAAAAAAAAGGTACACCTTTTCCCATGTTTATTTGATTTATAATCAGAAAAATACAGATTAAATAATAACAAATAACAGCTTGAATTATTTGTTTTCACTGAAACAAGTTAAACAATTCATGATTTATACAAGTGCCTAAAGAGCTTTTGTACTTTATATATATTTCACAAATATTTGACCACTTTTTAGAAAACAGGTTGAGAAGGAAAATAACACATGGCTGGCTTCTTACTAAACAGTAAATCCCCAGAAACTGGTCAAAAGCTTACACTTCTAAAATCAAATCAATTCTACTTAAAAAAAAATATGTTAAGTACTTTGCTTACTTTTTAAATGTGCTTACACTTATCTGACCCAAATAATTGCTTGTCGGGGGCTGGTTGAAAAATTGGGCAAGCAACCAGGGCTTTGAACCCAAATTTAAGCTTGGAAAAACAAGGTAACTTAGGTCTTTTAATAAAAATTATTTTTATTATATATAAAACATATTTGGAAACCCAAATTCAATATCAATATAGCAAACATCGACAAAGAAAATTGTTTCCAAGTTTACATTTTCCAAGAACTCATGAGTGAATTGAGCTGAATAATTTGGGTTAGGCTTCAATTATTCAGAAATCATGTTACCAATAATTTATTCATTGGTCAGTGCCACGAGTTTAAGAAACATATTAATGTGCAGGTGTTTGCATAGTGGCACACGACAAACATGTAAAAGACGGCCTCTTAATGGCAATTCTAATGTTGTTTATTTTGTTATTTCTTTTATCGTATAATTTATGATAAACAATTTAATTTTATCAAATTAAGCCATTTAATGTAGAATATTGCATCTGATATTTGTTGGTAAATATTTTTAAATTCAGTTAAAATGTTTATAGTGACATTTGAGGTACTTGGTGGGTTTAAATTATATCTTGAAATTATTTATATTTTAATTTAGTCTTTCTTTTTTCATTGAAAAGCAATACAAAATTATATTGCCGCAGATAATCTGAATACTCTACAATGGCTGCAATTATCATAATCAGTAAAACTAATTAATAATCATTTAATATTTGTTCAAAGTATGACATATAACTATCCAATTTTCATTGACGTTAAACAAACGTGCTGACATGTATCGTGAGAGCTTAAACGTGATTTTGTCTAATTTTTGTATAATTAATTGTTATCTGTTTTACCTTCAAAGCTAGTTAATTAATTTCACTGCATGATTCAGAATAATAATCCCAATGAGTTTTTGTATGTCTTTATTTTAGATCTTACGTAGCACACAAAATTCGAATAAATATTTAAATATTTCGACGGGGATCTCCAAATAAAAATAATTAAGTTAGGTATAAATCTTTTTATTACGAAATCTCTTCGATAAGTCTCTCGGCTTACAAAAAGGCTGTGAATAAAGAGAATATAATTAAATAATTGTTTACATTAATTTAAATTACACTTACTCTCGCCAGTCCGACAGGTGTGAACAATCTTTTCGCACTCATTGCCAAAGTGCCGGACCTGACCCTTGTAGATGCCACTTGTGGGCTGGAACACCTGTGGGCAGGCATCTGCGCAGAGCTTCTGGCACTCTTCCTTGGTTGTGATCTTCAACGCTATAAAACATATATTCAATTATATAATAAATTGATATAAAGCTATTAAGATATTCTCACGTGGCTTGCGGTGGCAATTCTCCTTGTCAAAGTAGCACTTGTTCCGGAATACATTGCATCCTCCTCCAAGAGCCCAAACCACATCCTCAGTGTCTGGACAATATCCCGAACAGTTGGCACTAACGTGGCTTAGAGCGAGGCCCAGTAGCAGGCATACGGCGAGATACGATTTCATATTGAAGATCTTTGTACTAAATGCTGAGCTTCGCGATGAACTGAACAGATGTTTTGTGTGACTCCCTTTTATACCTGTTTTCGAGGGGGCGGATCTTCGGAAATCTCAATAATAGGAAATATATATGCAGAAGTGTCACGTCGCTCAACAGATGTCGGGGATTTTTTCCGAATTATTGTTTTAGCTAATTTACACATCAAACAGCACGCAGTCAATGCCTATAAACTACCTAGTATCTGTTTATGTATTTATATATTTTTAATTATTCATTATGATAAATGTAAATATTAAATCCAAAAACAATTTCAGTGTTTGCTAATAATATTTTAATCCATTTATTTGTATTCCTTTTAAATATTATTGATGGGGTTCTTGTAGTTATCCTTTGGTTTACAAATATGCTGCAAGAAGTTTAAACCAATAAAATCACTATACATTTTTTGATTAATTTGTACTTACTCTCTCCAGTGTCACAAGCATGGGCTTGTTTATTGCATGCATTTCCAAACTCTCGGGTCTTTCCCCTATAAGTTCCACTAACGGGTTGATAAATTGCGGGGCAAATGGAGGCGCAGTGAGGCTGGCACTCCTCTTTAGTAGTAATTGTCAGCTGCTCTCCTTTAATTTTAAACGAATAAAATTAATACATTTCATTAAAAATCAACAAAATTGATAGTCAAACCTGTCTTTTGTGAGCAGTTTGCCTTGTCAAAATAGCATTTATTGCGAAAAACAGAGCAGATTCCACCATCTAGAGCCCAAACAGTATCCTCCGTATCAGGACAGCTTTCGGGACAACTTCCGCCAACCTGGCTTAAAGCCAGACCTAGCAGCAGGCACAGAGCAAAGAACGATTTCATATTGAATGTATTTGTACAACTAAGCTGGTGCACAGCGTGTTGTCTTTATATATATGGGTTCTACGAGATCTTAATCGTTGTGAATTAATAATATTTATTCAGAGAGGCGTCACAAGCTAGCTAGATAGGGGGATTTTTCCGTATTGTTGTGTTCGCTAATTAACACTTATTTGATTTTCAGCAGATAGACTAGGGGATACTTATATTCCAACGATTGTTATCAACTTAATGGGTTAATTTACAGAGGAAAACCTTCTTAAATATAAATATATGATATGATAATGCTTTCTCCAAGTAATTTTATTAAAATAAAACCTTCTTAAATATAAATATATGATATGATAATGCTTTCTCCAAGTAATTTTATTAAAATAAAACGATATCAATTTAACAATAACTACCACTTTATATATTTTATAAATTCTGAAATGATGAAAACAAATATGCCCTGAAAGTTTGCAAGTAACTTAGCTAACAAACATATAATATATTCGATGGGCTCGTCGAACCTGAACGTGAGTCGGTCAGCTGTTGTATTTTTTTTCCACAAACAAGTTCCGAGCCGATGCTCTCGCCGTGGCCAACTCTCGTGACTTCTCTACGGCCACGTTTTATGGCCAAGTTTAGTCGTTAAATAGAACAGATGTGTTAGCTCGTTTTAGCTATACGGATTGAGACCGCGTCGGAGCAAATCCAATTCGCCGTTGGCCCACATCAAAGGCGGTATAATAGCGTCCGATGAACACATCCCCTAGAATCCAGAACTCCGAGTCCATCAGGGTAAAGGCGGACAGGCAGATGCTGGAGCCATCGTCGTCGTTGGCCCTCATCACATAATCCCTGGGCTGCAAGCCAAACCGTTGACCGCCAATGATGAACACTATCTCCGGCAGATTGTCCAGCTCGGAACAGTTTAAGAGGTACTCATTATTCGACGTGGGCAGTCCACCGAGGAGACTGTTAATAATCAGATATTCCCTGGGCGGAGCCGCCAGCAGGGAAGTACCCGTATCCGCAATGGCCTGGCGATGTTGACTGATAACCTGGCCACCGACTTCCACACCGTCCAGATGGAACTGCCAGTAACCGGCACGGGTGAGGGGCACGAAGGTCAGGGATCCCGAGAACTTTGTGGCATCCACACCACCGAACAGAAGCTCGCCACCCTTCCGTTCGCTGCCATTGCGTTTCAGGTAGAACGAGAACACACACTCCTCCACCAGGCGCTGCTCGCACATGCTCTCGAACAGCGGAGTAATCTGCTCCTCGGCTATGGCTCGAAAGCCCAGTCCCACGATCCCCGCGAAGTTGGTGTCCACGAACGTGGAGCCCGGCTCGTGCATCGCCATGCCAAAGGTTTGATTCCGCACCACCAACTGACCGATGGCAACCGTGTCCTGGGCCAGTCTCCCCGACAAGCTGCCTGTGCCGTAGGCTATGGCGAACCTTCGGCCATCCGGAACATAACTCCTTGAGGCACTGGAGTTGTAGCGATGATGGTGTTGACAGGCCAAGTTCTTTGCGGAGCACTCGGCACTCGGAACCCAGAGGTTTGCGGAGCCCGTGTCGAAGAGCATATTGAAGGGCTGACCCGGAGTGCCAATGCTAACCGGACCAGCGTACTCCAGATTCAAGCGATTATCCAGAGTTTCGGTGGCTCCACTATTCCGCGAAGCCGTCTCCGGTCCACCACCAATTACATTATACTTGGCCAAGAGCGAAGTTCTCCCAGCCCGATGTTGACGACGACTGGCCATGAAAGAGGCCTGAAACTGCATGGGAATGCGGATCACTTGCCCCTGACATTCTGTCCAGATCCACAGGGACAGAAGCCAAAGCAGACAGTGCGTAGTTGACCAACCCATCCGAGCCGTTGGAGAATTCCTTTTCAACTAATCGCCAGGGAATCCGGCGGCGATTGTTTTATAGAGCAATTTAATGGCCAAATTCGTCTGGCATTCAAATGGAATTGGCTAATTCGGCAGTTGAACGCACTTCGGTAGGAGATAAATAGGGCGAGCACATTTAATTGAATAAACAAAGCAAGTGGCAATTACCAAATTAAATCGTGCGAACACTGGGATAGATTTTGTGATAACTTTACAAAATTGTATTGTTTTTTGATTTGAAATAAAAAATTTCCACAATTAAGTAGTTCAATAATTTGCAGTTTGACTAAAAGTAATTACAGGTAGTATTTGGATTAATACTTTTAAAATCATTATCTGTTTTTTTACGTTATTTTGGCAAAGCATAAATTAAGTTGTTGGTTTTATTTGTGCACTTCTTTGATTATCTAGTAAATATGTGTATTTGTATTTTCGAAAATATTCACGAGCTTATAAGAGGTATTTCATAATGGTTTTGAGACACAAGTTTTACAAACACATACAAAAAGTCGTTGAACAGTTAGTTGATTTCTTAATTTGTAATAAATTCAGCCATAGGCCTCGGATTATAATTTAAATAGAGTTCCATCACCACTGTATTTGTTTATCCATCACTTTGCACCGCCTTGGCCAATCCGATTCTCTTGCCGGTGGCATCGTAAACAGTGTAGTATCGCCACAGGAAAACATTGCCGAGCACCCAGAAGTCCATATTAACGGGAGCCACGGCCAAAACACAAATCTTTTCCTCGCCCTTTACCAACTCTACTAGGTAGTCATCGGATGTGAGGGGAAATACCTTGCCGCCAATGTGCAGATTGATTTCCGGCAGAGATTCCTGCTCGCAGCTGAGGACATAGTTACCATCCTCAAGCTTGGCTGGCAGGTTTTTCAGAAAATTAAAGTAGGTTTTCTGGGGCATCAACATCAGAGAAGTGCCCGTGTCCAAAATGGCATCCACTTTGCCACCGATTTCTTTAGTTCCCACAAAGGCTTGGTTTATCTGTAGCTTCCAAGAGTTCGGCATTATAATTGGCACATAGTGGAGCTGCCCTTCAAACAGGGACTTGTCGAAGCCACCGATGATTATCTCCCCACTGGGAGTCTCTCCCGGAATACGGCGTAGGTAAACGGAGAAAATGCACTCTTCAACCAGTCGTTGGGCGCAGAGCCTCTCCAGGAAAGGTGTAGAATTTTTCCAGGCCAAAATCCCCAGGCTCAAGCCAACTAATCCATCAAAACTAACGGCATCAAAAGCCATCTGGTGTTGGAACACTGCTTCCCCAAAGACCATACCGGGTATATCAACGCCGGCCAAGTGAAGGGTGTCCTTCGATAAGTAGCCTATGACACTGCCAGATCCGTACAATAATGTGAAATTACGACCATCCGGGACATGGCTACTAGAGCTGGAGGAGTTGTACTGCCTGTGCCGCTGGCAGACGGCATTGCTCTTGGGGCAATTCGTGGAAGGCAGCCAGGTGTTCGAGGAACCCGTGTCGAAGATCACACTAAAATGTTGCTCTGGGGTTCCCATTGAAATGTAGCCATAAAATTCCACATTTTGGCGAGTTTTCAGAGCCACTCTGAGTCTTTCATTTCCGTTTGTTACATTTCTGGCCAGGAATAGCTCACTTTTATTCGGTTTTGGCCTGGAATAGAGCGGGACTCTCATCAGCTTCCTACTGGCCAAGGTTAGGTCTAGAACCGCGACTAACAAAAACACTATTCGAAGCATAGTCAACGGATTTACTTTGAGAACTGAAACCTCACTGATTTTGGAATTGCATCTGAAATGGTGTTCATGTAACTGCACAGTTGTTCAGGGTAATTAGTCAAGTGGTTGGGTCAAAAACTGGTTAGCTCTAGAAACTGGCTGTAAATGTTGGCCGATAATACTCATGTAATTAATTATTTTTCAATAACTTTATTAAATAAATATTAGGCAGAGAGACGTTAAAAATAAACCTGTAAGAAAGTGATGTTATATATCGTGGATCCTTTTATTTGAGATCAAAGTTCAAAACATTCAAAAATTAGGTGGAGCTGGCAAATCCGATCTTATTGTTGGCCATGTCAAACACCGTGCAGTAGTTCCTCATGAAGGGATCGCCCAGAATCCAGAAATTGGTATTCATACAGGTCACCACCGATATGCACACGATGTTGCCCTTATTAGTCCGCACTCGCATCTTCATCTTGTCGCCCGGGATGACGAGCTTCTGACCGTTGACGACAAAGGTGAACGCCTTTACCGCCTTCGAGCACTTCATCCAGCACTCTCCGCTGGAGGTCTCAGTGCAGCCAATGATCTTGTTAATCTTATGATAGATGGCACATGGAGCGGCAATCAGCGAGGTGCCAGAGTCCACGATCGCCTGCGAGGTGCCGCTGACCTTGGTGCTGCCCACGTAAAAGGCCTCCAGGGCGAACTGCCAGTAGCCCTTCTTGGTCACCGGTGTGTAGGTATAGCTATTCGTTCCGGTGTAGGCACTGGTATCCGTGCTGCCGAAAATGATGACTCCTCCGCGACTTGAGCTGCCGCCACCCCTCATGCAAATGGCGAACTTGCACGTGCTGATCACACCCTGCGAGCACATATTCTGCACCGGAGTCTTGACTTTGTCCACGGAAATGGACTCATAGCCAAGACCCAGAATGCCATCGAAAAGAGCATCCACGAATGCGGAGCCTGGCTCGTTGGTGGTTATGGCGAAGGTCTGATTGGCAATCGATAATCCAGCTATTCCCAGCTTGTCCTTGGCCAGGACACCTTGCACAGCACCCGAGCCATATTCTATGGCGAACTTTTTGCCCACCTTTATGAAGGTGCTGGACTTCCGTGGCCGATATCGGTTGTGGGTCCTGCACGCCTTGCTGGTACAATACAGACCCGGCACCCAAACATTCGAGCTTCCGGTGTCGGGCAGTACTGTGAAGGACTGCTTGGGTGTGCCGAGGGTCATCTTGCATGTGTACTCCATGTTGCCCGTGTTGGTCAACCGAGCGCTGCCATTAGTCTTGGCGAAGCTGCCGCCATAGCGATGGGCCACAAAGACCTTGTCCGCCCGCAGATTGTCGGTGGTCCGTACGAAGTTCTGCTTAAAGTCCAGGGGTATAGTGGCATAGCTGGAGCCACTGCTGGCACTCGATGTGGACTTCCGTTCGGATTTCTTGGCCAAGCTGCTTCTCCTCTTGTTTCTCTTGGCCGCATTTAATCGTCGTCTCTTTTGATTATTCGATCTGGCAGACAGTCTATTGCCCCGGCGGGCATTACTATTATTATTATTAGTCCTGCGATGATTTCGTTGTCTATTTTGAACGGCCACGGATCTGGCTCCCGATCTGCTAACCTTTCTTTGCCTGCCCTCGACCAAAAGGACAAAGAGACAAATAAAGGCACACAACACCAGAACCCTGCAGCGCATTTTAGTCTTATTAGAAAGACGTTTAGTAGACACTAACCCTCGCAATTCTGGATGAATCGGTTTTATAGACGCCAGAAGTGTCTGAAATTTGTTAGCCAAGGTCACCAGCGAAAACAGCTGTGGGAAAGTTTAAATTTCCCTAAGAAGCGTAATAAGATAAGTAAATAGCAACTAAGCTCATGCAGGTTTTGCTTAAAAATAGATCACAGTCGAAAGATTGTGCATAAATACAAATAAGGTGAAGTCAAACTCGATCAAATAAACCACCATCCCAAGTTTGTCACACATTTTTATTGTACAGCCTGTTGATTTTCTTTTATATTTTAGGTATGTTAAGAATGCATGCAGGTTATTTAAAAATCATAGTTTAAATTTTGTCATCCTAAAATTAAATCTGAAATAAGCATACTTACTATGCAGCTTAATAATTAAAAGTCCAAAAATGTACTAGACTTCACTTTAAATATTTGCAGACATTCCTTATTAAAATAATATTTTGTTACTAAATTTAGGTTTAAGTAAATTAAAACCGTGTTTGTTAAATCCATTCACTTTAAAACAAACCAAAAATTACGCAAAGAGCCGTCAATATTTGTTAGGCTTATTAACGTCACAAATGTACCTATAAAACCAGGCTTGTTTATTTGCCAAAACAAAAAAAATATATTTTTAGCTCAGAGAAAACGACTGCAGCTGTTAGAAGGTCGGAGACATTTTTCTAAAGGTACCTCGCCCCAGTCTGCAAGGATAAATATTTATTTAATATTTTAAATATGATAAATAGTACTTCCTTACTTATGTCATGGCGACAGGAGCTGACACCCATCATGCAGCCATTGCCGAACTCGCACTTGACAGCTTCTCCGTCTATTTTTGCCTCTCCGCAGACGGGCATGTAAACTGCGGGACAAATGTCGGGACAGCCTTGCCCAGTTTGTGCCTGGATTTGAACTGAAAGGAGAAACAAGCTCAAAGTGACAATAAGCGACTTCATTTTCGGATGAGTTCTGACTGATTTCTCTGATTTGTGACAGCTAGATTGACTTTTATAGGCCAATCCAGCAGGGAATGAGCTTCCATTGACAGGTTTTGAGTAAATACAGCTGTGAAATTCTCATTAAATTTTAATAATACGAAAATAAATTACATTCAGCTTCGAATTACATACTGCCCTTATCAGGAGCCATCGCCTATGGAGCTGCGAGACAATCCAAAATATTCCACACCCACCGTTCAAACTGGTTAACCGCTGTAACCTTCATTCACTCTGGGATCACCTTAAATGGCTGCGGAGTCCGAACGGAAAACGTGCTGCCCGGGTTAACAATTATATGTTTGAATTTCAATTTACAGCGATCATTTTCTGCCACAAATCGATTCGTTTCGGCAACCACTTGAACTCCCTAAAGAGATCGGTGGGGCGCCAATGGAAAGTCGGTCATGCCAGCTCCATGGACGTGGGTGTGGATGCTCTTGGCGGTCATGAGTCTGACACTCGGTCAGTCCGTCGCTGAAGTCATTAGTGATGATATCCCCGAAAATGTGGTAACTCCTGAACTAAGGTCTGGAAAAAATACATGTGCAAAGTGCCATTTACTCTATCCCAAAACCAAGTACCGCATTGTATCGCAACAAAAGGATAGAAAAAATCTACATAATGTTGTCGTTCTCGTAGAAGATGGCAAAACGGGAGACACTGTCAAATTAGCCTTCAGGAATGGTATTAAAAACGAAAAGGGAGTTCGGGTCTTGCAAGCCCAGTTCAAATCGGAGAATCCCTGCCAGAAAATTTCTAAGAGATGCGTTTATCGACTGATAAGCCGAAAAACCGGACGTCCTTTTAAAATAGATTTCCAGAAAAGCCTGCAGAATGGAAAACGTATTGTCAAGCTGGCCCCTTGAGGGTAGCGGAGGTTTAACCACTGAAAAAATATTACAAACCTACTTTACAAAATTTATACAAATTTGTTTAATAAGTTTTCTTAAAGTGTATACTCAAGCAAATCAGAAATTTCATAAATTAAAGCTTTTATTTATCTAAAAATTTGATTTTAAAAATATCTTTCTCTGGCCTTTCTCAGTGGAGTGCCAGGCGCTTTGAGACAACAACACTCAGAGCTCCCATTCACTTGGCTGCGACCTGTCGACTGTCATGTCTTTTTTTCTTTTGGCCAGACCAGAGCTGGCCGAAACGAAGCAGACCGAGCGGCGGGTGGGCGTTGAAGTTGGCCAACGAGATACGCACACTGGCACTAACGCACGCGGTGTCGCCAAGCTGACAGAGCCAGAGATTTATTACTCAAGGAGTTCACATATCTGCCAGCTGCTTGTTTTCTTTGCTCCGAATCGATACACCTTCCAGAGACAAAGTCAATCAAAATGTGAAACAACAAAAAATTGCGCGTGCGTAGATATTACTCGTACTTTCGAATTGAAAGCCAAAACCGGAAATCTGCAAAGGCAATGACTTTCAAAAATCCGTGGCGATTAATGCAATCAAAGAAGATGAGTGTCTGTCTGTCAGTCTTCCAAGTCTGTATACTTCCAGTGACCAATTGATATTAAGTCAGTTTTTTGCTCTTAATTTGACTTGAGTCGGCGTTAAATTTTAATTTTTCTAGCACAAAGCATAAACGAAATAGAAAATTCCTAATTCCAGGCTAGAACCGCAACTTAAAACAATGCAATTCTGTTGTGCCTTGCTTTTCTGCCTTATAGTATATTCGATTATAATAACTCAAAGCTTTATATTCGACGTTATAAAAAAGTGTAGAAGAAATCGTACGTTGACTGTTCATGGGCGCTGTCGAAAGTTAAGTAATAAAGCTTATGATGTAGCCCAAACGCTCACGAGATTATCATTTATGGTATGCAATATAAATACCTAAATATTGTTTTTTGTTTTATTTAGCAGACGGCATAAAAGGCATAATATTCGCAGCTGTTCATACATTGATTTAACTATGGAAGATTGAGTTCAAAACACTCGGCTTGAGATGGGTTTGGCTTTATAAATATATCTGTATCTGAGGGGAAGCGACTCAGTCACCTGTCCGCAACTATCTCAAGATGTACGCCAAGTGGTCGATGCTCGCCGTTATATTTAGTGGGTTACTGTACCTAAGCAGCGCCCAGACTACGGATTGTTCGAATAACTGTATGCTTCGTGCCAGATGTACGCCCTACTATAAGGATCTGGTTTGGGCAGTAGTGGATCGCGTGTGTCGTGTGTTCCAGAACGGCTGTATCTTTGGCAACGAGAACTGTATGAGGGCCAATCAATGCCTGCCACGTAAGTTATTTTCTTATATATTTATACATATTATAATGACAACAAAATCCTTTAGCTATGGTGGCCACTACCAAGGAAAAGTGCATGGAATCCTGTCCTAGGATGTGTTCTCGCGGAGCTCCTCCGGTATGTGGCTGGTTTCCCTTCACGGACAGCAACGGAGTTAACGGCGGAAAGAGTCTCACCTTCCGAAGCCGCTGCCTTCTGGATCTATATGCCTGCCAGAATGCCGAGGGTAAAAATGAATATATTTTTAATACTTATGTTTATTTTAATTATCTTTTATTTTCTAGCTTATGTTAATGAGCCACAAATCGGAGCCTGCCCTGCTGAGCAGTGACACTGTCCCCATAAATGTGTTTAGCGGAATATTTTTCATTTTGTTGTGTCGTAAATATAATATATAAAGTTCAAAAATTAAGAAACAGCTCTTTTGTAGGTTTGCGTTTTAAGATATAGATAATACAAAGCAAATAATCTTAAAATAAATTAATATTAAAATGAAAACAATAAATAACTTTTACTTCAGCTGTTTACACAGAAGTTCGATTAACCTTTCGCTATATATTCCGTTGCTTTCCTAATGAAATTCACATTACCACATTTATTAATATGGAAGCAGTAAGGTTGTCATTCCTCTTGGCTCTGCTTGGCGGGTTTCTCCAGCTTGGTGATTCCTTGCCTAGAGATTGTTCCGGGACCTGTACTATTCAGTTTAAGTGCGATCCCTATTACAAAGACCTTACCTGGACAATAGTGGATAAAGTCTGTCGCGTTTTCAAGAACCCGTGTATCTTTGCATCCAACAACTGTCATAGAGAAAACCAGTGTTTGAAGGGTAAATTTTTTTGCAAATTATTTTTAAATGGTTTTCCAAACTGAAAGTATGGATATATTATCTGCCCTTGTAGTGCTGACGGCAACTTCGCAAGAGAAGTGCATGAAATATTGCCCAGCTTGTTGTCCACCATGTGGTGGTCCACCAGTTTGCGCCTTATTTACCTATACGGACGTCGATGGGGTTAGAAAAGATCGGGAAGTAGACTTTTCAAGTCTCTGCCATGCGGACCAATACGCCTGTCAAAATGCAGATGGTAAGTACATTTTAAATTGTTTATAAATCATACCACAAATAGTAAATATTATTAACAATAAATTAATCTTTTTAGGGATATTCAATTCAATATAAGTATTTAAACCTTTTATTATATTTATTTTATTTTGTATATTTTTAGCTTACATAGGTGAACCAAGGATCGGACCATGTAAATAAATAAAAAGTCAACAAACCAAAGGGATATATTAATATTTATTGTTTATAAAGCGAGCCAGATCGTTAATTAATTATTAATGCCTTAAATTTTAGTGTTGGACATAATAAATGTATACGAATTATGCCTATTAAAGTGCGTTTACTTATATTAACTGTTTGTACTATTATTATTTTGAACTCCAATAAATATTTGTAATATACATTATGTTTAAAAAAATAGTTTGTTATTTGGGTATTTGTATGCTGTTATTTTCCCTTCAAAATTAAATTGCCTGCCCTAAGCTCTAAACAAACTACTAGTTTAATTATAAATTTATATTTATACACTTGCAATAAATATTGTATTCAATACAACAGTGGAATAATTCGGTAAAGCCTAAAAGTACACTTTTATAAAAATATATGTATATATTACACTCTAAATTAAATATCTCAAGGCATATTCTCTTGTAATTTATTTTCTTAGTGCTGCTTTAAAATGTAATACTCTTAATTAAACCTTATTAATGTAAACTCCATGACGTATTAACACGTGAAAATGTATATAGATCAGTTCAAGAAAGCCACCATTTGTCTCTCTTCGACAATATGGCACTCGAAACGAGTTCACTGGCTGGCCTAAATCTGATCATATATAAAACATAATTAACACAGCAGCTGGAGACAGTTCCATTGACTCCTCTTTAAAATGAAGTTGTTTATCCTAGCTGTTCTGATTGCCTATCTAGGAGTCACAGAATCCCAGAACTGCACTACTACGTGCAGACCTGGAGTCGAATTTTTATGCGGAAAAACACTGCGAAATGGAAGGATGATCTACTGCACCTACAGGAATCCCTGCGAGATGGACCTCCACGCCTGCCGGAAACGGGAGGGTAAGCCATGAAAACTTCATTCACCATTACCCATTATTCATATGCAAATATTTCTGCAGAGTGGACGAAACATTTGACAGGTCGATGCCCACGCGATTCCGATGAGTGCAGACTTTAGGGAGAAAATTACCCGGCCGCAGGAGAAGCAGCTGAATATTTTTAATACAAATTGTACAAATATTGACACAATTGAGAATACAAAACATACGAGTTATTACGGTCTTTTTTGTCAGAGCCCTACAATTTTTCTGGAATAAAATTTTAATACGAAATTTTCAAAGAAAGCATTCGGTTGCATAGCAAAAATGCGAAAAGCACGGTTTTTTTTGTTAGAGTCCTAAAATATTTCTGGAATAAAATTTTAATACGAAATTTGTAAACGGTTGCATAGCAAAAATGTCAGTAGCCTGTACATTGGGAGAGAGGATTTTCCTCGTTTGTGTGTTTCTAGCGATCGGTGTCGAGTTCGGAGTAGACGGTCACTCATTTATGTTCTTGAAAGGTACGTTTGAAAAATATAAGATCTATGGAAATATTTTATGTGAAATCGTTGGACTCTCGTGTGTTCCAGGTGCCAAGAAGTGCCACGATGTGTGTCCCATGCGCTACCAAGTGGTGTGTGCCCTGGATGTCCTAGACGGCTGCCTGCGCACCTTTGCCAGTACCTGCGTGATGCGAATGTACAACTGCAAGTACCAGAAGGGTGAGTTCGACCGTTGACAGAAGTCTAAGTCATTACTTATTTATATTATTTAGATTACCGCATTATAGCGGAGCGAGCCTGTCAGTTAATCAGCGACGACGAACTCGACAGGATGACCATCTAGCGGCCGGTTGCGGAGGCTGTGGACGCCAGTGACACAGTGCGCACGCGTCGTATACGCAACGTGCGAATGCCCGCGTGCGAAGGTGAACGGGCCAGGATATACCACAATATATACTCTCTGGACTCTCAGACTCAATCTCTAAGCACGCGTCACGTCACCTCCGCGAAGGATTATCGCAAATTTCTTCTCCGTTTTTTCCCAGCAAAGCTTTCCTTTTTGTACAACTCAATTTACATTTTAAAACAAATAAATATCATCTAGTAGAATAAATTAATTAAATCTGTTAAAAAAGTGAAGTAAAGCCTATAAACGTGCTGGGACAAAGTGCCAAGAAAAAGTATACAAAGGAAAATACGCCAAGGCGCCGCAGATTGGCGCAAGTGAAAAATTGTTTGGGCAGGCAGCAGGAGCAACACAAGGAAAATAATTCTCGGGATTCTCGGGGCTGGTGAGAGCTGAAGGCTGCAAGGTTTTCTCGCCCAGTGATTCAATAACAGGTTGGTTATTGTTGCTGCCAAAAATTGTTGCTTAATTGTGGAAAAAGAGGGGGGAAAAACAATATATGTCTGCATTGCATGTCAGCAAACTGCGTATAATAAATTATGTATAACAATTGCTTGTGTGTGCGTTCGCCGACTGTGTGTGTGTGTGTTAGTTGGTGTGTGTATTTGCCACATTTTGTTGCATACACTTTGGCGTTGTTTGTTGTTTACTCGCGTGTGTATAATGTGTGGAAAGGAATTTTATTACATATTTCATTATTCTTGAGCAGAGAATATTTATTAAAACATATTTAATAAATATTTAAAGGGTTAGTCTAAGAAAATTTGTATTGAGAAGGTGCTTCATATTTCCCAAGGAATGTGTGATATTCCTTAAATTGTATACATTACGACAAAAACATGCCAAAGCTTCGTGCAAAAAGCTTTCCGTAAAGCTCACTGCGAGTTGTGGCACTATATTGATGTACCAGGAATATAAAGATTTTTTATTGAAACATTAATTTAGCTAGAGCAATATTTTGTTAAATATATTAAAACAATTATTGTTATCCACAAATTTATCTTAAAAATTACTAAAAACTAAAATCTTCATCCTAGGGACAATATAAGTAGTTTAAATATACTTATTTACAATTTTATTGCATTTAGCTTTTTATTATTTATTTATTATTATTATTTTTAAAGTGCGCGCCCACTGAACTAATCGATAAGTCAAGTGCAAGACGTCTCAGTGTATATCGATATTTGAATAGCCCAATAGTGCTGTAAAAATGCATTTTAATGTTTCTAGACTTTCTATTCGTCGGGAAACATAAAAATGGATTGGTTTAAAATCATACAAGAATTATTATTCATTAAAAAACTTGCTGTCACGACATTTATAAAAATAACAGTGACTGCTGGCAGGTGTGCAAGTGCCATCTCTAGGTTTGTTATCAACATTGTTATCGGTGCGGAACAACAAAAAAGATGTGTGCAAATTGAATAATAACAATAGTGCGTGCGGGTGGTCTGATCGGAAAAGAAGAAACCAAGACTAAGAATATAAAATCAGTTTTATTGATGGCGTTCCAAGTGAAATAAGTAAGTACACAAGGACAATGCCACATCCTGTGCGGTTATCTCTGAGTTAATCTGAGAGCTGTGTGTGTGTGTTTGTTTCTGCAAATACTCTAGTATGTGTGTGTTTGTGTGCCGATTTGTGTTTGGTTCCCCGCCCACAAAACGAGGCGAGAATCCTACAACAACAATGGCAAGAATATAGCAGAGTCCGCGATGCAGTGGCAATCAAAGAAATGGAAATTTACCATGAATCAGAGAACTGTCAGTACCCCGGGCAGCCGCCTCTCTATCTATCATTCCGGGGTCTTTATCGTAAGCTGCGTACAATTCCCCTTGCATTAGCCGATCAGACGAATGAGATCCCCCACACGGCGAAAAAATATGTTTACTCTTTAATATGTATTCAATTAAATACTAATTTTATTTAAAGAAATCAGTTCAAACTAGGATTATTTATTTGTTTTTCTAGGAGAAGAATTCTTATTTTATTTTCGCTTAAAATAGTATTGTTTTATTATATATTAATTTAAATTAATTTTATTATTTATTACTATAAAATCATTAAAAACCTTATTTTAAATTCAGATATAGCCTTTACAGATAAAATTGTATATTATCTTAAAGAAGTAGAGATTTAGGGTCTTTAATTTTATTAGAACCCAATAAAATCCTTTAAAAAATCCTTAAAAAAGATGTGCTTCACTTTTTAAGTTACTGAATTCAGAGTAATCTTGTACATACGTGTTTTTTTATGTTACAATTTTTTTTTCCTAGTTTTGGATACCTTTTAAAAACTCGAAGTTATTTCTGGATCAACCTCGTATATATTTCAAAATTATTTAGTATTTTCTATAAATTTGTATTATATTCTTATTTTTACATACATTTTCCCGTGCACCTTCCACTTGAGCGACCGTTTAATTGGCCTCAATGTGCATATTGTTCGCATATGCTAAAATCCATGAAATTTGAGAAGCGTGTCTCACAAATTTTTGTTGGCTTTGAGTAACAATAAAGTTCGGGTTACGCGGCGTCCGGTATTTCAAGGGGTTGGTCTCGTAACGGTAAATTGCGGTGCACTTTCAACCTTTGGCTTTGACATTGACTGCTCGGGCTTTCTTTTCCAGGAATCGTCTGACACCCGCTCTCACTGACCTTGACATTTGCCGTTAAAATACCAGGAGGAGCATTCCTCCGTGTGTGTGTCGTGGGTGGGTGGAATGGTTTGGTGTGGGTTGGCGATTCTTTCACGTACCCCGCGGCATTGACAGCTTTTAAAGTATTACCCTGGCAGGGGGTAAGGCATTCACTTTGCATACATTAATATTTAATTTGATTTAAGGAAACTTCATTCATTTTAATCAACCCTGAAGAAATACCTTTACTCTAGATGATTTGAATGAAAAATTGTATTGTAAAATATTAATTTCATAATTATAAAGGTCTTTCTATGTGTCAAATTAAATTTCCTTTGTGGTGTAGCATAGATTTAAAGAGATTAATCTCATCGTATCTTCTCTATGTTGCCTTTTAAATTGGCTTAAAAATACATAAAGTTTAAATGAATTTCCTTCTGTGAGTATCTACTGTCGAAAAAACTCCATCTATAACTTATTTGTTTGCCTTATTTTGACGTCACTGTTGGAATGCTTAATTATTGATTTGCGTGTAGGGTTTCTGAAAACTTTATGGTCAACTGGTTAATAAGGAGCGACGTCGACTGACAAACAAAAGCAAAAGTAATAAAGCCGGTCTGTATGTGGAGGTGGAGTGGGGTTAGTGGGAACGTGGAGAAGGATTGGGTGGGACAACCATGACGATGACGCACGATATATGATTGCCGCCCGGCTGACGCACAATTGATAAAGTGCAGCCATAAATGAGGCGGGTATTCATCCCGGGCATTCCTTTTTCTCTGATTGCACAAAAAAAAAACCGGGCAAAGATTAGTTTGATTTACTTCAGAGAAAATATTTTTTATATATAAATATATATATCCTTTTAATATTAATCTCCAAGATGATATTTTATGGTAAAAACAATGGTTTATGCCTTTTAAAGCATGACAAGTTATTGATTTAATTATATATTTCTAACAACTTGTTTTTTCCTATGCACAGGGTAGAGCAACGAGTTCCTCCGGCTACGGCTGCTGCTGCTGTTGCTTGGGCACACTTCTGGGCAACGCATTGTCGCCGCCGACCGCAAAGCTGGGCAAAATTATGAACTTGTGTTCCTCGGGCGCAACGGCATCGACCACATCGTTATCGTCCACGGGCCAGGCGGAGAGGAGCGGGGGAGTCCCAGGAGGAGGTGCTGGAAGCGGCGGAGGTATCGGTGGCGAAGGAGAAGGTGGAGGTGGTGGCAGAGGTGGCAGTGCCAGCGGCGGCGGCGACACAGGTCCCTCGGAGGCCACACACTGCTTCGGCGGAGTCGGTGGAAGTTCCGGTGCAGAGGAGTTGACCAACGCGAACAGCCCGGCCAACGGAGGAGTAGGAGCGAGTGGAGCCACAGGTGGTGGCCAACAATCGACTGGCAGCAACAAACACAGCCAGCAAAACAACGAAAACAACGCAACCATGCCGCCCGAGACGCGTCCCAAGATGGTGACAGTCAAGCATCCGGAATCTAACAAGCCCAAGCCCACCACCAAGAAGAGCAAGCCCATCCAGGCGGACCAGGACGTCATCAAGGCGCTGCAGAGATGCCGAGACGAAGGCAAGTAACCCTACTCAAAACGAACTAACTATCTAACTTGGCTCTCAAATATTTTTCCGCAGGCATCAAGCGCTTGGACCTAAGCAACTCCTCGATCACTGTGATCCCCAGCACGGTGAAAGAGTGCATCCACCTGACGGAGCTGTACCTGTACAGCAACAAGATCGGACAGCTGCCGCCAGAGATCGGGTGCCTGGTGAGCCTACGCAACCTGGCGCTAAACGAAAACTCGCTTACCTCGCTGCCAGAGTCCCTGCAGAACTGCAGCCAGCTGAAGGTGCTGGATCTGCGGCACAACAAGCTGGCGGAGATTCCCCCGGTGATCTATCGACTGCGCAGTCTGACCACTCTCTACCTGCGCTTCAACCGGATCACCACGGTGGCCGACGACCTGGGACAGCTGGTCAACCTGACCATGCTGAGTCTGCGGGAAAACAAGATCCGGGAGCTGGGCAGTGCCATGGGGGCGCTGGTAAACCTTACCACGCTGGACGTGTCGCACAATCACCTGGAGCATCTGCCGGAGGACATTGGTAACTGTGTGAACCTCCGGTCCTTGGACCTACAGCACAACGAGCTGCTGGACATACCCGATAGCATCGGGAACCTAAAGTCCCTGGTGCGTCTGGGCATGAGGTACAATCGGTTGAGCAGTGTGCCGGCCACCCTGAAGAACTGCAAGAGCATGGACGAGTTCAATGTGGAGGGCAATGGCATCACCCAGCTCCCGGACGGAATGCTGGCCAGCTTGAGCGGGCTGACCACCATAACCCTGTCGCGAAATCAGTTCACCAGCTACCCGACTGGCGGACCGGCGCAGTTCACCAACGTTTATAGCATCAACTTGGAGCACAATCGGATTGATAAGATCCCCTACGGAATTTTCTCGCGGGCCAAGGGCCTCACCAAGCTGAACATGAAGGAGAATATGCTGACTGCCCTGCCCCTGGACATTGGCACCTGGGTGAACATGGTGGAGCTGAACCTGGCCACCAATGCGCTCCAGAAGCTGCCCGATGACATTATGAACCTGCAGAACCTCGAGATACTCATCCTGTCCAACAATATGCTCAAGAAGATACCGAATACGATTGGGAATCTGCGAAGGCTGAGGATCCTGGACCTAGAGGAGAACCGCATCGAGGTGCTGCCCCACGAGATCGGACTGTTGCACGAGCTGCAGCGACTGATCCTGCAGACCAATCAGATCACGATGCTACCACGCAGCATCGGCCACCTGGGCAACCTGACTCACCTGTCTGTTAGCGAAAACAACCTGCAGTTCCTGCCCGAGGAGATTGGGTCGCTGGAGAGCCTGGAGAATCTGTACATTAACCAGAATCCCGGCTTGGAGAAGCTGCCGTTTGAGCTGGCCCTGTGCCAGAACCTCAAATATCTAAACATTGACAAGTGCCCGCTGAGCACTATTCCGCCGGAGATCCAGGCGGGCGGACCGTCCCTGGTGCTGCAGTGGCTCAAGATGCACTCGCCATACCGCCAAATGTGAGATGTGGACGGCGTCTGGCGCACCGTCTACGTGGGCAGCGACTGCTACTATCAGTACGAGCTGCAGGCGGTGAGCCAGGCGCCCGGTGGAGGTGCTGCAGGTGGTGGTGGAGCTGCCGCAGGAGGAGAATCTGGCGGAGGGTCCTCCAGAAGTGGCGACCGACGCTAACGGTGCGATCTCAGCTAACGGGCGAGAGATCCTGTCCCCACACATTCTTCAACCCAATCCTCTAGGGGGGAAACTACATTGGTTAGGTGCTACTTTAAGAATTTTTTAAGTTTAATTAACATTGAAATACTTTAATTTTTTTTTAATATTTTAATTATTAATAATATACATAATTTTAATTATTCATTTGTTACTTTCAATCACTTTAAGTTAAAGTTAAATGTAAAATTAAACTCTTAATGGAATGAGCATGTTCTTCTCTGTTAATCGTTAAATTTATTTAGTTTCTTTGGAATTTTTAATCTGCTGAATATTCAGATACACAAAAATCTTAAAAACATCATTTTTAAATGGTTCCCTTTTTTTAGTTTATTCTCCTTAACATTAATATTAAAATATCAATTTGTAAACCTTTTCCTATGTGGTTTCACCCCCTTGACCCCGACTGGAGTGCGTTGGCTGACAAAATGATAGCTTTAACACGTTATACCAATGTCCCGCGTATTATAAACTGCCCCGATTTGCTTTTTCTTTCTGTGTTCAAGTCCAGTCCAGTTCAGAGTCCACAGTTTAGGTTTTATCTTAACTCATGCTTCCAAAAGCTAGTCAAAAATAAATACAAATTCAACACGCGAATCGAAACGAAAGTGAATTGAAAGCTTTAAACCTTCTGTTCGATGTTTGGTCATAGAGAAAGCTAAATCCAATGTTCAAAACTACACAAAAAATACGCAAGCGCCAAGGAATTGTTTGAAAACAAAAACAAAAAACATAAGAGTGGTTAAGAAATTATTAATCTGTATACACATAAACTAAACCGTAGACGTATTTTGTATAAGCAAGCGCAAAGAAAAATTAAGCAACAAGTATTAAACTGTGTGTAATTTGTTAAAAAAAAAAAGAGATTGCAAATGTATGTTTTTTTTGTGGTGCCCCAAATAGATCGACATTTTATATGTTAGTCTAAGCGTAAATTAACCACAATTTAAATCAACTGCAGCCATTTGCACTAGCGAAAGATAATGTCGTATACTTCATGTGCGTCGTCGTGTGTCTGTAATTAATTTGAATGAATATTTTAGATGATTTCAAAGCAGCATTTAGTTACCATAACCATAATCAACGATATGTGTATGTTTGCATGGAGAGAAAAGCAAGTTAAGAGTAAATTAATATCGTATAATGGCACTTAACTGATAAGCGGAAAAGATATTTAGGAGATAACATGGACTCATAGTTGTTGTTCTTCTGGGAAAGATTGGATTTAACCATAAAAAAGATTGGAAAAGTGTTTTGACAAAGCAAGTTTCTTTGAAAAAATTAAAAATAAAAGGTTTTAATTATGTTTACGATATTGTATACGTAAATACATTCTGTTCAAGACACTTTTTGAGTAACTTTAAGGCCGATCTGTCACGTTATCAGCTCAAAAACAACTTATTTAGTTTTATATGGTAAACTACATTTCTTGAAACACAAAACAGAGAAGAAGGATACAATTTCCAGCTACTCTCCGCTGCAATGCAACGCAAATGGGCTTTAAACTCTAAACAAATCTTAAATCAATAAATCAACGAAACTAACTTTAACTGTTGTGCATCCAAACAAACATATTTACACAACTTTTACACATCTATTTTTTGAAAAAAAAAAAGAAAACAAAAAGTAAAAGAAAAGAGCCAACCAAACACTCGAGATACTATACATACGTATTTATTTCAGTCTCCATGGGATATGCATAGTATGTACATATATTTTTCAAACAAACTGTATGCGGCAGGGTAAACTAAACTGGCAAAAGTAATTTAATTACAACAAAAAAATGTCTAATATAACGAAATAAACAAAACGTATATTTCCAACGGTACAAAAATGAAAACGTAAATGTAACAGAAATACAAATAAATGTTAAACTGAATATATTCGCACGCTAGGATAATGAACACAACACAAAAATAAATAAATAAATAAAATTAAACCTGGAAAAAATAGAATTTGGCGCAATTTCGAGCCAAATTCGCAAATACAAACAATAAATGTTAAACGAGGTCAAGTTAAATGAAAGTGAAATGTACAAGTTATATGGTAAACGCTATCAAGTCAAAATATAATGATATTCCTAAAGTGAAAAACATATTTAAGCATACCCATAAATATTTGCGAAATAAAATGAGAACAAATGTTAAAATACGTTAAAAAGAATACGGCCTTTTTCAAGTCTGGTTTCTATTTTTTTTAAGCTGGCAATGCTTAGTTTTCAGTATTTCGATCACCGATCGGTTTGTACCCTCTACTTTAGCTTTCCTCATATATTAAGGGCGATTCCAAGGTTTATATTATCTATCAAGCTTTGATTATGTTTATCCAGAAAGAAAACACTAAAATCGGATCATATTCTTTGTTGGCACAAATGGAAGAACCATATCATTGAAATCCGGATTATAAAGGTGCGTATCGCTCTAAATATAAATTTTATTTTTGGAGATAAATGATTGTATATATTAGTCAGTACCAGTCAATTTAATTGGCTTTATTTAATTCAGGCCTTTGTGTGAGTTATCCAAAAATATACATATACACATATGTAGGTATTGAGGTGTACTATATACCCTAACCATCTGACTCAAACCCGAGGTAGCAGCTCAAACAGCTGTTTCCAGCTCTTTGTACCCGAGAGAGGTGATAACAAAAGACACAATATTTTGCCAGTCAGTTTACAAACAATTCCCAAAGCAAAAGGAAGCACAGCGATAAGGTGAGTTATTCTCCAGGTAGGAGATATATATATATAAACTACGTGCAGGCCACAGCGTAGTGGGGCAAAGAACATAAATACGCAAAAGGTCAGTGCAAATGTGGGCCTTTGTTTGGCTGTCTCGTTATACAGGAATCACAGTGTGTATCCCTTTCAAGACCGAAACCTTGCGAATTTTCGTCCTGATCAGAGCTCTCTCGAATTCTAGAATAATCTTGCTACTCTACCTGCTTACTTTCAGCCTAACAATGAAAACCTTCACATCTCTAATGCTGACCTTGGTGTTGGCCTTTCTCGGTTCAGACTCTAGCTGCGCTTACTCCCCCAGAGAGGATGCCAGAATTATCAAGGAATTAAAGAGACAAGAAGCACTAAACCACGCCAAGATCGCCAGGGAATTGGTTCATCGTGCATCATGGGCTGCCTTGGGCAGCATCTCCACCAACAAAGCCGTAGAAAATTACCCAATGGTCAACATAATCTCCATAGATGACAGCGATGCCAATGGCAACTCCACCGGCAAGGTGCACTTTCTGCTAACCGACTTGGATTTCACTGGACCGGACTGGCAGAAGGACAATAAAGTTACTTTCATGTTCTCCGACGAACAAACCTTAAGGTGCAAGGACGCTGGCCAGGATCCAATGGAGCCCACATGTGCCCGTGCCATGATCAGTGGCCAGGTAATAAAGGTGAGTAAAAACAGTAATAGATCTTGTGAAACCAACCTTAAGTAATGTTTAATTATTAGATGGATCCCAATGGTACCAACTATCAGACCGCCTTGAATGCCTTTACGAAGCGCCATCCAGCAGCCGTCCATTGGTTAGCGGGTTAGTACTACAGAATTTATAGTATTGTTTATTGCTATTAAACAATTCTCCCTTTATATTTTCCATTTACAGCCCACACATTCTACCTATGCGCCTTGGATATTAAAAACATCTATGTGCTGGACTTCTACGGAGGTCCCCACCAGGTCAGCGCCTCGGATTATTATGCCATTAAGCTGTGAAACGAGATTAATAAGCAGGATTGTTTTGAAATGAAAATTCATTGTTTCAACGAACTGCACAAAAATGATTAAGGAGAAAAGACAAAGCACACGCGCTGCCACTTATCAGTTAAGCTCTGTGATTTCCTGTCATGGGCATTGTCTTTGCACAATAAATATAAGGGAAAAATTGCAGGAAAATAATATACGTAGGTGGTTAAGGTGAACGCACATTAGCAATCTTTAATATGTAACAATTCAAACCCTAGCAATAAAAGTAAATCAATTCTTGTTGGTTAATTTTTGTGTATATTTTAAACGGAAGTTTGCAAAGTTTATATTATTTTGGCGTTACGCCTTGGATTAGTCTTTCAAAAAGAGGGGTACAGTGACGAGGTATCCATCCTAGTGGGATCCAGGCACTGTGCACAGGGTGGCATCGATCTTCTGCAGCTGGGGCAGGATGTCGCGCAGCTTGGAGCGATAGCGTATGTCCTTGGCCAGCGGGTTGTACTCCAGGTAGATGGTCTGCAGGGACTTGTTCACTTTCAGCACCTCGATGTTCTTCCAGTCATCCACGCCGTTGTGATTTAGCCAGAGCTCCTCAAGGAGTTCGAGGTTCTCCAGGTTGGCAATGCCCTTCAATCGGTTCTTGGCCAGATCGAGGGTCTCCAGCTTCTTGTTCTCAGAGAGGTTTTCAATGGTTTCCACTCCGTTCTCGGATATGTAAAGCTCCCTGAGGTTAGCCAGTTTTTCCAGGTTCTCGATCTTTACAATTCGATTGGCCTGCAGGCTGAGTATCTCCAGATTGACCAGTGTGTCAAGGTTCTCGATCTTGGCTATCTTGTTCTTGCCAAGGAAGAGCTGGCGGAGGTTGACCAACATCTCGATGTTTTCGATCTTCTTCAACTTGTTGTCCCCCAGCTCCAGCATGGTAAGATTGGTCAGCATCCCCAGATTCTCGATAACTGTAATGCGGTTTGCCACAAAGAAGATCTTGTCCAGCTTGACCAACTTGTCGACGTTCTCGATCTTGGTCAGGCGATTGAAACTGAGATCCAGCTGCTCCAGGTTGGTCAACTCATCGAGGTTCTCGATCTTTGTGATCTGGTTGTCGTACAGCTCCAACTCCTCGAGGGACGTCAGCGTGGACAGGTTCTCGATCTTCTTGATAAGGTTCCAGCGCAAGAACAAGCGCTTGATCTGCGTCAAGGGCTCGAAGTTTTCCAGCTTCTCGATGCGACGATGATTCAGATCCAGCTCATAGCAGTCCGGATCGATGGTAATTATCTCCTCAATAGAGGGCACCTCCTCGGCATTAATCACCTGGATGCCGGCGGTTGGCTTGGCGGCTTCCGTATCATTCATTAGTCTGTCGGCATCGCCCATTTTGTATTTTAATAAAGCACTTTTTCCGTTAAAAGATCTCTCAAGTGATTTTTAGAAAATTCTATGCCGACTTGATTTGTTTATTTCGTTAGCGCAGGGAGTCGAATGAGTTAAGGTGGTTTAGGCACGGGAGTTGAGTGACGTCACAAATATATCGGAACTTGTAAAGAAACATAACTTAATAATAACAACTTTGTTAAAGTTTGGGTTTTGTTCAGTGTAAGACCACTTATTTATGCATTATTTATCAAGTTTTATCATTATATCAAGCAAAGTTGTAACTATTTTGAAGACTGTAATATATTTAATTGCCTACTGCGCCACCTTCTAAATTTGCCGGCTATTCAATACTGTAAATTTTAGAGATGTGTGTTCAGACTTTGTATGTATAAATATATAGAAACAAAACTCACAATATTACAAAATGTACTTCAAGATTAATGCTTAATTATAGATCATCTAAATACTATATATTAAGTGTGTAAATAATCTTTTCAACCACTTACGTGAGGTACACAAAATGGCATGCATTTTTCACGTCTGCACATCTCTAGTACAGTGTTGGAAAATGTCGTTTCGATATCCCGTCAGCTGTGCTGCGAGCGTGTTGATTTCAATTGGCCATAAATTGCGAATTGTTTAAAAAAGAGCGTCGAAAAATGCTGTGAGTTGACAGTCAACAAGCTGTGCGTGAGCCTCTCTCCCAATATTTCACTGGAAACGTCAGTCCTCAAGGAGTTAAACCAAGGGAAACCGAAGGAATCCAGCCAGGATGTCGACGGGTTTAAAATGTCGCAATTGTGGATCCAACGAGATCGAGGAAGATAATGCTCGCGGAGATCGGGGTAGGCTATAGATTGATCCTTATACCGCTGTACTCTAACATATCCCTTGCCTTGCAGTGTGCATGAACTGCGGTTCGGTGCTTGAGGATTCGCTCATCGTCTCCGAAGTTCAGTTCGAGGAAGTTGGCCATGGAGCTGCCGCAATCGGTCAGTTCGTCTCGGCCGACTCGTCGGGCGGAGCCACCAACTATGGCTATGGCAAGTTCCAGGTGGGCTCGGGCACCGAGTCCCGCGAGGTGACCATTAAGAAGGCCAAGAAGGACATTACGCTGCTCTGTCAGCAGCTGCAACTGTCGCAGCACTATGCCGACACAGCTCTGAATTTCTTCAAAATGGCCTTAAGCAGGCACCTGACACGCGGCCGCAAGAGCACTCACATCTACGCTGCCTGTGTCTACATGACCTGCAGGACAGAGGGCACCTCCCGTAAGTCCTATAGTTACATACATCTGTGGGTTAGCTAACTTATGCCTCTATAATCCGCACAGATCTTCTCATCGACATTAGTGACGTTCAGCAGATTTGCTCCTATGAACTGGGCCGCACCTACTTGAAGCTATCGCATGCCCTTTGCATCAACATACCGTCTGTGGGTGAGTGATTGTTGTGAACACAAAATCAGTTGTGGGTTTCTTACGAAAGATAGGGTTAGTTTCCATTGTATTCTATTCCTAAGTGTAATCAATTCCTATTTCGTTTCAAATGAAACAGAAATGATTGGGTTTGAGAGTTTTGATTCAAGTTACTCATTGTAAAAAAGACTTTTACTATTAATATCCACACTGGGGCAACATACAAATATATATCCTCCCACATCCCTTTAAATATATTTCAATCAGTAAATTGTAAATTCGGAAAATCTAATAATGTATTTCGTTTGATTAAAGTGCATAATTGGTAATAGATTCATAATCAATATAGGATAACATTTGCTTTATTTATTTATATATATTTATTATATATGTATATAAAAAAACGGTAATTGTAGGAGACATTCTTATCAAAAGCAAAAAATCAGTACAATTTCCAAAAGAAATCCATAATGTCGAAACGTAAAACTGATTGTTGCGCAGAGCAGCCTAGAATGTAATGCGTATAGGAGCAAAGTACGGGGCTTAATGTCAGTAGAAAGGCATGTTATGTATTGGAATATGCATGTAAGAGAGTTATAATGAAACAACTACGAAATGGAGACACTACTGCAGCTATGTTCGAATATAATTAGTTAATATTTGCGCATACTCGGGCATTACTTTTGATTCACTTATTACGTAAACTGGTTAACTTGGCTTTCAAATTCGTCGTATGCAATTCTTAACATGGCTTATTATCCCTTGAATAGTAGGTATAGGTAGGTGTATATATCGTTATCAGATCAGATGTGTGTATATATATGCTGGCAAAAAATATGTTTGCTATGTTATATATAGTATTAGTACCTCCCCTCAACTCTTTCTTTCTTTAGAATATTGGTTAACGCTAGCTTGACTGATTGCCCCGAATTCACTGCTTATTGCATTTTATTTACGATGTCTGTGCGTCTCTCTATAGCGCCGAATTAACTTACTTATTCCCCCCTCTGCCCACCCCCTCTCAAGTCGTACGGAACGTATTAAGTTTTTCGAGTCAACTACTACATCTGCACCTAGGTGTGTATGTGTATAAAGTTACGGGTGTATATATATTCAACTTGCTTCAATTTTGAAAATATCCTTTGTATGCATTTTGCCAACAAACTGTGTACAGTGCGTTTCACAGCTTCAGAGCGGCTGCAAACTTGACTGGCTTAACGTGCTATTGGCTATAACGAAGGGAACTTTGAACGGTTCCTTAAATCGAGTGACTTTCTTGACATGATCTCGCTCCCACAACCGTGCCGAAGCTGTAAAACGCACCGTCTCGAGGTGTATATATATGTATGACTATATATAGGACTATTATGAAAACTAGAGCACTCTACTATCGTCGTATATGTCTATATCCGTATATACGCTCTATAATTGCGTCTAAAACTCCAATTTGCTTGCTTGTGTTGCACTGAAAACCCATGAGTTTCGATTTTGTAGCTGTATTGGTCTCCTCGATTGTTGCTGCTGCTGCTGGCGATAGTAGCAGGCTCCCTGCCACTCGGCGCAGTAGAGCTGTGCGCATCAGGTGCTGCCCTCAGCCGCCAGATCCTCCCCGGAACCGTTGACATTGTTGCTAGTTAAATTGCTGCCATTGGATGCGGCAGTTCCAGCTGCTGCAGTTGCTGCTGCAGCTGATCCTCCTCCGATTGGCGTTGCACACAGCGAATTCGAGGGCGAACTCATGGCTGTCATCGTGGTGGGTCCATAGAAGATCAGTTCAGGAATCTGGCCGCCCTGCACGCCAGTGCCGTTGGTGCTCTCCGACGAGCACTGGAACTGGAACGTCACATTGCCCATGAGCACCTCCGACATGCCCTCCTGGCCGAAGAAGCTTAGCTCGTTGCCGTCCAGGATAACGGAAGCGGTGTAGTAGCACTCGGGCTCTATTTGAATGGGGTTCTCGAAGAACACATGGAACGTGTTGCTCGAGCCATCCGAGAAGAACTTGGTGTCGTTCTCGGCGAGGGTGCGTCCGAGACGCTTTAGCTCGATCTTGACGTTGTAGTTGGCTGCGCCAGTCGATGAGCCATACAGTCCAAAGCCAACGATGAAGATTCTGCATTAAAAAAAGAAATTTGGCATTGAAATCGTGAATAATATGCATGACATACACCTCTTACCTGCGGTCCACGGAGAACTGAATGGAATCACAGCGTCCGCGGTAACGCCACTGATTCGAGCGGTAGGCGCACGACTGGAAGCGATGGCACACCTGAGTCTTCAGCCCCGCCCTCGAGCGAGTAGGAAAGCCCAACGAGGGCTTAACCTTGGCGGTGAAGTGCAGAAACATGTCGATCGTTTCCTGCGACGAGAGGATGCCAGTCTGGGCCACACCGTTTGCGAACTCCTCCAGCGACATGGTGGGTATGCGGATGAGGTGCAGAGCCTGTCCCAGCAGCCTGCGCTTATTCTGCGGCGTATCGTCGATGGTCATCTTCTCGCAGGCGTTCATGGCCCAATTGAGAGCCGCCTCGAACAGGTGGATCTCCTTGCAGTTGAGCGTTTCTCGCGAGAGGATCGACTCGAAGGTCTTGAGGTCAATGTCCACAAAGTCCTCGGACTTAACCGCCATCTCGGCCTGTGCGTCGATCACTTCCCAGCAACGCTGCATCAGTTCGGGCTCCTCGAACAGACGCGATTGACTGAGAAGTAGGCAGGCGTTTTTTGCCGTCAACTTCACCTCCAGATAGTTGACGCAGGCCCTGGCCAGGTGGGGCACTATGTACTTCTTAGCTGCGTACAAAGTGGCCAGTATGTGCTCAGGTTCCAGTTTGATTTCATCACAATAGAGGTACCTTGAGTTAAAAAAGGGATTTTAATTAGGAACTCTTATGAAATTAGGCTCCAAAAGGAAGTTTACCTTAGCAACGTTAAGAAGGCAGTGGGTTCGACATCAGGCACTTTGATTTCCTGCTTGTTTTCCGCCAATCCGCCGTAGAACATGGCGTAGAAGACTGAGCTGCCCGTGGCGAGAATGTATTTGTGAGCGGGTATAGTCTGAATGGGATCAATGTCTGTTTCGTGGAGAGTAAGTTGAGAGATTAGATTCTATAGTCGATTTAAGACAATGGATTAGTTACCGAACTCCCCGCCCACAACGAACTTGACGTCGGACATCAGCTCGTTGTTAAACATGGCCGCATTCCTCTCCAGCACCGTCGCCTTGCTGGCCTGCCAGTTCGGATCCGCGGTATCAATGGCATTGGATGCCGCCACAGCCGCGAAATGCCAATTGGTTCCAGCGGAACACACGTACGATCCACTGCCGCTGGTGGGTGTTGCCGAAAGAGCAGCCACCGCAGCAGCTGCCGCGGAACTGGAGGGCAGACAGAAGGCTGTGGGACTGCCAGAGATCCCTCCGCCACTGCCCCCACCACCACCGCTGCTGCTGCTACTGCTGTTTAGGGCGCCCGGCGAGGCCAGAGGTGAGGATGGAGCACTTATGGGCTGCGTTATCTGTATATTGTGATCCGCTCCAGACGAGGCACCGCCGGGCGGAGAGACTCCTCCTCCACCCCGCTGCTGCTGCTGCTGCTGCTGGTGATTGTGGGGCGGTGAATGGAGCAGCCCGTTGCCATTGTTGAGTGTTTCCACTGTGGATTAGAGGGAATAAACCATTAAATATTTTCGGGTTATATGGGTTATACTCTCTAGTCTGATTATTCCCACCCAGCTCGTTGAGAATCAGCAGCACGCGTGGCCACATTTGTGCAATTTCCGCTGCGTGTGCATCATAAATAACGAATGCCAGGGTCTTCCCCTTTTCCACAATTATTTTGCCCCAAAACTACAGTGGAGCTTCTATAAATTGAGTAACCTTTGGAAATGTTAAAAGCATTTGTTACAAGGTAAATTTATTTATAATATTCCATTAATAAAGCTTTGAAATGCGGCTTTTTCTTGGTTTTTTCTCCATGCATGCATAGGTATTCCCCATTAAATTTTTTCCTATGTGTACATCTGCCTTTGAAAATGCAAATTAATTGCAGTTGACCCTCAGTTCAATATTTGTGTGTCATCGAGAGCCGCAATGTTTAATTAATAAATTGCTAAAGTTTCTTGGTTTGGCTATAAAACGAAAACCTACCTATAGATTCAGTGAATATAATATTTAAGAATTCTTTGTTTTCATATTTTTAACATTTTTAAACTCATTTAACTTTAATGAAGAATTTAAGATTTTAATTAGCTTTTTTATACACTTTCCCTTTTATATTAAGTCTAGTTTTGTTTAATTCTTTAAAGTAAAATTAAGATTAGTAAAAATACAAACTCGAATAAGTAATGAGTTCCTGGTTTCACTGTAAACTAAAAGTGGAGCGTCTCAAAATAGCAACGCATTCTGTCGTAGCTGTTGTTTTTGTTGCCAGACACAGCCCCCCTTTCCACGCCCCCTTTCCACTGGTGACACTGCCTTGCCTGGCTCCGAGTTGTGTGAAAATCAATAACTCACAGACACACACGGCGGCGACGGCACCTGCCGTCGTGCTGCCTCTTTCTTTGTGTCTTTCGCCCTTTTCCACGGGCCAGTGCTCCCCCTGGTTTTTCCTCGGGCTGGCCTGGTCGCCCCCTTACCATTGATCCATCCGCCGTTTGGCTGGGAATGCGACATGCTCTCCTGGTTACGTTTTCCAGCGGATTTCAGCGATAATCTGTTCAGGGGATTATTGCTATTGCCGCCGTGATTGTTGGCCGAGGAATTATTACTACTGCTGCTGGCCATCGTCGTAACTCGCGATTCTACGGAAAGGCAGCTAAGCACTGTTAACGCGCGGGTCGGGCTGTAGCTCCAAGCACTGGTTGTTTAAACATTTGCATTCAATTAACCATTTTAACGCCCTCCATTTTATTTTTCCGAACTGCGCTTTGTTTTTGTGTTTTTTTTACGGTTTGTTTGATTTGTTCTTGCTCCGATAACAAAGCAGTGCTGCCAACTCATGTGAACTTTAGATTCTACACGATGACAGAAATTTTTAAAAACAAAGTCGAGTTCCGATTGGGATGTCAAAATTATAGAAATAATAGGCTGAATTAACCTCTGTGGTTTATAAAAAAGAAATGCTGCCCTTTAAAGTTACAAACATTAACAAAAACAATAGAGTTGACAGCGATAACGATAACGATAACTTTTCTGTGAGTTGTGGTCACTCTAGACTTTAGTGCTGGCTAACGTGCGGGCTAGGCGCGTGTTTTGAATTTGAATTAGCTGAGAAATACGTCTGCTTTGGGTTTCGCAAGCCATTTGGATTATATCATGGTCACTCGATACTAATAGGTATTTCCGTCATGGCGCGCCATTAAACGGCGTACGTGTGGGAGCAAATAGGGCCGATTCAAGATTTATTCTACACTGGGGGAAAATATTTCACGAAAATGATTCAATTTAAATTTATAAAAATTTAGAATTCATACAAATTTAATAATTAAATACCGTATTTCGATTTGGATTTTATGTTTTCCCTTGAATATTAACCTTTATTTCTACCTCTTCGATAGGGGCAGCCTTGCTGCTGGCTTTACCTGGTATTTGCATGCTCGAATCGTATTTGGTCTATTATTTATTGACTGTACCGGGCGCATACATATTTAATATGAAGAAACAAAACGCTGAACTTGAAATCGATTTTGATGTGTTTGCTTGGACAGCGATCGAGCGAGCTCACTCACTTGTCCAAGGTTTGTTTATCTCTTAGCACATTCGTGTACAGTAAAACCAGTTTCTGCAGTAGCAGCAGCCGGCAGCAGATCGAAGATGTGTGCCGAAAAATAAAAAATGTTGTTGACCTTTGCCTAAGCTAATTTTTGACTCATCATTCATCCCCCTTCCTTATGATATAGTTGCCCATCTGGAACATTCGTTATTAATTTTGGGCCTGAATAAAGCTTATAAATTAAATGTGGGTTAAAGTCAGTTATAAATACTCGAATTATCCTTACTCTGTTCTGGCGGTGGCAACTCCTCGTTCTCCGGCACTCGAGCGGCGTACTCCGGCTCATAATTGTGCGCATAGGCGCTGCCCCAATGGCCGGCAAAGTCGTCCTCCTCGAGGGTCAACAGGTGGTCCAGCACCTGCACGCCCCGCTCGAGGGGGCCGTGGAATTTGTTGATCAGCTCGGAGAGCCGCAGGTTGAGGCCGTAGTTACCCGAACTTCCGATGCTGCTTGATTCGATGGCCCAGTAGAAGAGGTGGCGTCCCAGGTGGCTGCTTAAGTGATTCGCAAAGGCCTCGATCATCTTTCGGACGACAGGGGCGAGATCATCTTCACATAACTTCTGGTTTCTTGGCTGAAAGTTAAACAAGAGTTTAGATTATATAGAATTTATTGAATTCTTTTAAAATTTTGTGGTTTATTTAATACTTTTTGAATTTGAATTGAATTTTTCTTAATAATATATGCCATTCCTCGTTACGTCACTTTCGCATAGAAAATTTTAACCAATTGTGAGAGACAGACCGCAAAAATTGGTAATGGCAGAGCACTCCTATCGGTTTAACCGCAATCGTAATTTCAGATACATGTAACATAATCTGATTTTTATGGATATAAATGATACAATTTGGAATCAATTTCAATTTCTGCTCGCTGCCTCTCGATTGAAAAATTGCCAAATGCGGGACTGCTGGTGCACTTTCACTTCTCCGTTTCCCACTTACACTTCCACTACCATTTTCATTTTCAACTCCAACTCGCACGCATTTGTCGCATTTTATTAGCTTCAGGAAGTGGAATTAAGTCGGATAACCCGTAAGGCGTTGGGCGGGGGCCCTAGTCCAATTTTTGGCTTAATACTTTTTGGGTCAGTTGGAGAGAACGAACCCATTGCCCTCTCTCTCTCTCTCTGTCTTTCTGTCTCTTTGGGTACCTTTTGCACCTGACTCTCTGCCAGCGGAAATTATGCAAGCGGCTATTTTTAATTGGCAGCACCGCGAAGTCCGTAACCAAAACAAAACGGCGACAGACATGAACATAGGTCTTGGCTCTGAGAGAGTCAGTCTCTTGCCTTACATTTTCGACTCGTCATGGCGTCTTGTCTTTTCTACAATCACCAAGTCTGTGTGGTGTCGATATGTGGGGATGTACCCTAACCCGACCACGCCCCCAAATAAACAAAGCAATTTGTTGTCTGTGCCTCTAATGAAGTTCTTCATGCTTTGATTGCCTTTGGAGAACTCGGATCTTAGGTCGTAGCACGATTCACCTTTGAAATAATTAAGTCGAAAATAAATCAGCAAATGTGATGATTATATTTTATATATAATACAGTGGAGGATTTTATACAGACAATTGTTTTCACTAATTATCTTTACGCAACATGGATTAAACCAAAACTTGTTGGTTGCTTCTCCAAGTTAAGTTTTTTCAGTATCATATTAAATCTAATCAAGGTTGCTAATTAACTAACTGCGGTTTAAATTGCTGAAATATTAAATTAGTAATAAATAATCCAAGCAGATACTTAGATTTGAAGTTACACAAGTTTATTTGTACTAAATCTGAGGTAGAATATGTGACTAAAATTCTAAAAATTTACTTGTGAAGATCAAGTTCATAATATCGGGTATATCGTATAAGTTTAACTTTTTTATATTCAGTACTTAATTTGATGACCTCAATGTAGTGCTTATGAATTAAAAATATTCCATATGACCTAAAAAAAGGTTCACTTAACCTTATACTTGGTCTATGGTATATGACATTATTTTTAATATAACATCAATTGAAGGGATAAAAATTTAGATTTTCATCATTAATCTGTGAACCAAAAGGAAGCAATCAAGGTAAAAATCAAACCGAAGGAGCTGTACTTAAAATATAATTTACAGATTTATGTATAGATTTTTAACCAAGAATTTTCCTCTTAGTTGTTAATAATTTAATTAACAGCTTAGTACGCTTTAAAATAAACCACCTCAATAATCCCCTCTGAATTAGTTAAAATTTTAATACGATTTTCATTAATTGATGGACTTGTTCTAGGCAGGTTATTGCACTTTTTCAATGAGCCTCCTGCCGTTTTCTCATTACCCCCTCACCCTTCTTTATTGCCATATGCAAAACACACGCATACTATTTGTGCTAAATTAATTTCATGGCTTAACAATCGAGTCACGTTTATTATTCATAAGCTTGTGGTCTGTTGTTATTTTCCCTGCGCATTCAGTTTTCAGTTTTCGGTTTGCCGTATTTTCGCATTTTTATTATTTTGTATATTGTTCAATTTCCATTTTTCAGGACCGATTTTCATAGTAATACTTATTTTCCGCTCCGCATTAAGTCGCAGCTCGTATTTGCCGCTTGCATTAACTCTTGGGTTGCCCTTTTCTTAATTTTATTCGCTGCTGTGTTGTTGTTTTCCACGGCCGGTTGTTTTTACTGGGCTCTCTCGGTGGGTTTATTTCATTTTTCATTGCCTCTTTAATTGCGAATGGTGGCGACCCACTTTTTGGCCAAAGTCTCGGGTCAGCGTCTCGCACACACACACACACTCTCTGCCAGAAAAAAGGTGGTAAAGGGGAGACCCCAAAGCAACGCCCGCGTAACACTTTCGATTTTATTTCCTCATTACACGCTCGCTCGCCAAGAAAACAAAAAATAAATCACAACCACATCCACAAGATCACACAGCGAAGACACAGCACCAACAAAAAGTGAAGAGTTGTCTCTTTTTCTTGCAGTTACTGTCTTGGCTCTTTTGTTTTCTCATTATTTCGTGGCCCTTTTTAACGAGCTCCTTTTTGTTGCATTTGCCATTGGCCAGGGCATTTTGCAATAGCCACGCATTTAGCTGATTATCCAAAAGTGTCATAAAGCAATTAACTCTCCCAGTGTTTCCCAGGCATAGAAAATATTACTTAAAGTCATAAAAGAATTTTGTATTTATCATAAATAGAAGTTTAGAGGCTCTTGAAACAATTTAAAAATACATTTCTGTTGATACAATCGAAGACAGGAAAGCAATTGACCTCTGAAGCCCCCTCGCACTCGCTCACGTGGCCAATATAAAAGGCAACCTGTCGAAGCTTTCGAACCCTCGATCCGTCAAGTGGTCAAGTAGTCGGCCAATGAGCCTGTTGATTTGCCGATTTTGCACTTTAATTGTGTGCGCTTGTCGGATTTTTGTTTTAAATTTTGTCTTGGCTTTGTCTTGCCTCTTTTGTTAATTTTGTTTCTGCTTTTTTGTGGCCGAGTTTGTAATCTGATAAGGGCTTCAAGGAACGTACGATCAGTTTCAAGTTACAAAATTGCCTTTTAACAAATTGGTAGTAGTTAAAATTGCCTCTTGAAGGTCATTCGCTTGAGATAAACCCAAAAAAAAATAACAAGATTGGAATGTATGCCTTCAATATATCATTGATTCTTAATACCTTTACAAAATGTGGGTCAACAGTATTTAAATAATTGTAACTATTGGATAATATTTGCTAATAAAGTCTAGTAGCGATCCGGTTATTATCTATTAACATTTGTATTACAACACTTGCTTATTGTATACTAAATTTTAATACAGGTTGCTTCCAGCTTTACAAATTTTCCACTGAATGAACTATGTAAGATGATTTGCCATAGATTCTCTGGAAGAATTATAATTATATTAAAGAAAATACATCAGATATTATTCTGAATATATTAGCAGTCATTATATATATTTTAAATATATATTTTAGGGCTAGCTTAAAGTCTAGTGGCATTCCCGAACCACAGTGTCTAATTCTCGACCCCCTGAAAAGTCTGAGTTCCATTTTGTCAGAGTGCCGACTTTTGTGTGAGGTGTTTCCATGTGAGTTTGGACCTCGCTTCGAGTGCCCTTAGGTTGTTTCGCAATTATTCAGACC
The DNA here is from genome assembly GCF_030179895.1 of Drosophila kikkawai. NCBI lineage: Eukaryota > Metazoa > Arthropoda > Insecta > Diptera > Drosophilidae > Drosophila > Drosophila kikkawai. The sequence goes on along the minus strand of NC_091731.1, from coordinate 19,559,177 downwards.
TGTCGTTTGGGGGCTCTCCGTCTATCGGCTCTTGAGCCACTCTTGGGCTTTAGACGCTTTAATTTGCAGATAATTTTTTATACATTAACATGCAGTTTTTCTCACTCACTTTTCATATTTCTTGGGATTATTTGGTAAGTCATGGTTGCATTTTGTCTAATGACTCGACGAATTAACATTATTTTTTGTACAATCCGTAATTCGTTTTGTCATGCATTCAATTCTTTTGGCCCAGAAAAATCCCCATTCGCAAGCTCTTTCGACTCGGAATGATGATTTGCAGAATTCTAATTCTGTTTCTTTTGGTGATTGTGACATATTATTTCTTTTTTCCAATTTATGACTGTATTTCGGTTTCACCTGAAACCAGTTTTCGTTGCCATTTGTGCAAGTTAAAGTTTAAGTTTTTGTTTAATAATCTCCCGTCATCGAGTTGCTTAATATTTAAAATATTCATGCCGGCAAATGGCGCGATTCTTGAGTGGAATTCTAAATGCGAATCCGATGTCCAGAATGGGAATACAAATTCCTGTTGTGCTTTGTTTGTATCGACAGTTTGGGAGGGGCTTCGCTTTTTTTTTTCTATCTTTTTAGTTTTGAGCGATCTTTGTTCATCTCTTGGCTGACATCTACTAGCCGGGAACTTCAGCCTGTGGGGAGGTTACGACGAGTGGCATTGGCAAACACTGAGAGTGGGGAGTAGGAGGAGGGCCGTCATTAAAAACAGCACCTTTCGAACACAAAACCATAGTTATGAGCAGTAAATTATAGCCAAATGCATGACAATTAACGGGGAAGAGTGCAGCCAACGTATAATTACACGGCGAGACTTATTATTCCATCGGGTGATAAGAGAGTTGTTGAGCCTTGATTGAGATCTCCCCCGATTGGTTACACTGAGGCGTCGGTCGATCATTAAGATTAAGATCATTAAGTCAGTCATTAATTCACTTTGGCACATTGAATTATAAGGGAATTTAGCAAGGGTGACTCTTAAAAAGGTCTTAATGGGTTAAGCACAGTGTTTAGACAATCAATTAACCGCAGAAATCAATGAGTTCTATATTTAGTCGTACTCTCTAAACACGTGACGTAAGCCGAGAGAGAGTATTCCAGACACAAAACATAATAAATAATTATCTAAACGGAATTTTTGGGGCTTTTTTGCTGTTATATGTATTTGCACTTCACTCGTAATTTTCTTTACGTTTTGTATTTTTTACACGCTCAACCGGCATCGCAAAGCTGTCAGCTGAGTGTGTTGCGTGTGTGAGTGAAAAAAAACCACACACACCAAAAGTGCACATAAATTAAAACGTCAACAGAAGAACAAACAAACGAGCTACGCGCACTTTGCCAACGATTATTATTATTACTTTAACAAGCAATCAGACAAATATACACACATTTTTGTAATTTGTTGGGCGGACGGGCGGCAGACAACCCTGATGAAATAGGTTTTTTAGAGGGACTTGTTCCACGCAGCTTCCTCTCCTCTTTTTTTTGTGGTTTGCGCAGGCGCGACGACCGGCCACGTTTTAATTTTTGGGATTTTTACTTTTTTATTCGGGCTGAGACTCTGCGACTGCGCGAGTCAACGAACGAATTCGTTGTGAGAGATACGAATTTTTCGAATGAGACACAAAACCGGCAACTCGAGACCCGCGACGACCCGATCGACCACGATCGACGTTCGACAATCGGCTGAGTTTTTATTGCATGCGATATGCTTGACCACGATTTGATTTTCATTTACTTAAATACCACATCCACTGGGTGGTGCTAACCAATTTTTATGCTTCAGCTTCTGTTGACACGACTCTCGAACGAGACATTTCCTCAGATTGCATTTCCTCATTTATCGCGCGTTCTTGGTCAATTACGAAACAATTAAAGCAGCAGCAGCAGCAGTAGCAGCAGCAAAGCGCAGTTAATTGCTGGTGTGGAAGGGAAACTCGAACCCAAATTGCTGGCATTTTTCCACCAAAATGCGAAGTAATCAGCGGCAGGGGCAGGCCGAAGGGTAGACCGCACCCGAAATGATAATTGCTGTCATGACAAACGCAAAAATAAAGTTTAAATAATAATCATTTCACTAGCCGCAGTTGCAGTTGCAGTTGCAGTAGCTCGGAGGCGGTTCTCTTGCTAAAAGAGGGGTTCCGGGGTGACATTAAGAAACCATTAGCAGCAGCCGTGCTGGCAACTGTCAAGCAGCAGCTCAGCACTTGAAGAAATTAGCCCAAAGTCTAAAGTCCTTTGAATTTCCGTCTTAAAATCTCAGAAATCCCAGTCACTCTGCAGCTTATTATAGAATGTTTTGGTAAATAAATCAAGCGATTGTCAGTATATTCTTGTACATCTTGAAATTATATTTCCCAGTGCAGCTGGAACAGTTAGCTCGAGTAACAGCTGTGCCGGATGAGTGGGCGCCGGGCTGAAGGGTCAATGCAGTCACAGTTTCCAATCGCAGTTCGCAGTCACTGCCGCAGCAGCGGCATCATTTTTCAAGTGGACCACTTCAGCAGCAGCAGCAGCAGCAGGAGGAGGAGCTGCTGCTGGGCCTCCGCAAATGTGCGCATTCATTAGGGTTTAATAAATAATTTTTTTCTCCCTTTTTGCGGAGTTCTTTCTGTTTTTTTTCTTGCTGTTGTTCGTGGAGTACAGTTAGCGAGACTTTGACAAGCATCCTCATCCCCCGGCCAGCAGGGGTTGACGCTTAACAGCATCTGCCTTTGTGTGTCAAGTGGCGCTGCATAAACAACCGACTTGGCTGGATCGGGTGAAAGGGCGGCGGATTTACCAGTAAGACCTAGGCTAATGTGCCCTGCAGGGGCAGGGAATAAATATTACAAAATTCCAGACAAAATTAATGATTTTAGCGACTGTTGACACAAAGATTAAGGCATCAAGAGCGGGTTTTAACTATTAATATAGGGAAATATTTTGAATTAATTTAAAAATATAAATATGTATCTTAGTATTTTGGAATTTCATATTATTTGAAGTTCTTATGTTTACAAATTCGAAATATCTTCATTAAATCTTTTATTTCAAATGTACTTAATTGCTGGTTGAATGTGTGTATAGTTGTACTCTTCAAGGCACACTTAAATATAGTTATTATTTTTTTATTGCAAATAAAAAGAGAATTCCCCGAGCTTTATGGAATGTATGTACATGATGTAAGTCTTACTCATATCTGACATACAAATTATTATTTTCTAGTAATTATACAAATGATTATATCCGTTATGGTTTAACGTTTATAAAGCTATTATTCAAATAATTATGTAAAATGTAATTGTTTAGTTCAAGTGACCATCCACTTAGCCCACTGAAAGCCCAAGAAAATGGTCGCTAAAACGTTGTGAGTTTCCGCCATATACATATACATACGTATTTCCCAGACCAATTTGTAAACTCCAAGAGAAGTACGTATTAAAAAATGCTGAAATGCCTGGCAAATATCTTTGGCAAGGTCGAGTGCCCGCTGGTTTTGATTTTCCAATGCGTTTCGCACTGTTTTTCGAGGCGTATTTGTTTGTGGTGCGTTAATGGCTGTTTGTGTTTCGCTTTTGTTTTGGCTTAAGCTTTGGTTTTTGTCCGACAACCACGACAACGACGACCACTAGGCCGAGTGTTAATTGCACACGCTGGCTTGTGGGTTTCCTTGGCTGACTGCTCTATCTTTCATCTAGTTCAAATATACCTAATTATTGGTTTAATAGGCCAAATGAATGGCCGAAACCTTTTTCGCGGGACTACGTGACGTATGCGTGATGTTCGTGTAGAGCTAGACGGATTTATCGCATGCTAGAAAAACGCCTTCGTGTGGCCCGATCACTCTTGGACTTCGGCTTCCAGCTCTCAACCTCTCTGTGTCTCTCTCTCATTGCCATGTAAAAGTTGAATGAATTGAATAATATCATACCTGAAGTTCGGGTTCAAGATTGTTTATTTCGGCAGCTGTCCATGAAGACGTGGGCCCGGGCCGGTTATTGAATGTTTTCGGTTTCATTGGCTAGACCGATTCGAGCCGACTTCAAGGTCGTCGAACAAGTTCTTCGGCTGATGCTCTTGCAGTTTGTTAATTTTTATTGAAATCTTTTGATTTTATAGGGAATACTCTAGGTGATTGAAGGGTATTGCAAGTTAATCAAGGAGTTTGCAAACATAAAAAAAATAATATGGTATAAGGATCAAAATTAGTATCGATATTTGGCCTGAAGGTCGGTATATAATCGATATATTAACTTTGTAATATATATTAATTAGGTATTCGGTTTATATGAAATAAAAAAGTGCCTATTATTAGTTTTAACTAAAATTGAAGAAAACTAATATTAAAGTTATACAAAATGTAGTTTTACAAATGCATTAACTCTTTCAGATGTTTTTCGATAATATTTAGATATATTAATGTTGCGAGAAAGCGATAATGTTGTATATAGAATTGTAGAATTATGTTAGAAATCTTTATAGATACCTTTCCTCTCCAAGTCTATAATTTCTTAAAAATTCCTTTTATGAGCTACAGATTCTTGATTAGCAAGAACATAAAGTGTTTTTTAGTAATCAGTTTTTGTTAAAATGTTATAATCGTAACCCATCTTCTGCTAATTGGTTTCTAAAATGCTCGCTTTAATCTGATTAATATTGAATTGCTAACAGATAACCAGATTTACAATTTCCAATAAAATTGCAAGGGTATTTCAAGCTCTGGTTTCCTTCATGTTTGATTTGTCACTTCCTGGTACACTTATTTTATTTATTGCTTCCTTGTTTAATTTTTGATTTATTTTTTTTTGTTACAGATCCCTGCTTGTACATCATGCGCTTCGCCAATCGCCTGCAGTTGGGTCCCAAGACACACGAGGTGTCCATGACGGCTCTGAGGATTGTGCAGCGCATGAAGAAGGACTGTATGCACTCGGGACGACGACCCACCGGCCTCTGCGGAGCAGGTGAGTGAACCGCTAAAGTCAGAGTTATGACATAGTCGCTAAAGGAAATCATTTTCTGCCTCAAAAAAAGCTCTGCTGATTGCTGCACGCATGCACGATTTTAGTCGCACTCTGGTGGACGTGATAGGTGTGGTCAAGATACACGAGTCCACGCTCCGCAAGCGCCTCTCCGAGTTTGCCGAGACGCCCTCCGGTGGCTTGACCTTGGAGGAGTTCATGACCGTTGACCTGGAGCGCGAACAGGATCCGCCATCGTTTAAGGCGGCACGCAAAAAGGATCGTGAGAGGATCAAAGATGTGAGTGAAAATATCTTTCGTAGTTCATCTGCTGTAAAAAGCTAATTAATTACTTATACATATTCTTTCCTAAGTACTTAAGAGGGTAACCTCAATTAACCTGTTTTAAAATTGACAAAACGTGTAGAAAAATAGGTGAAAGATCTTACGATGTGCTTAAAAAATTCTGATTTTAATTTCTTAGATGGGTGAACATGAGCTCACGGAACTGCAGAAGGAAATCGATGCCCACCTGGAAAAGGACTTGGGCAAGTACTCTAGCAGCGTCATCCGTCAGCTGACTCAGGGAAAGGGTGAAACGACGGCCAGCTCTCCAAGCACACCCAAGAGCGTCTCCGAGAACGACCTCGAGCTGGAGGAGTCCAGGCAGTTCATCGAACAGTCCAATGCCGAGGTCATCAAGGATCTGATAGCCAGCAACGAGGATGTGAAAAAGACAGAGCAAGGTGGCGTGGTGGCGGGCATTGAAGGCCTGCGTCCCGATATCGAGGCTATTTGCCGGGTAACGCAAAGTGACCTGGAGGATGTGGAGAAGGCCAAGCAGCCCGCACAAACAGAGCTGTTCATCGACGACCTGAACGACGATGAGTTGGACCAGTATGTCCTAACGGAGGAGGAGGCAATGTCCAAGCTCGACCTGTGGAAGAACCTCAATGCGGAGTATCTGCTCGAGCAGAAGGAGCGCGACGAACGGCTGGCCAAGGAGCGGGAAGAGGGCAAACCGGAGCGAAAAAAGCGCAAGCCACGCAAGAAGGTCATTGGTCCGTCGTCCACGCCCGGCGAGGCCATCGAGAAGATGCTGCAGGAGAAGAAGATCTCCAGCAAGATCAACTACGAGATTCTCAAGACCCTGACCGAGGGCATTGGTGGGCTGACCGGTGATTCGCCTGCTCCAAACGCTGATACAAAGCCCAGCACACTGGAAGAGCTCAAGCAGCAACCTGCCATCGTGGAAGAGGGTCCCATTGCTGTGAAGAAAGGTCGCTTCAGGCCATCCTACGATCTGCCTGGACCTAGCAGGAAACGGCCCAAAGTGGAGGCGGGTCTGCCGGTTAGCCAGCCAGTTGATGAGGATGTGAAGTCAGCAGTGGTATTGGAAGGAGGTAGGTCCACACTTTGGGATTTATGTTATCAATGATGCTCATTCCTTTCAATCATTTTCCAGATGACCTGGACGAAGATGTGGAGGCGGAAGCAGAAGAGGCTGACGCCGAACCCGAGGCAGAGGCCGAGGCCACCCTCCAGGACATGCTGAACAAGGGAGGCGAGGACGATGACGACGAGTTTGGCTACGGCTTTGACGAGGAAGAGGAATACTAGACTAAGTTCGCATTTAGCCTTTAAAGCATTTTAGTATCTTAACTCTGATTTTATAGTATCGCAACTTACCCGTAATACGATTAAACTAAGCTTTTAGAGAGCCCGTGGACTTGTTGGTGCTCTGGCAATGTAAAGAAGCCATTAAATCATGGGCTGGCTCCTGCTTCTCGCGGCCATTTACATGCTTAAGCCATGTCGGCGGAGGGATGAGGAGGAGTCAGTACTCAGGACTGGTACTTGTAGTTCGCTTCTAATTGTCGGCGCTGCCGTGGTGCGCGCCTCCAAGTGCTGCAAATAAATATTTCACTCTTAATCATGTTTTGCACTTTGTTTTGCTTGCCTTTCTCCAGGCGCTGCAGGCGGCCAGCCATGGCTGGAACTTGGCTCGACTCCACGGCCGTGGTCGTAGCTCCAGCCGTGTTGAGTGGCAAGTGCCCGGCAATGAGCTGTTGAGTCTGCCCAAGCACTTGTCTCTGCGATTTTATAGTTATTATGTTGTAATTAGTGTTAATTTACTTGCCTCCGGTTCAGCAAGTCAGCATCCTGAGCGCCGGACATAAAGCATTGCATAGTTTGGCGGGAAATTGCTGCTTGGTGCTTCAAGCCGAGACGGTTGCCAAGCTTATACTAAGTCTATTGATTCGGCTGAAGGCTTTCATATGTATGTCTTGGTTTGGTTTAGAAGAAAATGTTGCTTTAAAATGATTAAATTTGTTTATATATTCAATTGAAATAGCATATTTTTAAGGTTAACAATAAAGCTATGTTTAACATCGCTTAACATACTTTTAGGACCTTCAATTCCTTTATGATTCTCCTGTTTAATTACCGATTTTATTAATTCAAAGCTTCAGAAAATAATTGAAAGCTTCCAAATAATTTATGAATTACACAGTTATCGAAGCGGATGCATAATTGACTCTCGCCTTTAGGTTCTCATTCCAAAACTAAAATGTTTGCAACTTTCCTGTTCTCAGAACATGAATAAATTTCACTTTCCAGCAAATTTATGCCGGAAGTTAAGTTGAGAACTAGCGTGGTTGGTGGCCACCACCCGTTTCCCAACTTTAAATTTGCCAAATGGTTGCCGAAGCTCTAGCTGCACTTAATGCCCGTTCGCTAATTTGCATAAGCCCACAGCCCTGGGCCCCAAAGGATAATTATTAATAAAATGCACACGGACCGGAGAGCCCGCTCAAGGGTCCTGATGGGGCGTGGCCCAAGCCAGGCCGGGCCAAGGCTTAGCTTGAAACGATAATGTGAATTGTATGCACATGTAAATCCCCAAGCAAATGTGACAGTAAAATGGCAATTAGTAGACATCTTGACTCGACCGACCAGCCACTTGGAAGTTTCCCTGGTCCGGCGACTAATTTATGCGCAGCCAGTGCATGGGCTGGCCAGGACTGGACGGAGGTGGAGTTGCCCTATCACAGGCACGCCTTTTGATGCGGATAATCGCACGATTAAGCGCATTAATCGCTATGATATAATTTTAACGCTTTATTCGCTGCCTCTTAGGACTTTTTATAGGTCGCGTAACGTTGGCAGGGCTTATCAGGCGAGAGTTAATGAATAACAGTAGATTAATTAAGACTCAAGGATATATTAGCTCGATTTATGAAAGATGGCTTGTGCAATGGCACCTTTTGTATATATATTTATATATACTTTATATATTTTCGAGGGTATATTCTTAGTAAAATCATAAAATGCACCACACTTTTTGCTTCATGTTTGTGTATAATTTGTTTCTTGGTGATCCGCATACTGTCACTTGCGGCATATTAATTAAAAAGTGTTCTTTTACTGCTAAAATTCAATATAAAATATATGGCATATATACGTATATATCGAACAACACGTTGGCAATATATTTTAATGCAGTTTAATTAAAAATGTGCCAAGCTGAGGTCATTTCACAGTTCCAGGGATTTTGTTTGCTGTTGTTTTTTTTTCCCCTGTGCGTGTGTTGATTTACTTTGCCTTTTTTTTTTGCAATGCTTTCACTGCTCCACCATTTCTCTCAATAAAATTTTTATCATTTACACTTTATTTGCGGATTTGGCTGCTTTATTATTAAATACAGCGGCCGCAGGCTGCCATGGTCAGCGACTCGCTGGCGACGCTGGAGACCATTTTGAAAAGTATTTAATAAGTGGAAACAAATAAAACGAGGCGCCGCGGCAGCAGCAAATACCGAAAATGCGGAAATAATGCTTTTAATTAAAATAACTTGTGCGGGCGTATCGCTCTGGTGGCGGTGGTAGCTGAGCTTCGGTGACAAATAAATGAATAAGTTTCACCGATTGTTTAATACGCTGCATTAAGTATACGCAACGTAGGACCTGCCATGCCCAGAATTTAAGTTTACATTAAGCGGAGAAAGTCTGATTAATTAGACTCAACAGCTTTTGGCAAATTAGTTGCATTAAATGGAGTTTGGCTGTGACATTCCGAAAGTATGTAACGAACTTTAAAGCCGCCCTTCGATTTCCTCATTTGATTTGCGATTTAATAGGTGTGTTCGGGGGTGCTGGAGTGTGTGTGTGTGGCGACTAATTTATGCGCTAATTATGTTGTGTTTTAGCCGTCGAGTGTTGTTTCGGCTCGATGAATAATTAAAACTCGTTTTCCCTGCGCGCCTATTAATTAAGCCGCTAAATGTTTTGTTTAGTAATTTGTTTTCGGTCTATTAAAGTGGTTTAGGAGCTGGAATCCCACTGACAAAATGAGTCCTTTAATTGGGTTTCCATTCGGTTTAGTTGCTATTTGGCTGGTAATCGGGAAACGACACTATAACTATAAATTTAACGAAAAATAGAACACAAATATAGTTATTTAAATTACTTTATGAAATGTTCGTAAAGTAGTATATATTAAACAAATTTCGTTTCAATAAAACAATAACTTAAATCCTTGTGAATTTTTTAAGTTTATTAATTTATACTTCCAGATTATCAAATATATATCTATTTTATTGGTGTCGCTATCATAAAAAACAATATCCAAGTTATCGTTTTATGTTTAGTATCTGCAACTAATTGGCTGCATTCAAGCTAAACTATAATTAACGTTGTTGACAATGGCAACCTGCCTGCCCAATCAGCGGATCGTGGCTGCTGTGACCGCAAGCTGTCCTGCGGTCCAGCAAAGAAGGGGGTCCTGGTGCTTGGCCAGCTACTTGAGGCTGCCGATAACGGCCACGGCATTAGCAGCAGCAGGTAAGTGGCGAATAGCTGCAGTCAAGTGGCAGCCAGTGGGAGGCGGCAAGGATCAGGCGTTGCATCTGCGGAAGCACGCTCCAATGGCACACGCACACACTTACACGCATCAGGACACACACGGCAGTTAACAGACAATTCCCAATCGTCCGGGCTCACGCACACGCTCACATAAACCACGCACATTTGGGCCAGCATGCAAATATGCAATAATAAAGTAAATAAACGCTTGCCAGCCGCCATTAAGCTGCAAGATGCAAAAACAGCACGAAACTACAGTGGGAACAAATGAGAGAAATTTATATTAAATGTAAAATGTATATATCAAGCTGAAAAGTAATTATTATTCAGTTATTTGCCCGATTGAATTTTAATTAAAAATTCTAACTGAAAATATATTATAGTATTTTTATCATTTAATTTTTGAATATATTAACATTTTCTCTTTAATTTTCTCTTTTTTCTTGAATTTTTTACAATATTCCTTAACATTTTCACATAATATTGTATAATTTATAGACAGCTTACTGTACTCAGGCATCTATCGCCAGCAGCGTATTGAACATAAAGTGCCTGGCAAACTAGGCAAGGCTGTGATTGCAAAACACAAGTGCAATTACCTGGCCTGCAGGCTCAGCACACACATACAGATGCGCACCAACACCAAAACCTAGCACCGTACAGGATAAACACTCACAGTTAAGCATAAAATCAAAATAATAATAATATATTCAAAAAAATTATAAATTAATATTATAGAATTCTAAAAAACTGAGGAAATAAAATATAATATAAAATAAATAATAATAAAACGCGCCTGTTTATGCTGACCAAGGATATACGCAGTTAATGGAGTCGGAAAAGGCTCCTTCACTGATTAAAATCATAGTACCCTACAAGAAGACCGATAATATTTGAATTCCTTAAATGGACCGTTATACAAATCAATGTTAAAATATATAAACAAATTCCAGAGCATACAAAGGGCCTGTCTTGCATTTGAATAAAGCCTCAAAGTTAAGTCATTATAATTATTTAATAATTAAACATATATATATACTAAAAAATCAGTAAACTAAAATTGTGTTTTATTATTCACAAAAGCGATATGCAGTGACTGCTATTATTTTGGCCCGAATTGTGCGCGTTGCAGGCTTTCCATGAATGTATGTTAGCTGGGCGCCACAAAGTAGGCAACGATAATGTCATAAATTCAATGAATAAACATAAACGGAAAAAGCAGATACGCACACACTCACGTGCATAGATGGCACACAACATACACACAAACACACACTCATAAACAGCAGCTGCGTGAGTTGGGGTGTTAGGGTTTTGCCGCGAAATAGGCAACAACTAAAACAACAAAAGCAGAGAAACAAATGGCAACAACATACCCGGTAACAACAACGCAACATCAACATCAACGGTGGCAAAATATGTATTAGCCCCCGAAGTTTACTAACAAAATTAATTATGCGAATTAAGCGCAGTAAAAGCACTTTAAGCAATCCCCCTTCTCCAGCCCCAGCATCGCTCCGGCGACCGCACCCCGTGCCACCGAAAAAACCCCTTCCAGATCCAGCGAAGCCATAACATGTGGCGCATTCTGGCCTGTGTCATGGAGGCTACACTTAAAATCAAGCAACTTTTAAGGTTTAATATAAGAATTTACCTACATTTAATCTTAACTAATTAGCACTTATAAATTACTTTACTTTGTACCGAAAATATTAATTTAAATTAATTTAAATTCACTTCAATCTATAAGATGGGTTAAAAAATTGTGCTCAGTGCTGGGATAAGGTGCCTGAAATGAGGATTGTGATAGGGGAACGCCGAAGCGGACGCGGTTGCGGAGATGCCAGGACCCGGGGACCAAGCATTGTTCAATTTATGCGTGTTTGTGTGCGTGTTCCACTCAGGAGTTATACCATCCTCGCTTGCCGCCCCTCGCCACGCTCTCCACTCTCGGCTTTTCGCCAGTTAGCAGTTTGTGGGCGCCAAAGTAGGCCAAGCACCCGGACCTGGCCAAGTGCAAGCCCAACAGCCAACAGCCGGCAGTCAACAGCCAACGAGCAACAACCAGCAACAAGAACCGACGGCAGCAGCCTGGAAGTTGTTTATTTAAGTGTGAAATTTAAGTGCAACACTGCGTAATGTGTAAGAACCCAGCATATTTAGCATTATGGCAGGAGCAGATAAGCGACATTGGCTTTAATAACACCCTGCGAGCGGGGGGTAACTGAGCTGCCGTAATCATAAATTGACCTGCTAATAGATAATAAAACAAAACACCAGCGAGTGCAAACATCACCAGCAGCCAAGAGATTCCAGTGGAAATTCCGGGATGACAAAAGTGTTATTGCAGCGAAAAAAAAAGCGGAAAAGCTGAGTGCACTGGCGAGGGATTCTCGGCGCCGCCGCTGACCGAACGAGATAAATAAAACAAATTGTCGGCGATCTTTTTGGGGTCACGCAGACGCCAAGCCAAATTAGCTAAAAGTTCGGACAGCCACTTAGTTAATTGCCACTGTGATTTAAATTAAATACATAAATATTTCTGCATTTCATTCATTTCATAAATTTAGCGCAAGAAAAAACCATGACAGTTTACACCACCCTTTAGTGAATTTTATTTAAGAGCACAAAGTTTTCAGGGCAGACAAATAAATTATTCTCTTTTTTGTTGCATTTTGTATAGAGAGTATAGAGAGCTCTTGTTAATTATTGTCCTGTTAATATTCCAATTACAAAATATTTACTCAAGCATACAGAATAATTATTTTCAAAGGACACAGTTTTAGAGATTTAAATAAGTTTAACATTTGTTGTTTCTCCGTTTTAATTGAATTCACAAAGTTGTTTAGACAGATAACAATTTGCTTATGATTATAAGAGGTGCACTAATATTGTAATTGAATTGTTTAGTTTAGAATGTTTTTGGTTACATTTCAGTTTAGAAATACTGCATACTCTTACTAAAAAACATGCGTAAACATTTTTAAGATATATTAACAAAGATAAAAGGATTTATTTTAATTGTTATTTCGTTTTTCGGCTTCAATAAGCATAAATGGGTAAACAAATAACCATTTCCTAGAGATATTTGTATGTATAAATACCTCGTAAGTGGATTGTTGTGGCTATGTTGTATCTTGGTAGGCTTAAAATTATATATCTTTATAGATGGATTATTTTTAAAGGCTTTAAAATATTCAAAAAAAAATGTTCGAAAAAAAATTAATTGCAAAATCCACCATATGCGAGGCATAATGTCTTCGATACAATTGTGCACATACGTTTTTTTCTTTCTTGTTGCATTCCAATATTTCACTTTCACCCAATTGAGTTCATAATAAAATTGTACAACTGGTCAATAAATGTTTAAATTGAATTGCCAATGCAATTTTTGTAGCCCTCTCCATGGGATTTTAGATGCATCCAAGTGGGAAAAGAAAAATACAACCGATAAGAATTGACTAATGAAAAATTAATATTGATTATGAATTCTGCCCATAATTTCAGCTTTAACACGATTGCGGCTTCTGGGATATTCTTTCAATATTTCCACAATTTTGTAGTGTCGATGAACACTATAAATCAACTGTCAATCAAGAAATGCTGAATAAAAGAAAACACAACTAAACTTGAATAAAGTTTCAGCAAACTTTACTTTGGCTTTTGGCCTCCTCCTCAGACGGAAAAACTCGAGAGTCAAGTTGGCCACACCAGAGTCCAGCCTTTTAGCCTCCCCACTCGCTGGGAAAGGGCAAAAAAGGATGCTGCCATCAGAATGGACGCTAATTAGCGTGCAAAGTTAAATAAAAATCAGCGAAAATTCCGCTTTCAATGCAGCATGGCATATGGTAAGATAATTAATTAATACTCACTCGCCTGATTGGTGAAAAACGATAGTCGAGGCAATTAGCCAAGTTCTGGGCCCAGGCCAAAGGCAAACAATGATGAACCCTTGCCGCCGCCTCCTTCTCGTCCTTCCCCGCAGTTCCTTCTATCTCTTTCCCCTGCTGTCTTGCTATCTCTTTTAGCTCAGATGCAAAGCTGTTGTGGGTGGTGGTGCCACATACATATATCCTTATCCTTTTATTTCCTTCACTCGGCGAAATACAAGTTCTAAAGTTAAGCAAAATGCGAGGGATTATAGAGAGTATTCTCTTTAAAATTAATAAATTAGTATTCAAATTAATTAAATTATTATTTATTTACGATTAGATAAAATACTTTTAAAGTAGAGAAAGATTAGTAGAAAATTTTGTATAGTAATATGAGAGAGTAAAAGAATAACTTAAAATTCTTGAAAATTATTTTAAATATTAAAAACATACATTTTGAGTTATGATATCGAGCAACTTAATTTAATATTACATCTAAGTTGTGAAAAATTAAGTGAATTTTTCCCCGTGTTTGCTTTTTCGCTTTGTATTCGAAACGCTTTTCTTTTTATTTTTATTTTTATTTTATATTTTTTTTTTTTGCTCAGCAGTCTTTTTCCTTTGCACTATGCTCTCACGATTTTGTTGCCTTTGTTATTGTTGTTTTTTGCCGGCTTGCTACTGAGCTTGTTTCTTGAAAAATAATGACTGCACATTAAGTGTGTGTCTGCACACACACACACACACATACACACGCTGGGACAAGGCAAGTAAAATGTCAACAAATGACAACAGAAATATGATGCAAATGGCTCATGTAAGTGGTTCTTGCCGCCGACATTTATAAAACAGGACAACTTACAATGCAACAACAGCAAAGCGAGCGAGAAAAGCGGAAAAGTGGGAGTTTGGGGGCTTGCTGTCCGTTGTATGTAAGCCCGAGGAGTCGGAGCTTTTCCATTTTACTTGCCAATTTTTCATTTCTCATTTCATTCCGCCTTTCACTTATAAATTCCCAGTGAGCTTAGAAGGGCGAGAAGCAAGTGGCGAGGGCGACATTCGCTTAATGCTGAAATTAGCCTTAGCTTAAACATTGCGCATACGCCACGATGGTCGGAGGAGGAGTTGGCCCCGGAACGGGAGTCACTGCCATTGAAATGCCTTTCGAGACTCTCGGCTGCAATTAAAAGCGCATTTAATAGAAATTATTTGAGTGCAATCGCATGCCAAGGACATCGCAAGTACAAAGCCCTTGAGTGCCGGCTCATACCTTGGCCATACTTTTCCGATTGCCTTGCAAATTTGGATGCCTCGATAAATTGTTTGCTTGCACGGAGAGAAATATAATTTTAAGGATATTAATACAGTGTTAAGTTCGTTAAACAACTAATTTATCTCAGATTATATGTTGATTGTAGCTTCATTTCCAAAATGTAAAAGATTTTTATTGTGTGTCTGGAATCAAGTCTCAAGGCTTAGTGGGAATGCGATTGCTTTCACGGACTATGTGGCTAATCAGCGTTATGTGCGTTAAGTCAACAGCCGCATCAACATTATCATCATTATTTGTACAAAATGAAACCGGCCAAAGCCGATGCCAAATCCAAAAGCCGCACACTCACACAATTTGGCAATTTGTGGCAAACAGCGGTCAACAAAAAGGCATCCCGGATGCTTTGGCCAGGACTCTATGCCCTGCTGACATTCGGTTAGTCTGTCAGGGCGTCAGTCTGTCAATCTGTCAGTCATCTAGCCAGATGGTCAGTTGAGCAGTTGGTTGGATTTTGGATGGTCCTGGACGCTCCTCCACTCGACCACATTGGTATTCTACGCTCGACGCGCGCTGCTGTTGCCATTGGTCATTGAGGCTCACTCATCCTTCCATCTCCACTCCTGGCCACTAACGATAGATGTCCTTAAGCCAACACACACACACTCATCCGCCTCCCCTCTCTACTCTCTCACATATTGCTATAAAAAAATATTTATCTATATGGCGATATATGGGCTGCATGGCTGCTATCTGGGCAACTTTGTCCAAAAAATGTTGCTCCTGCTGCTGCTGCTGCTGCCGCTTGCCGAGGAGCGCTGCTTTGTTAACTTTTTCAGTTTAATGAAATCAATTCACAAGTCACGTTGTTGCTGGACAATAAATACATCAGAGTCCATTTAATAAAATCATGATGTGCACTTTGGGATGATACCCGCTCGCACACACACACATATACATCATCCATGGTTGGCCGGTATCGATTCGTAATATTGCAAATAACTTTCGGCTCTCATTGGAATGCCGCATATGGCCTGTATACTACACATATATGGCATCCCCTTGTATCCCAACCATCCCAATTGCTCGATAAGTGCGCGGCAGTGCTAAAACTTAAATCAAAATCCACATTGAGCCACTGCAGCGAGGCAGTGGACCACCGAAGGACTCACTGGCAATTTGTTGCGGCTTCTGGCTTACGTTCTCGGTTCATTATATTGATCTGTGACTTGCCTGTTTGGTTTACGTCTTTCGCACACTCATTTTTATTTGAGTGCCCCGGGAATCCAGAACTGATGAGTGGGCAGGCCGCTGGCTGGGTGGATAGGTGGATGGATGGATGGATGAGCTTCTCATACAACAATTTTATGAGTGCATCAATTAGGGGAAATCTATGGTAGCGCCGACAGGTATTTGGTATTTGATATTTGGAGAGATACCAAGGTTTTTCAGTATTGCAATTTGCAATTACCAAAGTAGCCAAAAGCTGTTTTTTTTTCTTAGAAAAACTCCGAGATATTGAAAACTATGTCAATAAACCTTTACTTTGAAAACAGTTTTCATGACATAGTCAATTGAAGCTTAAAGCAGGCAGTAGGATTTTTAAATATGTATAGCGATTTCTAGTTTACTATTTGTTGAGTATATCTTAGGTCCTTGGATTGAAAAATTGAAAAATAAAAACTGAAAATTTATTTCAAATTCAATTTTTTTCTACAAAAATCCATTCCAATTTTAGATAAAGGAGAACAACCGAGGAACACACCATATAATCTGTAACTATTTGTTACCTGTTTAACTAACTCAATTTAATTAATTATCTCCTTTCTACTATTTATATTTCTTAGAATAATATACTTTTTCCATAAACATTCTTTTCACAGATAACATATTTGTTATCAATTAATTAATTAATGATGAAGTAATCAACAAAACATATTGCTTTACTACAAAAATCACTAATAATAGTCTCCTTTGTTCTTTGACATAATATAAACAATGAAAGTCCCTCTGGCTTACTGTCCCCACTATTTGGCAATATTTTCATAGATTGCCCGCTTCTGCGCACTCTCGCCGAAACAGCTGTTAAATGGAAATCCTATTCCCGTTATTAAACGCACAAAAACAAGCCGAGGATGCAGGTTTAGGTACCCTTTCCTTTTTACCAACTCCCAACTGTACTACGCCCAGCTGATTCCGGGCTCTTTCGGAGCATTTCTCTTGAACCTGACCATAGGTAACCGCGAAAGCCTTGCCACCAAACACGGCGAATTCGAGGGCATTTCTCTCTTAGCCGAAGTCCGGTCGTGGCCACCACAACTGGCATACGGAGAGACGAAGCCCAACGAAGGCGGACGAGAAGTGGAACTCGGCTGGCGAACGAGACGATGGCGGAGCCGAGGCCGAGCCCGATCCCGATTTCTGGGTGCGTGTACACAGCCTCCGTGCATATCTGATGGCCAGCGAGGAAATCAGTCAGATGCGTGGCGAACGTTGAATTTAACGGTCGGTTTGGCAGTGAAAGTGGAAAGTGGAAGGAATCGCCTCGCTCAGCGAATGCTTTTGTGCGCAAAATAGAAAACACCAAGCAATCCCCCCGCAACAAAATAAAATACAAAAAAATATATCGAAAATACAAGTAACGAGGGAATATGAAAGTGAAATAAAAACCGGCAGCTGAGGAAAGTTACATCTCTTGGATTAAATACCGAAATGAAAGTGCTTGTCTAGTAAATACTCTGTAAATATAAATTCACCGAAACCCGTTCGTTCGGCTAGAGGAGAGTTGGAGTCTTCAAATTTGCTGGTAAATTATTCAAGCAAGTTTATTTTTTTTTCTGGCGAACGGCAGCCCGAGAGGCTGGATCCTGTTTCCAGGCTCCTGTGCCGCCATAAAGTTATACAAATTATTGCCTTTTTGGATGGTTTTATTTTCCGTTATTTTTTTTTGGGCGGGCTTTAAACTTTCGGTTCACGCAGCGCTCGCATTAAATTTCCTATTTTGTTGTTTTCCTGCCTTTTATTTCCTTTCAGCTATTTCGCGTGGCACATGCGGCGTATACGCAATGGCTTCGCTTCTATTGTGTCTCTGTGTGCGCGCGTGTGTGTGTGTATAACCTACATTTCTGTGGTCCTTGTTGTGCCTGACAGACTGACAGTCGGAGTGGTACGAAAAACCGGGGATCTAGAGACGACCGTAACTGTGACTTTGCCAGCTGCGAGTTAATTTTATGGATTTACGCCGCCTGTTTACTTGGCTTAAATACTGACTGATCCACAAGTTGGCGGTGCTTTGTATTAATATTTTTATTATGACCAAATAGTTTGGCGTGAGTTTTTCGGCAAACTTGGTCCGTCTATATATATATATAAATAAATATATAGGGGATGGACGGGGACAGCCGGCGTTTGTCTTCATCAACTTGGGCTAACTTTTAGCAAGTGATTGTTGATTTTGTTTGATTTGCTGCTGTTGTTTTCGTTTGTTGCTGTTGCCTTTATTTGATTTTAGTACTTTGGCCAAGTCAACATTCGTTAGCAAAAATTTCTCTCACGTTCCATTCGACCGAGTTCTCGATTTCATGAGTTTTGGATGCTGGTCCGTGGATGCTTCTATTTGCTTCTCTGTTCCGCCGCTTAGCCAGACCAGTTACCAGTTTGTATATGTATGGGTGTATGTAGTGTATGTGCTTGAAACAGTGAAGAAAATTAGGTATGGTATTGATTACATCATTCTTTCTTAGCATTTTCCCATAAAAATGGATTAATTAAGAGACGTCATCCGTAAAGTAACATCCTGTGATATTTTTCATTTTTTAAATAAATATTTAAAATAATTTTTAAAAACGTGTACTTGAAAATATTAGCTAATATTTTGGAAACCTGGAATATCACCTTACCTAAGCCAGGAACTCCTGGCTTGCTTTAAAGTATATAATTTTTCGATTTCCTCCTAGCAAGACATATTTTTTGATTACACGTTTTGCTATCCTCTCAGTGTACTCCTTTTCCGACTCTTTCCGAGGGTCCTGACACTCTTAGTTAGCTTTTCTCGCCTCATGCACTGTGCATACTGTCCGGAGTACACAAAAATAAGTATATATACCCCACAAATCGGTCGCATATATGCACATATATATAGTACGCACTGGTTCGCTTTAGTTGCTGTGGTGAGTGGAGCTAAGCTGAGCTGTCCTTAAGATTATTTATGCGGTGATTAGCCGCGCTGAATTATTGCTGAAATTATCAAGTGTGCTATAAAATTTCAGTGCCATTTATTTGCACAACTTTTGGCGGGGCTCACGTACTAACCGAGCGTACCCCCAAACAAACTCATCTCCTTTTGTACTCCACTTCACTCCAAGCTCCGTTTTGTACACTCCACGTCGAGCGACGGCTTGGCGTCTCATGTGTATCGTTCAGTTGGGTTTGGATTTCGGGATCCGGTTGGGTTTTGGTTCGGGTTTCGTTCGTTCTCGGTGCGTGCGAGGAGTGGTTGTAACAAATTGCCAGAGTTTGATTTTTAAGTGTGAAATATCGCACAATGAAATTGGATTAATTACGCTGGGGCCTCGCGTAGATTGCGTTGGCTTCAAAAGCCAAATTCGATGGGAGGTGGAGCCTTTAAAGTTTCAGCAACCGAATTGGATAGGTGAAATGGCATTCAATTGGGTTTAAATTGAAATGAAATAATATAAATTCAATTATATACAATTTTCGTGATAATCTGATCATTTAAACAGAGTAAAGCAGAATCAGTTCATCTTTTTAGTTAGCAGTAAATACTTTTTCCTTGCCAAATACCCATGCTTAATTATAATTCTCTAGCCAGAGCTGATTATTTACTTATCTTTATTATTTATGAACCCGCCAGAGATGGCCAGTAAGGAGACTACTACTAAAAATAAACCGTCTTGTAGAACAAAAGTAGGATTATCCTCTTGGTTCAGGGAAATGAGATTTTACCAGGAGCCTGTCTGCCTGACTTCCTCCCACTTAGCAGGCAACTAATTGAGTGAATCCCGAACCTGAAATACCAATTGGAAGCTGAACCTGCGGTTGGTCCAAGGCCTGAGCTTTGCTGAGATTAATTACATTTAAATAAACACGAATGGCTGCAAACATGGCCAAGACCGCAACAGTTACATGAACAATTCAACCGAACAGACAACAATAGACAGCCGACAACTCTCTCCCTCTGTCTGCAACTTTGCTCTGAATTCAATTGAATTCAATTCCATTTCGGTCTTGGCGGCTACTTTAAGCTGATTACGGCCAGATTCAGAGAGTTTCGACCGAGTTATATGCACAATGCGCACAAACAAAATCATTAACTTTTGTTGCAAAACCAGCAAATTCCACTTAGCAGGCAAATGTTGTACATTTGATGAGGGTAACAGCATCAGATGGAGGTAATATAAACAGCAGGGTACGAATTAATAGCAGCAAACCACTAAGTTGCCATAAAAGTAAATTAAATATTTGAATGAGGACAGGATCCGAAATTAGTGTAATTGTAAAGTTATTCTTGTGAATAAATGGATTAAAAGATATTTTAAGAAATGTTTTCAAAACTTGCAGTAAAACTTTATTGCAGTAAAGATTAATTTTTAAGATATATTTAGTTAAATAAACTACTTAAAGATACTATTCCCTTGCCCCCAACTATACATGTTATTGCTTGGGCAAATGAAAGTCAAAGCCGGGTTTAGTGCCGGGATTAGTGATAGCACGAATGAAGTCCATCTCCCGAGCCGTTTGCATATATGGCCAAAAGGCCCAATGATTTATGACTGGAGCGGGCCGTCGGACAGCTCCGAACGCAGTCGGGCAAACTTTTGTCCCGCTCACAATTGGTGGTGAAAAGCGTGAAAAACAGTCGGCCACATGGAAAATCTCAGTGTGAGTTGGGTAATGTGGGGAATGTGGGAATGCGGCAGAGTAAATTCAATTTTACGTTTCACAACTCAGCATGATTTCTATCAAGGCTGGGGAATCCCCCGTACTGCTCCGCATTGTGTACCGCAAACTGATTGCTTTCGGTGGTCCCTCGACTCTGTGTTGTTGTCTGTGTGTGGCTGGGCGGTCTCCTGGTCTCCTGGTGTGTCTGCGTGCCAGTGTGTTAGCCCCCAAAAAGCAGGCTGCATGCGAAATATATATATAAAAAAAAAAAATCACTAAAAACTTGTAAAAGCATCAAAGCGCACTTTCTGAGCTCTCAGCTCGAAAAAGTTGGGCTTGCCTCTCGGTCCTTTGTTGTTGTATCCTTAGTGTTTCCTTTACCATATTTGCTGGCTGCCATTGTTGTAGTTGTTGTGGAAAGTTCACAACTTTTGAAGTGAGTTTTGTGGGCGGCTTTTGGGGCTAGCTATTGGCGAAATTGCTTTCTGATAGCTTGCTCGTGTATTTATGCAGTTTTAATGAGCGCTGCTTGTTAAGAGCTTGTTGTTAATACAGGAAATTAATAAGTTAAGTAGCCATTAGGTGGCTAAGTGAAAAGTTCAATCGCCGAACGAAAAGGATTTTACAGCATAAAAAAAAGAAAATGGGATAATGGATAAAATGGCTTCAATGTTTCTATCCCCTTTATACGATTTTTTAATATTTCATCAATTGAAGGTAATAAATTCTTTTCAGTGCCGTCTGAGTACAAACACAAGTCTGAGTTTTCCTTTGACGCTTTGATTTTTTCTATTTTTGTGACTGGCGCTTAAGCCGCGTTTTATTTTCACTTGAGGCAAGTGCAGTCATCTGTGAAAATATTGGCAAAACTCAAACAGCGCCAGCATTTGACATAAATCCTTATTATCCCTTTGTGCACAAATTGACATTGCACTTGTAAGGCGATTGCCGAGACTCTGCTTGACATCGCTCCTGCTCTGTGCCAGGACCCCTTTCTACCCCGGCCACCGGACGTCCCTTAAGTTATACTCTTATCTGCGGCTTTGTTTTCACTGGCAGGGCCAGTGCAGTGGGAGTGGCATTAGCAGCAGTCGACAAATGCAGGAAGCCCTGGAAGCCCTGGAAGCCCTGCTAGTCCTGATAGTCCTGATAGTCTGTTTCGTCCTTGGCACGTCTTCGCACTTAATTGAGGCTAACACACCGGTACACAGAAACAAAAATAGATAGAAAAAGTAGAAAGAAAATGTAATAGTGAGATGTGTAACGTCCTACAGAAGGATAAATATTTGTACAAACAGAATATAATTCTTTGCTTTAAAAAGTTTCCGGTATATACACATTTAAGGTATACTCTTTGCCCTTCGCACGCTCCACCTCACCTAATAATAAACAGTTTACGGCCGTTGGCTCAGTGTACCCACTCTCGCATAAAGTGCACGAAATTAAAATTCATAATGTTGACTTTAATGGGGCTAATGCTGAAATATCAAAGCTGCTGGCTTAGGTGCCAGCGAGCACATCTCATAGATTAGCCGGAGCTGCCATGTAAGCGGAGCCAAGAAAATTCTGGCCAAAAGGCGCCTTCCTCCTGTCAGCCCGGCAGCTCGGATGGCTGGCATTTTATTATGCGACACGCAGCCCAGGCCACCTTTCCCAAAAATTCGAAGAGGCAATGGAGCAGGGACCCGGGCACAACTTTGACGTTATTAAATTATGCGGAGATTTGCGCACTTTTTTGCTTGTGTTGCTTCCTTATTTTAGGATTTTTTGAAAGCCTCTTGACGTTCTTAATGATGAGCCCAGCTACTTGGCCGCCGACTAGGCCGAAATTAAATTATTTTATTGCCGGAAATTCATTAAATCATGCCTTTATGCAATTTTCAGACTACATTCCCGGCATACCCAAGTGGGGAATCTGTCAATTTATCGGTCCTTTTGCCCCGAAAGGCGACTGACGACTGACGACAGACAGGCCATCGGCATTTTGGCCACCGCCACTTCGCGGAAACGCCTTTGATTAGTACGTGCCGTTGTTAACATTTCCATTATGCTTGTTATAACATTTATTTTATTGTTTACCCATCCTGGCCCGGTCCGGAAAATCGATTGAGTTGTGATCTATTTGCAGACACATGCTCAGAACCGCAAATCCCTAGCAACGCGACGAGACAATGCAAATCTGACACCGCCAGCGGAGTGGAATTTTATTTATGTTCGTTCGCACTGGACAAAGGGCAAAAACGGGGGATCCAACTCGAAGGCTTAGTCGCGGCGAAGCCGAGAAACCAAAAAACCAAAACAATCATCAAAATAGAATCATAAAAACAGTTAGCGGCGATCATAAATTTTGCACAAAGGCATAAAAACTGTGCCACGTGGAGTGCTGCGACATAAAACCACCGATTCCCCCATGCACTGCATGGATATCTGGGAAATATGTATATAGAGGTACATACATATATGTTGTATGTTTCGGCAGATATATGGCCTCGACATTTGCCGGCCCAGTAATCCCTGCAAATCAGCAGTTTTCCCAGCTTTTTCGGGCCACCAAATACATTTCGTCTAATAAATCTGGAAACAATAAAAGAAAATTTACATTTTTATAGGAGAGGCGACGGCCAAAAGAAAATCGTTAGTCAATACAATTTAATATTCGATTTCATCGGGCTTACCTTGCGTATGTGTAATGCCCATGAAATTGCATTACCGCAGAAGCTGGACGGACGGCCCCTCGAATGGAATTCATATATAATTTCATCAGTCTGGCCATGAAAATAACTCATTAAAATGCTAATCGACTTTAGGCAGAGTCTATCGCAGTTAAAGTTGTTCTTGAAGCGACAGCAGAGATTTATTTGTGGCCGAAGAGGCGCACAAATAAATCATGAAACCCGTCAGACAAAAATAAATCTGTATCTGTATAAATATAAATGTATATATGTATGGGAATGGCGCACAACACGCGCTAATTCGCGTAATTTGCCATAGGACCACTCCCCGCACATTAACTGAATAAAATATGAAAAAAGTGCGTTAATTTTTCAGCATGTTGCATGGCCAACTCAATTTGTTCACTGGCTTTCTGTATAAATATAAATACAGAGAGAAAGAATACTTAGGAAAAAAATACCTATGAAGGGGAATTACTTAAAAAAAAACAGAAAATTCTCGTTGAAAATCTTGCTTAAAAATTTAATTAATTGAGTTAGGTAGAAGGGAATTCCTAAAACATACCCTTAGCTCTCGAAATATTAGTTGATTCTATAATAATTTCCTTATATATTCAAAATATTTATATTCCAATGCTGTTCTTTCAGTGTAGTTTGTAAAACGACTCCCCGATGATTTGGCTAACAACCATTTTAAGTACTTGACATGAAAATTGCGTAAGAAACCTCAAGCCGGGGCCCATCAGTAAAATTAAACGCACGCGAAATTCGTGCTCCACTGGCCGGGACACAGTAGTCACAGTCCTCCGATGCCACTCCCTAAATATCCAAAGTCCAAAGTCCTGGCTCCCCCTCGCCTCGCATGCTGATGCTGCACTGATGTTTATCATAACCGGCTACAAGGACCACAAGGACAGCGACCACAGCAACAATATGGTTGGCCATTGCCGCGCCCAGCCAAATAATTTGCTGGCAGGCGTAGCTAATGACCAACTCGTGTAAGTGCGATGGATGGATGGATGGATGGATGGCTGGGACGGAATAGTATGGTGTGCAGGATGAAAAATCAGGACACAGTAACCACAAAAAAGAAAACAGGAAAATCACCAACAGCCCCGAAAACAACAGCAACAATCACAAGTTTTGTTACAAGCAAAATGATGGCATGAATTCATCATGGGAGTGCTGGGCTTGGACTCTGTCTGTGTCCCCGATCCCTGTTTTCCCCCATCCCCTTTAGAGTTCTTGTTTGTCTGAAATTTAAAGTAAAATGCACTGACGAAAATAACTCTATAAATATTTGTAAAGTGAACTGATTATCAGAGTTTATAAAAAATATACAAAAGGTTTAGAGATTGCTCCCTCAGAGTCTTCTTTTGGGAATACTAAATCCTTTAATTATACTATATTTGCATTATAAAAAACCCATTACAGCTTTTTGCTTTGAAAGCAACGCCTTCCTGCTGCCTTTTGATTGTTAATGGTCAATTTTTCCACTGTAAAGACTCAAAGTCCTTCTCGCTCCAGGGGGATAAACAGTGGCCAGGGATGCGGAGAGACACGAGCACGAGGACCAGGAGTGCGGCGACATCGTTCGCTAATTTTATGCTCTTTTGTGATTTCTGTGCCGGACACACCCTCTGGGCATGTTTAGTGTCCTTTCACTTTCCAAGTAAATGCAAACTTTGCGCGCTTTTGTCATTAGCGTTGATAGCTGTAACGTGAACAGGAAGCCGGCGAGATACAAAAGTGGTCGGTGGCCAGGGGGAAGAGCTGGGGGGGTGAGCGGAGATAGCTTCTTGCTGGCTGCCTTTTTGGCCGCTTTTCATGTGTTGTTGGCCCTATTTGCTACTACTTGCCACTGCTGCTCCTGTTGTTTTTGTCGTCGTCGTCATCTGGTTTGCGGTCCCCAACAGTTTGGTTACTTTTAATGAGCGGGGCGTGGCACACGGCCTGGGCGTTGGGAGGATGAGGGTGGTACTCTCATTAAGTTGCGGTCGTACTGTTTTATTTCACTCCGCTCTGTCGCTCCGTCGCTCCGTCGCTTCTCGCCTAATGAAAGTGAATTATTAAATGAAAGCCCAAGCTGCTGAATGGAAACAGTTGATTCCTTCGTGGAGTGTTGAACTTGTGACCCATCTGCTTGTCGTTGGCAGCAGCACTCCTTCAGCTAAGTTTCGTTGACCCAACATCAAAGGCATTCCTGGCCAAGTGGGTAACCCACTTGGAGAAACTGAGGCACATTAAAATAAGGCTCTCTCGCTGCTTATTATTAAAGTGCCATCATCGTCTAGACACATGCACATGCCGCTGCATATCAAATATGTATGCTAATGCTGGCATTTTTAACAAGTTCAACGGAAAGTTACCAAGCAATTTTTTTTGGGGGGTCGGAGTGTCCTAATTTACAATTTCTGTTGCTTAGTAAATTCTTATTAAGTGAGCCGCTTGAGAGGCACCCTTTCTCGACCACTTTAATACAATTGTTAGAGTTTACCTTTTTCATTAGGTTATGGAACTTCAAACAAAAATTTAGGCATAATTGACAAGGAATCTTGAATGAAACGGAATTAAGGTCTTGGATATTATAAAAGTATTTTTATAAATTAAATGTATATATATAACTTGAGTTATACTATACATCGATTTAACTCGACAAACTTCCTGATAAAATCGCCATACTCGCTTTCTCCCAAAAAGCCAACGAGCATAAAAATGTGCTTAATTACACGGGCAGAAAAAAGAGGCACGGCATTTGCATAGAATATGAGCTGACATTAGTATTAGTGGCAGTGGGCGCTCGCATCTATGTACAGATTCATTAAATTTGCACTCGTTTTTAATTTACTCGCCAGATAAAAGCAACAGCTGGCCCCCAGAGACGCAGACAGGGGGCAAATTAAATATGTTGTAAATAAATCAGACGGCAGAGTGTATGAATAATGAATGGGACATGTCAACTGCCGGTGTTCTCAATCTTGGTTTGGGTCTGCTTTATTTCAGTTTAGTTTTCTTACAGCTTTTCCTCCTCCCTTTTCGGGTTTTCCTGCTGCTGCTGCTGTTGGTTGTTGCCTGTGTTGTGTCTGTGGCATCAACTGTGCAAATATTTGTGCTAACCGCAGGGCGAAACAGATTACTTTTAGTTATACTCGCTGCATAAAATAGTTGCAGCAACAATTTATGCAAATGTTTGAACAATTGCCAAGGCAGATTGCGTATACGCTTCGTGGCCCTCCTGCACCTTCGATGTTTTGCGGTGGAATTTTCTTTAATTAGTGCAGCGAACTGTATATCGTAGCTAGGTGCAGGTGTAATTCTATTTCTGGCATAATTGCAGCGACTGGCAGGAGTCGTTTGAAAGTTTTGGCAGTGTTAGCCACACCAAAGCAAAACCACCACCAAAAACAGCAAAAAGCTGGCAGTTGCTGCTTCTCAGAAGCACCAACAAACCGGTACGAGCACTACGGAAAATGTGTGTATAAAATATTTTAATTGTAGCCTTGGTATGGTACCTAAAAAAACTAAAGCAGCGAAAAATTTTCAAGCACTGATTTAAGCCAAAAATTATATGTTAGTTATGATTTTAATGTAGAATTTTATTAAATTGAAGATGGTAAATATATTTTTTGCCAGTGCATTGCCAAGTGTGTGCCTGTGTGTATGTTGGTGTAGCTGCCATGTTTGACGGACACACACACACACGCATAGAGAGCGTCGTTGCCTGCGGCAACATGGCGGCTTTCTTGCGCAAATGTGCAAATATTTCACTTGCAGCGCCTGAAGTTATGCAACACCAATTGCCAAGGCGTTGTTTTTGTAGCTGCTGCTGCTAATTAGCGTCTAATGCAGAAGCCCCAGCAATAACAATGTGGCAGACTCCCTGGTACAGCAGAGAGGACATGCCCACGCTTAGTGAGCCATCGTCGGCCATTTCGTGACTCCTGATCTAGACGCTAAAACAGGGCCAATAAAAATCACATTAAAGTCTTGGAGAGTGGGCAACTGAGGCAGGACATCAAAATGAAATCTCACCAAATGGCCGTGCATAAAACTTGACAATTTGTTGGTCAAAACTTCTCACTCCCCGGTCAAGTATTTTGCAAAACAATACGCCATTTAACTGCTTCAATTTGAGTTTGGTTGTAAAACTTTCCCTTCACTCTTCACTCGAGTTCCTTTTTTTTTTTTCGTTGCTCCCTATTTTACGTACATCTCTATATAAATCAGGACGGGAGGGAGAGGCTGCGAGTGTGCGTAACCTTTGAACCAGCGTAACAAAATGGTTGAGGGAAAAAATGCTTGCCAAGTTTATTAAAAGTTGCGGCAAGTTGCAGACACTGTGGGACCTAGCCCCGAACGATGGCTGCTGTGGGTTAAGGGGACCAGGACAGTGGGCCGTGGGCGTGGCAGGAAGTGAGCGCTGACAGCCAGCAACTGACAAATGCCAACGCTAACTCACTCAACTCCACGCAAAATGAAATAAAAAATTCGGGAAACGGCCAAGAAGAGAGATTTCAAGTTTCCTCCATCGCACTTTCTTTTGTTTTTGTTTTTGGTTATTGCTTTTGTTGTTGGTGTTTTGTTTTTATTTTTTTTCAGTTGTTTTTGTATTTTGTTTTTGGCATCATGTTTGAGCGGTTTTTTATTATTATTATTTTTGACCTGGCCTGGGACCTTCTCTTTGCCCCTTTTTTTTGCATGTTTCTCAATATTTTTATTTATGTCTAAAGTTTTTGGCTCTTTCTTCTGCATCTTTTGCATATATTTTGGAGTGAGTGTGTGTCAGTGTGTTTTTGGGTCAATAATGTTGTAGATACGTACATATATTCTAAAGTGAAATTATAATGGCCATTTGGCCATTAGGAATAAATGCAATTTGTGTCGGAGCAAAATAAAAGCAAATTTATTTATTAGCTTTTTGGGGGGAAAAAGTGTTAATTAGTAATTTTTTTTTATTTTATAAAGAGTATAATAAATATAGCTAATAAATTAACATGTTATTAAAATACATTGTCTATGTAAGCCAAACAAAGAACACTTTTAATCACATATAAATTATAATTTATACACAAAGAGCACCTAATTTATTATTATATATTTTGCAATTAAATTCAAAATTAAGACTTATTTAATACAATATATTTATTTGTCAGATATAACTTTATATATAACAGCTGCTTCACCTGAAAGTTCATAGCATATAAAACTCTTCCATTTGGCACTAAAAATAGTCTCTAAAAATTCTTTCTTCTGAGTTTTCCTGGGTTTTTTCAAAGTCAACTCTCGCTTTGATCGGTTTGGCAAGTGACCCATAAGAAAGCCACCTGACCAGATTCCAATAAACATCAAACATGACCGTCGATTGCCCGGCAAACAGACCGAAAGTCCGACAATCTGAACTTTTGGCACCAAATGCCGGACTCACAGTTCAACAGGCTTTAGCTCAGGCATCGATAACGAATCTGCTCCTCTCGGTTTCTCTCCATGTGTCTCTCCATCTCGCATCTCACATTCTCCGAGTAGCACTTCGCCCCAAAGTCTCGAGAGATGCTGATGACGATGATACGAGTGTGTGGATGTGGCTGGGTGGATGCTGGTGCTTATTTCGTTCTCTGGCAAAACGGTTCTGATTGAACACAACAATTTTGAAATTGCTAAACACACACGCACACAAGCGGAGTGGGTGGTTTAGGGGAAATGGGAAAATGGGAGGTGGGTGTTTGGGAAAATAGAGTGGACTGGGGTGTAGTGCGCCATTCCACGTTCGCATTACGTGCTGGTGACATTACTGCCGAGACAACGAGAAAGTGAAAAATTTAAAGAGCCCTGCGTTCTGGATTCAATCAATTGCCAGAAATTCGCATCTGTTAGATCGATGCACTGTGGAATAAGATTTTGAAATTGAATATAAGTAGGGGTATTATTTCTATATATCATTCGACTTAAAAGTGGTTCTTTTTTTGTATAAGAAAATAAAACCCTTAAAAAATTATTAAAAATTACAAAATGAAGACGCTTTTTCTCTCCGTGTACCACTTCCAAATGTTTGGTCTTGTTGTGCTTGGGGTATGTCTCGCATTTCCGGCACATAGCCGTTAAATGATTTTTAGCAAAAATCGTGCGGACATGACACACTCAAGTGGCTACCAATCGGAATCCCAGTCGCCCCCGGCGACTTCCTTCCTCTTCCCACGGATTGCACGTGATTGCTCAGCTCCTGGCTGCTCCGCCTATCGATGTGGATGGCGATGGCGATGGCGATGGAGACGAGATGAATGTACTGAGCCGTGTCGAGTGCCGGGGAGGATGCTCGAGTAATTTCCATTAAGTAAGTGTTTTGGCACTTGAACCTCGACTGCAGTGGCATTGGCTGCTGTGATTGCATTAGGCGACAAGTGGCTGCCCGAGTGACAAGTGTTGGGCTCTAAGTTCTCTGGGTTCAGAGGTCACATGGACGAGCGACACAAGAGGCCAGTTTTCTTAAAGCCTGGTCAGGACTTAAAGAATACTGACATTTTTGCTGTGACATGTTGTTGCACTATACAAAAAAGAGGTATCTGTAGGTTTCCTATAACAAAAATAGAATGCTTTTCTTTAGGAACTAAATATTACTTGCAGATCACAATGTATTCTTTACCAAAACACAGAAACATTAAATAATGTTGGTTACTTATTTATATTATTCAGTCAAGCATTAACTTTTTCTCCGTGTGGCTTCTGGTCGCTGTTTTTCTCTAGGTAGTTGGTTCTACCTGAGCTAAAAGTTGTACAAACAACAGCTGGCCGGGACAGCGGCTGTTGGCCTAGGCAACTGGCCACCCACTGCCTCCCGTCATCATCATCATTTGGGTCGTTATATCAATGTATGGCTCTGGACCGACGACGAGGGCGGTTAACAAAATCTTCGTTTTGAAAATGCCATTTCCGACAATTTCCCGGAAACGTAGCTTCCGCCCAGGGGAAAGCGAGCGAAGAGCGAGGGGAAATGTTGGCGGGAGAAA
Source organism: Drosophila kikkawai (assembly GCF_030179895.1). Classification (NCBI taxonomy): domain Eukaryota; kingdom Metazoa; phylum Arthropoda; class Insecta; order Diptera; family Drosophilidae; genus Drosophila; species Drosophila kikkawai. The sequence goes on along the minus strand of NC_091731.1, from coordinate 19,528,635 downwards.
GTGGCGACTGACGGCGATGCTAATGGCGCCATTGTTGTTTTATATACCTATAGAAATACATGTATATACAAATATATATAAATAGTCGCGTTCAGACGAAGACGCCGGCCAGTTGAGAAAGGGCCATAAAGTCAGGAGATTGGCGGCCTGACGCTCATTAGGCTTCTCAATGACAAGGACCTAAATCGAAGCTCAGGTTCGTTTGCTTAGCAGTCAAAGGCAGCTGGCGAAATCACCTAGGTAAACTATGGCATTGTCCTATTTTTAAGCTAGAAGATACCCTGGGATTTAAATTAATTTATGGTAGATTTTATATGTGGTTTTATTTGCTGTTTAATTTTTATTTAAATCGAAATAGACACCAGGAATTACCCAAGAACTTACTATGCAGGATAAAGTAAGCTAAGCATTAGCCAAGCCCCAACTGATTCCGGTGCCAGGATCACTTATAGGTGTCCAATTCCCACAGCCAGTGATTTAGTTTATTCAGAAGCCACAGAGTGTGAGGGTCCTGGAAAATCAGTTCGGATGAGCTGCTGCTGCTACTGCTGCTGCTGGAATGTGTGTATTGGATTTTCTGGGAATTTCCGATACGTTTAAAATTGATTCGACTTCCTCCGCCCTTTCCGGGGATATGTAAATATTCGTCTCGTAATTATTTACATATTCAGTGGGGTTGTGCATCCTGATTAGATTGATTGGGCCTCATTTGCATGATATTTCTGGCTGCCAGCTGCAGGTGCTGAAGAGATTCACCTGCCCACGCTGGCTTCTGATTGCTCAACCGTTGTTCATGAAGTGGCTGGCTTTTCATCTGGCTTTCAGCCTGTTTTCCACTTGCTTTCTGCCGGTTGTTCTTCTTTCTTTTACCCGCTCTCTCCACTTGTGCCAAACAGGAGCCGCCCCTGGGCTTATTGGGTCAAGCGGCCTGACCACAGAAATGTGTAGCGAGCGACAACAATTGTTTTATAACCGACAATCCCCCCACCAACTCGGTCATCAACTGCTACTTTGGCCTTCGGATGTATGCAGAGAGAGAAATTTACTACATATTTCAAGTAATCGATGATGTAGGGCGTAGGTTTCACTACCTAAATATTAACAATTTACAAATACTAAAACGCTTAGCTTTATAAACCTCTTTCTTAGATTTTTTCAACTTTATTTCTTTTTTTTCGGTGTGGCTATGTAGGGCTTCTCCGCTGGAAAATCAAGTTCATTTCTGTGCAGTCTGCCGTGCCCGTGCCTTTGTCGAGGAGGCTGGGACTCTGACTCGGACTCGGAGTCGGGCTGTGTCAACAGTGGCCACAATAGGTACTCATTTGTAGTGAAATTTTGGTCAACAAGGCGTGACCTTGCTCTGCTTTCTCCCCCTTTCCGACTCTGTGTATGTGTGTGTATGTGTGGGAGAAAATTGCTTTTATATTACTTGGAGCACTTGGTGGGGTTTTTGCCTGGCTTTTCTACCCCCGCTGCCTCCCTTCTTGGCCCATGTGTCATTATGTGGCGCACACATTGTTGCAGCGCCTGCTGTGTCTTACACTTCCGTTCTGGCAGCTGCAGACACGCCCAACACCCTATGGCTCACCTCATCCCACTCCACCCGCTTTTCCTAACCTTTCGGGGTCAGTTTTCCTCGTCTTCGCACGCAGTTTCCCGGCCGAGTTCTTGTCTTGTCATTGTTTGTTTAATTTTGTATGCCGGATATCCCAGCGTGTTTTTGCCATTGTCCTGCTGTCAACGAAATGCCAGCAACAATAACAGTAACATAAAGTGTGGGCGTGGCAGCATCCCCCTTGCCCCCACCGCGTCGCCGCTTCCTCTTCCCGGCGCCCTTCCATCAATGTTTATGCCGCTGACAACAAAAGAAATTAAATTGCCAACACTGAAATTCAATTGTATCCTCCTCTTCGGGCTTCACTCAAAAATTCCTCAAAGTTCCCCAGTCCGGGGAGGTGGGAAATGACGACATCTTGAATGGTTATTGCCGCTGACTTATTGGAACATTGATTTTTCCCTTTGTTCGCTGGAGCCCCCAAACCCCGACCCCGACCAATTGTAGGAAGTAAACATTTTCGGCGCTTTCAATTTATTAAAAGGCGCGTGAGGCAGCCATAAAAAGGTCAATGATTATTATGCCTTCCATGCAAAATAGCAGGCAGTGTCCAAAAATAGTCACGGGAGCCCGGGAAAGTGCACAGAGAATAATTGGAGTAAAGATCAAGGTCAATTGGGAGTTTTCCTTAAGATATTTTGAATGATTATAACCCCAGGGATAATTTGAAACTAAAAAGGTTTGTTTAGATTCTGAACTATAGAGGAATGATGTCTTTAAATCATGATCATTTATTTATGGATTAATCTCAGATTTTTAAGACTTCTGAGAGTGTCATAAAAATAAATTTTAAAAGTGTTAAATCATTATCACAGTAAATTTTTCAGTGAATAGTATTTATTTCCCAATATTTCCTTCTCTGCATCAATTGGTTTGGTTACGGTTTTGAGTCAGTCTTGAGAAGTATGAGGGTGCCTTTAGCTGATGGAATTCTTGTGGTGCTTCGGGCCGATGAAAAGGAAACTCGGTTGTATAGACAACGGTTGCTTGATGATGATAGTTCACATGAATATGGAAATTTAATTCGCCAGTCGGTCCAGTGGGCGCTGCTCTTCCTGGCCATAAATCAACATTTAACACAACCTGAATATCCGCCGTTCGTTGTTTGCCCAACAACATATTCAATTTTTTAAGCATTTCCATTTCCCCCGCTTTTTTCCGACTGTTTGCCATTTTCCATTAAAGCCTACTTTGCAGCGCTTTAACTGCAATTAAAACCATTAAAAGTGGGCATAATTAAAAAATGTTGCCCTCTTTATGATGCCATAATATATTTGCATATAGCCTTTATTCTGCCATAAGTCCCCCCTGGCCAATCCTTCGTTGATCTCTGATGGTTAATTTATTTATTGAAACAAACAACAAAGCCAGACGATTAACCGCATACACAAACAAAATCAATTTCAACTTTAACTGAATATTATTCAGTGGTGGAGTGTGGTTAATACATTTTTTTTTGTATGAATATTGTTGATCTTAAAAATATTATTTTTGTATTTTATTTTGTATTGTGATATTATAATTAAAATTCAAGCGATCAAAGATTTGTTTTCTGTGCGAACTGGAAAATTTGCTGCAATTCCAGAAAGGGCCAAGAGCGTGATGGGTGGAAGCATGTCACATTTGCATTCCGCCTGCGAGTGCCTCATTGTTCAACTGGCATCTAATTCGGATTCTGATTCGGCCTCTCTGTGCGAGAAATGCATCCGGCAGATGCAGCTGCAGCTGCATTCGATTACAGCCAGCGTATAATTGTGCAACGCTAATCAAAGCGAAATCGCACTTAGGCCAGCGGGCCAATCGATTAACATGCCAAGGATGCATTCCGAGATACATTTGTATCTGCGGGGACTGTGCTGCATTACATATTATGGCCATTACCAATACGTTGTTTGCCCCAAAATGCCGGGCCAACAATCATCTAATTGTTACAGTAAAAAGCGTTCGGTTCTCAGCACTAGTTGGTCTTTAATTGGTACCAAGGTGACGCATAAATTTATCTTTTAAGCCGAAGAGACAAAGGTACTGCCTCAGCAACCGGAAATTGTCAGAGTTCTATAAAGTTAGATGATGGAAAAAAGACTAGAGAACACTGAAATAAACAATAATAAGCTTGGCCAAGTTTTAGAGGTTTAATTATTGTTAATATTTTAATATAGCGAATGTTATTTTTGTGCTTAGTCTAGCACTATTTTATTCATTTTAAAATTCCCTTCAGTATTTTACCAACGTGTAACTATTTTTGCACAGTGCAGAACATCTCCACTAGACAGTTGGCATGTGTGAGGGAATTATTATCTCGTACTTGGCCATGTCAAAGAAAATTTGCATTTTTCGGTTTGACAAAAGGACCCAGGGCGCCGAATGGCAGGACGAAGGACGATTCAGACAGGTCTCTCTGTGGTGCGATGTCATCGCGTGCTCGTTGCTACAACTACGAACTACTCGTAGCTACATCGAATACCAAATTGTCTGCCACAATGGACCGACAAGGTGCTAGATTGCAAGTGCGAGTCCGCTTTAAATAGAGCAACAATGTGTGCAATGGCAATGAGACCGAGATGAGAGCTGCCAGCAAAAGTGACACGGAACTCAGATACGGGCCCAAACTATCAAGGATATTCATTGGTTTTTTAATAACAGAATTTTCCTTTTGAGACAAATATATTTAAAACAAGAATTTTTTTATCGCAACTAGATCCTTTTATTGTCAATTAATTAGACAAGTGTCTTAATCGCTTTTCCCTGCGGATATTTTAACCGGGGTTCGAGTACACGGCCTTGAGTCCGCCGTAAACACCATGTATCGTTTATTGCTCTCGGCAGACGCAACATAACAATATAATACACACCCATATGGTTCTCAGGAGGAGCATGTACCTCCCTTCGAGCAGCCGCCAATCCGCCCATTTAACTGTGCGGTTTCTCAGCCATTTTTATGTGTTTTAATTTTCATTGGAGCACTAAAAACTTGTCAGCGTCGTCAATGTCAGCGAGCTGCCCCGTTGCAGGGGGAGAAATTGGAGCAGAGGGGTATCTTGAGGAGGCCAATAAACACTTTTATAAAATTCTCAAATCGCACGTGTTGCGTTTGTCAAGGGGTTGGAAGTGGCCGTGGCAGTGGAAGTAGAGTTCCCTCGACATGGAGACATACAATACCATAAAACTGCTAAGTGCATGGGCATGTTGTTGTGGCATATAGCTCCATTCGGATCCAGCCATACTATATATATATATGCATTAATCGAGGTGTGCTGCATGCTGGCCATAAAAACCAAGTGGTGAGTGGGTGCACTTAGAAAATGAAAATAAAGATAATAAAATATATAACAGGAAGGAAAACCTTAGATTCAAGACAAGTTTGATTGGTTTTAACTAAATTGGTTTAATCAGAAGTTGGAACTGCACTCTGCAATATAGATTATGAATATATGTACATTTATATGTATATTTAGAGGTCTCCTTCGGCTTGAATGAAAAATCCCCTGAAGCTTCAATTATGAAACACAAGCTCTATTTCGTAGAAAATTAAATGACAAGTGAGTCTTATTTGGATTAATAAAATAATAATGGGAAGAATACCATATAGCTAAGGGATTTGTACCATATTCCTATAAATATATGATAAAAAATTACATAATTTCAACCTGCAAAGATTAGATTCCATTTTATATTTGCATTGCTTGAATATATCCCTAGATAAAAAAGATTTTCCCAGTGTGGCAGGCAAGTCGTTGTGGAAATAAAGACGGCTTCGATAAGCTGCCAGAAACAGTGCAGCGCGTGTGCCACATAAAAATGGCATTTTGACATGGCCACCGGCGAACGGGTTACGGGTTAGGGAACACTTCCGAAGGGGGCTGGCTAATGAGCATTATGAATGCTTGCCATGATGTCATTGCACTTGAGTGGATCTAGTTGTGCTTCCCCTTTTGAAGAGAGGGGCAACCTTCGCACTCACACACACACACTCGCTGAATGCTTACAAAACACGGGAAATTGAATGGCGCAACATTTGTTGCATGCATAAGGCGGCGGCGGCGGCGGCGGGGGTGGCAAAAAGTAATTGCAACTTAAATAAACAAAACGCCAGAGCAGCGACCGCAGGGCGGAGAGCCAACAGTAGCCGTAACGGGTTAAGTGGCCGCATCCTCCAGTCGCCCTGAAAGGGTTAAGCACATACTTCGTACTTATATGCGAGGAGTAACATACACGGGGCTGAAGGGCCGGCCTGCCACTTGTGCACAGCCTCATTAGCAGGGACAAAAACTCTGAGAACTCACAAAGAACTCACTTTGTTCTCGTTAAATTAAACTCTGCTTTTTGGTTTGTTTGCTAGCCGGTTTTTGTGTTTAGATGATTTGTTATTGTTTATCATATTGGCTTTCCCCTGTGCAGCTGCTGGTGGAAAGGGGGAAAACATGGCTACAGAGGATGGTATTTTCCAAGGAAATCGTATACGACCAAGTCAAAGGAATAATGCAGGACAAATGGGTGTTATCTAAAGCTTATGATTTGATTTAAAATAATTATTTTTATTTACTATTTTAAGATTATTTAAGACAAAAAATTTATAAAATAATTTTACTTTTACGAAATGTTTTTAATCTTTGTTGTTTATTATTTTTTAAATAATTTCAAAACCCAGCATCATCATATATAGATACATATACATTTTCGATTCCATGTTTTCCCGCAACATGTTGCTCGCTTTCCAGCAGCCCCCGCAACATGTTGCCGCCGGCACTTCCAGCGTGCTAATTTTGGAAGCGACAGCGCGCCTTGTCTTTCGGGGTGTGTTCTTGGGGACGTCCTTAGGACTCCTCAGTCGTCTGTCAACTTGTCGTAGGCGCGGATTGTCGCTCCCGGGGAGTGTATAGCACGAGTCTGGTTTCATTTCGGGTTTCGTATCGGTTGTGTGCGCGCCGTTGTTTACATGCCAAATACAAGCGGTTCGGCGGGGCACAGCTGCTGGCCTATATTTAATTGCACAACAACTAACGCGTGTTTGTTATTATTCATTCCGCCTTGCAGAGCACTTCCGGGGCAAAGCGGAAAACAGCTGGACACAGGAGCCGTTTAACACCAAATGGACTTCGTCTAAACTGGGCCAAAACAGAAGAGGCCAGCCAAAAGATCAGTGGAAAACGTCGGCCGGCAATTAATGGGCGGAAATTGAAATGTATAAACAATCAGCAAAATGTGCAAATTCGTCGAGTGCCAATCGAAGGCCAGCTTGAGTGAAAGTGAGAAAAGAGAGCGGAGTGCGGAAAATATTAATTATCCGGCTGCTTATTAGCGCGCTCTTCCCCAGGCAGCGACCAGACAGACACTTTGTTTATGGGCCAATTTGCCAAGGCGCAAATAGAACCCAAAACCGCTGCCAGTCGGGCATAAATAATTTGCATATTTCCCCCAAGACCTATCCCCATTGCTCCATCTCCCCCTCACACAACCCCTAAAAAATATCAAAACAGACTGTGCGGCGTGCGAAGCTGAAGTGTTTATTAAATTGTCTTGGCCGCCGCAAATGCAAGACATTTGCCCGCCCCTCGAAATGCTGGAACTGCAGCTCCGCGGAGATTTGTCAGCCGCCGAAGATGAAGCCTCGGGCGGAGCCAGAGGCAGAGGCATCCACAAGATGCGACACCAACATCGGCAGAGCCGGAGAAGACTGCCAGACTGCCGGATAACTCCAACCGGATTCCTGCTGCTGCTCCTTGCCGTTCTGCTACTGAGCATGGGTAAGTCCACCACTCCCCTCGATTTGTTTAGTCTAATTTTAATGCCAATGATAATGTTTACCGAGCAGCAAACATCAAAGTTTTCGAGTTGAAAAGCCATCAAACATATGGCAAATACGCTTGCAAATATGTTTCAATTTTGGGTCATCAAAATGATTGATCAGATCTTAAAGACAGGTGTTTAGCAGATGTAATTAATCAGAAAAGGTAGTTTTTACAGATACATAAATATACTAAAGCTAAGATCACAAGCCTAACTTTCAGTTCTCAACCATTTATCAAGCCAACAAATTCGATACTATTGGCTCGCACTTTAAGAGTTTCATTTGTTCAATTTAATGAAGTATTTGTCGGGTTTCTACCACTCAGCAGCTCTTTCCCGGGCTGTCATCCCTTTTCAAGTGGTATCTGGGCATTTTGGAGGCAGGACCAACAACACTGTCAACCACACTCAACCCCTAACTCAATTGACTGCTCCACATCTCCTTCAGTTTTTTTTTTTTCCAAGTCCGTCGATGCGGCTGCTCAATTAAGTGCCTCCAAATGTGACTCCAAACTCTAGTTTTAACCCACGCTGTACAGAAATTGGGAATTAGAAGAGAACCAAAAACAGCCACAGATGTACACAGAGGATTTAGAATGGTTACAAGTAATAATAAATATGTTTTGATATATAAAATATTGAAAGAAAACTGAAAAATCTTTAAGAGTTTTTTTATTCCTAAAATACAAAGAGATTTAATTATTTTTTCACAAAAATTTTCCCGTTTTGGTTCTTCGAAATATAATTAGTTCTTTCTCAGAGTGTAGACACAGACAATCGATACTTGAAATGACATTCGGAACAACACTTTGGCATAATAAAATACAAATAAAAGGGGCACAATTGATTGACGAAGTGGCAAAGATCTGGAGAGTGTGGAGAGAGTGGAGCTGAGTGCGAAGAGTGGCAGAGTGCTGGGCAATAAAAAGGATTGACAGCCAGTTTAGCAGCGATATCTAAGCGGTGGCGAGGTGTCAATTCGGCGGGCGAAAGGGGTAAAGGGGCACCGATACACCGATAAGGGTGCGGGTATGGGATCCACTCGCCTGGCTGTCAATGACAATCAGCAGCGGAATCAGATCCGCACACACAACACACTCCACCCGCCGCCACTAGACTCCGCTCCACTCCACTCCACGCCGCTTCATCCTCCTCTGGCAGCGACGCTAATGCCGATTCAGGGTGCTTGTAAAAACTTTTTAATGACCCCTCCGGCTGCCGTGTCGTCGCCATGGCCACAAAACGGAACACTATGGGCCCTGAGAATCGAATCGAATGGAATCGAATCGAACGGGGGCGACCTGAATAGAATGGCATCCATTGCCACTGGAGGACGACTAAAGGACGAGAGCAGGACCGCAGGATCGGAGGAGGAGCCGTCGGCACTTGCCAAAGCAAATCTGTGTCAGGCTGTTGCTCCATTACTCGGCTGCTAATGAACAGCTTAAGCAGCGCATTTCATCGGTGGCATTCCCTCGACTGCAATCGGTGATGCTGTTCTGGCTGCTGTTTTAGGCCACATTTTAGAATTTTTAATGCTTAAATAAATAAATAAAGGAATTAGTTGCATGAGCTAGCTTTCAGTTATGAAAAGTATTTAAAGAGTGTATTTGTAGTGAAGTTAAGATATTTTGAGGCTTTATTTTGAGGGGAATAATTAAGAAGTTGGCTTTACACAATTTTTAAAATTATTTAGTATGACGCTTAGACCGATATATGGTACATATAAAGGCATTATTTTCTTTTCTGTTGAGTTGAGTCACATGAAAATAAATTTAAACAATTTAAAAATATAGAAAAATATACATTTTATAATAATAAATTATTGATCTTTCTGATTTAAAATGCTTCTTCGCTCTAAGTTGATTTTATTTTCGTATAAAATATATACATATTTGTGACTTTAAGTCCAAAACTACAGCATCTCCATTTGGAGAGTGCATTTTTCGGCTACTGCGGAGGGGTTGCCATGAAAAGAGCGCCGACGTAGAGATTTGTGCGCCGTGATCCGCGACCCTTTAGGTCTCCCCACTAGGCACTCCAGTCGAATGCTCTCCTCTCCCCATTCCAGAGATTGCAGGCGGGGAAGTGCATCGGCGGATTCGGAAGCGAAATCGGAACCAGATTCCGAGGCATCAGCGCTTTATTAGACGCGTTGCTAATGGATGGGGTCGGGTTAATGGGCTGGGGTTAGCGGCAAAGTGGTGTATTAGTAAAAGTGAATTAGAACTCGAAATGGGCTGCTACCATTGTTCTGATCGACAACGAACCTTCCCCCGAAAGAAGAGCGCCCATAAATCAGGGCATTGGAAGCTGTGCGGATTAGCAATAAATTCGATTTGATTTTCCCGCCTTTCGGAAACTGGCACTGGCACTGGGGTTTTCATGGTCCGCTGACTGTGTGTGTGTAGGTAAGCCCTCGTACTCCACCAAAAGTGCATAATAATCATGGACACATTCCCATAAATCCCATAAGCACACGCATTCGTAATCAATTTCGCCATTTGCTCACTAATAACAACAAAATGCAATTCAACTATAATTTTGACATTCGCTCGAATGCATCTAATAAAAATATGACATTTTGCTGGCCAAATTGATACATTGGCAGTGGTATTCAATGACCTTTATGACGACTATAAAATACTCAGTGTTACGCAGGACAATTGATTTTGATTTTCAATTTTACTGGCAGTTATTAGTACTAAAATTGGGTATTCTATGGCAGAGACAATATTAGTAACTCTGTTTATTAAAGATTTATATTCCTCCTAAAGATAATGAGTGATATTCTTGTTAAATCACAGTGTGCATGCCCTCTCGGACAGAAAACCACATTTACTATATTTATGTTTTTGCTATCATTGAAATATTAATTGCTAAATAATATTGACGGGCTGCAAACAAATTACAAATAAAATATGTAAATTTCATGTGGTTTTGCTCTCAGATATTTGTGTAAATGCTAGCGGCATTATATATACATATGAATGGGCGTGGCAGTGCCCACCGATTTCGGCCACCGAGCAATTATGCCAGTCACGCAAAAATTGCCAAAAGGTAAATCGAATCGGGGGCCTTCGCCGAGGGCAGGCTTAGAGCCGCCGCTTGTGTTTGTATATTATTAATGCAATTTGTAATTATTTGTTTCTGCGCCATGGCTGCCATATATCCCGTCCGAGTGTGTGTATGTGCGTTCTATTTGTTTATTTGTTTGCTTGCCACAGCCATAAAATGCAATTATCGCGCACAAAGAACAAAGGAGAGTGCAGGGCAAGTGCACCTCTTACTATTAAAGCCCCCGGCGATTTCCACGCCCCAGGATATATATAATATATGTATCTGCGACCCCGAAAAACCGAGAGTGTCAGTGAGAGTTTTCGAAAAGCTGCAAAAGTTGTCCCCAGCATCAGAGCATTTGGCATTTTCGCCTCGCATTTTCGCATTTGCGTGTTGCCATAATTAACTTATTTTGTACATTAGCAACAGATTTTGTTTATTAACGCATGTGCGCTTGCCTTTGGTAATGCGATACCATTCACCCCGCTTCACGAGTCCTCGAACCTCCCCGAAAATCTCGGGGCTTTAATGTCTTCGGAACAGGGGACAGGGACCACAGGGCGTATACTTATCTTTTGGCATTGCGAAGCGAGTTTATTTGTTTTCTGCTTGTGGTTTCTGGGGAGGTGGGTCGGTGGGTCGGTGCGGACCGGAGCTTGGCATTTTGTGCGGCTGCTGCCGCATAATTTATTTATCATTAGCAAAATTTGGCAAGCATTGGAATGCTTTCCCCAGTCGCTGTTCCCCACTGTTCCCCCCGGAGCCGCCGCAAGATGTTGTGTATTTGGCTAAATAGTTGAAATAATTAGGCTCATTAGAAGTTTTGTAGGTTTCTGCTGGCTGCGGAGTGTTGCCTTGATTGACAAGTGCAAATTGGTATTAATGCACAAGTTCGAGGAACTTCAAAAGCCGCAGGCAGAAAGGAGAGAGCTTGTGTTCAATTTTAGCAATTAAACTGCAGTAAGCTGGAAATTATTAAGAAAGTTGGGCTAAAATAATATGCCTCGCTTTGTGATTATAATTTGCTGAGGGGAAGTACTCTCTGACCCATCAGAAATATTATTTATATAAATATTTTTGTTTAATTGAAACTCCCAACTATACACATCGAGGGACTCCTAATACCCTTACCCTTTTTAGTATTCCTTCAACATTTCAATCAAATCCGGAAAACGAAATTCCCCAATATTTAAACTCCATCTGGCAATAGTTCACGTTTAATTAAGCAACGTTGCCAAAAAATAACTGGAAGAAATCCCGGCGACAAAATCGCAACTGGCGCAACCCAAAAACTACCACCGTTTTTGTTTCAGACTGTTGTTTGTTTTGTTTCTAGTATTTTGTATATTTCTGGCAGTGCCACTCCTACCCGCCCCCGAATAAAACCAAAAACAAAAGCAAAAACTTGTTGTTCGCCGAGTCCAAGTGGAAACTGTGTGTGCGAAATGCAACAGCCGCAACAAAAACGACATAAACTTTTAACAATTGCAAAACCAAATAAACAAAACGCAGGGCGAAACAAAGGACGAGCTCTAAAAACTGCTGCAGGCTATAAATCTGCAATGGGTGGTGTTGAGCGGCAGGCCGGTTGGGGGTGGTCTTTGGGCTTGCACCGAAAATGCCGTTAGGGCATTTGCACAGACCCCCCCCCCTCATTCGCACACAAACACTCACACATTACGGCGAGTGCGCCTGCTGCGTAAATAACTAATAAGGCTCGGGGATAAATTTCAAGTGCAATTTTGTGAGCATCGTAACCAAATACAACTCGAAACAAAACAACACACACAAAAACCCACGGCCGCCGGCTGCTGGCAGGACTGGCACACAAAAGTTAAGCGAACTTCTGCTTGTATACACAGAGAATAAAAATGATCTAAACTAACACTCCAAATCGGAGATAAATCGTTTAAGAAATTAGCACAGAAAGAATGCGTTTTGATGTATTTTGAAGGAAGAGAAAATATTTTTTAAAATCATATAGAGTGTACAGAGGAGCTTTATTAAAAGTTTATATCTATAGAAAATAGTAAGAATAGACTAAAATATTGTTCAGAAAAATATATAAAAATTAAATAGAAATATGTAGATGATAAGTTCTTTAATTTAAATGGTTGTGATCCGCTTTTATCTCATTTTATAACTTCAAAAAGGGATTACTATAAATTCCGGCCATGTAACATTTTAAGAATCAAAAACTTTTTAAATACAAATTGGTTACATATGTAAATGCATAAATTCCCCCAGTGTACATCTGCGTTTTGTGTGCAGCACGTTTCTATGACTTAATTAAAATTATGAATGTTTTTGCTACTGAATCTCTGGCATGACCAAAAACCAGACAGAAATGCTCGATGGAAATGGCTGAGAAGGGGAGCGGGTGAAAGGCGAACTAAGCGGGAAAAAGCGGGAAAACGGGCAGGATGTCCATGGCAAATGCGCTTTTTGGCGGCGAAAAAAAACAACAAACAAACGGGCAAACAAACAAACTAGTAGCATCAATTTATGCATAAATCAGAAGGCACAAAAACCATGCCAAATTGTAAACATAAAACGAAATGGATATGGCGGAGTCCGGGTCCTGTCCCCCTTGGATTTGCCACACACACACCCACAGACACACGTATAGCCCATTGACACCACATTTATGAATGTCTGTGCCTGGACCCGGAGAGATCTAGTTACCAAAAATGAAATTTCCGAATGCCATTGTCGCTTATCGCCCGCTCCTGTCGCGCCTTTCCGCTTGCCCTTGGTCCGATTTTTGGGAAAATGAAAATTGCATTTAAATCAGTGCACAGATTAATTTTCTAATCAAACACAGCATTTGCCACACAGTTTTTGCGTTTGTCGAAAATTCATTTAAAATTATATCCCTACTAATTAGTGGTATTCTGATTTCAAATATATCGACGATTCCACGCAGCCAGGCTCAAAGGCGGGCAGGCAGGCTGACATTTGCAGGTGATTGCTATTTCGGCGAAAAGAAGTGACAACAAACGACTTGTTGAAAGACCCGACAAACTGTTGGCTCGCAAAATTGATACCAGAAGCGATATAGAAGAAAATAGCCAAAAAAATCACACACAAATATGAATGAAAAAAGCTTTGAAAAAAAACGAAGAACAACAACAAACGTAGTTGCGTGAATTCGCGTTGCCATGGAAGAGAAGAAAAACAATTTTTATCTCTGAATATGGTTAGGGAAAACTAACGAACTTGGAGTACCTCTGAATATTAAAAGGTTTCTTTTTAAATTTATAAAAATATTAATTGTTTTTATTATAGGTAATATATTCAATAAAATACTTCTAGGTAATTTTTAAATCATTTTTTTTATCAAGTAAAGTGTAAAAAATAGTTCTTAAAATTCCTTTTCAATGATTTACCAGTAATATTCCCAGAGACTTGACTTTAGGGCACTCAGAATACCCAGAATAGTGCTCGGAGTGAACCGCCTCATGGCGAAGTCGATGAATGCCATCCAAGTTTTTGGCCCTGCAGCCGACGCCGGACATTGGGCCAGTGGGCAATTGGAATGGAATGGACTGGGCACTGGATACGCTATTGGGAATGGAACTGGAGTTGGAGATGAAAACAAGGGGGCGCAGAATCCAGGGGAATGGAATGGAATGGCGGATGGCGGATAGCGGACGGCGGGTAGCACAAACGGTCAAAAGTTCCATTAGTGTCAGGCCATGAATGCTATTTACAAGCAGTTCGCGATGCGGCATGCGAGATAAGCGCTCTGACGCTCCGGCCGGGCCAAATGGAAAAACTGAATGAACAAGAAGAGCGACGGAAAAAATATACTGGCCTCGTGGAGGGAAAGCGGCGGCACAAACAAAACGCACTTGGGGAGGCCCAAGCCCTAGAAAAAAAAAGAAAAAAAAATAGAAAGCATAAGAGAGAATTTGCTGAACTAAAAATCCATTCGGCATCGATGCTGGTGCCGAGATAACAAAATGTTTGCTGCCCAGCCTCAATTGAGTCGTATTCGCAGTCGCATCGCCGCCGCAGTCGCAGTCGCAGTCTTGGGCGTTACGGCGTTGCGTATACGCCAAGTGAACAGGGCCAAAGAAGCTCGAAAATAAACTAAATAAATACGAGCGAACAGATGGGGATATAATTGCACTGGAAAAATAACTGCCGGAATTAGGGGGCTGGATTAAATTTCCTATAAAAAATATATTGACAAGATTTTAATTTAACCTTATTAATTATTAATATTATTATATGTCTTGAATTAATTAATTATATTTATAAATAAGGTCTTAAGCCTAATTTTTAAATGTTTTCTTTACCAAGTTTACAAGTTTTCCAGTGTTAAATAAAGACATATGAGTCGATCTGGGACACATTTTGATGATATTCTTCCCTAGGATTCTAAAAAGTGAACCTTAAAAATGATAAATATTTAAAAACCTACCAATTTTAATTTTCTCTGCACAAGTTTATGTGCGTAAGGAGTAAAGCAAATGAAAATTGGGAGAAACGGAAAAAGCTGGGGTGGGAAATAGAATATCCAACTAAGCAACCGGGCGAGCGACTTATGTGCAGTGCAATGTCACCAGGACGAAAATAAAAATGAAAATAAAAAATAAAAATAAAAAAGAGAACACCACACACACTCGCTCACACATGCATACATATTTATGTTTTTAGCAGTGACTGTTTGCTTTAGCCCCGCCGCCGCCCCTTATCCGGCCAAGCAGTCTGCACAATATTTGCACAGTTATCCTTTTTGTTTTATTTGCTTAGCGCTTCTGTGCAAAGCGGAGGATAACGAAAGACTATCACGAGACCAAGGAGTGCCGTGCCGGGCGTGTCGGGGCAGTGCAAGGATAACCCCGGGCACCCGGCCACTCGGGCCAAAGGGCGGCATTTCGGCACATCATCATCGCCATCATCAACATCATCATCATCCACTCGAGCAGGCAGCCCTCGGATTAATGTTTGTTATTATTTTTTCATTTATCGCATATATTCCTATTGTTTACCCAGTCCAATGTCTGTTTGCAGAGAGCAGACAAGGAGTGTTATTTCCTTCATTTCTCACAGTTCTTACTTTGTTTTGGCTCCTTTGGGGCCAGCTTGAGATTGTCGGGATTTTGTTTTTTATAAACCACTGCCAGAGTGGCGAAAAGAAACCCCAAAAAGTGAACAATATTTGCTGGCAAAAAGGATAATCGAACGAGAGATGTCAATTAAGTATTGCAATGTTTATTAAGCGATAAAAAAGGCAATCAAAATCATTACATCTAGTCTGTATTTATTTTTAATTTTATGACTTTAGCAAAGCATTTAAAACGATTTCAAGTAGTAGTGACAAGGAACCTGTACTTTTTATTTTAAATGGTAAATCTGAAAATTACTTTGGTCTTTAATAGGATTAGAGGTGAAAAAATCCAATCCTGAAATAAATTAATTACTTGTGTTCTCAATTAAGAGCTTCAAACTCGAATTACCAAAACGATTTAAATTATTTTACCTTTTTTCCTTGTAATTATTCGATTGTATATTTGATTAAGGGGGGATATACATGTAAGCGGTCAAAATTTGGCCATTTTTCGCGAATTTTTTTTTATAAGAAATAGTCAAGCAATCGTCGTGAAACTTTGGATATAGTTAAAAGTAGAATCAGAGATGATAAAAAAAATTAGTTATAAACAATATTTTACAAAATGGCGGACTTATGGAACATATGCCGTAGCGCCTCGAGCTTTGATTTGCCGTGCTATGGACACGATAGAGCTCGTAATTCCAGTCCGAAATCCGTAAACTAAATTTTTTTGTATTCATTACACCTTTATCTTCTATTTGAACCTAAAAAACCAAAAAGAAATCAAGACAAAAAAAATAAATTTTGATTTCAAGGAAAAAATGCCATTTTCAGGTGATCAGTTTTCACTTCCCACCCTCTTAAAAAATAGTAATACTCAGTTTTATAACAACCATGTAGGTTCAAATAGAAGATAATTTCATGCTGATTATAACAATTTTTGATTCACTCCGATATGTTACATAGTTTTTTGTGAATCGTGTCCAGAGCATAGGTAGAAATGCAAAAATTAGAAGCTGAGAAAAAGACGTTTAAAGTTTTTGATGCGCCCACGTTAACACTTGTGAACCTTGCGTGCATACTTGATTTGAGGCACTTAGAGTTGGAATTCGATAATGAAACTTACACACTATATTCTTTAAATAATAAACTATTTTTTAAACCAAAAAAAAAAATTTGCCCAACAAATTTTGGTTTACATGTATATCCCCCCTTAAGCGACACATAATTAAATTGCCGTTTGTAATTGAATTTAATGATTAAGCAATTAGCAAATGAAAATTGCAAAATTCAAATCAAATCCCGGCCCAAACCCTTTGCACGGCTCATTTAGTTGCCATAACACACAACAAATTATCGTTTGCGTTTCCATAATCAGCATTTTTCATTTCCTCCGGCGAGGTGTGCCACGCCCCTGACAAAAGGAGTTTTAACTAAATTATGTTTGGACCCTTTGTTTATGCTGATGCCCTCTGGACACGACACGAACGGGTTTGGTTGCTTTTCGGTTATGCTGGACTCCGAATTGCGGTTTGGGTTGGGCCCCTGCCCGCTGCTGCTGCCCCGGGGGTCCCGAGCCCGTAACTGTGACAAAGGCTGAGCTAAGCACCGTGGCGGAAAAACAAATGCTACTCTATACAGGCAACTCTACTTTGAGAACTTCTGTAAGAGCCGGAATCCGTAGACCATAACTAGCATTTTCATTTTTATTCGAAGCGTTTTTACTTCTTTGCACACTGACAAAACCTTAGGTGAGCTGTGATAACATTTATGATTTAAAGAAAATTTGAAAGAAAAATGAAAAATGTAGGAAAGCTACAATAGAGCCGAGCCTGGACATTGACTTTGCCAAATTTTTTTTTAATTTTTGAAAAACTTTAATTAAACCAGGAGAAAGAAAAAAATAATTATTACAAAAAAGTTATCATTTTTAAATCCATATATCAATATATAATTTTCTGACAGTGGTTACCCTTTTTCTTCGCCGAATGCACTTTTTGCCAGACACACATTTTTCCAGTTGTGCTTTTTGTGTCCGGCATTAGGTTTTTCAGTGGTATTAGTTTAGTGTTGGGCGTGTGCGGGCTTTTGATTTATGGTCTCGAATTGTGCGAGTTGTGTTTTTTATGTTAATTAAATTGCTGCGGCTCTCGGGATGAGCCTCGACGGGGTTGGATGCCTGCTGAAGTGCATGTTGGCCGATGCCTGACAAAGTGCACTTGGCCACCCCTTCAGCAGGCGATCCAATCCCGATTCCTGGCCAAAAGCAAACCGAAACACGAACCAACCGACCCACCGCTCTTTGAACTCTGGGACTGGGCAAATGAACTGCAGCACGCTTATTGTCACTAAATGCTGTTGACCCAGCAGGAAGGCTTGGCTTGGCTTGGTCCTCGTCCTGTTCTGCTACCGTTTCCTGTCCCGGCTCTCGATCCAATCCGAGGAGGAGCTGTGGCAGTTATTAGAAATTCCATTATGCATGTGTATGGGACGCCTATGTGGGCTGTGTCAACATGGTCGGTTGGGATTCAGGACTCCAGACAGGTGGCTCGTCATCAGCATTACACTGGCAACAATAATTAAAAATTAAGAAGATTAACATAATTTCAGAAGCATTTAGAGTTGAAAATATATTTAAATGTAGATACAATTGTTTAAACAAAATTAATGAGGAAAATGGAATGAAAATATGTCTTAGTTTGAGATTGGAATAGGTTCCTTTTCTCGTAATACGGTTATGGTATTTGAATTTGGAAATTATACAAATTATATTTTTGCCAAGTGGTCGACTTCCCTGCTCAAGTCATCGTCTCATTTTCAAAGACCTGCTGTTTCTGCCGTATGATAAATCTTTCAATGAGCTGCCAGCCAGCCAGCCAGCTGGGCACTGAGGATGTTGATAGGAAACCGAAACAGAAACAGAATCAGGAGCGTAGGAATAGAATAGCCTGGTAAACATGCCAGGGAGCTACAGCGGGACTCAACAATTTCCATTTTCAATGGAAGCTGCAACAAAAGCCTATTAAATACCGAGACAATGCTACACGTACGCTTCAATGCACATAGATATTACATTCCAGCTGCCTGATGTTTGTTTAAGCACGCTCCGGGCCCCCTTCACTCCTCCCATTATATGGAAAGCGACTCTGCAAATTATAATGCTGCGATATTCATATTGGGCCGCTTCTGTTTGGCAGCTTGTTTGCCTTGCACGGCATTCACGTTTACGGGATTCAGAGTTCAGAATTCAGGATTCGGCACTCAGGAATTCGCATGAGAACGCAGCATTTAGGCTGGAATTTTTAAACTCCCCCCCCCCCAACCCATTGAACACAGTTTAGGGCAATCAATCAGTTGCAAACTAAAACTATCGAAAAACTAAACTAAAATAAATTTGGCATATATTTTCAAGGATTCTGTGTATATACTTTCATTAAATAGTAGCAGAATAAATGTTTCTTCTTAAAAGAAGACCCTAATAGGATTTTCTAAGCAAGTTGTTTCTATTCCATTGTATTTAGATCCGTTTGTATTTTAGATCCACTTTGGATTCTTCTTTTAATTTCCTTTTGTTATTTAATAGAATAATTTCTTAAAGTATTCTGTAAGAAACTATAAAAAATGTCAAAGCCCCAGGGAACAGGCGTCAAAAGTAGCATCTAACTTCTCAATTTAGGCATCACTTGCGGTTTCATCGCACCTGAGACTCACCAGTCAACCAATCCCAACCAATGACGCACTCTGGTCGGATGCCAGATTGGAAAACAATAAACCAAAAAGATGAAAAAAAGAAAAACAGGATGCTGCGGGGAAAATGCGGTGAAAAGAGCGTGAAAAGTGTTTACTCTCCCGGCAGATGGCAGGGCATTTCCCAGGGAGTCCAGGGAGCACGACAAAGAAAATGGAAACAAACAAGGGCCGGCTGCATTGATATTTAGCAGGCAGGCAGAGGCAGAGGCAGGCAGTCAGGTAAATCTCCCCCCCCCCCAGATCCTGGAGAAATCCTGACAAAAAAAAAAGAACTAACAACAACAGCATGAAATGAAGAGGGCCAGGTGGGTCCTATTTCTGGGTTTTCGCTTTGGTGGCTGCCATGTAAACAAATCGCAAAAGGATAAGGACAAGGCACTTGTAAGCTGGCACTTAGCAAAATCGAACAAATATGTGACTTTTGCGCAAACTTTTTACCTTTCCAACTATATGCCAGTGCGAGTGCCAGTCCTAGTGGCAGTGAGGGGTGTGTGTGGATTTATAGACATTGTTTGGCTGCTCTTTGTTGCTTTTCCTGGGAAAGTTGTGCACCCGATTGTGTGCTATGATTTCTTACTGCTGCACTTTCCACCTAAACACTAACAAGCAAAGTTTTCCCAGCAATAAGCAAGTATTTGCGGTTGCATTTCGCTGCTCCAGCTCCTGCTGCTGCTGCTCGGAAAACTCTCAGCGGGCGGGCCCCGGCAACTACACTTTCCAATTTTCAATTGGCAAACAAGCGGAATTTTCGATTTCAGTGTGCAAATATTTATGCGGCTAGCAAGGACTTTAAGGCACTGCTTAAGTTAAGTTGTGCCCTGCCAGCCAGGTGTATTCATAGCAGGTATATTTGGGGAAATTGTGGGCATATTGAGCATGAATGCAACTATGTTTGGTCTAGGAAAACTATTAATTACATTAGAAACTTGGTAAAATAAATAAAACTGAAATATCCTTATATTTTAACAGTTAAAAGCTTTATCTTTTAAGTATTTAAGGTCTCTAAAAGGTATCTCTCAGTCTTATCTAAAAAGTCTTGCATATTTTTTTTGTAATTTCTTGTTTGCTCGTTGTCCCTGGCCAGGACACACAGGCAGTTGGCCAATTATGCTGGCAGGCCCCGCTGGTCATTAAGGTCAATGTGCAGGAATTCATTTGACAGCCTGCAAATGGAGTAAATGTTAAAGGGCAACTCAACAGCAGCAGCAGCATTGGCATAATGAAAATCATGCCAATTTTCCATGGCATTTTTCAGGGAGTAAGCAGTCGCCGCCGAAGATATCGCCTGATATGCAAACAACTCCCGAAGGTAATGAATTACGCACAGCTGGCATGTAGGGAGAGCGAGCGAAAAAAATGAAAACAATTTTATTTTATTCGCCTCGCGAGAGATTTGCAAGGAACCGAATCCTTGCCCTGCCTCACATTCCACACAGATCCCTTGGCCGGGCACAAAAGGGACGCTGCGCTGCGCTGGGAAAGCCGCAAATTATGTGCCATTATTCTTAAGGGCACAGCCGCATGAAATGTGACCCAAATAAGATATAAAAAATTTTTGAGTGCCTTGTTAGGCTATGTTGGCTTGTAAAACACCAGAACTCCGGTGGGAGAGGAGGGTCAGGGCTAAGCTCCGGGCGGGTGTGTGTGAGCGAGAGGCAGTTACCGGGCTGGCGCCTTGAATTATGCTACGCATTTGTTGACAAACGACTCTGAAATGGGCGGTCATAAAGTTGCCGGAAATTGGCGTTGATTGTTTGGTAATTAATAAAACTTGGCGAGCAAACAGGGAGATTGCCTAAGTAAGTGAAGGTCGGGCTGAGTTTGCGACCCAGAATCTATAAATCCTGACCACCGTTTTGGCTAAATATAAAAGCAGCACTGAAAGCGTCGTAGTTTTAGTTTTGGCCTAAATCATCACTGGCTTACCAGCGAAATTCAGTTATGAATGGTGTTTATTTGGGCTTTGGGCTTACAGGCAACCAGCAGTTTTTATCATAATATTTTCCATGCAGCGCCATTCGTTTGCATAACTGCCCCTACAAAATCCCACCGTAATCTATCAAGCTTTCCGATGGTTGAAAAAACATTTATAAATCATTTAAGCACCAAATATGACAATCATTCGAACAGAAACATGAACAAAAACCCGGTACCTAAAGATTTTATAAAACAGCGACATTTTTATTACCCTTAAGAGGTAACTTTATGACTGATATAATTATTTCAAATATATATTTTAGTACTTACTATAAAGTTTATTATTATTATGGGCTATAATACAGTTGAAATCGATATAAAACTATTAGTAGGAACATAAAAGAAACCCATTAAATACAAAATTTAGTTTGTTATTACGGTCATTAAATATTCGTCTTATAAAAAAGCAATCTTGTTCAATTTTTAAGTCACATTTAGGGTACACAATAATATATTTAAGGAGCAAAAGAAGGCAGTCGTAGATACCCAAGATGGAGGGTATCTCTAAAAAAACATGACCAGCTAAATTGCGTTTTCAGCATATTTGCATGGCGTTTTAAGCATTTGAAACCCAAACCGATGACAAAAACAAACTGAAGCGCTCGAAAGCAAGCAATTGCGGTGCAGTTAAGCGGTGGATTATATGTTATCAGTGTCGCCGCCGCTGAGCCTGCTCTCGGACAATATTTCAATAATTTATTAAAACAAATACACTAAATTGGAATCCCCCGGCTTTGCATTCGCTTTTAATTCCATCACCGATTTTCCCCCATTTTTCTCTCTCCGCCGTTTTCCAGAACTCGTCGAGTGCGCGCTGCGCAATGTCAATTTAATCATCGAGCCACCGGCGGTGCGACGGGGTCAGCACGTGGTGCTGCGGTGCATGTACGACCTGGAGGGGGCACCACTATACTCGGCCAAGTTCTATCGGGGCCAGCTCGAGTTCTATCGCTACACGCCCGGCGAGTTTCC
Source organism: Drosophila kikkawai (assembly GCF_030179895.1). Taxonomy (NCBI): domain Eukaryota; kingdom Metazoa; phylum Arthropoda; class Insecta; order Diptera; family Drosophilidae; genus Drosophila; species Drosophila kikkawai. The sequence continues at coordinate 19,506,412 of NC_091731.1, read as the reverse complement.
CAACACGAAGGTCTTTCCCTTTCCCGGCATTCATGTGGACGTAAGTATATAATAATTAATGAAATGTTATAAGTTTACAGCCTAACAATATAACTTAGAGAAAGGTATATGGGATATTTAATTATATATGTATTTTCACTAACTAATTTAGAACGATTAAAGTTCTTAGAATATTTCAAACCAAATTAAAAACCCACAATAAAATGATGGAAATATTTACTATCTCTCTGTTTAAGGTCTTAAATATCTAGAAAATTTAAATGGAATTGAATATAACTTGGAATTTGTTGTAGTATTAACAATTAATGTCTGCTAAGAATTTAAATAAGAGAGAGTTTCAATGGAATAATTCCAATACTTTAAAAAAATATATACACGCCCTTTTAATCCAATTGAAATCATAATTTTTATTTGGGTCTATATTTTTATACCCTTGCAGGGTATTATAATTTCAGTCAGAAGTTTGCAACGCAGTGAAGGAGACGTTTCCGACCCTATAAAGTATTCTTGATCAGCATCAACAGCCGAGTCGATCTAGCCATGTCCGTCTGTCCGTCTGTCCGTCTGTCCGTCTGTCCGTCTGTCCACCTGTCCGTTTCTACGCAAACTAGTCCCTCAGTTTAAAAGCTATCTGAATGAAACTTTGCATATAGTCTTCTATATACTCTCACTGCTATATATGTCGGAACGGGCCGGATCGGACGACTATATCATATAGCTGCCATACAAATGTCCGATAAATTTTTAGAAAAAAAATTATAACTTTGCTGTTTTTCAATATTTTTGCACCATTTTTTAGATATGGCCATTTTATATTATTTCTAAATTTTGGTAAAAATTTTATGAAAATCGGACGACTATATGATATAGCTGCCATAGGAACGATCGGGAAATTAATAGGAAAAAAATTATAGCTTCGTTGTTTTTCAACGTATTTGTATCTACTCTGAGATATAGGCTTTTTTTATTGTTCTAGAATTTTGGTATAAATTTCATAAAAATCGGACAACTATATCATACGGCTGCCATATGAACCGATCGGTAGATGTATACAAAATGTAAAGCTGGGAATGCAAAACTGTAACTGTCAAACTGTAAACATAATAAGTATAGGTAAAATGTAATGAAATAATATCTGCAAGGGTATACAAACTTCGGCGTGCCGAAGTTAGCTTCCTTTCTTGTTTTATATTAAACTATATTATGTTTAACAAGAAAGAAAGCTAACTTCGGCACGCCGAAGTTTGTATACCCTTGCAGATTGGTTTTCATATTTATGTCATAAATTATAATGCCGAAAACAGACACTAAACTGAGTTACATACCATTTTACCTATACTTATTATGTTTGCAGTTTGACAGTTACAGTTATACATTCCCAGCTTTACATTTTCTCTACATCTGATCGCTTCTATGGCTGCTATATGATATAGTTGTCCGACTTTCATAAAATGTATACCAAAATTCTATAATAATAAGTAAAGCTCATATCTCAGAGTAGATGAAAATACATTGAAAAACAACGAAGTTATAATTTTTTCTATTACTTTCCCTATCGTTCCTATGGCAGCTATAAGATATAGTCGTCCGATTGTCATAAAATTTTTACCAAAATTTTGAAATAATACCAGAAGCTCATGTGTCAAAGTAGATTAAAATACGTTGAAAAACAACGAAGTTATGATTTTTTTGATTAATTTCCCGATCGTTCCTATGGCAGCTATAAGATATAGTGGTCCGATTTTCATAAAATTTTTACCAAAATTCTGGAATAATATAAAACGGCTATATCTCAAAAATGATGGAATAATATTGAAAAACAGCCAAGTTAAAATTATTTTTCTAAAAATTTATTGAACATTTGTATGGCAGCTATATGATATAGTCGTCCGATCCGGCCCGTTCCGACATATATAGCAGTGAGAGTATATAGAAGACTATATGCAAAGTTTCATTCAGATAGCTTTAAAACTGAGGGACTAGTTTGCGTAGAAACGGACAGACGGACGGACAGACGGACAGACGGACAGACGGACGGACAGACGGACAGACGGACATGGCTAGATCGACTCGGCTGTTGATGCTGATCAAGAATATATATACTTTATAGGGTCGGAAACGTCTCCTTCACTGCGTTGCAAACTTCTGACTGAAATTATAATACCCTGCAAGGGTATAAAAAGCAAAGATACCCTTATTCCCAAGAGTATAAAAAAGATTAAAAACAAGTAAATCGAGCTGCGAGAAATTCGGACTTTTCCAAAAGAACAAATTGTTAAAGCATTTTTTTTTAATTAAGTTTTTTGGAATGGCTCCTGAAAGGACCCGAAACCGGACCGAACCTCACTTTGATGTCCTTAATTGCGCGCACACTGCATTTATTTATATTGTATATTTTAAACTTTCCGCTCATGCATATTCAGTTTGGCAGTTTTATTGTTATTGGCGGTTATTCAAAAAATGTCAGGAGACACCTGGCGTGACTACCAGCAGCGCCGTCGGAGTGCCGGACAGCCGAACAGCCGGAATGCCGGCTTTTGTGGGCGCTATCAACGCGCGGCTATCTGCGGCAAAAATTTCATTTAAATTTTTGCCTGCTGCGTCTGAGTTTTGTCGCCCACCTGCAAAAACTGCAATCTGCAATCTGCGAAGAGCAAGGACTGCAGAGTGGGAGGCGGTGGAGACTGAGTTTGGAGAATTGAGTCTCGGCTGGGGTAATTCTACTTTGGCTAGATTATTGAAAAAGTTTACCCAGCCGGCGGGCGGTGCTGAGGCGGCGAGGAAGAGGTCCTTGCAATTTCGTTGCTTCGATAAAGTTGCTCCGAATCTGGCTAAATATTTCATCAGGCTATTGAGTTTGTGCCAGCGAGTTTATCTTTAGTTTTTTTGTGCTCCTCCGCTCCCATCTCTCTCTCCTGTTTTCATTTTATTTTTTTTGTTATTTTTTGTTTTGTCGTGGAAAACTTTTACTTTACCTAGCTGAAGGCAGTTTTTCCTTGTCGCTCTGCTCTGCTCTGTTGGCTGCTGGCTGTGCTTGTATTTGTTTGTTTTTAAGCTGTTTTAATAAATTTAAGTGCATTTCTTTGTTGGACTCGATGTCAGATTGCGGACAGCTGAGCGATGGCAGGTGTGGGGGCTCGATTTATAGTTGTTTTTGTCAGTGCAGCAGCATAACATTATTGTTTTCGGGAAATACAAGTAAAATACCATCGAAATGTGGGTGCCTCCATTGACTTTGTTAAGTACAGTATATGTTCTTCTGCTCAACAGGTATCCAGCTCGAATGCCACCCAGGTCCTCTTACGCAACGTTGGATTCGGTCTCTCTGGCAACTTTTCATGCGAAGTGACCGCCGATGCCCCGCTCTTCTCGACCGCCACCGCCGTGGACACCATGCAAGTTGTTGGTAAGTCTCTGTCTGAGTCCTATGTCCCCGATGCTGAGTTTTGTGTCCACCTCCTAAGCTGATTCATCCAAATTGGCCTAAAGTGCGCTTAAAAGCTTCCAGGGAACCCGACTGAAAGAGTGAGGGAGTGTATCAGCTATCGGGCAGCCTTTGACATTACTCTCCTTTGATCGCCGGGCAGCGTTCCGTGGCTAAATTCTCTGACTGTGGGAGCAGGGAAAGTTTTTCGCTTCTTTGGCAATTTGTTTTTGGCCTGGCCAAGGTCACAGCAGCTGTTTCTGCTGGTTGCCAAAGTTTTGCGCTGAAAATTGCGTCATTAACAGGCCATTTCGTCTTCTGGCCAGATAAGCGGGCTGCCGCACCAAGGGGGTTGGCTTAGAGTGGCTCCAGGTCTGGGCCCATCCCCTGTCTGGGGTTATTTGGTAGTCTTACCTGTGCCCCACGCATTTCACGGCTTTATGCGTTTTAAATGAGCGTGGTGCGGCGCGCTTTGAATTACGAATTTAATCAGTGCGGCAGGGTCATGAAATCCAATGAGCACCAGTCCGTTACGGCTTAGCAATTATTGGGCTCAAGTTCAGCAGGCAGAAGAGAAGGGATCTCTTTAAAAGTTTAACAAACGGAAAATTAGTCGATAAAAACTGACAAGAAATTAATTCTAGACTTTAGTTTAAGCCTGTGAGTGCAGTCTGGGCCTAACAATTGCCTAGCCTTGAGGAGTGCAGCATATGGGGCGTATGCGTAATGCGGCCTGAATCGATGGCGCTGGTTCAGCGTTTGTCGAAGTTAATCTTTCTATCCGCTCGGCCTCAGGCATTCGAGAAGTGCGCTCCGACAGCTAAATTCTGCTTTAGTCGCTGATTTTTATGCCACTTGCTGGGCAGGATTTATCCATTTCCCGCGATTTCCACCGCTCTCCATCTGCAATCCCTTCGGCTGGCGGGAAAGCCCGCTGTGTGTGCGTGTGTTTGATTGAGAGCTCGTCTGGGTTAATGGCTCACTGGCTCACTGGCTCACTGGCTCACTGGCTGCTTGTTGCCCAGCATTAAACATTCAGATGTCTGCCGTTCTGGCCTACACAGAGATAAACAAAGTTGGATCGATCTAAATGTTATTTGCAACGAAATACTTACCGAACGGAAAATCAATTCGAGACTTAGGACCCTCTTGTTTTCTGTGTAGCCCTTTATTAGATTGGCATCATTCTCGCCTCCGCCTTGCCACCCCCCGCCAGTTGACTGCTTTATATTTAACGCCGCATTTAGCCCATTTAATTGGCCGCTTCTGCGTAACTAGCATCTGGGGATTAAAGCCTTTGATCGCGTATTTGCTTTAAATTCATGAGGCCGGGACAGGCCAGGCAGTCAAGGACGCGCCGCTCGACTTATTAAAGTTTCATTAATAGCTGCGGCACTTAATTGGTTGCTCTCCGGGTCTCGGCCTTGGGTACCTTGGCTCGGTCCTCGGTCCTCGGTCCTTGGTCCTTGGTCCTTGGGACATACATCAATGCTGTTTCGGATAAGCCAGTTGGGAACTGACACACTGACAGGCGCCTCAAATCTCGGGCTTTGTCGGTTACTCGCCGCGCCCTGTATCCTGCGGCTTGCCGGCTCGGTTTCGTCGTTGGGCGTGGGTCCCCGGGCTTAGGCCTAATGTCGTCGACACTAAAACCCCAATAACTTGCCGGCTAAACAATAAATTACTGCTACCACCAGCTGGCAGAAGCCGTAACCGACACCATATTGTATTTTGGCACACAGGAAAAATATACTAAAATTAGTGTCATATTGGGATGTCAATTTTCTCTGTATCCATGCAAATAATAAGCTATAGGGCTGTGAAAAAACCCATAGAAAGTCTTTAATTGAATTTAATTTGCTTAATAATAATTTTTTTATTAATAATATTTTGTTTTAAAGCAAATTAAAGCTTATATAGCCTGAAACTTTCATTTCTATATCTCCTACTTTTATTTATTGCCCATGTGTTTTTCCTACATCTTTGAGAAGCACCTGAAAAACTCTTCGCAACCCATCTCATCTGCTTAAACTTCCGCTTTAATTTCATCGATTCGCCGCATAGTTTTTCGCAGCCTGATGTTTTATGCATCGAGTCAGTCAGTCAGTGTTAGTTGTGCGCACTCATTCGCTTATGCAGCCGCCGCGTCCTCGGTGTAAATAACTCTGAGGTTTAATCGTGTGTTAATGAGCTCAAGTGGCAATCAGATTGCGGCCCAAGGATCCTGAAAGGAGCCCGCTGAAAGGAGGCTGCCAGCGTCTCGGCGTCTGCGTGGCACATAAAATAAACACTTTGTCCTTGCGGGGCGGGCCATTCAAGGCGCTCAGACGGTGGCAAGGTTATTACGGATGGCAGTGGCGGCGGGTGGGTGGGATGGCAAGCAAAGGCTGCTGGTTCTGGCCCCCAAAAGTTATGCTAATTCGGGCTTTCATTAAGTCACAGCCCCGCCGCCGCCCCCGTTGCCCATCATCGTCGGCTGGTACGAGTCAAAAGTTTATAGTTGGCAAACATTTTGGGCAGCCTTAAGTTTAATAACTTAATGACACGAGTCGAAGCTGAAACCAAGTGCAAAGTAGGCTGGTCAGCTGCTAAATTAAGCCCAACATTCGCTGGTTTACAGTGGTTAAAAATTCATATTCATATTATAAATTCGAAAAACAGAAGCATTTTCGATAAATTCCCCTAAACAAAAATTGAAGTTTACAAGATTTTTTATAGGAAAGAAATTTTGTATTTAATTCTTACCAATTTTTCGGGTATTTAGTCCAGTGTACTCTTGGAGACTGACCCTCATTAGGGGGAATTGGACGGCTGCAGAGACTCCAGGCCAAAACGGCAAAGGAATGGCAAAGCCGGCCAAGAAGCATTCGAAGCTGGCCCCGCAAAAAGGTCAAAATCTGCAAGGCAAAAAGCGCAGGCGACGGGGGTTCGGGGTCTGAGGTCTGGGTCCGGGGATTGGGGGATTAGAAAGCGGCCAGGACACAGAAAGCCGCCTCAGGCGACTCGGGAAAAAGAGCAAAGTTGCCGCCGCCTTTGTCATGGAAATTACTTTCTTCATTAGTTACTTTGTTGCTCTCGCTGGGTCCTGTTCACATAGTAGTGGCTCTGGCTGTTGTTGCGGCCGGCATCGGCTACGGCTATGGCTCCGGCTCCGCCTTGGTTGACTTAATTAAAAAGTTAAGCGTGGCGAGAGCGAGCAGGATCTTCGTCCTGCGGTTGTGATTGAAGGGTTCTCCGGGTTTCCGCCTCCACTTATGCGCCTATTAATGTGTCTTGTGTCAGGAGGTCCTGCTAATTGAATTGTCCCGGGCTAAACCTCTTACCATTTTCCAAAGAAAGAATACCCAAAGCCTTTTTTATTATTCTGACTATAAAATAATGTTGCTATATCCTTGACATATAAATTGTTTTTCTGTTTTTTGCAGAGCTGCCTGACAAGCGTCCTGTGCTGCTGACAGAGCACACGCGCTACGAGCCCGGCGATGTCCTGCGAGCCAACTGCAGCACTCCGCCATCGCGGCCGCGATCCGAGCTAACGTTCACAATCAACAACATGGTGGTGAGTAGCACATATATAAACTTCTGTTTTCAACTCCACAATCATTCCAATGAAATATTACCAACCTGCCGTGCCGGACGACGACGGTCCGTTTCAATTTATTTTATGTTTTCGAGGCGACTGGAAAACAAATCTGACAGCGGGTCAGCGGCTATTTTGTGTGTTCAAAGTCCAACCAGATCCTTTGAAGTGCTTGTCTATTCTGCTGAGAAATGAACACGAAAATGGGCTGGGACAAGACTTTAATCAAAAGGGTTCTGGCTTCGTTTTCTCCATTCTTTTTTGTTTCTGCTTCTCGTTTCTTATATATTTTTTTCGTAATTCGCCACCATTGCGCCTCGGGGGCTCGTCCATCCGTCAACGTGGCGTATGCGCAATTTCACAGCCTGCCAGCGAGCGTGCGGATTGTCATGTGTATTAACAATGCATATGAGGCGAACAAATAGGGAAAGGGGTGTGAGGACATAGGTCAAAAGAGGGATGAGGGTCCGCCGCATCTGTGGCCGGAATGCTTTGTCATTTAGTTACTCTGGAATTCAGATTTCACCAGTCAAATCCTTTTATCCAGAGAGTGACAGTGCTGCCAAAATGTCAAATCTAAAAAATATCTGAAAATTTAGTCAAAACAAATAAAACAAAAATTACATTTAAAATATTCTCACATATTTTTTCATCATAATTTTCATTAGTTTAATTTATTTTTTAACCTTAAAAGTCTACAAAAAAAGGTCAGATCCCAACACTGAAGATTGTCAACTCTCTGGCTGCCAGTCCATGTGGATTCTCACTTCTGGTTACTGTCGTCAAGCTGACATTGTTGTCCTGTGAGCAAATTTTTTTGTTCATTGCAATTTTATGAATATGCATGCCACATGCTCACTCGTCTTCACTGAGTCTCTAAGAGTCTCTCCCCTGCTTATAATTTTGACCCAGGCCCCGATGTCAAGAGCAGTTCAGGTTCAGAAGCGGTCAAGGCGAGGCAAGGCTCCTCTTTTCCGCCCTATTTGCGGTTGAAAAGGGTTCGTGTCTGCCCCAGGGACACTTGCAAAAGGAAGAAGGAGACCTTTCAACCTGCATCCAGCATCCAGCATTCACGTGCCTAACAGGTTGCACAAGTTTTTCCCACTCAGCATTCAGCATTCGGCATTCGGTATTCGGCGGCAACCGCATTAAGTTCCCATCTGATTTTCAAGCTGCTTTCCATGCCAAGGATGCTGCCAGGCAGAGCGGTACGGGCTAGGAATTCAGTGTAAGAGGAATGCAAAATTTTCCAACACAAAAGACTCGAATTGGTTTGCGGTTGGGAAGATATTATGCGGGAGCCCAACCAAGATTTTCGAATGTGTATGTGGCCTGCATCAGATCTGAATTCACATTGTTATCAACGGGGAAAGGTTTTGTTCCGAAATAAAGCTCATATCAAAATACACGCATTCAAAGGTCGAGAATTAGTGAAGTTTTCTATGAAGAATTACTTGGTTTGAGGCTGCACTGCTGTATAGTCGCTCTTAGGGATATTTCTTAATATTTAAAGTTTTCTTAGTAAACTCTTTCGCTTGAAATACACAACATTTTTCAAGTATTCCAATAACAAATAATGCTAAATCTCAGATGACGATTTCGTTAGCCAAATCGTATTAAAGGATGTGCTCTCTAGTAAGCTTTTAAAGGCAAAAGTTTGAGAGCGTTGTCAGGGCCATTGAAAAATGGCTGCCACATTCCAGAAGCGCACTTGCCAAGCTCGCATTAAACATGATAAATGAATTCAAATCATTTGCACCGCAATAACTCGCAGCCGGAACGAAGAGGGGAGTTTTCGAGGCGAATATTCAAACGGGTTGTGTTGCCTGGAAATGAAATGATAGCTTATCGCCAATGCCTCTCGAAATGCCACCAATGCTGTGCGGTGTGAGTTTTAGGGTGCCGAAGATCCCGTCTCCTGACTTCAGGCTTCGGCGCCAGGGGGCTAATGGTGGCCCAAAGGAGCTGCAAGGACATCGAGAACTTTTGGCAATGGCAACCAATGGCAGCCAGACAACAAACAGTAAGCAAAAGTGGCAGACATTGACTAAAATTGAGTAGAAAACGATACCGCAGGAGGAAGATATATTACAATTGCCGATCACAGGAAACAAATGAATATTTCATGCTGTGCAAATCGACAAGGGGTGGGAAGCACACTTGCATACCCCCAGGACACACACCGACACCCATCCACCCACGCACACAACCAGGCACCTCCGACATTTCCAGCAAAGTTTACGTTAAAAGGTGCGCCGGCAAGGAGCCACAACTTTCTGTTGACAAAAGTTTTTGCGGTGAAATGCCACAGGAGTAATTTGCAAGAGGTCCGGACTCGGTCCCACACTTGCAACCCCCGAAAAATCGTCCTTATCCACACGAACAGCAGCGGTCAAAATATTAGGCTTAGAAAAAAGAATGTAATATTTACAGAAATATTAAATACGATTTTGGTAATCGAAAAATATCCATAAAAGTGTAAATATGGTTTACATTTAAGTCAAGAAAATAGGAAAATTTGTTGAAATGTTACTACCATCACTACCTTTTTGACCTGAGCTGTGGTCCAACTTCCGGCTCCTTGGTGACATATGTGCCTTCGGTTTGAGACTGCTGCTGTGGCTCCATTTCGGGTTCCTGGCTGCTTCCGTCGCCCTGGGACCCGGGCATTAATCATTCGGCATGTAAATTGCCAATTAATAACTGCTGCATGTCATTTGGCGTCGGCTTAAAAATGCTACGCAGAATTTGCCATCATCGGGGTTGAACGAACCGACGAACGACCGAACGGTCGCCCGGCCAAAGGAATTCATCCAGGGGTGCTCTTGCCAAACTTCTAGGCGCATTCGCATTAATGAAGACAAATAGCACTTGAGCCCTGCCAAATTTAGCGGAAAATTGAAAAAAGCTTCGCAGCCATAGCAGTTGGCAGCCCTTTGTGCCATAGTTTTCTGTATACCTACAAGCATTCTTGGCAGCAGTAAGCCAGTTACCAGTTACCAGCTAGCAGCTCACAGCTCACAGCTCACAGCTACCAGTTACCATTCGCAGTAACGGCCCAAAAGATATTGCAGTGCTATCCACAATTTATTTGTTATTGATACGCTTGCAATGCATTGTGCACACGTACGACAAATTGTGCACTTCGGGTCTCTGTATTGGATGAAATATAAAATATATTTATTGTATTTTTCCCCAAGTCTAAGGGGAACAAGAAAAGGAGTTGTCGCCAGCGTTGGGAAATTTATGCCTGCAGTCAAAGTGTCACTGAAAAATGAAATTGGTAGAAACCCAAATTTTATTTCTTATTAAGTTAGGGTAAAAATATTATACATATTAAGGTATTTATCACTACAAGAACTTGTAAATAATCGAAAGAATTTTAATAAAATATGATTGATTATACAGACAAGTAGGTAAGTTTACATTTCTTGTAAACTTTTACCACTTCGCCAAGGTGATAACGTAGTATTATTTCGGTCTGAAATTATACTATATATAAACCAAAAAACCCAAACTGTTTTTTCTGATTCAAAAGCTATTAAAACTCTTTTAAATTTGGCCAAGAAAAGAACCGCAAAATGTGGAAATGGTCTCATATCTCAGCAATAAATAAAATATTGCAAGGAGGGGATTACTTGCATGAGTTTCGGTAGAGAAACCCGGACGATCCTAGGCTTCCATAAAGTAGTTTTATTTCCGGCTTATTTCGGTCCCGCTTTCCATTAGCTAGAAATTTTTCGAAAAACTCCAAGCTGAGCTGCAACACGAGATGCAGCCTTGGCAGAAATTCACACATAAGTTCGAGGCCTGAATTCTTCAGAGACTTTTCGTGGAGTCCAAGGACAGTGGCAACTATCAAAAACATATACGTATGTATGTATATAATTCCCCATGTTTGCACAAGGCCCAGAAAAATAAAGAAAAACTGGCAAGAAAAATACGGAAATGGAGGGAGAACTTTGCTGCTTAAACATCTGCTTTTTGGCACATGCACATGCGTATGGGGAAAAATTATTTATCAAAGCGCAAATCCTTTCGCATACACACAAATACACTCGCACACACACGGACTCAGGGAAAGGAGAAAGAGACTCGGAGATGGCGACTGGCAGATTCTCCTATGGCAACAATTTTACAGTGAATTGCACTAAATAACTGCCATTAAGCATAAAAGCTGTTCTCGCATGAAGGAGCTGCTGGCAGCATTTAAGCCAAATGCAAGTTTAAGCATCTTGGAGCTGGCGCAAATAAAGTGGACTTACGCAGCGAGGACTTGGACATGGTCGTGGACCGGGATCGGGATATAGATACAGATGCGGATGTGGACCAATACAGAAGCAGAAATGGTGCATAAGAAACAGAGCTCGAAAATGCTTTGAAAAGCTGGCAAAAGCCTGCAGAGAACTGGCTAAAACTTTCGTCAAATGCGTCGCAGTCTTGGCCCTCTTCGTTTTTTTTTTTTAGCAACCCGGTGCTGGCCATGTCCAGTACTCTGTCTATCCACTGTCCAATGTCCTTGCATGTCCTTCTCCCCGACGCCGCAGCCACTAATGTGTGCAATTGTGTGGGGCTTCCTGGTTGCCTTTTTTTTTATTACTAGGTACTTGGGGCAGGCAAGGGTATATACTTTTTGAAGGCATTAAGGATAGATAGGAAGGAATAGCTATGGGGATTTATTGAAAAATCTTAGTAGTTTTTGTTCCTTCGGGCTTTTACAAATTTAAGTAAAAATCCTGATTATTCTTATACAAAAATTATCTGAATTTATTTTAAAATATAATCTTTGGCTTAACGCTATAAAATTTGTTCTTGTTAAATGTATATTATGTGTTCCTAGGGTATATTTTTCGTCGTATAATTTTACTAAGATTTTTTACTTGTTCCTTGTGTTTGTGTTGTGCTCAGACGCCGCTGCTTTTTGCTGCATTGCATTAACACAGATAAAGTTCCTTGATACATAATTTCCATGCATACAGAAGTGTCTCCCAGCACATGTGGCAAATCCCCCGACATCCGGCCGTGCTCCGCCCCCGTTGGCCACTCCATTGCTGCCCCGCCCCCTGCTCACCTCCTGCTCTTTGGCAAACTGTGCCAACTTGCAAATGGCGACAAGATGCTGGCTGGCAAAAGTTTTTTCCTTCTGCTCGGTCCGTTCAAACGGCCAAAAGGAGAAGTACAAACAAAAGTATTACGAGCGTGAGGGCTAAACGTTGCCAAATGTTGAAGCCTTCCTGTAGAACAGCACTCCCTTTTGCCCCCCGCCTTGCCCACAACTGCCGAGCCCCTCGAGCGCCTTAAAATATGCAAATGCATTTGCAAGCGTAAAATAAACAGGCGCAGTCTAAAATTATAATCCCCTTGTTTGTTTTCAGATACACTGAGAAAAAATGTAATAAAAAATACACAAATTAAAAGGAATTAAATGAAAATAATTACATTTGAGCTAGGAAATGCACAAATTACTGCTTAATATTATTTAAGATGCTGTATTTTTACCAATTTATGATATTCCTTTTCGGATTATATAGTTTTATTTTTCTGTGTGAGTCCTAAAGTTTTGGGGGTTTCTGATGTCTTGCATATATCATAAAATAGGTCGTATCTTTCTTTGTTATTTTAAAAGAATTATTTAAGAACATGGTTCTATGTAAGGCTGTGTCGTTTTGGGTAACATAAATTATACGTAAATGGAACACCTTAAAATTCCTCAGACTTTTAGGAATAAATTTATATTACAGGACATTTACTTCTATGGAAATAAATATTTTTCTTAAGGGGGGATATACATGTAAGCGGCCAAAATTTTTTGTGAATTTTTTTTTATAGGAAATAGTCAAGCAATCGTCATAAAACTTTAGATATAGTTAAAAGTAGAATCAGAGATGATAAAAAAAATTAGTTATAAACAATATTTTACAAAATGGCGGATTTATGGAACATAAGCCATAGCGCCTCGAGCTTTGAGTTGCCGTGCTATGGACACGATAGAGCTCGTAATTCCTGTCCAAAATCCGTAAACTAAATTTTTTTGTATTCATTACACCTATATCTTCTATTTGAACCTAAAAAACCTAAAAGAAATCAAGACAAAAAAAATTAAATTTTGATTTAAAGGAAAAAATGTCATTTTCAGGTAATCAGTTTTCACTTCCCACCCTCTTAAAAAATAGTAATACTCAGTTTTATAACAACCATGTAGGTTCAAATAGAAGATAATTTCATGCTGATCATAATAAAATTTGACTCACTCCGATATGTTACGTAGTTTTTTGTGAATCGTGTCCATAGCATAGGTAGAAATGCAAAAATTAGAAGCTGAGAAAAAGACGTATTAAGTTTTTTATGCGCCCATGTTAACACTTGTATACCTTGCGTGCATACTTGATTTGAGGCACTTAAAGTTGGAATTCGATATTGAAACTTACACAGTATATTCTTTAAGTAATAAACTATTTTTTAAACAAAAAAAAAAATTTGCCCAAAAAATTTTGGTTTACATGTATATCCCCCCTTAAGGCTAAACCATATGTTTTTCTCGATTTATTTACAACAGATTACCAACGTTGAGACCCAGTACATACGCACCGTAGATAATCTGATTGTCTCGCGTATTGCGCTGAAGTTGCAGCTGCAAGGAGTGCACTTCTCCAGCGTGAATCCGGCCATCTACAACAGCATTTACGGCATGAACTCGGTGTACGGGCACGGGGGACCAGTTTATGCCCCAAATCCGAATCCGGGCGGATTACTTCTGCGCTGCTCGGCACAAATCGGGGATCTGTACCAGGAGTACAAGGAAATCGAGCTGGGCACACCGCAAAAGGATCCGATACCGGCACGTGGTGAGTGAGCAATGGCAGTTGCCTCCGATCCACATCCAACTGACTTCCGTTTCCGGTTCTTTC